>NW_004955430.1:11298830-11333188 GCF_000276665.1 Chinchilla lanigera | reverse complement strand
TATATACATATATTTGTTCTTATTTCCTTTTTAAAGTTGATTTATTTTTATTCATTTTCCATTTATATTTTTACAGAATACTAGAGATTGAACCCAGGGCCTCAATGCACGTTAGACAAGCACTCTACTACGGAGCTATATCTGCAAGCTTTTTCCCTCCTGCTGCAGTCATTCTGGTACCTGGGATTGACTACAGTGTGTGCCACTGTGCCAGCTTCATTTATTCATGTACTGGAATCTTAATTCTCTGAGAATAGCTAGTTCATCCTTTCCTAACCCATTTGCAATGTCAACTCTATCCTATGTAGGTTGTTACAAATATCCAAGTCTATTTCTTTATGCTTCTGTTCTTTCTCTGTATTGTTTTATTGATCATTTGTCTAGGCCTGCACAATACTTTTTCTACTCATAGTAATCTAATAAATAATAAATGCTGCCACTCAGTAAAGTAGGTCTCTATACCTCATTACTCTTCAACATTTTCAGTGTGTTTTTTGTTCTAGTGATATTTGCATTCTCCGGGGCTTCCTACATAAACAATCATGCCATCTACAAATAAAGACATTACATTCTTTTCTTTACTGATTTATGTATCTCATTTCCTTTTCTATTATTATAGTGCACTGGCTAAAAGTTCCAGGACAATATTAAATAGAAGAGATAATAGCAGATTCTTGACTGGCTCCAAATTTTAATTTGCTTTATTCCAACGTATACAAAATATATTAATTGTAAGTTTTTAGGTAAATATCTTTAATCAGGTTAAGAAAGTTCTATTCCATTACTGTTTTGCTATGGTGTTTCATATTTGCAGGTTTTTTTGTTTTTTTAGTACCAGGAATCGAACTCATTACCTCATGCTTGCCAAGCAGGTGCTGGGCCACTGAGCTATGTCACTGACCCATCATGGTGCTTCCTAATGAGGATTCATTAAAAACTACTTAAAATTTTTTATGCAAGTAGGATCATCCATTACTATATCATTTTGCTGAGTAAAAGATGTTCCAAAAGTTAGTGACCTAAAACAACAATTTCTTTTTCTCATGACTCCATGTGTTTGCTGAGCATGTCTGCTCTTGTTTGAGGTCCCTCATGAAGTCTGAAGATCCAGGAGACAGGCCTCTTGGGGTTCAAGGGAGCTGCCTGGCCTCTTTCCCCTTTGCACTTTCATTGTGAAGGAGGTTAAGCCCACATTTCTTCACGTGATTGTACTGAGCTCTGTTATGGTTTGTGTCTGGATGTCCCCTCCAAAGCCTCCTGTAGTCATGGGTGAACTTCTAGAGTTTGTGATTGATTTATGGTCCAATGTTGGAATTATGGATGTGAGTGCTACACCTGGCCCTGGGGCAGGGAATCTACATACAATATAAGGAGGGAAAGAGCCCTGTTCTCTGCTGCTCCTCCTCCTTTTGCTCTTGATGCTTTTGTTGTCTTCCACCGCCATGAACTGTTGCCCTCTGCCATGTATCACTCTGCCTTGGAGCCAGCTGAGCATGGACTGAAGCCTTCACAGACTGTGAGCTAAATAAACCTTTCCTTCCTTAATTCTGGGTGTCAAATATTTTGTCTCAGCAATGAGAGAAAAGTAACCAAGACAAGCTCCCAACAGAAAGGAAGGGGAAAGCTTGATCCACAACCACTTATAAGCATTTTCTTTCATCAGATTTGCTAATGGCCCATTGATCCAAGTAAGTCATACCTCTGAGGCCAGATTCAAGGGACTTAAAAAAACAGATTCCACATTCTGATGGGAAGAGTAGCAAAGAATGCCTGGCTATTCTTTGCCATTCATTCCTTCTTATTGTACCATGTTTCATTCAGTAGTTTTCCTGATCTAGAATCATACTTTCCCTATAAGCCAAACACCTAGGAACTTGGCCATTCTCTGTAAAAATGTCACATGGAAGACAAGGAATTCACTTTGCTAATACTATGTATAATGTTTGCACATTAAAAACAAGGTCCCTACTTTTCTTTTCTGCTACTATCTTGGTCCAGTTTTATAGCAAGTTTTCTAGAATAAGAAGGTTTCACTGTTGTTTCTCCCTTGACTGAAACAGTTTGTCCAGATTAGGAATTATCAGCTCCTTAAAGATGGGATGAAGAAAATGTGGTATTTACATACAATGGAGTAATGCCTGCCATAAAGAGACATTAATGTGAGTCATTTTTAGGAAAATGGATGCACTGCAAGACCATAAAGTTAAGTGAAATAAAGCAAACACACGTTTGACTATCTCTTATATGAAAAACACAAATTATAAAGACTAAAATAAAAGTTAGACAACAGGAAGTAAGAAACAGATCTTTTTCAAAGGGGAAAAAGATCAAGAGATGGTGAGAGGAGGAAAGGGAGAGGGGAATTAAGATGGGTTATGTGGGATATAAGGGTGATCCGGCTGCAACATCTGTCACACTATTGATCGCTAGGGTTGATTCGGTTGATCTGGTTGGCTAGGCGGGCATCCCCTTCCTCCCTCAGTGCTGCATGTGCGTCCCTCCCGAGTCTGTGCGCTCAAGGACAACCACCCTTGATAGAGGAGGACCATTCCTTGGTCAAGGGTATGCTGGTAGCTGTGCTGCCCTGCTATAACCTCCAAACAAGCTTTCAAGATGTGTTTTGTATATGAACCATCTCCATTCATGGAAGGTGAACATTTGTATTGCAAATATGTACAAAATATAAAAGAAGGGGATGAAGAGATGGATGAGGTGGATGGAAAGGAAGGAGAAAGGGGTTTGAAAAAAGGAAATTAAGATGTATTGTGTACATGTACCAGCTTCCCATAAGGAAAGTAAGCATTACGTACCTCAAACACGTGTTATAAAAATGAATAATCCTAATACTGTAAAACACTCATAGTCTTTCTGCTATCTATGGAAGCCTGGACAATGAGAGGAGAATATGCATATTTTTGAGATGAACATTTTTTAGATTTCATTTGTATTTGATTTTTTTCTATTTTTTGAGTCAATTTGGGGAACATAATGTTACAGACATCCATCCATTACTTACAAGTTTCGCACTGCTTAAATTTCTTCCTGGAAAACATGGACTTAAAGGAAACACAGAAGAAAACAGAAGGACAAGAAATAGATCTGACAGAAAAAAGAGCAAAGATTTATAACATCACAAAGATGTTCATCCTCAGGCTATCCTAAAAACTGCACAGCATTTCATATTATCATGCCACATTTCTGTCTCTATCCAACTAAGAGAATTTAATTTCTATTTTATTCCATTTCTTCTAACCAACACTTTTCCCTGTGATCATTCTATGAAATTATATATGGAATCACTTATCATCAGAAATATTAAATTGAATACATATTTTAGACTTGATATAACCACCTAAAAATAAATCTTCACAGAACATTTTACAAAGCGTATATCCTCATTACCTCTCAAATTGTCTTTTGCCAGGAGGGATTTAAAAGGCAAACCAAACCAACCAATCAACCTACCAAGAAGTTGGTACCAACTGGCTTTGTAAATACAATGAACCAGATTTTAAAGCTTCGATGGTAATTGCAGATGTTTAAAGTCAAGCTGAAAGACAGATGAACCTGTCCAAAGTGAGGCTACTTTTAGAAGGGTTAAACTTAATGAAACTAGTAATTGCTTATTCTTGTAATAACACTAGTAAATGCTAATTCCAACAAGTTCAATATTTGTTTTGTTTTGTTTTGTTTTGTTTTTTGGTACCGGGAATCAAACTCACGACCTTGTGCTTGCCAGGCAGGCACTGTGCCGCTGAGCTAAATCCCCAGCCCTGAAGTTCAACATTCTTAAGGCCAAAGCTAATCTTCAACTATGATAGCTTTTTGTTTATTCAGTGATGACTATCAGACAGTTCACTAGTGGCTTTCATAATAGTTTTGGTAGTGCCTCCATGAATACTTTGAAATACATCAAGATTCTTTTAGATCTGATTGGAAAAGCCTGCCTTGGCTCTGTGAGCAAGTGTGGTCCTTGCCAGAACACTTTTAGGGAGCTCTGAAAGTGGACAAAGGGTAGGAATAGTCAATTTTAAAATCTTTCATTCTATCCTATCCTAATATATTTCTCCAAACATTTTAGTAGACAAGATTGATTTTGAAGAACAGCCATGATCTTCACGTTTAAGTGCTTTGAAGGTCCAATGTTAAGGACTTAGTACAAATTTAAGAAAATTTCTTGATAAAGAAATCTATCCAATTTGCTTATGTAGTCTCATCAGTCAGCAAAGCAGTTCTCATGTTGAGTCGTATTAAATAACTGTTCTTTTAGCAGGATGTCTATTGCTAGAAGCTTTTTCCTGTTTCTCAACTCCACTGCAAAACTACCACGAGTACCATTCGCATTTTATCCATCCTTGTCTTCTTCACTGTGATGAGAGTTGAAAATAAAGTGTAAGGACAGACTTCTGTCTTACCCAGAACTTTAGCATCTTTGAGCAAGCATTAATGTCCTTATTTGCCTATGGCTTTCTTAAATAATAATATATACTATTTTCAGTTTGGGGTACCAATAGAACGGTTTTCTTGTTATTGTTAATATTATCTTACTCTCTGAAATCCCCTGAAAATCTTATTGAAAAACATTTAATTTTGATGATAAAATTTGTTGGTAAAAATTTATTGATAAAAATCTGTTGATAAAACACTTATAAATCTTCCAAAGACCCTGAGATGAACGAAGCACAATGTTTTTTCTTTTAAGTAAAAAATATCAGAAGTATTTGATCGTCTTATTTGACTTTCATCTTGTACTCTACATGATCTGAGAAATTTCTCTAGTACCATGCTATAGAAATGATCCCTGAAATTACAGACTTTAACTTTCATCTTGGAGAACAAGAACTCCAAGAAAATCAAGCAATAAAGTTTAGTGTAAAAGTTGTTCTATACTTGCTAATTGAAGATTACTATAAATTACTGATTAAGTGACATATGCAGTGATCCCTCACCTATCACGGGAGTTACCCTCCAGGGACCCCCATGATAGGTGAAAATCCATGAAGTAGTGGCGTTATGTTTATTTTATTATTTATATATATTTTAAGGCTTTGTAAACTCTTCCCACACTCCTATAAACCCTTCCCACACTCCTGCACACCTTCCTGGGAAGACCTTCTTCTCAAAGCCTGGGCTTCCAGCTAGGGCAGTACCTGGGGACACCCGGGTGAATCAGAGTCTCAGCTTGGAGGGCAGGAGGCGGGAACAGGCAGTGGGGGATGGAGAGCGAGAGGGGGCCAGTGAGCGCGGCACACGGGACCAGCTGAGGCCAGTGTCCAGCCTGTGCAGCTTGCCCTGCCCAGGCCAGCTCACAACGCAAGCGCGGAGTCAGGGGGTGGGGGTGGGAAGGAGGGTGCCATGCCCTCTCCTAGCCTATAAGCAGCGCCCTCTGGGTGCGGTCCACTCACTCGCCCAAGAGGCTCTGCAGGTTTGGGCTGGCAGTAGTAGGGTACTGCATTTCCATTGTGTACAGTACAGTATTCATCTGCTGATGAAATACATACTGTACACTATTTTATTTTGATTTAACATTCTTTTAATATGTTTGAATTAACATTTTTAATATTTTTTATATTTTAAAAAATCTTTTAGGCAAAAATAATTAAAAGCATAACTATTATATAAATACCTATATACCGCAAAAACCCGCGATATAGTGAAAACTACGTGATACAGAATTAGATATATATATTTTTAAAAACAGTAAAGCCGCAATAATTGAACCGTGATATAGAGAGGGATGACTGTCTAGCCAACAATTGTTCCTCTGAATTCCACCCTTAATGAGGTTTGTAATAGAAAATAAAGTAGGATGATAACTGATTTTCTTAATGTTGACACTAAACCCCATGGCACTAAAACAGATACTAGATGACAAAGAAGATTAAATTATTATCACAGCTTTAGAATTAAGCACAATATTTTGTCCCTATTATTAAAAACAGATCATTCATATGATATTTGATGAATACTCCCTCTCAGATACATACATTTGGCAAAACTGGAAGGAACAAATAAACATCTCAGAGCAAGTAAAAATCAGAACAACAGAACCAACAATTTACAAGAGGTAAGTTCTCTATAAAAACTCAACATTTGGGTCAAAGAATCTCTTAGAGAAGTGAAAAGCATTTAAAAATATATTCTTAGGCTGAAGCAGGAGATTCACTTGTTTGAGCCCAGACTTGGCAAATGATGAGACCTTGGCTCAAAACAAAAATAATTTAAAAGGTGTGGGGATGTAGCTTACTGTGAAAGTTCTTAGTTCAACGCCCTCACATTGAAAAAAAGTATTCTTTCCCAACAATGGTTCTCAACTTGCTCCCCCTCTTCCTAGTTCAAATCTACCTATCTGATTTAGATCTCTTGATGCCTTAAACATGTCTACCTGATTTCTTTGCCTCTAGTATCTTACTTCTCCTAAGCCATGTAAACTTTATTGCTAGGCAGAGCTTCTTAAAGCGAATCTCTGGCTTTCCCAGCTGAACATTTCGTAACAGCTCTCTACGTTTATTCAGTAATAGGCTGCCACATTGCCTGCATACAAGATCTGCATCACAAATCCAAATTCCCATTCCACTCTTCCTGGAATTTTGCCCCCTCCCATTTGCCTTTAAGAAAGCCTTGTCTAGTAAGACCCACTGGAGGACAACACTCCTTTCCTACTTAATAAGTTCTACTTAGAATTCAAGTCTCAGCCTAAATGATCCTCTCTCTTCCCTTTCTCTTTACACAGTAGCCTTCTCCTTTGTCCACTCCTAGTCCTTGTGGCTAGTTGTTGTATTACCTTTCCTTTCTGCTTCCTCCTCCTGTCAATCTCACCGCTCCTACTCTAGTGTGAGCGTCTTGGAGACAAGGGAGATTCACACTTTTGTTCCAGGCACCCTTTGAACAGTGTGTAACTCAGTGATTTGCAAAAGTGATTAAAGTGATGATTGAATCATTGAGTTCAAGACTAAATTTTAGGAGACTAAAATTTAGAGCACACCAACTATTCTCTGTTCAGTTTTTTAAAGGAACACTTTCAATGACCACAGATTTCTGTGCTCCAAGTAGAACAATGAAAAAAATCTCCATCTACAAAATGTAATACAAATAAATGAATGAATTTATTTCAGAGAAGTGCCAATTTTAAATCTTAGTAGTCAACTGCACCCAATTATTCTACTTACTTTCCTTGGTATTCAGAGTTACTAGATGGCATAAATTGATTTTGGTAAATGAACACAGAAAAGAGTAGGTGATACACTAAGCAAATGTTTCACTGACTTTAGTATTGGGAAGAAAAAAGTGAGGCAAAACATCACCTTTAATATATAATGACATGTTCAAATTCAGTAGCTTGAAGTGTGGCAAAAACTGAATTAACTATGTCAGAAGATGGATGACTTCCCATTAACTGAATTTAAAAATAATGTTAAGATTATATTAATTATGAAGGCTTTTCATTTTAATTTTCTATAAACAGAAGAGGTTAAGTCAATTTTATGTACCTCAAAGAATTTTTAAGCTGGCTGCTACACTGACACATGAATAATTAGAATAATAATAATGAATTTACTTTTAAAAATGACTTTCTTCTGTATAACAGCAGATCCTTTCTCTCTTTTTTACTCTTGGTCTCCACCTTTGTATGCATATATAAATAACATGCACGCATTTATATACATGATTATTTAATTAAATGTATTTAAAAGATAGCAAATATTATACATTGAGATATTTGTCTATAAGTCAAACCACAGAAAGGAGATGCTATCCATCTAACATGAATTAAAAGAAAATGCAAGTTAATTTCCATTTCTATTAACCAAGATATGTCATAGATATATCAGTTTGCAATCTATCCTCACTGCTTCTGGATTCCTTAGTTGCAAATTTGCCTAGTCATTAAAATTTATTTGTAACCACAAAATCAATATTTGTGGAGACTGCGTGGTTATTTGAGGACACGCATAGAGCACTGGGTTTTATGAGTCACTTGACATGTTTTTACCTGGTTGAACAAAGCCCTGTTCTGCCTTGGCCTTTCAGCTTTCCCTGTAACAAGTGCGCTTCTTGTGGTCTATGTAGTACCGTTTTTTCCTATGCTCATGCTCTTCGTTGGTAATTTTACTATTTCAATTGGCTCTCAAGCGTAGTGCTGAAATACTGACTACTGTTCCTAAGCACAAGAGTGTATGTGCCTTCAGGAGAAAGCACTTATATTCAATAAGCTTTATTCAAGTGTGAGTTATAGGTTTTAACTTCACTGTTGATGAATCAACCATGAATATTAAGGTTGCATTTATTAAAAATGCATATAAACAAGATTATATTTGGATCAGCTAGTAAAAAATATTAGGAGATATGCTCACAGGTACCTAACTTTTTATCTCTCCTAGGAGAAGTGGTTCAGTATATACTAATCTAGTGTTCATAAAATTTTATCGTAGATTACTTATGCAAATGAAAATCAGCTGTGTATCAGACACATGCACTTCTGCTCAAAATTAGTATGCCCTCTGAACTGAGAAAATTTAGGTAAAAGAAAGAATATTCTTCTATCAACTTCTCTGATAACTTCAAAAATAGAACATAGTCCTAAAGTGATCTTAGGAAAGAATTTTCTTGCTACATTCAAAGCTACTACCAAGTGCAATCTCATAGTATATTCAGGTCTTTCCAACACTTTTCATCCCTGCAATGTTCTTACTTAAACTAGAAAGTTTTCTGTAGTATTAGAATACTCTCCTGAGGCTTGTAGAGTCCCATGCTGTGTAGCTGGGGATTTCCAGGAGAGTACGTACACTGTACAAAAAAGGCCTCCAGCCCAAGCAACTCCTTGAAATTATGTTCCAGAGTTTTGTTAAAATAAATGAGATTGCTTTCATCTATCATGTATGAGAAACTTTCTCTGTTAATCAGTGGGATAATAGAGAAAATACAGTCTTAAAAATTTATCATGATTTAAGTCATTTATCATAACTAAGTAGTTGAATTAAGTCATTCATCAAATGACCTCCTCTAGTCATTATAACTTGCTTCATAGCACATTCTCTTTCCTAGTCTACACTCATGTTTCACTTCCACATTGTACGTGCCCTTGCTAGCTTGATCTCATTATTTAGGACAGTGTAAAGGTCACTTGTTGTGAATGCCTTTTTCTAGCCAACACCTGTAAAGAAACAGTTCTATCATCTCAGTTATGCCTCAGGTCTCTTTCTTATGTTTTCATAACGTTAATTATTGCTCTCTGGACTGATTTCATTCATGCATTTCCAATTTCTGTTTCTTCCCACTCACTTCTGGAACATAAACTTCTGGAAGTCAGGCAGGGCCTTTCTCTCAATTATTCACGCTGTAATCCTGATATCTAGAATAGTGTGTGATCTGTAGGAAGTACTCAATAAATGCTTACTGAACATATCATTGATCTGACTTATTAATAAATAAATAAATATCTGAATTTGCAAAACTTAAATAAATAAAATCGCCACTCTGAAGAAAACTGATAGTACTTCACCATGACAGTTTACACGTATTATAAAGTAGAGTGTATTGATATATGAGTAGAAGGAAAGAGGGAATATCCTTGTGTGCGAACATGCTCAGGGAAAGTATCTTTCAAGAACAGAAGCTTTATCCACTTTCATATCCTGGCCTCAAAGGAAGGGACTGGAATGTTGCAGGATAAACTTCTGTAAATTTTAGGAAGAAAAATCACTCTGTTGCCAGAATGTAACTTTTCACATGGACAAGAGGTCCAGCCCATATGGGGGACATTTAATAGGCATTTTTCATTTGTTTTGCATATTGGAACCTAGCTAACTGAATCTCAACCTAAATTCAAGAATAATGACTCAGTGAGGCACTTTTCACTTGCCAGGATTAAAATTTGTAAAGAGGATCCTATATTCCTTTACTTCAGGTATGAATACTAAAGGCCATCTTTACTACAGAGACCTAAAAGAAGGAAAGAGTCAAACCAGAGAACTCAGAGTCCAGTGGAACCTACGTAGGCTTAGGATAGGCTATATACCCAACCAGCAATCAAGGTCAGTAGCTAATTCTAAAAAAAAAAAAAAACATGGAATGATCTTTGAGGACAATGTCCATAGAAATAGACACTCCTTACTGTGGAGAATCTGAGAGAGTCCAAAATATATTTTAAATTTATGACTTCTGTTTTTTATTGGGTCCTCATGTTTTGATTTTTCTACTTTGTATAACCTCAACTCTACAACATCTATAAAATAATGACTATTTGAGAAAATACTAATGAGTTAGCATTATAGTTAGGTGTCCAAGCAAGTCTCACAAACTGTGAACTGTTTATTATCTTCAAGGCCAATTTTCATGAAATAAAAGTCTATGTAGAGGGCTGGGGATTTAGCTCAGCCGCACAGCGCCTGGCTGGCAAGTGCAAGGTCATGAGTTCGATTCCCAGGACCGGAAAAAAAAACAAACAAAAAAACACAACAAAAAAAGTCTATGTAGAAAAGAAAATAATCTGAAAGTCAAATATTCCAATATTTTTCCAATTCTATCTACTGTTCTATAGAATGGACCTGATAATGTGCAGAAATCATGGGTTCTAACTTGCTGTGGCTCCCTAAGGCTATCTTTGAAAAAGAATTCTTTAGGTCTCTTTAGGAATTTGCTGAAAAAAAGGCATGCTGAATTTACCTCAGGATAAATCATTAAACGACAGGGGTGAACAAATATTTCACCACAAACTCAGCTGCATACATTTTTCTGGGAAAATTCAAATAATAGGAAACATGTACTGATATCACAATTTGAATTTTTAACATTTTAGGTAGCATTATTTCTAAACAAGCTAATATACTTAAATTGGCACTGATCACACACACCTGCAGAAAATTCAGTAGCTGAAGAAAATGTCTAGTGTGAAGTTTGAGTACCATATGAGAACCTGGACTTCGATTCAACAGTAAATATAAATAACTCACAGATATATTTTTCCCTTTGAAATGTCATCACAGTATTAAGACAATGAAGTTACACTCAGCCTTTACATTTCATTGGCTAAATGTATGATCAATAGAGGAATCAAGATGACAAACTAAATTTCACTGTCGAAGCCATGAAAAGGAAGTTATTTGACAGGATTTTCAGAAGAAATACACTATAATGTGTATAATGATTAGTTTTTATGTTCTTTATAGAGTTTACAGAAAATGCAACCACACAGCAACGCCTGAACTATTCAGTCACATAAATATATCATTGCCATTTTATGCACCAATCTGAAATAAAAGAAAGAGCATGGAAAGGTATCACAGATAAAATTACAGGAGACTTAATATGCATGCTTCAGTGAATGACTTCTTAGAAAAATGTGTAAATGTGAAGAGTATGTTTCTTATCTACTATATGTAGGCCAAGATATTATCAAAAATTTGGACTCTGTAAATATCTGTTCCTTTGAGATAATAGCTTATTATACAATCAAGAAGACTAATGACGGGGGCTGGGGATTTAGCTCAGCAGCACAGCGACTGCCTGGCAAGCGTGAGGTCATGAGTTCGATTCCCGGTACTGAAAAACAAACAAACAAACAAACAAACAAAAAAGACTGGTTAGGGTTATAGTGGAGAGTACTTTCGACAAACACAGAAGAGCTCACATCTAAGCCTGAATTGTGACTCATTTTTTCAGATGGTACAAATTGCTTAATTTCTTCATACTTTAATTTCTTCTCTTGTAAAATGGAAATGAAGATAATACCTTATAAAACTGTTAGATGAATTAAATTAGATGATGCATAAAACCTGCTTAACAGAGAGATTGGTATTTCCAAGTAAACTTTTTACAAAGATAATCTGGGTACTAAGAGGTCCCACAACTTGTAATAATTTGCTGCTTTTTAAACTTGCTCAGCTAAGGAAGGTGTGAAATAAGAGATATCAAAAAACACCTCATATTTTTACTCAAAGAATCCAGAAGCCTCTCCCACTCTCTACTACATGCCTGAGATGGGGAATTGGTGTACTCAGATGGGATTAGCCTACTGTCACATACTGAGTGCAAACAATGTTGAGTTCTTACATGCGTGCATTTGAAATGAAGACCCTTGACAACTGAGGAGCAGGAAAAAAACCCCACTTAACCCACACCAAGTTAGTAAAACTACGTGTAAGTTATTTTTCTGATATTCAAAACCACACTCAGCTTTTTACTTTATAGTCTGCCTAGAGTCATGTCTCATGTTGAGTTAATGGGGTATTTCTCATTTTTCCTGTAAATTCAGCAGTCAGTAATTAGTGTGTTTCCTTGCTCCCTTCAAAAATTGCCACAGGCACTAATTTAAAAATACACATTAAGTCATTTAAGTGACTCTAGTAATCAGAGAAGTAGGGTTTTTATTTATAACATCTTACTCCTGATAGGTTCATTTACTTATAGATTCAAGCTACTGACTATCTACTTGAATATTAAAGAAGAATTTAAGAAAAGGGATGTATCACTACCTTTGCATCAACACATGACAACTTGAAAAATAGATCATAGGGAAGGATCATTCATTTTTTCACCCAGAAACTTAGTATTCACTTCTCCTACCACTGAGAAATAGATATAGAGAAATGAATGAATAGGAGGAAACATATAAGCTATATTCCCTGAGGTACTTAATCTAGAAAGCAGTAAGCCAATAAGGAAATTTCTCAGAAAATAAAAAACAAAATAATTCTGATTTTTAAAAACATGTTTATTTATATGATGAATGGAGAATGTAAAGTTGGAGCACATAAATAGCGATCTTGCCAGGTGTAGTGGAGCATGCCTGTAATCCCAGCCCTTAGGAGGCTGAGGCAGGAGGATCGCTGTGAGTCTGAGGCTAGCCGGGGCAACATACTGAGATCCCGTCTCAAAAGAAACAAACAAGCAAAAATAGGGATCTCACATGGGAATACATCTAATTCCTTCTCAAAACTGTAGGGCACTACAATTGAAAAATGTGAGATAACATGTACGTTTTTTGAACAAAGCATTGTACAATTTCATTTATAATAAGATTCATGTTGACATACTTTGAAAAAAAGCAAAGGTATATACATTGTCTCATTTATCACAAGAATATTGATCCTTGATGGGCTCAATAAGATCCACTTTAGCTAACCCTATACATTTATTGAGAGACAATCATATGGTAGACTGTGGAGAAGGAGATTCTCTAGATGTATTGCCTCAGGCCTGACCGAGCCATGGTTGTTGGGTTCTGGAGGAAGTCTAGCAAAAACATTGTTGGCCTCAGGGACAACACTAAATGCTTTTCTGAGATAAGCCCTAAGGAAGATAACATGAAGGCTTATGGTCAGGTCGCATTCCTATGATAATTGAGTTGTACTGTCTTTGCTATAACAGCTGATATCCTCCGATTCCTCGGCTGCCTCCTGGGGGCATTCTGAATAATAGGTTACTGGAGATGGGAATCAGGACTCAGTCAGTCCTAGAGGTTGCTAGCACCTAGTCACAGGTTTTTGGCTCTTTTGGCTTTCCTTTTTCTTCTACATCTGCGGGCACCTCGTTCTGGGGACCTGTTCACCCTGGACAGAGTTGGATGAGTAATCCAACAGTAGATATTTTTGTTATATAATGGGGTAAGAAAACATGTATTTCAGTTCCTACTTTTGTTGAGGTCTTAAAATATTAGGATCACAGTCACCACATTCTAAGGTCAAGAGTCTCTACACAGAAAATTCTCAAGCAAGCTAAACAAAAACAAGTGTTCACACTTGCAACTTTCATTCACACTGATGTTCTAAGAGTGGGATTGCAAAAATTTGTAAAAGGTAGAGACGTGGAGGCTTAAGTCCTAACTCAAGCTCAGAAAATGAGTCTGAAGTAAAACACTAGAAGAATGCCCTCTGGAAAGTTGAGGAAACTGATTTGAAAATAAGAGACTGGCTGGCCAGCTGCCCATGAGAAATATCCTGCTGCTAGAGCAAACAGATTACCATACTGAACGTGATCTGAAAGGAACACGAAGGTCTTACAACATGCGGATCTAATATTACCACATTCCAATGGCAGGAGAGTACCTACCCAGAACATCTCCTATGGATTCACTATAACAGGCTCAGAAGAGAATTGGTGTGGACTTGAAGGTATAACCCTGGATATGCTGAGGAAGTAGAAAGACTTCTAAATTAGAGATGAATGTTATCGTCCAAGAGAAAGGAACAATAGGTGATAAATAGCATGAGTGTGTGTGTGTGTGTGTGTGTGTGTGTGTGTGTCCCCACGTGAACACACACGTAGGGGAAAGCTTTCAGTACCTAAGCACATGTCCCTGAATGGAATCATCTTCACCATGACCCCAAAACACATGGTGGATTTCAAATATGTAACAATCAGATGATGTGGTACACAACTAAGCAAAATTTGGCAATGACCAATCAGCAGGATTTCTATCAGTTTTAGGAAAGCAGTACACATTATCCAAATATTAACCTTGCTTCAAAGTGTCAAATACAACTGCAGTATAACTCTACCAAGCACTTGTCTGCCCGTATCTTTTCTTCCCTCCTCCAGATCTAACCACATGAGCCTGAGAGAGCCTAGCGAATGGGCGATACAGTTTCTAAGTAAGGAACTTGTACTGCAAGCTACTGGGCCACACTGGGCCTCTCCTGGGATAGGGAAGGAGCTATTATTTCAACTGAAGTTGGAAATCACGACTATTATATATTATATTCAACAGAAGGTGGATCGTAGCTGAACTCATGTTTCTTCTTTTCCTTTTCTTTTTTATTTTTTTAAAAGAACTATAGAAATTAAAAGACCATTTCATTACTTAATATTGATCCAAAAATGTCACGGCATTTGACCTAGATTTCATCCAAGTAGAAGGAAAGGATCAGCTCCATAAAAATGCGCTTGAACAAGGGGCTGGGGATTTAGCTCAGCGGCAAAAGCGCCTGCCTGGCAAGCGCAAGGTCGTGAGTTCGGTTCCTGGTACCGGAGAAAAACCAAAAAAAAAAAGAAAAAATGGGTTTGAACAGACCTCTGGGCCAGGGGTGAAGGGTGCTCACGCCGTCAAGCAGCTACAGTTATGTCATGTTTAGGTGACAGATCAGATGTCTTCCAGTTTCTTTTCATGGGCAGAACTCATCTTCAAAGGAAAGATGATGCAACACACTATGTGTGAAATAGATTATCACAGACTTGCTCTAGTTGGGGAAAGATAAAGAGAACCAGGAAGCGGAAGTGTATGCCAGGTTGTAAGGGTGCTGGGGGGAAGGACTTCAATGGAGAAGCCTTTGTATTCATAATTATGTATTAATTGTTTTTCTTGTTTGTGAAATGAGAACTCAATAGCTTCACACGTTTTTCTGAGGAAGCCTGTTAATGAACCACCACCTTTAAAGCATCCTGTAAACTAGTTCTTATCATCTTTTGTATTTGAAAATGATTGCTATGTGACTGGGACGGACCTTCATGTGAACCTACAATTATCTACAATAATTAGGATGAAACACTGTTAGAATTCAGACACAGTAAATAGATTGTCATTTAACTTTGTAGCTCTCATGCTTGAATATCTTCATTAACAAGATAATATTGATTTATAAAAAACCCTAAAACAATCATGTAGGAGAGTGGGATTGCATTCTGCAGGCACAAATTTTAAAATAAGAAAATTCAATAGATAATCTTTCCTGTTGAAGGAGAAGTCTTGGACTTATGAAATGACCCACATTTTAAAAATGGAAAATCTTACAGATTTTTGGATTCATAAAAAAGAATAGTTTGAGTAAGCTATTATACATCTACATCAGCAGAAGCAGCATTGCCTCCTCGATGTTTATGAGATTTCTGGGATGCAAATCTTCTTGGTTTCCCCATACTACTCTTTCTGGTAGTAACATGACATGATTTAAAAACATGGACCTGACACTTAGGACAACTGGCCCCAGTTCTGTCTGTGTCACTTATCTCCTCAGTAACCATAAGCCATATAATACTCAATTTTCTTATCTATCGAATGGAGAAAAAAATCTCTGCCACACTAACCTCATGGAGTTAGGAAGAACAAATAAAACAACTACTTGTAACAGAGAACATTGGAATTATTACACAAACATATCACATTATCTACTAAGGGCAGGAGTTGGATATAATCCATCGGGTCCTTTACAGCTGACATCCAGGACCACAGCTGAATAGCTTTAAGTGAATCTGCCCCAGGTCAGGGGGTTTTTTTGGTTTGTTTTTTTTTTTTTACATCAAATATCACTGGTAATTGTATTATAGAAACAGAGAATTTAAACCATAGAGAGCCTAAATCAATAAAATTTGCTGTTAGAGTGCAGATATCTCTGTTGCTTTCTTTTTGTTTCTTTCTTTCTTTGTTTTAGGAACTGGGAATCAAACTCAGGACCCTGTGCTTGCCAGGCAGGCACTTGTGCCACTGAGCTATAACCCCAGCCCTGTCTGTTGGTATTTTTGTTCAGTGTGGAGGTTTAGACTGCATACCACCACTGGCCTTCATTTGAGTTTTGAAGAATTTACTGGTTTTCTTATGGCTGTACCCATCCTTCTTGTTTGTTTGTTTTGTTTTGTTTTTGTTTTTCTCCCAGTACCAGGAATCGAACTCACGACCTTGCGCTTGCCAGGCAGGCGCTTTGCCGCTGAGCTAAATCCCCAGCCCCTGTACCCATCCTTCTTGACGCATCTGTTACTGAAAAACATTCCAGCAGGGTTATTTAACCAAACTTGGCTCCATATAACTAGAAAAGTATTTCATTTCTTTCTTTTTTTTTTTTTTTTTTTTTTTTTTTTTGGTTTTTTTGGTTTTTCTCTGGTACTGGGAACTGAACTCACGACCTTGCGCTTGCCAGGCAGGCGCTTTGCCACTGAGCTAAATCCCCAGCCCCAAAAGTATTTCATTTCATGAAAACTTCCAATGAGGCAAGCCATAGTTTTTACAAGTTCATTCAACATTTATATGAAATTCTAACCATTTACTAGAATTGTGCTGGCGACACAGCATACACTGGGCAACAGGTTCAAGGTAATTGCCCTCCTCTTTCAGCTCACACTCTTTCAGAAATGGTCTGACAATGTGTAGAAACATGGAAAAGTGTACATTTTTTACATGTGCAGTTTTTCATTATATTGAAATATTAAGAACTCTTTTGTAACATTTTTATGTAATTCACAAGTAGCATCATAGATTTTCTATTCTGTGGTATTCATATTAAATATTAACTGCATATGAGGAACTGAAACAGCCGTTTCAAGGTATACAGCTACCATTTCACAAAGAAAATCAACATGGCTAATACTTCGTCATGCACTGTAAATATTTAAAACATGTTAGTCTGCCCTACTCAAGACAGCAACAATGTGGCAAATGTGATAGATGTTGCCACTCACTCCAATTCTTTCACATATACACTTCAGTGCCCACTTACAGTGTGAGGAGCGTCATTTCCTCATCTACACTAGTCTGTGTGATTTAGTTTAACCAACAGGATATTAACAAACAAGACGAAAGTGAAGTTTTGAAAATCATTGTGTTATTGGGCTCACTTTGCTCTATCTCTGCTGTCACCACAGGACCATTCTCACACCAGCATACCAAGGTAGTCATCTGGAACGGAAATGCCACAGCTAGGTGTCTCCTGACAAGCCGTGCGGGGAGCCACCCAGGACAGAGCCTCTAGACAATCCGCATATGCTCGAGTGAGTCCAGCCGAGACCCCAGGGCAACCCCACCAAACCCAGTGTAATCTACTATAACCAGTACATAACTAAAGCACAAGCAAGTCTGCACATTGACAAAACAAAATCAGCATTAGTTTTCATCTTATTTTGCTGGTAAGATGATCACTCTCCATTAATTTTGATTATCTTTAATTGTTAATTTCACTTGTTTCGCAAGTCTCCTACACTGAATAAATTGTCTCTATAACACTAAAAATGGACCAGAAAAGGGCTGCTTATGAAGAAGCTGAGAGACAAATAGGTTGACTGCAGGGTCAACCTAGACATGTAGTAATTCCTAGACATGTAGTAATAAATCTGCCCTTCTCTCTATCAATGCAGAAAACATTGGTAGAGATGCAGCTTTATTAAAGTATAATTCACATAAAATAAGATGCACATATTTAAGGAATATAATTTGATAAGTTTAACAGATGTATTCACACAAAGCACTAACACCACAGTCAAAGACAGTGATCATACATATCCATCACCCTCACAAGTTTTCAAGGCTACTTCAAAGCTAAACTGGTGATGAGCCAGAAACATCTTACATTCAAGTGAGTGTGACGTTATTCTGCAGACAGCTCTGAAACTTTTCTAATATTATTAAATTTTTGGGCTTACGATGTAGCTGTCAAGTCTGCAACACCAGTGGATCACGAGCCCTAAGGTGAAAAGAACTGTTTCAATACTTTATTCTAACAAGGGAGGTAAATTACTGAATAATCCACAAATATTATTTATTAAATATTGCCACTTTGCCACTTTCCACATTGAATTTCCCTGATGCTGCTTTCTTAAAAGCATATAAATAGTCTGTTAGTATATTATACTAAAATCAAGTACAATTACTGAGGTCTTAAGTCATATATTTAGTTCTTTATAGTCTAGGTCATTTTTTTGTTTTGCTTTTTATTGAACACAGCCTGCTACTGTCAAAATCATGTGTATAGAATTCCAGGTTCACTACTTGTAAAGTACGTGATTTTGACAACTTATTCAACCCTTCTGGGCTTCAGTTTTCCATCCACAAATTAGAAATAAAAACATCTGCCATGTACTGTTGTAGAGACGAAATAAACCAAGTTAAATGAAAATACCAAGTGAATGGGGTTCATGGTTGCTTTTACTAAATGTTAATTCACCTCCCTTTTCTTTGTTTCAAAGCAGGGGCCGGGATTTAGCTCAAAGCAAAATCAGAGGAAAATTGAAGGAAGAGAGCAGTTGTTTGCAATTTAAAGGTGGAGGAAGAGCCCAGCCTTTTGCAAAAGCTTAGGGATAAAAGACACCCTTCTTTAGGATCCTCTCCTCTTTGCCTGTCTTGTGAGGACAATAAATGCACACAAGAACAACAGAGACCCAAGTAATTTTGATTTCAAGGGGTCTAACGCATCAAATAACAAACAAGGCTATCCAACTGTTGGATCTTTGTTCTAATATTTATATTACCAAGTCTGTGTGACAGTTTTCCTCAAAAAATACCGTAAATACTAAATAATAGACTAATTTTAGAAGGCTTTAGCAACCTGTGTGAAGCCAAAAATTGGGTCAAATTCAAACAGGTGTGAAAAGCTTTTTATGAAGTGAGCATGAAATATATCTGAGAAAGAAGTCCTTTGACACAGACAGTAGGAGTTAAAAATAATAAAATAATGTAGTTTTATAAAGATTTATTTTTAATTTTTGACCCATTTCATTATACTGAACTCAAAAAATTTAGTTTTTCAATGTTTTGAAATCTGAAATTATTTCTTTAAAATTATATGTTATCAAAAAATAATATACCAGAAAATGAAAATAATATTTTCATTATAAATTCACATATTGAAATCATGATCTTAGCTATATCTCCATTATTGTTGTTATTCTAAAACCTATGTTTCTTATTTTCTACAGTAATATTATTTGCAATTTCTATAAAGTAGCCTGTAGTTTTCCTCCACAGGGCATTTTATGATTAATTTGGAATTGCTGATATTGTCAATGAACTCTTCACTATAGATCTTAAAAATTTTAACGTAAAAATTTTTTTGTAGTTGCTGAAATAACTTGCAAGCATACCAAGCTTAACTAAACAGAAGACATTCTCAATTTTATTTTGCCCCAAATTTTGCTACATTGAGAATATTATTGATTATATTTTTTATATTGAAAAGTATACATATTTCGGTATAAATACTTCATATGTCCTTTGATTTTATTCCATTCACAGTAACTACTTTTAAAATATATTTTTGTAATACATGTCACAAAAGATGTCTATAAAATCTTTTTAATGTTGTGACAAACTTACATGCTACAAAATCAATACTGAAAGGAGCTGGGGATTTAGCTCAGTGGCACAGCACCTGCCTGGCAAGCGCAAGGTCGTGAGTTCAACTGCCGGTACTGGAAAAAAACAAAAAACCAAAAAAAAAAAAAAAAAAATCAATACTGAAAATAAATTCAACCAAATAAAAGAAAAAACTCCATCAAAATATTTTCTCCCTTGCTTAACTACTGATGCATTTCAACCTGCCTGCAAGTTTTATTTAAAATAATTGTTATTCACAAAAATGATTAAAGACTGAAGTTTTTAGTATTCTGTTATTAAATGATTTGATTAAGTATATTTAAATAATGTCAAATAAAATTTAAAAAACAATAAAAAGACTCATTTAGAAAAAGCTAATAACTTTGATACTTAGGTTGTTTATCATGTACTAAGACTGAGACATTTTAAAATCCTGACTTATGACAGGCAGAAAAAAAGAAAAATTGTGCACTGCCATGACAAATATTTGCTTGCATTTAACATCATAAATCATTTAGTGTAATTACTGTAACTAATTCCTCATGTATACTTTGATAATTTTGACCACTGTAGTTTCTATAGTACTTGATAAGACATCATTTTTTGGAAAAAAAACTGTAGTACGTATATCATACACAATGTCTGAGGACATTTCTACTTAATAAATTTTTATAAGTTTAGTAACATGATCTTTACTATGACACTGTTCTACCAAAATTTGCATGTCCTGTCACTACAAAAATTAGTAACTTTTACTTTTAACTGAATTCTAGTAACATACTTGATCTTCTACAAAGTGAACTTTGAAAACCTTTGCTTTACTAAGATTAAAGAATTTTCTACTAGAAACATGATAGCACTGATACTTGCTAAGTTCTACTCATAAAACAATACATTAACTATTATTGTACCATTTTTTCCTACATGCACCAGAAATATTGAAAATCAAAAATGAAGCAAAATTTTCAACAGTAAAATAGAAAAAACACTGAACAAATGGTGAAATAATTTAATTAAGAAGCTGCACAAAAATGCTGCATACTGTATGATTTCATTGATTCTACATCTAAGTAAAGCAAAGCTATAGGGAGAGAACACAGACTTCTATTTGCTTTGTACTGGAAGTGAGGAGAGAGATTAACTTTGGGGGGTAAGGATAAGATTATAGATCTGGTGATGGTTACATGACTGCTACATTGTAAAATTCATTGAACTGAGTACTTAGAGTGATATCTATTCTTTGTAAATTATGTATCTATAAACCTTACAAAACGCTAATTGTGAAATTCATTTAGAAGAGCACTCTTTTAATCTAAAGAAAACACATGCTTCAGGAAATGTAGCTCAGACACCTAGAGAATCATCTTCAAGTATAGTCTTTTAAAATCCTAAACTCATTTTTAAAAGAATAAGTTCAAGCTTATTCAGCAGACTTGTGCAGTCTGACTTTAACGTTGTCAGTGATACTGCCTCAAATGGGCATTCGTGATATATAAATATCAACACTTTTTCCAGTTGCGCATTCATAAGTAACTTTCTTAAAAAATGAGAATTTAATATTTCATTAACTACATTTTTCATTTTTGTGAATTCATTGTGCCAAAAGGGTTCATTGTTTAAAAAAAAATTATATACCAATAGTACAAATGTTCTATATGTATTTCATGTATATTGAAGCTATAATTTTCCTTAAATTCTACTGCCTTTACTAACCTATAACCTAGTAGCATCACTCCTCTCACAGGTAATAGCATTATTGGGTGTGCAATGTTCATGCTGCTCTAAGAAAGGAGATACAGATATAGATGTTGATATAGATGATTTGTATCTTGAGAGGGTTAGTATAAAAATATATGCTATTGCTGTAACCCAGCACTTGGGCAGCTGAGGCAGGAGGATAACTGTGAGTTCGAGGCCAGACTGGGCTACATAGTGAGTTCAAGGCCAGCCTCAGCTACACACTGAGACCCTGTCTCAAAAGAAAAAAATATATGCTATTGCTAAGTATCTCTGTTATTCACCACCCTGGCAGCTGAGGGAGCAGTAGCGAAGACCATAGCCAAAGCTATAAGTAACTGGAGATCTACTAACCAAGCTTGGCTTTGTTTTAATACAACAATTAAGAGTACTTCACAAAAATATGAAAAATGTGGCACAACCCTGGAAATGTGTTTCCCCACCAAAATCCAGTAATACTCATAAACAAAAAGGGAAAATAAATGCCAAAATTATGCATAATACATATTAAAACATACAAACATACTCTATATCTGTGTATGTATGTATATATACACATATATATGTAGATATACAACTCTTATTTAAAAATGCAAATGTACATCAATATTATGAAATCTATTGAATTCACTGTATTAATTGATTCAATAACCAAGGAATTTCTTAGGCAGAGGATGAAAAAGCAATTTGTAAAGGCATTTACAAAATGGGAATATATGACAAAATCTCTTAATGAAGTAGAAATACATAATATTCATACTCCCAACCAGAAGTCAGAAAATACTTACTAGAAAAAAAAAAAACAAAAAACAGCAAACAATTTAAAAAATAGTAAAGTTATGAACAGAAAGGGATTTCTTTATGGCCAACATTTTTTAACATTTGTAAAATAGCAAAGCAATTTTAAGAAAAAAATTTTATTATTTAAGAACAATAATATCTCTTAACTGAAAACCCCAATAAACAACCTCCAAAATTATTATAAAAAGTAGGAAAAAAGTCAGAAAGGTGGCTGGTTAAAAAATAATAACCTATAGCAGTCAATAAAAAAAGCTGATTAAATTTAAGAAATGATGGAAGAAAAGATTCTATTTTACACAGCGATTACAAAGATAAACTTACCAGGAACACAATAAACAGAAAATATGTAAGAGTTTATTGAGAACCTTCCAAAAATATGTAGAGTAAAAATTCTTTGCCAGTTCTTAAACATGGATTTCAACACCCTAAAGGAATCATTTTTCCCATATGAGATTTCATGAAATTACTATTAGGATTTTTTTTTACAACTAAATCATCTAATGCTTAAGTTCTTATAGACTTCCAAATAAGTACAATCAGGCAAGAAAATTTTGAGGAAAATAGTGTGAAATGAAAATTTTAAGACTTACTATAAAGTGCCCATATTGTGGTACCAACATATAAATAAAAATAAAAGATAAATAATAGAAAGTAGGGAAATAAATCTTTCTCAAGTGGGAAAGAGATCAAGACATGGTGAGAGAGGAAGAAAGAAAAAGAAAAGAGAATTAAAAGGAATTAAGATGTGTTATGTATACAAGTCAACTCCCCACAAGGAATGTAAACACAATTTATTCCAAACATGTACTAATAAAAAAGATGGGTAAATATAATAGGAAAAAGTATAGAAACTTTACAAAGAGGAATACAGAATATGATAATATAGAAATTTTAGATCATCACAGAAAAATAAATTGTTGAAATGTTAGAAAAATAGAAGAATCTAAAAAGGATATATTTTGATACTTACATCGAACTCAATAGATCAGGTCATAGAATTTATTAATAGAGAAAGAAATTGACTATACAAAATGAAACTACTATAGAATAAATAAAATTTATTTTTCAGTACAGGACATTAAACCTAGGGCCTGTGCATGCTGGGCAAGTGTTCTACCTGAAAGCTATTCCCACAGCCCAGGATATAGTTTAAAACTACTTTTATAATAGGAAATGCCTCTTATGTATGACATTAAAGCTAGAAACTGTAACCAGAAAATTGATTAGTTCATCTATATATGAATCAAAAGACCCATAAAAACTGGCAAAGTATAAGCAATTCACATTACCAAGAAAGTATTCATTCTTATTTGAAAAACTCAGACATCAAAAAAAGAAATACCAACAACACAACTAGTAAAAGACAATAAACATGAAAAATGGAAAATGCTAAAAAGGAAATTCAAACTGGCCTTAAATATATTAAACAATGTTCAACTTCATTATCATAAGGCAGAATATGATGTAAATATTAAGCATTATTATCTTCCCAGTATTATGTGAAAGATAATTTGTTAACGATCATGAGTATTTTACAGGTAGCCAAGAGTCTTTGGTGGTTATTAATTCAATTTTATCTTTTACATCATCTCCACTGAAGGAATAGCCTCAATATCATACCGAAGGACAGTGCCTACTTGTCAAACTGGGTATTTGGTATTTCAATAACATATGAACTTCTTAAATAGATCTTTCATTCTAAAAAATCAAATAAAACATGATCAGACTGATGAACGTCTTGATCTCAATTCCACTTAGCTTAATAACTGAACTAAGAAAGTCATTTGGACTGGCAAATACTGTAAGGTCATCTGCCCAAAAGACTTCAAATAACAAAAGAAAACCTGAAAAACAAGAGCAAGCTAAGGATTAGATTTGAGTTGAAAAGATATGTACAGTTATTTCTTTCTGTAAATTTATTGTGGAGAAAAGAAATAATTTTGATTGAAGGATGTCAACAGTACCGAACACTTGAGAATATATTTTCCCATAAAAGCAAATTGAAAATAAGTGTGTTGGTTTGGGGCTTATTTTTGCATGGGGAACAATATATATAATACAGGACACATGTTTTATAAGATTATGTATAAAGTCACCCAAAGAATGATATACAAAAGAGTGCAGGAAATCCATCCACACAACATAGACCAAGAATCCTCAGAGGTCAGTGGTGGAATCTAGGAAGACTGTGCCAGCGGGATGAAGGATCTGTGCTAGCAAGCTGAGGGATCTGTACTGGAGCCAGGAAGCGACACTCAGAAGAACCAGAGCTCCCCCAAAAGGTACCACAGCCATCCTCAACAACAGTGAAGTCCAGCTCCTCCTATGATCAAGATGGCCGAGTAACCATTAGGGAAGCCAAGGCAGCAAGCTTCTCCTAGAGACCGGCAGCGCACCATCTTCCCCTCCAGAGCCAGGAAGTGATGCTCAAAGTGAGGACCAGAGCTCCCCCAAAGTGAACCACAGCCATTCTCAGTGCCAATGAGGTCCCGAGCTCCTCAGAGGATGAAAACAGCCAAGTTCATCAGGAAAGCCAGCACGAGCTCCTCCAAATCAACCAACAGCTCCTTTTTTTTTTTTTGGTTTGGTTTTTCTCCGGTACCGGGAACCGAACTCACAACCTTGCGCTTGCCAGGCAGGCACTTTTGCTGCTGAGCTGAATCCCCAGCCCCAACCAACAGCTCCTTAACAGCTTCCACCAGCTCCCAACAGCCTCTCTCAGTTCCCAGCAGCCTTCGCCTTCTTCAGTTCCCAACAGCCTGCCTCTTCTTCTCCAGGTCTGCCTCTTATGCTTCTGGCAACAGTCCCCAGGTGGGCCTCCCACACCCAGCACCGAGCTTACTCAGTTCAGCTGGGGGTTATAAGTTGACCACCAGTTATCAATCCACTACAACAAGTAAAAGAATTTCAGCCAAAAACCCCTACCAAGGTAAAATTATAGTGCTGTTACTAAAATTGCTGTGAGAATTAGAATATCTTCAGAGGGAGATTAACTTCACAAGAAAACACACACACACACACACACACAAACACACGTACTAATGCCAGCAAATTCTAAGTGTCAAACTATGAGAGAAAATGATTTCTTTATTTTTAAAAATGGACAGTAGATTTGATGACCAAAACTGCTTTGCACAGTGAATGTATTTAGTACTGTAATACAGATATGTCTTTAATAACAATTTAAAAACTCTCTTTAAATGTCAAGTACTTTAAGCATAATACACCAAAAGAAGAAAATCAGCATATCAAAAATGGCTACACATGTTAAAGTATCGATCCCTTTTCAAAGAGTTAAAAACTGGAAATGAGATCACAGATTAACTCAGTCTGCTTCTGCTTGCTAAACACACAGTTTGAAAGCACAGTCATACAGTAGGAAAGTCACAAGCTGAAGGAGGAAAAGATCACACACAGGCTCTGTGATACTGAATTCTAAGCTTGAGTTTTGTCAATTTTAATTTAGAAAGAAGGCGCTGCCTTCCATCTGCCCGGATACAGGTTGTGGTAAGAACAGGTAAAACACCAGCACAGTACACAGCATACCATAGACACACTCAAGATGGTAGTCACTATTACCACTAGAATCTAATTAAAGAAATTGGTGCATAAACCATGTGAAAATAAAAAGTCTGAAATTGCTTCAAAATTAAGTCTAATTACATAATCTTACATAAAGAGAAAACTAGCTGCCACTGAAGGGAAATAAAGTTGTTTGATACACAGTTCTGGCCTGGAAGGAACTTGAACATTTTTTATTTAAGTATATAGTGAGCAAAAACTTTGTTTCAAGTATAACCCTGAGAAATAAGAATATTTAAAAAAAAACACACACTTAGGGCATTAACATGGTCACAGCTGAATGTTGTAACATGAAAATATACCATTGACACTTATAAGAGTTTATGCAAGGAATGGACAAAGTCTGTGAAAGCACAGAGGAAATGTCACCTAACTTTACCTCCAAACTCACCATAGGTTACCTGTAGAATGGATCTTGAAGAACAAAAAGAAACTTTGTCTTCGAGTTAAATAGACATCCAGAGTCATGAATGAACAAGAGATTTAGGATAGATACATCTGCTCCTTATGGAAGCCCGTTGGGGCCAGAAGACACTAGGAACTTATGTGAAGAAGTAGCAATGCACCAAAGGATAGCTCTGCGCTGGAGTGAGACACAATTAAGAGGTCCTATTGCTTCTAACAGAAATCACTCCAGGATAATGGAAACTGAGTGCGTGGAAGTGGAGGAAGGCACCAACATCATGATGTCAGGTTAGAGTAAGCTTGCAGCTGTGGAGATGAGAAAAGGAGGGCCCAAATTAACGCAAAAGTGGTGAAAAGGGAGGCGAGGATCCAGATTGTGGCACCTCTGCAGCAAAATGTCAAAGATGTGATTACAGACTAGATATGCAGGATGTCAGAAGTTTAGCGAGAACTGGGTGAGGGATGAGGGCATTGAAGCGGCCAGAAAATGACATTAGACACATAGGTTTGATAGGGCAGAAAAATTATTAGTTCACTTGGGACATGTGAACTGTGAAAGGTTTAAAGAAGATAGACAACTGCATTAACAGCTATAAAAGAAAACAAAATATATCTTCCAGAGAATTTAGAAGCCACGTACCTTTAGAATGGATCTGGAAGAACAAAAAGCATATCTGTCTTCAAGTTAAATGGAGATCAAGAGTCAGGAATGAACAGGGGAACTAGGATAGTACACCTGCATCCTTTTTAGGAAATGCACATTTGCATAATTTCTTGAACTCTATTTGACTGTTTAAATTACTGAGGCGATTCTTCAATTGTTCCAGTTGCCACATTTCAACAATGCTATGGGTAAATTTGAAGTCTCGTCTGTTTTTGCATGTAGGCTCTATTTATACCAAAATGGATCAAAAACGTGGTATTTAGATGATATCAGCCCACATATCAAGGTGAATCTACTCTGTTCTCAACTTTACTTTCCAGCAGCAATAATTCTCTGCTTTTTGCTGGTGGCATTTCTTCAATAAAGTTCACTAGCACCAAATCCTAGCACATCCTCAATTCTTTTTCTTCACCACAGTTGTAATTCTGTGGTAGAACTCAGGAATGAACAGCCCTATAGAAGAGTACTCAGCTATGTGGTGAGAAATAAGTATTTTCTTTTCCTAAAAGAAAGTGAACTCTCTCAGGGAAAAATAAGAAAAACAATTAGAAAAAAAAAATAAGAAAAAAAATTAGAAAAGAGACACAGCAATTCTACTGGACCCTATAGGACCTGTGTCCATGTACAAAAGTATAATTTTAAGAGATTAGGAGACATTTCTTTAGTGTTGAGGTTGAGATTTCTTCTGTATTGTGCTTGCAGCTTTAGAATGCAGGAAGGTTATACTAGGCATAGATGCATCATACTTCTCAAGATGTGAATTTGTTACTGCCAGTGTCTTACAATGACAAAGTAGTCTGGCTTTAAAGATGCTCCATGCCCACCCTAACCATTTCCTTCATTCTCTTACTCTATCTTGCCTCTATGTATTTTCCCTGAAGTCTCTTTTTATACCTTAAAATCACATACTGCAGAATTTGTGAGAGTAAATGGAACATTGTTGTCCCTATTATATATGAGACAAGGATTTCTATTCGAAAGTCATTTATTGAAGACCTCCCAAATCATTTCCTCATAGAAATTATTCCTCTCACATTCAAATGTACCCAGCCCTTTGTACCTCTTGAATCACTCTTACCTATTTCCAGCCTATATTATGGTAATGTGTGTATATGTTTTATTGACCCCTTTGAGAAAAAGGTAGGGTGTTGTCATGCATACCTATGATTCCAGCACTCTTTGAGGCTGAGGAAGGAGGATCACAAATTATAGAGCTCAATCTGGGTAACTTAGCAACTTAATGAGACCTATCTAAAAACAAAAAGGGGGTGCCAGTGGCTATAGCTTAGAGGTAAGCCCTGGGTTCAATCCCTAGTATCGATATCAAGAAACCCTATGTAACTTTCCTTTCATATACACAGGAACACTCTATCAGAAGACTGGTATTAATACTCTGAAAATATTCCTATATCTCTCATTTGACAGGTAGATCAGAAAATAAAGAATGACACAGCATAGCTTACTAGACCAGGTTTGCATATATGCCCTCATCAGATGTGAAGAAACCCTGCAGTACATTGGGCCTTATGCTCCTAAATATTTCAGATGTAAAACAGCAAAGGAGCCTGCAACATGAACCACAGAATGTGTGCAAAATCTGCCATATAGAAGAACAAGTGTGAAGACATCAGACTTTGTGTGCTGTACAACGAGGACACGGAGACAGCAGTAACAGCTGTGGGAAGAATTCTAAGGTGGCTCCCAAGATTGCATCCTCCATGTGTAGACACCCTGTGCAGTTTCTTCTCTGCAGCATGGAGGGATGCAGGAACGTGGTAGATGCAGCAGAAATTCAGGATGTAATTAAGACCCATGATAAGCTGACTTTGAATTCACCAAGTAGAGACCATCGTGAGTGGTTTTGACTTAATCATGGGAGTTCTTAAAAGGTGGACCCACCTGCCAGACTCAAAGAAGTAATTTTTCTCTTATGAGAGTGCATACGGTAAAGGCCACGTAGTGAACACACGGTCAGGCAGTGAGGCCATGCAGTGAGGGCAGCCGTTATTGGATGAGAAAAGTCAGTAGCTGGCAGCGGGCAAAAAAACCCAGGCACCTTAATCATAAAACTGCACCTCTGCCAACAACTGCATGAAGTTAGAAGAGGACCTCAGGCCTCAAATGAGACCACACAGCGCCAGAGGCCAGCTTGCTTATAGTCTTGGTGGGTTCTGAGTAGACAGTCCCCCTTATCCATGCCTGGACACTTGACCTACAGAAAAGGCGAGATACGAAGCCACACAGTTTACGACAATTCATTACACAGAAATACTACACTAATCAGATACAGGAACCTAGTTTCTAAACATAAGGAATAAAAACAAAAGAAACTACCAGCAGCATGCAAGCAACAAAACAAACCATCAAACTCTTCATAAACTTCCACCGGTGTATAAATATCTTCCTCTAGAGAAGCAGGTTATTTCCCTGAATGTGTCCATGCAATAATCTTTTATTGGCAGGCCCCTACCTAATAGAGCTCCTTATTTTTTATTGACTAAATGTCTATTTGTTTGTTTGTTTGTTTTGTTTTGTTTTTCCAGTACCAGGAATCGAACTCACGACCTTGCACTTGCCAGGCAGGCACTGTGCCGCTGAGCTAAATCCCCAGCCCCTGACTAAATGCCTTTGATAGCGTGCTCCAAACCACTGTTCAGCAAAGGCTTAGGAAGTACTCTCCTGTCTCAGCTCATCCTTCCCCTTTTCTCCAGCATTACATAATTACCCTTCTTCCTATTCTCCTAATGTTAAAAGAGATTTATGTTCCTTGGTAAAAGCATAAAGATGAAAAGAGAAGTGGCTGAGAAGTTCTTCTGTAAGGGAAGCATTTCAATTTTAACCAATTTTCTTAGACACTTGGGAGGAGGCTATGTAAGTGTACATAAAATATATGCAAATATTACTAAGCTTCTAAACCAACATTATTCTTAATATTTTAATGGGCATGTCCTTGATGGAGTACACTGGATTACAAACTTGCCTCAAAATTTAAATCTTGTCTTAGTAACTTCAAAGGGCCAGCACTGGGGAGGCTGAGGCAGGAGGACTGTTGCAAGTTTGAGACCAGCCTGAGCTGAACTGCATAGCGAGACCCTGTCTCAAAAAGACAAAAAAAGACAAAAAAAAAAAAAAAAAAAAATCAAAGGGGAAAAAGTATTCTGGCCAAATTCTGATGTGGTCAGGAAATGTAGGCTAATGCACCATTACATTTGAAAATGGACACTTCCTTCTGAAAGTTTTATGTCTTTCAAAAAAAGAAAAATATGTTTTTCCCAAATGGCATATTATAACAAATACTTGTACTAAAATTTTATTTTTAAACTATGTACTTATGCGTTCTCTTAGTATACTTTTTCTTTGTCCAGATTAATATTCATGTACTTAAAACAAAGTCTACCCAGAAAGATTTCTGGATGTATTAAACTGTGGGTATGGGATGTATTAAAGATTTCTGGATGTATTTTCCTAAAAATATCTACATAAGAGTGAACTATACATAGACCATGATGGTAAAGTTGTGTGTGGGGATATGTGTGTCTTAGAGAGTTTCAAGTAAGAAATGTTGCATGTTATGGTCCAAAGAAATTCACTGGAGTTACTTTTCTCCTTAAGTGAGATGTACATATTCAACATTTGAGTGTTTCTTGGTTTTTCTGTCTTATCCCACTTCAATTAAACACAAACTAGAACATACTTTGAGTAAGTACATATCAGTTATAATTTTATATTTAGATTTATTTACACTTTCCAATAATGTTTACAAATTATACTGCAGGGCTGGGGATTTAGCTCAGCGGCAAAGTGCCTGCCTGGCAAGCGCAAGGTCGTGAGTTTGGTTCCCGGTACCAGAGAAAAAACAAAACAAAAAAAAAAAAAACAAAAAAAAAAACAAAAAAACAAATTATACTGCATATCTGAAAAATGGTTTTAATTAAGGACACGCAATTGCTTTTCTCTCCTAACAAAGAGTTTACTTCATAAATATTAAAAGGAAAAATATTCTATTACGTAAATCAATAAAGTATCACTAGCTGATAAAGTATATTATTAATTTCTTTGATGTTCTGTGATACTCTCACAACAGAAAAATTAGTGAGATTATGTAGTATGCTTTTTAGATTTTCTTTTTTCTTTTTTCTTTTTTTTTTCTTTTGGTACTGGGGATCGAACTCAGGAACTTGAGCTTGCCAGGCAGGCACTTATAACACTGAGCTATATCCCCAGCCCCTATAGTATGCTTTTATATGTTCGTATATTTATTTTTTTTCTGGGAAGAGTTTTAGATGGTATCTTAAACTGTCTTATTATTTTCCATTATGTTATTAAATCAATAAGGATAATAATAATAATAATACACACACTGATTAGGTTAATGACATAGTTTGCCAAGATTATTGTTTACTTTCTTTTGTTTTTATTAGAATTGTTCAAGATAAGATAAAAAGAAATAAACATGACTACAAAATGTACCTCATGGAGCAGAAAATACACCACATCAACACATTACATGTTGAGTTTAATAATAATATTTATTTCAGCATAATTTGTGAGTGGGTAGAAATTTTTAGAATTTAAAACCTACAAATAGTTTTACCTTACAAAATAAAATAAATGCTATAAAAATAAAGAGAAAGGATATTCATAAGGAAAGAGTTTTCAGGATAAGTAAAAAATCCATGTAAAATTGCATCAATAAGAAAGGATGCTAATAAGATAAACTAAATATTTAGCAGGAGAAATGGTATGCCTATGATTGTAGATATAGCAAACTTGTGGCTAAAAGTTTACCTAAGGTTTTTTTCTTGAAGCTTCAGACTATTCAAGTCATCACACAATTTTTAAAAAGCAAATGAGAAAGGAGAATCCATTTTCAGGAGTGAGGATTCTTGGAAGGAAAGATAGTCATTAAATATTGGAAACAAAATCTTGCCCAAAATCAACCTTTACGTTACTCATCTCTACGAAATGTACCTCACTGCTGTTGTAATTCCATACAAGCAGGATCTCTGTAGGAATCCTCCAAACTTTGTGGAGCACAAGCCAAACATGGTTTCCAAAAGAATTTTAGAGCTTTTTGTTGTGCTAAACATTGGTATTTGATATGACCTCAAATAAGGATTTAAAACTTCTAACCTTCCATTTGTTAGTATTCATGTGTTACTAAAATAGAAAAAAAGTGATTGACATGAACCATCTCTCCCTACACGTCCTCCTGCTGAACATGCTCTGATGAGAATCAGAAAGAGGCCAAGAGAAACTCACACTGATGATATAAAGCCCCTTTCATTAGCAATGGTATCTAAATGTATCTCTGCAGTAATTCCCAGGGTTCCGCTGGGATGATTCAGTATACACTGCACTCCTCTCGACTTTAAAGGACAGCTGAGCCGAGCAATTACCACTTTCCAATTACCTCATTTTCAAGAGATGGATTCAAGATCAATATGTAGAATGTTTTGGTTTTCAGTGTTCAAACTGAACTAATGTCCACATGAAACTGATCAGTTTCTCATTAATAAATGGTAGTACCCCCAACTGTGCTTAAAGACCCCAGTGGTGACTTTGGTGGTGCCTGGGTGATGGCAGTAGTGCCAGTGCCAAGGACTTTTCCTTATTGTTATCTAAAGAAGACAGATATTGAATAACATTTCTTACTTCACTCATTCTCTCCCATACAAATAAAATACAAATGGGGAAAGAATGAAGTAACCTAGTGATAAAGACATGGAAGACCTGACCAAACAGCCACATCAACCGTGATTAGGCTGAACGTGAAAGGTAAAAAACTGAAGAAAATCAAAATAAGTGCTTCATTTCTGTTCTGTAGAAACTTGCCCAACGATTTTCAAACACAAGAAGCCAAGACTCGCTTTCCCACCTAACCAAACCAAGTACCTAGACTAAGGGAGCGGAAATGGAATTAGATGTACCATTTCATATCAGCACGAAGATATACACAGTATGGTACTTGAAACACTGAGAAAGCTTTTAGGGTAAACAGAGTTACGTGGTTCTTGAACAATAGACACAAAAAGGGAAGAGAGCACACAGAAGCAGCATAAGGCAGAAGAAAGGTGGATATTCTCAATGGAACCAACCGTGGGCATTTGTTAGGGGTGGGAGTACAGACTCCTATTTATAGGACTGAGAAGATTCCCCAGGCTCCAAGCAGAGAGCCTGAGAAGCCAGGAAAGAGAGGGACCTGGCCGTGGTCCTGAAAGAGAACCATTTGCAGACAATTGTGAACTCTACACAGGCACACACCGTTTTCCCCCACTCTGCTTAAATGAGCAAAATATCCACTAATGCTCGTCCTCAAAAATGTTAAAAGTTTCTTTTATGATCAAGTCAGCCTTTATAATGTCCAGCTCCTCCTTCCTGAACAGACTGTCGTGGAGTGTTAGGCGTGCTGTACCAGCTAAAAAGCAGAAACGAAGGTTCTGACAAACTCACAACACTTGTAAGTATACAGAAAGCTCACACTTAACAATCTTGATTCTATTTTACATTTCCTAAACTCGGATAGGAACTCGTGCCTAGCACATAAACCTAAGCTCCATTAAAGAACACTCCAAATTCTCTCACCTAATCCAGGCAGCCTTGAAACTCTAGGAAAACAGGGCGCACAATATCCTCGTTTTCATCTTTAAACTACAACCAATTGCCTGAAAAGGTAGCAAAAATACAGGCTCCACGGCGAACACACGCGGCGTCGGTCTTTCTCAGGCTGCTTTCCAGCCCTTACAAACCCAGGAAGTGGAGAAACCACTACACCAATCCAAAGTGTCAATAGTGCACCGAATCACGGGAGGAAAAAATAAATCTCCGCACAAAAGACACCTTGTCGAAGAGAAGGAAATTCATCCTGCTGGCTCAAACAGGAAGATGGGAGCAAAAGTAGCGTACCAGAGGGGGTAAAAAATCATTCTCCGAAAACACCATGCAACTCGCCCAAGTGTAAGACTTACGTGTTCCGTCAAAACGGGTGGCGATGGTGTCCAGGAAGGTGTTCTGGGGCGCCAGTAATCCTTTCATCACCGGCATGTTTCCAGCGCGGTGTGAGATTCTCCATCAAAGTTTGTCCGGAAGGCTGGCTCGAGAGCAGAGTGCCAGGAGGGAGAAGGGGCGCGCGCGGCGGCGGCGGGGCCGGGGCAGGGA
>NW_004955430.1:11294416-11298574 GCF_000276665.1 Chinchilla lanigera | reverse complement strand
CCTGACCCGAGCCCGGGGTCGCGCCGCGGGGAGGCGCCCGACCTCGGGGAGGCTGCGGCCGGAGCTCGGGTCCCAGAGGGGCGCCGGGAAGTGCGCTAGAGCGGCTCCCACCCCCGAGCCGGCGAACAAAGACCCCTTTGTTCCCGCTCGGCCCCTCTCCCCGGGAGACCGGAGTCCTGTGGGTGTGGTGCGCTCGGAGGGAGGAGACAGGTCGCCGCAGGTAGCCCGCCTCCGCCTGGAACTTGGGGGGGGGGGGTCCGAGGGAGCGGCGGCGGCCTGGGCTCGGGGAGGCGGCCCCCTTCCGGTGCACCTGCCTTTGTGAGCTGCCGCGCCGGGGCCGGGCGGCTGCAAGTTGGCTGCACCCGCCCCTCTGCCCAGGCGCCGGGTCTTCGCCTTGGGAACTGGCCCCGAGCGCCGGCGCTCTCAACCTCGGCTCCGACCTCCAGCTGAAGTGTGGCTTCGGCCACCCTCCCTACTCACCACCCCCAAAACTAAAAGAAGAAAAAAGCGTTTTTCATGGAAATGGATGCTTCCCCACTCTCCTGTGAAATGTGAATAACGCACTTATGGAAAAGTTTGCTCTTTTTATTGACTTGCAAAATAGCACATAAATAAAAACTCTGAGGTTGTCTCGCAAGAACAGCTTTCATCGAAATTCCCCAGCCTGTCTGGCCCCGTCTGCTCCAGGTCCGATAGCAAGGCGACCCCGACACCGACGCCTCCACGCAGAAAGCCTGGCCCGAGGCCGGGAACTGCGGGCGTCTCGGAAAACGAAAGCGGTCTCTGCCCGCGCGCTCCCGCAGGGAAAGTCGCCCGAGGCGGGGCGCAGCGCTGCGGGCGGGCAGGGGGCCCTTCCGACAGCATCGGAGCCCCAGAAGGGAGCAAGGTGTGCGAGGCAAGCGAGAGCCCAGGGAGAGAAGAACCAACGTGAGCCAGGTGCCGGTGCACCCGGAAGGAAAGGAGGGGAAAGCGAACAGGTGTCCGAGCCGCGGCGGGGTGGGAGGCGCTGCCCCTCCCCCAACTCCGGCTAGCTGGGGGTTCGCCGCTTGAGTTCTCCGGGCTCCTAGAGCGAAGGAGAGACCCCGCGGGTTTCGTCACTGCTGCCCGAGGCTCCGGAAGGGGGGCGGAGAGAAAGGAGGCATCCCCTTCTCCCCGCCTCCGCACCCCCCCAGTGATGCACTTCCTGCGGCCGAGGATTCCCTTTGTGTTGAAATTCAAGATCCGGCCGCCGCGCTGTCATGGGGCGGGGACACTCCCCCTAGGGGCCGGGATTCCTGAGTGGGCTGCAGTCCCCACGGTGAAGCCCTGGAGGTGCGGTCGCTTTCCCAGCGGGAAGCTACTCCTGGCCACCCCCTGATCCTGTCCCGAGCCAGCTGTGCTGTGCCTAAACGGCTCACGCCGGTGTCCCCCACGCAGCTGTTCGAGAGCTACTGCCACTGCGAGCGGCTCGGTTGCCTTTCTCTTGGGCGGGGCAGAGGAGAGGGGACTGAGGGAGTCCCTGATTCCGCCTGGAAGCTGCATCGCGTCCAGAATACTCAGGCTGCCTCTGTCGACGGAAAAGAGCATAGTGACTTCACTTCATCATGAAATTTATTAGTTGTAACCCGTGACTCGGGTTCCAAGAATTTACACCGCAAGACTGCATGCAAAAATTTTCTCCTCGTAGGCCTTATCTATGTTGCCTAATAATAGGAAATCTCTCGCTAGAACTAAGCCACAGAGGGTTTACGAATGGGAACCCACAAGCAAGTCTGGCAAGAGAGGCTTGGTATTTATCGTTCAACGTTTTAATCTCAACTCCAGCACCTACTATTGATATAGGGGGAAAAAAACCCTCCGAGTCTGAACTGTATCTGGGGCGAGTTCACGTTTTCTAAAATAGAAGAATGAATTTTAGGAACCACGGAGGTTAAGAGCAGAATATACTTACTGAGGGAAAGAAAGCTTCTGTCCCAGAGAGGGACGGAAGGGGGGGTCCCAAGGGGTTGCCCAGGAGCCTGTCTTTTCTAGGGACTTTTATGGAGGAAAAACACAAGGTGAGGCAAGTACAGGGTAGAAAACATGGGAACTCGCTAGATGGGCATGAGGTGGGACAAAAGTCTGGACAGCCAATAAGATTACAAGTATAATTGTTCAGGTAAAATTGATTAAATTGGGATCAAATGGGGAAGCAGGCACGTAGCAAGCGGGCATGAATACAGAACAGGGGCCTTTCTCGTAGGGGGTTAGCTTTTTCAAGGCAATTGCTACCTATTTAGAATATCAGTCCCTGAGGTCCATCCCCAGGGAAGTATGTGGGCGCATCTGTTTAATCTTTTGTCCACAGCTGGAGCTGTCTGTTTTCCCCACCGTTGCAAGGCATCTCATCCTCCTCGGCACTGGCTTCTTTGAGGGCCTGGCCCTGGGCCTGACTGCCATAATATTTCTAATATTTCTATCTAACTCAGCTGCCTGTACCACTATGAGTGCTAAAGACTGTGAGATCACTGGCCTAAATTCAAGTTCAAACCTGGATCCTATCAATCTGCAAGGAGGCAGACCTGCCCACCTCTTAATAATCCTTATTCAAACAAGAAGGCTTTTTCCCTGGCTACGTGTGTGTGTGTGTGTGTGTGTGTGTGTGTGTGTGTGTGTGTGTGTGTGTGTTTCCAGTGCTGGGGATAGAACAGAGGGCCTCATGCATGCTAGGTATTCCACGACTTCGTACTTCCCCAGCCCAAGCAGTCTGTTTTTATGAAGACTGACATAAACACTTCAGTCTTCGATTCCACGGTGCCTCTCTAAGCTCTAGCCCAATCAAAGACCTAAAGTTCCTCCTGAGTATTTGTATCTTGGGAGACTAAATCACTCCATCAGAACATGACCTCCTGGAATCCTGTTAAACAGATTTTGTCACCTTGAAATCAAAGTCCAAGAAAGGACCTTGAAAAGCAAGAGTTTTTCTTATCATCTGTCCCAAATCTCATGTCCTTTCCTTAAAGGAAATTTCTCTGATTGAGAAGTCATATTCCCAGTGGAGATCATATATTTGACTGTAGACTGTAAAAGAAGACAGAAAAACCTTACTGCCAGACCAGTGAACTAGGTTCCATAGAAGGCTTTCTAGGTAAACTCAACCTACACAAATTTCACTGATTTATGTATAATACACCACCCAAAACCTTCCGACTTAACACAATTTCGTTTTGCTCAGAGATCTCCAAGTGGTGCATGATCAATGGAGCAGCACATTTCTGAGTCAACTTAGCCGAGTATTGAAAGACTCACTTCCAAGATGACTCACTCAAATGGGTAAGAATTCGGTGCTGGCTGTCAGGAGGGAGCTCAGACAGTGCTGGGGCCTTGGCTCTCTTTCACTTCATACAGAGCTTTCCACGAACTACGTGAGCTTCCTTATAGCGTGGTAATTTTAAGTATGCAAAGAGGCGGGGAATAGGAGCTGCCTGTTTCTTAAGGCCCGATCCAGTGACAAGGAAAACAGCAGACACAGAATCCCAACTAATCAGGAACAAAAATCCATCCCTCCACGGAAGAAGTGTCACATAATTTTGAGCCATATTTTTAAATTTCCACATTAATTTGATAATATTTTGAGTTGCAAGGGTGTTGCCGTAAAATAAGGGTGTTGCCTCAAATAAAGGGTGTTGCCTTAAATAAAGGGTGTTGCCTTGGAAGGCAAGGGTGTTGCCTTCCAAAATTTGATTCAGAGTGCTTTTTATCTATTCTGTATACAAGGGATGATTGAAAGATGTGCATGGTTAAATTTTAAAAATTACAGTAAAAGACACATTTCCAAGAATAATGGGGTAATTGTATTTGAAGCAAGGCATATTTTGAGGAGGGTTAATGCCACCGTGACATTTACTAGAATAAATTTTCTAATTTAAACATTCAGTGTATGCTATGATCACCCCTCCTTTATCAAATGTGTACAGCAATTTCTGTCAAATAAACAATAGTTGTCCTCATCCACCTTATTCACCAGATCTGGCACCATGCGACTTCTGGCTTTTCCCAAAAGTCAAAATGACCGTGACAGGGAAGCATTTTGAATGGACTCAGGCCATTGGAATAGCCACACTAGCACAACTAACAGCACTCCCAGAAAAGGGCTTTCAGACCTGCTTCAGAAAGTGGCAGGAACAGGGGCTGGGGATT
>NW_004955430.1:11286278-11294285 GCF_000276665.1 Chinchilla lanigera | reverse complement strand
GGGGAACATTTTGAGGGGACATTAATGGCGATGTGTCTTATGCAGTTTGCAATCGATTTTTCAAAATTTAAACGTTGATCACAGTTTCTGAGCACACTTCATAGTTCCACAAGCTTTAGCAATTATAGGAATCAGTCTCTAATAAGAGACAAAAGATAGAAAATCTACATTAAATTCACTTAAGAACTGTAAGCTGTGGATAAAGAAATTATTGTTGTTGCTTTTCTTTAGTGGGCTTTAAAGGGAACATCAGTATTTGATGCTATCTGTTCAGTCTGGATGGGACTGACAAGGACTTCAGAATGTCCTGCATCTCCTTGATGTTTGGGTTTTCTTCCGCACATTTTGTGTTACGACAGCCGCCCAATACTATCACACAAAACAGCTGCACGTGCCTTACTGTGGTACATGTACTTGACTGTAGGCCTTAAAACTATTCTAAATTTGTTAGGGCAACAAGAATTTTAGCTTCAAGAGGAGGAAATATTTTAATTTACAGGTGGGTGTAAAAAAGCATCTACTAGGGGCTGGGGATTTAGCTCAGGGGCAAAAGCGCCTGCCTGGCAAGCGCAAGGTCGTGAGTTCGGTTCCCAGTAATGGAGAAAAACCAAAAAAAAAAAAAAAAAAAAGCATCTACTCAGAAGTACAGAGTGTTCATTTTATCTTTATCTGTGATCCCCTTTGTGGCTTTCAGGTGACTTTGCGTAAGCTGTCAGTCTGTGGATTCCCACTTCCTCACCTATAAAAGTGAACAGTACTTTCCCTACCTACTTTACTCAATGGAAGCAAATATTTGTAGAAAGCCTTTGAAAACTATAGTGTATGGCATATGATATAAATGATTGTTAATAACCATCTGTTTATTTTTCTATCCCAATATATCCAATACAAAGTTGTTTCTACACAATAAATATTGTTGACTGATACATTTTTGGGTTTTATTTGCATATCAATAGCCTGTTAACAAACTTTAGTTTGTGAGCTTTCTTTCCAAATGTAAATGGCGCTAGAATTTCAAGTTTATTTATTTCTTTGACTAATGCTTTCAAATTGACATGCTGTTATATTCAACCAAGATTTGTTCCAGTGCTATAGGCAGTGCTTCTCCTACCCTCGGTGTGTGGCAAAAGTGGAATATTTTGGCAAAAGCTCCAAAGCTATGGTCTTAGGATAATCTAGGTTATGCTTCAATCAAAGCAATAGATCATTGGCTTACTCTATCAATGCTATTGTTCATTCTATATGTTTAACATGGGTTGGCAAAGGCCCCTGTTCATCAGTGTGCTTAGGTTGATGGTCATTCTGTCAAAAATGTATTTTCTATTATGGGAAAGGTATAATATGGTAAAATACCTATTTTTTAAAGACTTCTACTCACAACTAAATGACCAGAATAAATTACATGACCATACTAGTTTTAAAGAGGTGGTAAAATACAATCCAACCATGGCCATCAGGAAAATGAGCTCTGGAATGTTCAAAATCTGATATGGGATGCATGCAAATATACCATTCAGATCCCATTTCAAAATAGCTTCCTAAAAGATCTTTGCTGATGCCAGCTTCCCTATCCTCAGATGCCCTGCCCCTTTCATGCTGAGCCATGCCCTTCCAATGCTGATCCTGGCCAATGGCTAAACATGATGTCATTATTAAAACTCACCCATTCCTAGTCAATGGCCACTCTTCTGAGTGATCTTTCAGAAGTATGATCAAATATGAAGTGTGCTCAAAACTATGATCTTTTAGATATAATCAGGTATCCCTCATTAGCCTGGCCAGGACTTTCTCAGTAGAATACCCCTCAGTCTGCCCACTGATCCTATTCTTTCTTTCCTGGTTGTCAGCTTGCATCACAGCCTGTGGACCCCCCTGCTGGCCCGTGAACCCACTCTGTCACACGTTCTTCCCTCCATACCTACCTGTTGTCCTTCTTCAGAGGATTCACACTGAATGGTGCATAGAAGGAGGGTTTCCTAAGAAAATAGACCATGAGTCCATGTGCTAGATTTTACAACTGGCAATGAATATTAAATGCTAATTTTATAAACCAACACAAAGTCTTGCATGTTTGCTACCTTCAGTACAACATCTATTATTTATCTCCCTGCCCTATATGTCATCCATGATTACCCCAAATCAAAAATGTGATCTGGGAGCCAATCTAAATATCTTCCCCTTAAAATTCAAACAAGCTATTACTAATTTCTCTCTCTTCTAGCATGTTCAAATATGTAGAACACGTTTGTACTCCATTTTCTGTTGTCAGCTGTTTTGGGTGATACATTGTGTCAACTTGAGAAGTCCAGAAGCTTAACTAAGTAACTCAGCAGCTCTATATCCTAGGGTGTAGAGGACATGCCCTTACTGCCCTAGGATGTTGTTCATTGTGTCAACTTGAGAAGTTTAGAAGTTTAAGCCACTCATCAGGGGGCCAGCATCCTCAATTTGTGAACATCCTCATCCTGTGCAAGAGGAGATAGTGAGAATGCGACACCTGCCCTAGCGGGTGATAGCTCACTTACAGTATAGGGAAAGAAAAAGAGGCTTGTGTCTCCCCACTTCTGCTCTTGTTGCTTTTGCTTTTTTGCCACCTTGAACTGTTGCCCCTGTGCCATGCCACCCTGCTCTGGAGCCAGCCAAGTATGACCTGAAACCTCTACAAACTGTGATAAATAAACGTTCCCTGCCTTAATTTTGGGTATGAGGTATTTTGTCTCAGCAACAAGAGAAAAGTAACCAAGACATCACCTTTTAGTTGATATACTCATTATTTCTATCTGTGACTACTGCCCTTCTGTGATCTTTTTCTCACAAATCCATCTGTGTTACTCAGGTTTCCTGTCACTGGGACAAAATAGCTGATATCCACAACTTTAAGAGGGATATTTAATTTGGTTCACAGTTCAGGGGATTAAGTCCATGGTAAGTTGGCTCCAAGGTAGAAACATCATGGCAGGAAAGCATGGCAGAGGGAAGCTATTTACCTTATGGTAGCCAGGAAGCAGACTGAAAGGGAGGACCCAGGAATGGAAATACACCCTCCACAAAGACATCACCCAGTGCCACGTCTCTTCCACCCAGGTTGTACCTCCTAACACCCTGTTTAACTATGAACACATCTGTGGATCAATGGAAAATATAGTGTCCCATGATCCAATCATCTTCCTAAATTTCCACCTCTGAACATGAGGCTTGTAGAGGACATTCTAGATCTAAACCATAACACCATTCTTCAATTCACCCTTTAAGTTGTAGACTGCCTGAAGTTTTCCTATAATATAAATTAAACATGTAACTCTTTCCTTCAGATGTGTATATCTTTGAGAAGAAAGGAAAAAACATTACCTACCAGTTAAAGCCAACTTGGAGGTCCCTCTGTATAGTCCTCTAACCCCATCTACATGTACTACACATCTAGTGGTCTAACTCTTGAACTGTCTTGCACATAATACATACTGAATTATGTACAGTCCCAGAATGTATTATCTGCTTTCTGGTCTCCATCCTTTTTAGCACACAGTTGTCTCTATCTCAAGTATGAGCATCTCATTCTTGCTAATTTTCCTTTTCAGTCAAACTCATGAATCTTTAAGAATTTCCTTCAATGTCACTGCCAGTGACATCTTTCTTTGAGTTCTCTAATCCAGTTTAGGTTCTCTTGTCTTCGCGTTCCTATAGTGATTCACACATGCCTCTGTAATAGGCAGAACATCTATTATACCTTTGTTTGAGGTATCTATTATACCACCTCTTATACCTCTTGTTTGAGCATCTATTATACCTTTCTGTATACAAGCATGTGCCCAAGTTGCTAGAGTATGTTAAAAGAAAAGGTCCTACACTTACTAGGATTCCATTTGTTTCCTGCTAACAGACTATTCAAATTAGAGAGACTAATCATGGATTAAATGCACAGGATTATTGTTTCTGAAATAACTGGTAACTCGAAGGTAGTTGCAGTTGCAACTTGAAAAGCTAAATATGTCAAGCTTTTTGTCTGATTATCTTGACCTTTTCTTAGCAATTACAAAATGCCAGGTGGAGTTCCACCCACTATGTCTATATTCCTCTATTAGAAGTATGAAACATAGTAGTACTACATGAATTTTTTTTTTTTTTTTTTTTTTAAGGAAAAGCCAAAACTCTCCTGGGAAGCATTCTCTTCCCCTTTAGAGGACTTCTACTATGTCTCATTAGCACTGTGTTGTATGACCATCTGGAGTTGCAAAAACAATATGGAAGTTATTATTTATTTTTTTTCCTGGTACCAGGAATCCAACTCATGACCTCACGCTTACCAGGTAGGCGCTGTGCCCAGCCCCAGAAGTTATTAATTAACTTAATTATCCAACAATTAATAATGAAGCAGGCAACATCTAACAGTTTAAAGCTGGATATGTAGTCAAATAACTTAGAGCTTCTGCCTCATATTTCAAAGGCAGTTATAAACAAGAAGTCACACGCACAAAAGGCCATAACATGGATGAGAAAAAGGTTCCACACTTGAATTCTTGGGAATTGATAGAAGCTATGTGGCTTCCTGTATTGAATATAATTTTTAGGCAAATCTCAAGCGCAATGAGAAACTTGAAAATCAACCATAAGTGTCTAGCATGAGAATGAAGAAAACTTCAGGTATTTAGAAAACTAGTAGTTGACAGCCAATTTCTAAAAGCCACGTTTGTTCCCATCGGGATACTGTAGAGAAGACTTACCAGCCCTATGATGTAGAACTACACTTGCTACAGAATAAGTGTTTGTTCACTTGTTTGAGCATCTATTAGAGACGACTCGTTAGATTATGTTGTAGCAATGGATACCTGATGGAGACCACTACGAAGCAACCCTGAACTTAAATTAACCCAGAACTTAAAATAACTTAAAATAACCCAGAACTTAAATTAATTAATTGGCTTTTAATGTTCACTTGTGAACCTGTCTAAGGCCTAGGCCCCTTGTCTGGAAATGGACAGAGGACTCATAGAAGGAAAACCTCTGTGAGTCGTTAATTCCTACTAAAGCCTGTAATGGCAGATGAAGCCAGAAAGTCTCAAAGGATAAGATGAGATCACAGCCAGATATCCATTTAAAATTTAAGTAACTTAAGCACAAAAATTTAATTACTGTTTACAAAATAATAGAAGGAGCTCTTTTCTGTGTAATTGATCAGGTACCCAGGTTGGTAGATACTCAGCCATCTTATAGCTGCACATCCAAAAACCAAGGTTTTCATCATTACTACTGAACAGAAAAGTCACCTGCCTAGCAACTACACACTTCACTTATTTCAGGAGCTCACAGATCAGAATTACCTACCAAGGGGTGGGGGATATGGAAAGTACACTACCAACACTCTTATGTAAGAAGGAAATAATAACACCTACTCAGATTTTGTGGTGATAGTTGAATGAGTCAATAATGTAAAAACACAAAGCAGTGGCTCAATTAAAAGAAAAGTCCAACAAACAGAGCGTATTACCATCGTTGTAAGTTATCTTACACATACTTTCGTTTTAAGAAGTTAAGTCACTACCATGAGCCTAACATCATAGTTGGGTAGTAGATTCTTAGAGGAACATGGCTTCATCCAAATAGAGCCCTCAACTTTCATTTAATTGTCAGAGTAGTTAACACACATGACTGTTATGGTTGATACATTGTGTCACCTTGGGGTGTCTAGAGGTTTTGCTAAGTGACTCAGCAGTCTGCATCTTGGATGTTGTTCATTGTGTCAGTCTGAGAAGTTTAGAAGATGAACTACGTGATTCAGCAGGGAGCCAGGGTGCTTACTTTGTGTTCATCCCGAGCCTGTGCAAGAGGAGGGCATGGAGATTATGTGAGTGCTACACGCCCCTTGGGTGGGGGTAGCCTGCCTACAATGTAAGGGCGGGAAAGAGGCTTGCTTTTCTCTACCACTCATCCCTTTTTGCTCTTGTTTTTTTGCTGTTTTCTGCCTCCGTGAACATTTGTTCCTCTGCCATATGCCACTCTGCCTTGGAGTTAGCCAAGTATGATCTGACGTCTCCACAAATTGTGAGCTAAATAAACCTTTCCTTCCTCCTTTTTGGGCATTGGGTATTTTGTCTCAGCAACGACAGAAAAGTAACCAAGACAATGACCAAGAACACTTCCTTGGTAAGTAAGATGGTTTACTGCCAGTGAGTGAATCTGAGCCTCTTAGGAAGACTGGAAGGTGAAAATCAAAATAATATGAATTTGTTTGTTTATTTATTTACTTATTTATTAAATCTCATTATCTTTCCCTTGCTTTGAACATATACTGTCACAGGACCTTACTATGTCCTCATGCCTCTCCAATTTTCAACAACCTGTTCAGCCCTCTTACACAAAAGCTATAACCCCAATCTTCTGGACTTTAATGGTAAAAACCCTCGACTTCCTGATGTCTGAGGTATCAGTGAATTTACAACTACATCCTTCTTCCTATCTTCTTTCCTTTTATCCCCAGAGGATAAGGTTTGCACTTCCAAAATATTATACAGCCAACTATACTTTCAGAAGTGTACTTGTGGAAGTCTCCTTCCAGAATCTTTTCCTATTTGTTAGCTATTTTCACCTTTCCCTCTCTGCTAGTTGCTTCCCTCAACCTGTAAATATCCCTGTCACACTGGAAATATCCCTGTCACAAAGGAAATACCCTCCTTTGATCTATTTGATTGTTCACATCTCCTTCACATGCCAATTTCCCAAAAACTCATCTAAAATTATTGTCACCATGTTCTTATTTCCCATTCCCTTAGCCCTCTCTGATTTGATTTTTTCAGCCATTTTGTCAAAATGTCTCTTATTCAAGCCACTAATGACTAAGTTGTCTAAACTAATGGACTTTTTCAGCACATGTATTTCTGGATGTTTTTTCCAAGTTTAACTGTCAATTAACTCCTAAAATCTTTCCACTTCAGAAATCCCCAAAATAACATACTTTTTTGTTTGGGATGGATTCTTTCCTGTTCTGGTTTCTTAAAAAAAAAAAAAAAAAAAAAAAAAAAAAAAAAAAAAGAATTCTTTTCTGTCAGGCACTCTATATTCTTGTGTTCCTCAGGAGTCTATAATAAGACTGCTGAATTTCTCTATTTTGATTGCTGTCATCTTCTCTATGAGAACTTTCCACATCCTTATATGAAGTCTAGGCGTCTCTCTGATTTTCTGATTGACAATACTCAGCTATGGGCATGATGTTACATTTTTGCTATTTCTGACATAAACTTTCATATGTGTCATCAAATGATCTATATGAGACCCAAGAAAGTCATTCTTTTTGTATTTTAATTCTGAATTGCCATCTGCTGTATAAGTCCTTATTTTATCTTCCAAATTCAGCCTAAATAATCCCTAATTTCTCCATCCAATTGCTGCCCTAGTCAAGGCTTTACCATATCTTGTGTGAATCCCTGCAATCCCTAAGTGGTTTTATGGTTTAAAGCCTTTGTTTCCTTCAAAGTTATTCTTTATATCACAATCATATTGAAAGATCTGATCATGGTACTTTCATGCTGCTTCTAGGGTTCTGAACTCATCTCGTGCCCCATGGCTTCTTTCTCAAAGTATATTCTCAAGGAAAATAAAGTTCCTCGAAATTCCAAAAGTACACAGAACTCTTCTACAGATTCTGACTTGGTCATGCCAACCTCACTTTCTAGAAAGTTTCTCAGTATCCATTGCAGCCTAGTTTGGATAACTGTCAACATGGAAGCATTTGCTTTCAGCACATCTGTTTATTTTCTGATTTTCTTTTACTGTGCCATTTAAGGCAAGGTACTTGTGTTTTCTGACTTTCATGGGGATTATAAGAGCACATATTTCACAGGACAGTTGAAATGAGAAAACACAGAGAAAGTGATTAGTACGATATCTACCATTGTTTTGCTATTGTATTCCTAGTGGCTAGTATAGTAACTGGCACATTGAACACATATATATATTTTTTAAATACTATCATGTTGATTTCAGCAAACATTTATTTCTGTCTTCTCCTCCCCTCCC
>NW_004955430.1:11264135-11286176 GCF_000276665.1 Chinchilla lanigera | reverse complement strand
CTTCTTCTTCTTCTTCTTCTTCTTCTTCTTCTTCTTCTTCTTCTTCTTCTTCTTCTTCTTCTTCCCCTCCTTCTCCTCCTCCTTCTCCTCCTTCTTCTCTCCCTCTGTCTCTTTCCCTCTCCCTCTCTCTATCTTTGTGTCTCTGTCTCTGCTGTCTCTCTCTCTCTCTCTCCCTCTCTCCCCATCTCTCCCTCTCATTGAGGTTCTTAAATTATTGTCTGACCCAAACTTTTATTTAAAGTTATCTGACACATAGAATGTATTACACAAATGTTTGATGAATGAGACATAAATGAACAGATGAGTGAAATTAGTCTATATGGATGGCTTCCTCTAGAGTAAATGCAAACACTGATGTCTTGGCTTTTCCATCACAATTTCGGTTGCTATTCAACTCTTTTTTTTTTCTCTAGCTAGTTGATATCTTGAATGTAGCTGTGGGAGAGCAGGGCATTTATGTACTGATTTTTAAATCACCTGAATTGGAAGTTAAAAGAATATTCTGAGTACTTGCTCCTGTACTGCTGATCATTTAGGTTTAAAAACTGAGCAGAAGAATTAGTATGTGATCCAAACTTCCCCATTCAATTACCAAACACATAGGTGTTTCTATTAAAATGCATTATGTAAATCAAAACATTTTGGGGTCACAAAATTTTAATCATGTAACTATTCACTATGGGTCTAAGAGTCCATGTTCCTGTCCTGTATCAAGGCTTTCATCTCCTTATGACATACATATTTTAAAATATTGAAACAAAATCCCACTTGTTGGATGCCCACAGAGCTAAATGGACTGTGCATATTCATAGGTGGGTAGATATTTGTGAAAAGTGAGGGACATATGTTCTAGTTAATAAAATAAATTCATTCATAAGATAATCTCTTCTTGTTAAACTATCTGCAGATTGATTAAAATGAAATCTTCTATATGGTAATGTAGTTCAGGTAAAGTAACATGAGTATGGGATTATAAGAGTATAATCAGACAAGCTTTCCAAATTTTTCATAATGAACATGTATTTTTTAAATAATGAAATCCAAAATACACTGAAAATGGGGTAAATCAGAAACTGTATAAAGGTGGGGCAGTTTATTGTGCAAAGAATACAGTCTATTCACCTAAATGTTAAATTATGCATGGCCATAGGTCGAGGCCCAAAAATGACCTGGTTAAAAAAAGCATCTCAGGTATTTCAGTGAAACAAAGATCTTTTGTAGTACTAAACTGTAAGAAGAAAATATCTTGATTTTGTTGAAATTGAGGAATACTAGATGTGAAAAACCCAAGTTTCAAGGCAAAATTATTTTCAACTGATTTTGAAACCTGGAGCAAATCTTGGGGATTCAGATGGAGAGGGAAGCAAAGAAGAATTTCTTCAGGTCAGTAAGATCAGAGAGGCAATTTCAGAATTATTTGGAGCTATTTGTTTTCATTTTTTTCTTTCTTCCTTCCTCCCTTCTCCCCTTACCTCTTTCCTTCCTTTCTTCCTTTTTTCCTCCTCTTTTTCTTATTCCACTGTGAATATTAGTTATACAGTGGGTTTCATTTTGGTATGTTCATGCATATATTTTGATCACTCAACAGTCATTCCTCATTACCTTCCTCCTTTTTCCTTTCCCCTTCCACCTGATCCCCTTTTTCTTCTCTAAAAGTCTTGGAGCTATTTTTCTACATCTGAAAGTTGAACTTCAGTAACAATCTTTGCCACCCCTAAGAAGCTGAAAGAAAATCTGTTGTCTTGCTCACATACAGATAAAGACAATTCAGAGTCTTGCCTAGCGCTTTATAGATGAAAAGTGACTCTTGCTCCTTCTCTCTGTTCTGTAGATTATACCAGGGTTTCTGGCTTTTTTTCTGTTTCCAAGCTTTCACATTAGGAAAAACAAAAAACAAGCAAACACACACACACACACACACACACACACACACACACACACACACTTCTATTTAAACCCAATGTTTTAGCAGAAGATGAGAATAGCTCTCCTAGGCTTCTAGGTGCTAATGTAAATAGCAATGCCCTAATCACTCAGCTAACAGAAAATAGAAATAAAGGGGAGGTGACTTAACATTCTGGGTGTTAATGAAAGAGGTATTTCTAAAATATAAGTTCATGATGGTCAGACATCATGCTATGCTCCTCCATTATCGCATGGTGCTAGCCCAGTGATCTTTTTTTCTGAAATTTAGTAGTATTATCCAAATTTTCTCTTTGATAATGTTTCATGCAATACCAAGACGTGTCTTCTTTTATGTCTTGACTTCTTTCTATAAAATGTAGTATTCATCTTCTCAGTGTCACATGTCTCAGGGTTCCAGCTAGATCAAAGCTGCCTTAGAAGTGGGCATGTAGTTTAGATGCCTTGTGTCCTTCTTTGTACCTCACCTGGAGCTGTTTCTCAGGTTTTTAGTAAACATTTATATATTCTGCACAATGTCCATTATGAAGGCAACATGAAGTAAATGAACTTCGCTAGGGGCTCTCTATGTTGAGAACTTCCTCACTGTATTAATTCTTTCAGAGTCCTTGAATGACAGATTCACCCCGATTACATCATTTATTGCTTCTGCACCTCAACTTTTCCTTTCCTTTTTTCTATTGCTTAGCTACCATCCACTCCAAGATGAAGCTCAAAATTCACTTTGTCTGAAAGGCTTCTGCTCTTAATTCTTTTCCACTCTGACCATTCCTTCAATTTAAAATAATTTAAATCTTGAAGATTCAGGATTTTTTTCTATGCTGCTGCCCAGTTTTGAAAGATTTCTTGTATATTTCCACTATACAAACATTATTCCGGCAAAGATTATAGGTAGTAATGTGGGGCTATTTCTTTGTGATTTCTGAACATGCAATGGCTGGCCATGGTAATAGCTCAATAAATGCTAGTTTCTTTCTTTTGAGCAACCTCCCAATAGCAGGGAGTCAAATGCATTTTAAAATTACACTGCTGATACGGTTTTCTGGTAGTGAGCTTGGCGCTAAGGGACTATTGTCACTCTACAGTGTTCTCTAATTCCAAGTGGATTGCAGTAAAGTGACAAGAAATTTGGGACATTTAAAAATTATAGAAAGGCAAAAGTAGAGAAAACCACAGAGACCATGCAATCAATCTAGCAGAGCAGGGATAGTGCACTAAAAAAAGATATGACTTTTCTAAGGTCAAACAGCCAGTTCAAGAGAGGGCACTTAAATAAATCTAAATTGTCTTAGCCAAATACTCTTGTGACTTTGCCTTTGTGCCTTTGCTCTTTTCTGGATCAATATTTTTTCAAAGTACTAACATGGTGCACTTCTTGGTGCTTGCTTTCTAATGTAGCCATGGAGAGTTCACTCCTTTCTTCTCTTTTGAGTTGTCACTTTTCTGATAAAATATTCATGGCAGTCCATCTTTTGTAGACCACCTTCAAAGCTTCTCAAGCCAGAGTATTTATGCCTCTGTTGATTCCTCATATGTGGGGACGTTATTTTTAAAGTCACAAGACAAACAAAACAAGTCTTCCAGAAAATTTATTTTCATAGTAAATGTAGTGATGTATTTGCCTTATGATAGAGATTTTTTAAACATCTCAAAGATTTAAAAACAAAAATTTTAAAACATCAGCGCATGGTTCCTACTCATGTTCTATTCTCCCCAGGAGGCACTCAGGTTGACTTGAGGTTAGCAGAATTGAGAAAGAAAGGTTGAAGTGTAGCAGAAGATGCCCTCTCGGCAAGTCTACTTCAGTTTGTTAGTTGCCCAGGTAATAGTTCCGGTTACAGTTCCTGTTACTTCTGTCTCTTAGAAACGACTGGTCACTGGGATGCATAGCTGGTCACTATGACACATGTTGTAAGAACCAATCCCCAATTGACAAGCATTTCTGCCTCTGCACTTCCTGCTTGCTTATCCCGTATAAGCTCTAGACCACCAGAGATCAGGGCCTGATATTTTTGGAATGATCCCAATTAGTGCCCATCTACATAAAACAAATCTGCCTCCAATCCTGTTGGTCATTTCAGTGTTTGTTTGCCATAGCAGAAGTAGAGAATGTGACATTACCTAGTGTCTTAGTTATTTTTCTTGTTCTTGAGACAAATCTCCAACATCCAAAGTGAAAGGAGGAAAGGTTTATTTCAACTCAAATTTATAGTTTTCAGCCCATAATTGGCTGGCTCCAAGGCAGGGTGGTATGGCAAAGAGGAATCACAGAAGAGAAACAACTCACAGTGTGGAAGGACAGGCAGAGGGCAGCAAACAGCAGCTGCAGAAGACAACTTTCCTTTCCCTTTTATCCCATCCAGGGTACAAGCCTTTTGGATGATGTCACCTATCCACACTCTGTGTTGAACTTCCCATTATTCATACCCAGAACTATGCTGAGCCAATCAGCGGACTAAGTTAGAAACTATACACCCTTAACCTCAGTATCACACACTCTAGATCCAGCCAGCCCCAAAAGGCCCCAGCTATGAGTGCATGAGGATTTAGGAGACATCCAGATACAAGCCATAACATCTAGTAAACTGCAAATCACTTCCACTGTCAGGGTAATATGTGGAATGATTGTACAACTTGTGGCTTAGCCTTGATTTCCTACATATCATCTTATTCTTTGTGTTTCTTCCCATTTTACACAAAACTGATCATAAAAACTAATAAAATTCCTAGTAAATTTGGCATCTATAACAAGGGTGACAAATAGCTGTTGAGACTGTTTTTGGAGGTAAAAGTCATGGCAGATTCTGCCTCAGAAAATGGGAAGAGCCAGATGTGCCACAGTACATAGCTCAAGAATTTAGAAGGTGTAATGCTTTGAAATACTTTAAATTCTAAGAAAAATCAGATAGAACAATTCTAGGTTTACTTTAAGAAATAATTACAATTTAATTTGCTGATATAAGAAAAAACAGAAAGTTCAGTGAATTCCATTATACAGACAGATTATAAGAACAAGACTAGAAAACTCAGTAACTTCTACATACACAGTAATCAAATTATTGCACAATTTCCTGATTCTGTATGCTTTTTTATTTTATTCTCGGATATTCCTCATGAAAATCTCTCATTGTAAAATTAAAGAAAAACCAATTATATTTGAGTTTTAATCAAAAGGAGGAAATAAAGAAAACCTTAAAATAATGTAGGTTTCAAAAATAATTAAATCATTAGAATTTCATACATTACACTTTGGGATTTTATAAAAACTATAAATGTCCACATTTTGACATTACAGAGCAAGAGATTATGGAGAGGTTGTTTTTTAAAAACATAAATTATCAATTTTTAAATAATATGTTTTAAAATTAACTCTTCAGTCGTCACTTGTTTCTTTTGGCAGTTAATTTCATGTGATGTTCATACTGTTTCAGGAGAGATGGGAGATTAGATCTTCAGAAACAAGACATAGAATGTTAAAATGCTTTGAATGGATTGCACCCCTATTGGCTTATTTTTTCATTAAGTATACTTAAGAACCAATATCACAGATGTGCTTATTAAAAAAAATTCAGGCTGAAAATAATTCACAAAATGGTTTAGATACCAGAGATGTGATTTTCCCAAGGGTGAATGAGGAAATGAATGAATGAATGAATGAATGAATGAATGAATGAAATCCTTCTTGATCAGGCAGCTGGTGCTTTCATTCTGTGTTACATTTGCTTCTGCAAAGTGCAGTGCACAATTCAGAGTTGACTGGAATTTGGGAAATGAAGGGTATTTTTATCAGCCAACAAACCCATACTGCAGCTCCTTTATGTTTTATTTATGTTCAAATTTCAGTAGCTAACCTTATTGCAAGATAGCCCTTTGTAAGCTTCATCATTTTTCCCTGCCAAAGGCAATGAAACAGGAACATGTACAGATTTTATTTTGATTGTTGCCAGATGCTTATTTAGGCACATATGGAAAAACTTTGAGAAGAATAGCTAAAATCACTTCTAGTCTCTATCCTTTTACTTTTTTAGGATAAAGTTCCTTTACAAAAGCCTTTGAAGGGCTGACTTCAAAGAAATAATGTACAATATGTTATTATTTTCAGGGAATAAATAGTACTTACATTAATTGAATTTTAAAAATTAGCAATTTTATTATAAACTTATTTCACTATAAACCTAAATTTTTAAGAGGTAATAATTAAAATAAAAATTTATTTTCTCATTTACAGTACTTCACGTTTTACTTAATTGCTTACTAAAACAGAATTTAAAAGAAACTGAAAACTTGCTGCTTTTTGTGCACTATAAATTCACCACACTCCAAAGCAAGGCCTTATTGACTAATTGTGTTCTTTCCACATTATTATATTCATGTGGATAATGATCCTATTGTCACAAAAACTGAGTTTAGTGATTTATATACACACTTTTTCAAACATAAGCAGAAAAAAGCTTCTAAACACTAGTATAATGGCAAAACCAGTGGATTTGGAATCAGATTTGAGTTTTTGTCTTGAGTGCTTAGAATATATGGATTGTATTATAAATATTCAAAATTTTTGTCACTAGAAATGAAACTTACTGACTAGATTCAATATCCCTCACATGTCTGTGGAAATTTCCCTGAAAATCATGCAGCACAGTTTTATAAGCCTCTAGTGAAGTACTTCTGAGTAGATGCTGTGAGTTGTTTGAGGGATAATTTGAAATTGGATTAAGATGATAGTATTTCATTTTAATAATAATCTAGTATGAAAACACATATTAGAAAAAATATTACCCTAATTCAGTAGAGAGGGAAATATTCTTTAATCTTTGCATTTTTATGTTGTTTGTGTTTAAATTATATGAAATATTAATATTGCAGATCACAATAAACCAGAAAATATACTGGTGGAAGATATCTGATTATTTAGAAATAAATCCTTCCCTAGTCTGTATATATCTGTTTAAGAAATACTGGGCTACATAGTGTTTGATATTCCTTCCAGTTTTTTAATACATGCCTCTGGCAAAACTAAATCACCGCATTTGCTCACAAGAAAGGAAAATAAAAATCAAAACAAATAAAACCAAATGCACACAATTTGTCAAAATTTATCAAAGTGTAATATTAAAGTCTACTCATTTTATTTTACGCAAATTATTTTTCCATTAAATAAAAACAGTTACTCCAAGAAATAACATGCATAAAACAAGAAGCTAGTACTTTCATATTTCTCAAATTAGCAAAGATACAAAATAAGCATTTATAGATGTGTTTTTATCACATGTGAATATAGGTATATATATCTGTATCAGTGCTGATAAAAGTTTGGTAACATGGATACATTAATATTTTGATAGTAAGAGTACCAATTAGTAGATTTCTGGAATTAAATTTGCCAATAATTACTAAGCTTTTGAATATGTATATTCTTTGATCAAGTAATTACACTCCTTTGAATCTATATTAATGAAACACCCAGAAGTACAAAGATTTATGTGCAAAGATATTCATTTCCAATAACTTGTAATTTAGAAAATTAGAAAGAAACCTGAATGTCCAAAGCACAGGATATAATTATATAAATTATGACATATACTATATGGCTGATTACATAGCTATTAAATGATATTTCCAAATAATTTTGAATAGTATGAGAACATGCTGTTAAATACTTAGCAGAAGGAGGATATTAAATAACATTTAGGATGTTGTATGTATGACATGAAATATGAATATAAAATTTTAAAAGTATATACATAAATAGTAACAGTTGTTATCACTGAGGGATAGGATTAGAATTACTTTCTTCACAGTTTTCTGGATTCCCTATTAACAATTTCCAGTATTTTGTGGGTAAGGAAGATTAAAATTAGGTTACTATAATAACATAATTCTCATGTAGGATTTGCAAATGTAAAGATACTATCAATAATGCTAGACTTCTACAGTGAAAATATACCTAAATATATGTCCCACACAATCATAAAACATGATTAATGTTTTTGACACATAGATAAAACATGAATAAAAGAAAAAAGGGTATGTATTATTTTTATTAGTTTGGAATGTATTTTTAGCCCTTTCTCTTTAATTGCTACCATTGCTAGACATTAACTTCTATTTTTTCTTTGGGGAGAGGCATTAATAAGCTATATAAAATGGTTTATTTTTTTATTTGGGATTCAATACTCGGTAATATGTTATGACAAACACAGTTAATGCTTACGTAGGACTCATGCGTTTTCTCGCCATGCCCTGTCACGCATGACTATGTGATGAGTTCTGGCTAATGGATTTACTCTTCAGATTTTTCTTGCCCCCTGCAGTAAACCAGAGCCACCTGTTAAGATTGAAACTGTAAGATATTCTGCATGGAGACGTGCTAACCAAGGGAGTCACTACCCAACAACAGAATAACATGTGCACTTGTGAAAAAGAAATCTTTGTTATTTTAAGCCATTGAGATTTCAGGATTTACTTCTTACTTCAGTTTCAACTAGCAGTAAGTACATACCAGTGAAAAGATTAATACCGCAACTTAGGGCTGCTATAAAAACAACAGCAAAGAAATCCCTGAAGTGTGTGGTTTAGCTTCCCAGGCAGCAAGAAGGAAACAACAGCATATACAAAGGCTGGAAAGATGGTAGTCCCTGTTACACTGTGGCAAAATTCTTGTTAAAGCTTGGTAACATGACATGGAGTCAGTCGGTACATTTAACAAGTTATATCATAAGGGAAAAAAAACCCCAGATTTTGGAAAAATTGTCTGAGGTATAAGTAAAAATTAAAAGGAATAAAGGGAGTTTAGAAATTCAAGGTGATAAAAGATTGGGAAATAAATGACAGATTCTAGACATCAACCCCTGAGAGAGAATTTATGAAAACTCTTTTCAAAAAATGTAAAATGCACAATTGGTTAAAATGATGAAGGAGAAGCATCAGATTAAGTGTATGCTTTAGACATACTTTTCTGATGGGTATAAGAGGCCCACTATAAAGTCAAGTAAAAGAACTATGGGGCAGAAACAGTAAAATATACTGTCAAATCTGAGAGCGATGGTTATGACTCACTGATATGATTACAAGAAAATAAAGAGAAATGTTATTAAGCTTTAAAAATCAAGTTTCTCTATAAAAATTGTGAATTTGATCAAAAGTATTTGTGATTATTCAAAACATAGTAATCCTTAGGCTCCCAAATTTCATAGGCAAGAAGCAGGCTGAGAAAGGAAAGCTATTCAGCTACAAAAAGAGCATATTTTTTAGTATCCACATAAAAAATGGCAAAGAGAACAATGGTAGAACTACAAATTCCTACAGAATTGAAGAAGCTATGAGAAGCAATGCCCAAGGGACTTATCCCTGAAGGTCAAAGCCTGAAAAAGTACACACAAAGTAGAGCCTGAAAAAGTACACACAAAGTAGAGTCCAGCCGGTGTTCAAAACTGCTGTAACCAGTCAGGCTGTGTAACTCTCACCCTCTCCCTTTTGGACAGGAGACTTTATTAAGATTATCTTGTCCTTGCTCTACCATTGTATACTAAGTGGATAACTTGGTTTAGATCTGATAGTTGGCTGGACCAAAAGGAGCTATGAACCAAAAAGAGGGAGAAACACAATATGACTTGAATTTCGAGCTGGATGTAGTAGCTGACTGTAGCACTGGGTTGTTTTCATTTGGGAGAGGTGAGTAGTGCAATAAGTAGAAAGGAATTAACAAAGGAATATTTATTTACCAGAAGGAAGGTGCCAGTAAAGACTTTGACTCTTTGTAGAATAAACATGGGGTCCTCTCATCTCCTACTCATCTTTCAGTTATGCAGGGGCACGGAACTCAAAATAGAAATCATACGTGCACTTCGATGTGGTCAGCCACTGAAAATTTGGATTTAGTTTTTGTTGCTGCATAATCCGAGTTGTCCTACCAAATAAGTATGCTCATAAAGTAAATCTGGAATACAAAAGGCAAAACAACTAATGTTTAATGGGACATTTTTTAAAGCTTTTATTTTTAGTAACAGTTTATCTTTTGTTTGTTGTTAAACATTCAGATATTTAGAAAACAGTTGTCACTGAAAGAATAAAAATGATTTTTATTCATATTTCCCAGGTACCATTGCTAGCACTGATATATATCATGCAAATACACTGAGTTTTCAATATTGGAATCAGGGCCAGGGGTTATAGCTCAGTGACACAGTGTCTGCCTGGTAAGCGTGAGGTCCTAAGTTTGATTTCTAGTATCCAAACAAAATTTATTGGAGGGGCTGAGGATTTAGCTCAGCGGCACAGCGCCTGCCTGGCAAGCATGAGGTTGTGAGTTCAATTCCCAGTACCGCAAAACAAAACAAAACAAAAAAAGCAAACAACAACAACAAAAAAACCCAAAATTTATTGGAATCAGAGCTTGCATATATTGTTACCTTCATTTTAAATAGATTATCAACCCAAGTCAAATTTATCTGTTTTATTCTTAGTATGGAAACATAACTTGCTTTTTAATGCATTCTCAATTATAGAGTCTTGCTAGGTAAAATTAAGAGCTTTTTCTTATCACATTGCCGGCACACTATATATTTTGGATAGATTTGGAATACTCATTCCATCATTCTACATGTTGCCTAAATTTTTTCCCAATGTGCTACTTGACCCCAAAATTTGCTTGTAAAGCCAGCTATATGAATATATTTTTGAAATACTCATTTAAACTTTTCTGTCAAATTCTTCTGGGTTTCCAGTCTTTCATAGATAAATTTGCCCCACCCAAGTGTAACAAAATTTTTATTTTTCCAGATATTTATGTAAAATTATCCATGTGTTGTTTTGCTTGCATTTCTTAAATTTTGGATTATGTGAGGTCACAGACTGATAATAATTTGCTTCCACATCATTTACAAAACATCTCTTTACACCCATTTTCAAAGTTACTTTTAATTTATATTACTTTCCTGCATGAATGTATGGCTTTGATTTTGCACAATCTATTTTTCCCATGGATATTATCTGTAAGTAGCCAGTGTACCTATCACTATTAAAGTAGTTTTACTGAGTATTTTATATCTTTTAAAGAAAGTTTTCCTTTTTGCTTCAGAGAAGTTGAGGAGAGGTACAATGTCCATTTTTTACAATGTCCATTTATTACAATGTCCATTTTAGAAAAATTGTATAATTAGAAGATTGAAGTCTACAGAAAATTATTTTTGGATTTGTGAATTAACTTACTGAAGTATTGTTATTAATTCTTCACCACCAACATTTGTTGTCATCCCTGTTTATGCATATTTTATTATACAAATTTTTAAAATGCTTTGGTTTTAAAGTATCACTTAAGACCAATCAAATTTTCGTATTTCAAAGAATTGAGCAATAGTAAAAAATACATTAACAATAAAAAGTCTTAAAAGAATCTTATTTGTGCTAGTGAATTGAAAGGAGGCAATCATTCTTATTGAAATAAAGCACAGAGGTATTAAGAAGGTAAAATCAATGATTCTGAATTATGTTAAGTATGTGATAACATATTTCAAGTGGCCAAGTATTTCTAGGATTTTATTCCAAATATAACGGAAATTTTTACATGTGAAACATTCCATAGCATCTTACAGTGGTCTTCATCCAGGCAATAATGACGTCTTTTGTGGGGAGGGGAAGTTGGGATTTTTTTCTGGTACTAGGAATCGAACTCACAACCTTCCACTTGCCAGGCAGGCGCTGTGCCGCTAAGCTAAGCCTCCAGCCCCCAATGATGTCTTGACTGAAACTTGATCATAGTTTATTACTTGCTATAGTGTTAACAGAGCTATGCACATTATTAAAATGTACAATGTATACCCAATATGATCACTACTTTTTTGTAAATTATAGTATTATTTGAAGGAGAAAGTTTTTTATCATGTACTTCAAAAAGCATTGCAAGATAGTGGCAAGACATAAATTTATGATTACAAAGTAAATATTTTCATTGGAAGAATAAATCCATTCTGCATCTACTTGCAACACTGCAATAAAATGCCTTAAGATACCCAAGGGAAAAAAAAATCCATGGTAGATGAGGTTATACTAGGCTTTGTTACTACAACATATACTAAAAAATTGCCTGTCACACACACAGGATGCAAGATGCATCAAATTTGGCAGAATACGTGTGCAGAGCCTAGAAGACTGTAGAAGGAACTGTTAGGCATTTAAGAAAGGTTGTGACCCGAGTGAGTACAGCATATCTGGGAAGAATATGTGTGCATTGGTGATGATAGTGACGATGATGATTGAGATATATAAAAAGAGTTGCCTCAGAACGAGAAAACACCATAAGATAATTTTGGAGGGATTATTTTTCTTTCTCATACCCTTTCTAATAAATGTTCTCAAAACTGAAAACAAAAGCTAAACCTAAAAATTCTACCAGCTATATTTCAAAAAGTATAAAATTTAAAAACCTAATGGATTGTAAACCATTGAATATTGGAAGCATTTTTCTATAGTATAATATACAATAATGATTCTTCCAATGGGTAGTATTTTATATTGCATGGTATGTATTTCACATCAGAATCCTGTCAGTGAAAGTCACTCACTTCACTAAACACTAAAGAAAATTATCTTAGTTAACCATAAACATCCAGCTTTTCAGCTTGATTTAGGTAAACCTTAAATCAGGGATTTACAATACGATTAAGGAGTTGGTTTTCTGTGTCTACACCCTGGCTTCCACCTTATGAGCTTCACCTTCAGATTAATTCTTCATGTCTCAATGACCCCCAGCAGCTGCATCCTTTGTTTTCCATATCTATCAGGATAAAGTGCCGATTTCCGCAAGGAATCCGAAACGGTTAGCACAGAAGTCTAATTAGCTTAAGTCACATGTTCTACCCTGGGATCCCCAAAGGAAGAGAAAACTCTTGAACAAGAAAGGGAGTGGAAAAGCATGCTGGGAAGGCAACTACTTAAGTCACGTGTTCTATGCTGGGGTCCCTAAAGTAAGGGAAAACTCTTGCACAAGAAAAGCATGCTGGGAAGGCAGCTATGAACATTATTAAAATGTATAATGTACACCCAATATAATAAAAAATGCATTCATTTACCAGAGGTAGCAGACTTGTGATTCCCTGCACATAATCATCGCACATACCACTGCTCTTGGACAGGACCTCCATTTGCCTAGGCTGCATTTCTTTGCAGGAAAAATTTTGGTCTTCAAAGCCCCTTTCTCCACCAATGAAACAGGCCATAAGTGGTAGGGATTTAATGGCCCCACTGAGAGTAAGTAAATACTCCAGCACATAAATCCTTTGCTCTTTGTACAACATTTGAATGATCCTGGTTCCCAGAGAATTAAATTCCAATAACCTGCAGTGATAGATTTTGATAATATATTTCTTTATTGATTGTTTTCCCTGCTCTGTTTCACTTCTCTATTCTTCTGGTATTTCCTTCTTCCAAAGACAGTCTTGGCACTTGTATTCTTGGCTCAGAATCTGCCTCCTGAGAAACCAAAACTCAAGCACTGATACCAAAGTTTCACCTTCCCCTACTCATCTCAAGTGGGATTTCTTTTGCAAGATATCTCTGAAACTCAGCTTCCACCTGAGTATAATGGAAATAATAATATCTGGCCCACTTTCTTTGACTGGACTGTTATGAAGAACAAATTGAGAGAATGCATGTTAAAATGTTTTCTAAGTTATGGTATAAGTGAACATTACCATCATCATGATTTCCATATATGTTGGAAAAGTCAAAGCCCTCAATTATTGGCAAATAAACAGTAAAATATACTCATCTGTCTCAGGATCTTAGGCAATGTCCTCTGCTTTCCTGTGAAATCAAAAGGACAAGAATTAATAAAAAATCAGATGACTCATCACAAAGGGATTACCCAAGGCATCCTTTTGTGTAGGCTACAGATGCCTATTTATTTGTGTTAATATCAAAGACCTCTCAGCAGTAAGGGAGCATAAAGTAAATAGGCAAAAAAAAAAGCTAGAAAAGGGCAAAAGGAAGCCACCTGCTGGGTACTGCATGCTCAAAGGCTGCTGTGACCTGAACTGACTCACACCTGAGACTCCACAGAGCTGCTCCAAGAACATAACCTTTGCCGTAGACACCCAGTGCAGAATACTGGTTCCCAGGCAACACTGAGATCAAATGGAAACAATAGTTATCAGCTTTCTGGTTTTTACTTTTCACTCAGTTTTGAACCTCTACATGCTCTACTTTGCTATACTTTTATTATTTTAAAAATATATACCTGTTACTGAATTCTAACATAAATGCAAGGAAGTTCATGAATCATAAGTATGTTTGGCAAGGAATCATGATAATGTGGGCACATCAGTAATCACTGTACAAATCAAAAAACAGAGCATTCTAGGCACCTTTCATGGTCTGTCCTACTTACTACCATACTCTCTTCCATAACAGTTACCTCTGTCTGGATTTTACCACCGATATTAATTTGGCCTGATGGTGAATTTCATGCCAACAGAATCATACAGTACTTTCTGACTGGCTTCTCTCACTATACATTGTTGTGAGACTAGCCTTATTCTCTTCTTTGTTGTGAAGCATTACATTGTATGATTTTACTATCATTTATTTATTCATTATACTTTTGGTGAACATTTGGGTTGCTTATTGTCTTTGGCTATGATTATGAAATCTGTAATGTCATTCTCATAAAAGTCTTTTGTTAGATACAGAGATATTCCTTTCATTTGGACACATACCTTGGAATTATTGGGCCATAGATTTGGTATATTATTATGGTTAATTTTTATTTAAAAATTTTTTTCAAAGTAATTCTGTTATTTACAAACTTCTTAAGCTCCTATGAAAATTCTTATTATTTTATAGGCTTAGAAGCACATCCTATTCCCATTTTTAAATAAATTTCACACATTCTGGGATGTCCGTTTAGTTTTAAAATACATCTCACTAATTTTTTTTCTACTTTTTTATTTTAAAGATAAAAAACTAACAAAATGACACTGAAGACAAGATAAAAACTATACAAAAACACTAATTGATAATGAGTTGAACATCTTTTAAAATATTTCTTTTGCAAAGTGGCTCTTTAAGTCTTTTTTATTTTCATTTTTTTATTTGTTATTGGCTCATCTCTTTTCCTTCATCGGCTCATCTCTTTCACTTAATTATATATATATGTATAAAAATTTGTAATTTTTAAATCACATAATCAAACAGAAATTTTTCCTACTGTTATTTTTCAACATTATGGCTTAAAACGTTTTTTGCTTGGATTTTTACATTATTTCTAGACTCTACCTGTAAATGACTTATGCATATGACTAGGGTCACTTTTAAGAAAGAGTCACTTTTTAAAGAGTATGTAATCATTTGTCCCATGCATGAAAAACTTCTTTAAATATTTCTTGTCTTGAATATGTATGAGCAATGAAAATCCTAGTTTACATTTGTCTGAAAAATTTTATCCCAATTTTTAAAGTTTTTGAGTCTTTATTTTCAATTTTTAAAATTCTGGATTGATAGGTTGTTGAAAAGCAATTTAAGATCTCCCTTCATTATCTTCTACCTTGCATAGTTTCTGAAAAGATATCTGCTATAATTCTTATTTTTATATTTTTCATTTTAATTAACTTATAGTATTTACACATAATTATAAAATAGTGTGATATCTCAATATACAATGTATATTGATGAAATCAAGGTAACTAATATTTCCTTTTTATTTGTTTATTTATTTATTTGCAAGCATGAAGTTCCTCTATGCTAGCTCTTCATAAAATATATAATAGATTTTTGTGAACTATAATTATCACATGATACTAATTTTATTTACTAAGTATTTACTTGCCAATAGTAAAAACAAGAAAATCAGTTAGCAGTTCATTACCACAATCCATTGATTTTAGCAATCATTTGGAAGTTTACAGATGGAAGGCATGTATAGCTTCTTTTTTTGTTTGTTTTTTGTTTTTGTTTTTGTTTTTTTTCTGGTACTGGGAATCGAACTCACAACCTTGAGCTTGCCAGGCAGGTGCTGTGCCACTGAGCTAAATCCTCAGGCCCTAGCTTCTAAATTATACTTATCAAATCCCGTCCTGTGTCTGATTTGCCCAGAAATCAAAGGTACCTCTATACTAGAACTTTGGTACCTGTATATTTCTTTTAGTACCTCAATGCTCTTCATTTCTTGGCTGTGGGAAGTTGTTTATCTTCAGTTTACAAGGTACTACGGTGTCTAGATATAGTATGTTATCAATTGTCAGTGTCAAAACCAGTTCTGAAAGGCATTATTTTCTGTGTGCCTTGATAGTGCCTGCTTATTTTTTGTGCTTTTCTTTTTTCTAATTCAAGACATTGCATCGATCCTTGGATTTTTAGTGTCTTACTCAGAAACAAAAGTAAATTTTTTTTTTTTAAAAGTACCAACTGACAGTGTGTTTTGAAACTAGGGTTTAGGTTCAAACAAAGTAAAAGTAATTAAGGAGGTAGAATTAATTTTAAATTTAATTGAAGCTTGTGACAACTGAAAAATCAGGATAGTTTCTATTCTCAAGTGGTTTTTGGTTCAGCTAAGCCAGTCAGTCTTGACTACCACTGATTTCTTGGTGGATATTTCTGTGTCTGTGTTTTCTAAAGCCGCTCTAGAAGGTAAAGAGTCTTTCTGGAGAAGTTGTAGTAATCTCGACTACTGTCCAGAGGACCTGAAAAAAAATTTATACTAGAACAAAATACTTATGTCAGTTTATTAGCAGTGTAGGAGAAAAGTTCTTCATTGTTTCTTGTATTGCCTGTACCTGTGTAAAGTCATTGTTGCCAAGAAATTTCACAAATTATCAAGTCCTGTCAAGTCATGTTGTTTCGAGATTCTGGCAAAGGAATTACTTCACTGCCTGAAAGTCATAGACTTGGTAATTGCACTTCACCACCAAAAGCTCATTTAGTAAAGTAGCTTTGAAAATGTACCTTTTGCTTTATAGTGGACAATTTTCTTCAAGTAAAATCTTGTGCCAAAATGCAACCTATAAAAGAAGAAAAGCAGCTCCTCTTGACGAGGGATGGTAGCCCCACTGTTCACCATTCCTTCTCCACTAGTGTTCGCAACACTGTGAAAGAAGTTATTAAAATTTACAATAAACTGGACATGGTAGTGCAAGCCTGTAACCTCAGAAACCGGGGATGCAGTCAGGAGGGTCCAAAGTTCAAGCCCAGTCTGGGCAAATAAACTAGTTAGTGAGATGCTGACATAAATAAGTAGATAAACAAATAAATGAATAGAGTTAGGGATATAGCTCATTGTAAAGCCCTGGCCTCTTCAATCCCCAGTCCACTACTGAAAGTTAAGGAAGGAAGGAGCAAAGAACTTGTTCCAAGTTTGCACAAAATTTCAATGCAAGATGTCCACTAACTATATTAAAAATTGTTTCTCAAATTGTGTTCATTCAAGGAACATAGTAGAGACATAGTAGAAATGTGCAGTTTCCCTATCAGCTTGAAGTTGGATACATCATTCATTATATAATGTCAAAGGAATTCAAAGAGAATCTTAAAAAGTTCCTAGTATTGTAAAACCATAAGTACTACCATTGATTCATAAAATATCCCTTTGAAATGGTGACTTATCTTTGAATGGTGATTTATCTTTTTAAGCAAAATAATAATGATAAAATAATGACAACAATCATAAAACCAGACTTGCATATTTTTAAATAGATGTGTTAGAAATTTTTATTTGTGAATATACAAATTCATTTTTGTATTATATATAGGTGCATTATATATAGGTGGTTTACAACTTACCATGGTTTGACTTATAATTTTTAATGTTTTGATGCTGTGAAAATGATATAAAAAGTAGAAAACACACTTCAAAGCTTTGAATTTTGATCTTTTCTCAGACAGGTAATATGACTATGATATTCTCATGTGATGCTGGCCAGCAGTGTTGAGCCATGGCTCGCTCTTAGTTATGGAATCACAGGGGGAAGCAACTGGTACTCAGCAGCATCCTGGGTTGTTTAGCGGTGATGCTCAGGGGGCTAGATGTTAACTGCTATTTTGACTTGTGATGTTTTCAACTTATGATGGACTTTACAGGAGGTAACTCCATCACAAATTGAGGTGTATCTGTAATTATTTTGCATCTTTTGTGTTTTAAATGTGTGGAATCCCTTATTCGAATAAAATTTAAGTGGAGGTTCAGTAGATAGAATAATTTGAGGTTGGGGCTGGGGATTTAGCTCAGCGGCACAGTGCTGCCCGGCAACCGCAATGTCGTGAGTTCGATTCCTGGTACCAGAAAAACACCAAAAAAAAAAAAAAAAAAAAAAAAAAGAATAATTTGAGGTTAAACACTTCTGTTTGAAGTGAGAGTAGGATCCCAAACCCCTTACTATTTAAGTCCCTAGTGATATGTGTCCTTTTTCAGTCCCTAAGAATCTTATCCATGGATCTTATTCATGGGTTATGACTTCTATCCTCATCAGTTAGTAATTTGTCAGTCTATTGCCTTCGAGCTATAATTTCTCATCTGAAAAATGTGAACAGTTGCAGTTGCTACTGACCTAAGTAGGACACCACGATTCCCCTTCTCCCTATACAAACATGCTGCTCCTCTCACTAAGAGCTAGAAGCTCTGCTTTATTCCCTTGAATGTAGGCCAGGCTTGAACATTCCTTTTACCAGAAGATTGTGGAGGAAATGACTCTGAGCCAGTCCAAGTGATAAACCTTAAGAAGTCTGGTAGTCAGAAAGCCTTGCTATCACAAGGCACAGGCAAAATGTGTCGACGGAGAAAAGAATGTATAGTGAGAGAGAGGCCGCATGAAGAACACTGAGGCACCAGACATCTTAGTAGAGCCTTCTGGGAGATTTCAGCCCAGGCTATACAGCAGCTGAAGACAAGAAGAGTGAGTGAGCATTGTGTATCTTGCTGAGACACGCCTGAACTCCTAACCCACTGAATAGTGAGGAGTGACAAATGGTAGTACAGTATACTCCCCCATGTAGTTTTGAGTTTTGTTATGTTGCTGTTACAAAATAAATCCCCCTCATTTAGTTGCTCTTAAGATTAAATAGATGGCGATAGCAAAAATAATTACTATTGGAGAGGGAACATTCCAATTTATTCAACTTCTGTTAGAGACTGCACTGTATCAGTGAGTCAGAGTTCCAGGAACCTCTCCCTTTGTAAAGTGCACATTTTAGAAAAAGCAGAATAGAAATAATAGAAAGATTTTATATATATATGGAGAAAGAGAGAGAGACAGAGAGACAGAGAGACAGGGACAGACAGAGACAGACAGAGAAAACTCAATTTTTTAGAATGTGACCAGTCCTATGGGGAAAAATAGAGCAAAGCAGACTAGTAAAATAGGATCAGAGGAGAAGGCAGACAATGTACAATGTTAAATGGGATGGTCCAACTAGGTTTTATTGAAAAGATTAACTGTAAGGAAGAGAGCATAAGGAATGAAGGAGCTATCCATGCTCATATTAATAAAGCATTCGAGGGGAAGGACCCAGCCTGTACAAACACGGTAGGAATAGAACGTGCTTGGCGTGTTCAAGGCTCGGCACAAAGGTTAGAGTGGCCAGAACATGATGAACACAGTGGAGCACACTGAGCGGTGAGGCTGGGGTGAGAGGGCCGTAGACCCCCGTGAAGATCGTCTGTCTAGAACATCGTGAAAGAATTGCTCCATGTGAAGAAGGCACTGCTCTTTTCTTTCAAAACCTATCAGATGATACTCTGGTTTCTCTTCAGATCGTATAAATCTTTTGCCTTTTCAAAACGTATCAGATGAAAATTCAGCAATAGTTCAAGTGTCTGGCAGTTTTTCTTTCCTAACACTTACCATGACCTGCCATTATCTTACTTTGTTCATTTGTTTAAATTGTGTATTCTGCTAGTGCTACTAAAATGTAAGATTGTGAGAGCAATGATCCCTTTTTATTTCCTCTTTGAATCTGCAAAACTAATAGTACATGTTATAGCGTAGATGTTCAAGAAATATTTTTGATTAAAGAAATTCATAGGTGAGAATCATTATGAATAAAAGAAATCACTGTACTACTTGATAATTTATAAAATACACATGTAGTTACCTTGTTTTAACATTGCAAAATTACAAGTTAACTAATATTAGTATTCCATGTCACAGAAGCAGAGACAGAAGGGAAGGATGCAGGTGAACAGGGCTAATTTGAGGGAGTTTTCAAAGTTTTTGTTGTACTGTGATTTTTAAAAACACTGCATCATGTAATATATTTTACCTTGATATCTAAAGAAATTTCAATATACATTTAAATAATTACAGATAATATATTTTGTAATGTAATGAAATTCTACTATGTTGCTTTCATAGAATATGCAAAAAAGCCAACGTAAAAGCAATTTGATACTCTTTATTGTCCTTGGAAATATATATAAACAAGCTTTCCTTTAACAGTTGGAGAAGTCTACATATTTTTTCCTTTTTCAACTAAAATTTCAATTCTATATCCCTTATAAAATGTTATCTTTAAATAAATTTTATGTTTGAAAGTTTGAATTGATCAAAGGTTTTACTTTGAAAAAACTACTCATACAAATTGAAATTTAAATATTTTATTCTCATGACTGTAAGGCTCCAGATTGAATTATCTTTATATTAATTATGAATATATAGCTAACAAAAGTGATATAAATATATTAAAATATTAATAAATCATGTATCGGTCAGTTTTCCCAGTGCTGGACACAATACTTGACACTCACAATTTAAAGGAAGTAAAGTTTATTTCAAGTTTTCAGGTGATTCAGTCCATGGTCAGCAGTCTTCAACACAGAAATCTATGGTGGAGGGGTGATGGTGCGAAGCCACTTGGTTCATAGAAGACAGAAGGAAGAGCAGGGGAACAGTCCCAGAGAGGAATGAACTAGGGACACCATATAGTACCCAAGGCCATGCCCGATGTTCCACCCAGACACATCCTCGAGCATGCTTTACTAATCTAGTAGCCATTTCTTAGTCTAATGAAGTCGCCAAATCAGGATTAGAAGTCACAAAGAGTAAGCATGAAATTTATGTCACATTTCTGAAGAAGATGCATGAAGATTTTCTTTCTGCATGCGGGGTACATTTTACTTTTACAAAAAACAAAGGATTTGGCATTAGTTTCATTCTTATTTGAATTTCTTTTGGATATAAATGGTAAAAAGTCCTATGTGCATAAAATGATAGGGCCAAGGAAAGATTTCCAGTACTAGCAATGACTCTACAATTCTTTGACAACTCTTCCATATTTCATAACAACAATTTCAGTGACTTATTGTCAAAAATTGTTGTTAATAATCTATAAACCAGTAACTCACTCACATGAATCACAGAAACCTGAGAAGGTTTTTGCCCCCTTTTTCTTACACTCACACTTTCACTTTTTCAGTCCCCACACCCACATTTAGAAATGGTTCGCTGCTACTCACACTGGAGGCTTTCCCACCTGGGCAATTAAGTGGAGTCATATGAGACATGAGTGAAACATATACAGGAAGTACAATAGATATTGTGAAATGGGAAGTAATTGCTTGAAAGGAAAAAGGAACTAGGAAGGGGGAAAGGGAGAGGAAGCAAGGGAAAAGGGAGAAAAATGCAAGGTAGCTATAAGTGCCTCTTAGTTCATTGGAAAGTATCATGCTAATATTGAAATATCTACTGGGGAAATTTTTATGCCTATATCTTGTACTCTGAGGAACTACTTTGATGACAGTATGCATTGAAGATGACAATATGCATTGCATTAACTGTTGTTATTTTTTTATTATTTTGTTATGAAATTCTGTTTTGCCTTTTTTCAATAAAATTTTAAAAAGGGAATGTGTGTAAGAATTTTCATGTAACATTCCCAAGGATGCCAGTTTTAGATGAGAATCATATGGAAGTTGAAGATTTGGAATTCAATTCTTTAAAAATGTCCTCATACCCATGCATATCTTGGAATTTAGTGATTTCCACACTATTGTTTGAAGACTGCTGCTTAAAAGGACAGACTACAACTTTATCAGTGTAAGAAGATGACTAAGTAGGATAGTGACCAAAACCACAGTTTAGTAGCAAGACCTCAAAGAAATTGTGAGGCATAGAGACAAAGGAACTGCTTTATTTT
>NW_004955430.1:11208697-11258067 GCF_000276665.1 Chinchilla lanigera | reverse complement strand
GCGCAAGGCGCGGGGGGCTGGGGGAGCCTGCTCGGCCGGCTCCGAGAGCCTGCTCGCCCCGCCCGTCCCCTGGGCCTCCCTGCCCCTAGCAGCTCAGTCTGCAATGTCCGACAAAGGAACTGGTTTAGAGCAAGCGTGCAAAGTGACTGAAGCATGAAATTCACGGCAGGAGTTCTAAAACTCTGGGCTGTTGAGAAGGCAGATGACAATGTAAAAGCCAGGGGTGGAGTAGGGTAAGAAACCTTTGACAGGAGTTCCCTGGGAAATTTTTGGTGAAACCTCTAGTATCATAGGAGAAAAAAGAAACAGAAGAGGAGTAATGTGAAGAAAATTACATTCTTCTGTTTTCTGACTTTAATATTTTGTTTGATTCTATTGTAGTAAAGAAAAAAATCAAAGAAACAGAAAGAAAATAATATGAGGCCATACACAAAGCTATGTGGTACAAAATGGTGTCTAATACTCACGGGCAATATGGCAGCCAGATTTCTGCTGCTGTGAGAAAATACCTGACATAAACTACTTAAAGGAGGAAAGGTTTACTTTGGCTCACAGTTTCAACAGTTTCAGTCTTTGGTACTTGGTTCCATTGCTTCTGGACCTGCAATGAAATCAAATCATTATGGTGGGGAACATGTGGTACAGCAGAGCTGCTCACTTCATGGTGGACAGGAACCAAAGAGAAGAACAGTATCTGCGGGAAGGCTTCCTCCATCCTCCACTGTGGTTCCACCCTGGCCCCCACCCTGTTGAATAATGCTACCACATGGAAGGCCAATCTTCCCCCTCAGTTTTCTGTCTCACATGCCAAATAGCTCTGGGGATGCCCTAATAGACTCATGCAAAATTGTGCTTTATCAATCCCCTAGGCAAGCCTTAATCCAATCAAGTTGACCTTGAAGATTAACTGTATCACAAGTGGCTGTTGAGATCTCAATATGCAACTAGTCAGAATTAAGATGTGCTATGTTTGTGAAGTACACAATAGATTTCATAGATTTAAAAGGTAAGAGAAGGGCTGGGGAATTTAGCTCAGCGGTAGAGCATCTGCCTGGCAAGCGCAAGGTCACGAGTTCAATTCCCGGTACCAGAAAAAAACCAAAGCCAAAAATAAATAAATAAATAAAAGGTAAGAGAAGGGCTCAGGATTTAGCTCAGTGGCACAGCACATGCCTGGCAAGCGCGAGATTGTGAGTTTGACTCCTGGTACTGGAAAGAAAAAAAAACAAAATAAAAGATAGAGTACAAAATATTTAATATTGACTACATCTTAAAATAGTAATTAGAGAATATAATAAGTTATATAAAACATCATTAAAATTAGTTTCACCTTTGTTTTGATTTTTTGAAATGTGACTGTTAGAAAATTTTAAACTGAATACATTGTTCACATTTTTTTCTTGGACAGCATGGAACTAGAATTTCTTATTTGAGGAAATGTTTTGATTTAAAATTGTTTTAAAGTAATTTAAAAGTATAGTGTAATAGAAAATTTAAAAACAATATGGTTACTTTGTAATATTTTTGAAAGTAAATATGTAAATAAAAGTTCAAGGTATAATAAATAAAGCATACTTAAACAGTGGGGTGCATTATGATCTAAAATTTGAAAAAATACGTAGTGGTTAATTACTTGAAAATTTGTCATAAAAACATTAATAATTGATTTTTCTTTAATGATGGGATTAATAATGATTTTATCTTTTTAATTTCATGTTTACATTTCCTAATTTTTAAAAATAGACATACAATATTTTTATAAATTTTTTACAAACATTGGGGATATTTTCTATTATTTATTTATAAGCTAATGAAACTATATGTAGAAGAAATGAATACTGCAGATCTAATAAAATATTTCTACTGTTTGGAGCATGTAATAGCATATCTAAAATTATGTGACAGATCATAAATACTTTAAAAATATCCTTTAATACCTTTTCCTTATTGCCAATACCAATTAAGACTTCTTGAACTATGCCATTATCAATAAATTTCAAAGCAATGAGTTTCACTGACAAGAAGGAATTATATTTTTGTGAAAATACCAGAAAAGCCATGAACTTAAAAAAAAAAGGTGTGAAATTTAAGTCCATTCTTGACAGGCAGAGCTGAAAAGAAATGAAGAGGATGTTCTAGACCACTGCTGTCAGACTGTAACACAGATCACTGATCCCCACCCTAGACTTTCTGACAGGAGTAGTAATTCCCCAAGTCATACTTGCTCTGCTGGCCTGGAAATCATACTTTGAGACCTATATTCTAGGCAAAGAGAACCACAAATGTATAATCAACTCTATGATAATGCCTGTCTCCCTTTCCTACCATCACTGTCTATAGCACACAGCCAATGAAAGGAAAAGAGTATCGTGTCATCTCTGAAGTTGACCAGGTACTTACAAGTCATTCTTTTTTTGACCATTACAAAGCTATTGGAACAACAAATTACTCAGTAATAACTGGCAGTTTCTTAGTCCCCAGTAGGCCTTGCAGATCGCAGTTTGACAGCTGGAGAAAGAAGATGAGCTATAGAGACAAAACAGTGCTCAATATAAGTAGGAATACAAACTCTTGTTTACTGGAGTGTCTTTGGGGGGATGGAAGAGCTAGAAAATCATCTTTCTGGGTTTTGACTTCATTATAAAAATTTGAGTTAATCTTTTTTATACAGAAGTATATTCTGTCCATTTGTGTGCAACTGTATGTGTCTGTGAACCCTTATCCACTCAAAACTTGTAAAAAAAAAAAAAAAAAAATGGAGGCATAGCTGCCAACAGTTGTAGTTGAGTTATCTTGAAAAGAATAGATTTAATTAGATTTAATCAGGCTGTGCTCAACCTGAGTTGTGCTGGGAATACTATAATACCAAAGTCTACTTGGACAGTTCTTCAGGAAGCTCTATGAAAATATTTTAGATTGAAAAACAGAATTGAGAGCATTAACTATAGAAAAAGGAAGATGAAAGCCAGGGTGTCTCTCACAACCGACGGGTAGGAGATAAAGTCATTGTGATTTTTAATCCTGAAGGTCACCTTCACTGGATTCAGAAACACTGGGTAGATTAGTAATGCCTACTCTTGGGGGTGTCTGAATGGGTCATTGAAGCAAGACTTCAGGTACTATACGTGGTCCCTCGCCTATTCCTCTCTGGCACCATTCTCCTCTTCTGCTTTCTTGTCTCCAGGAACTAAGCTCTATGCTCCTCCATGCCCATCCGCCATGATGCCTTGGAGCCTGCCATCCATGTACTGAATCTCCTGAAAGCTCATAAGCTAGAGTTAAATTAATACCTTTCCTCCTTTAAATTGTGAGTGTTGGGTATGGTGTATTATCAACAACACAGTGAGATTACTCTCTGAAAAAAGTAAACTCAAAACAAAGAACAAGGTTAGGACATTGGGCATGCCTTTAAATATATTGTCTGTGAATGGTTCTAATTTGAGGTCACTTTTCCCTTTGACTAGGAAAAATGCAATGTTTACCTCATAGTTTTATGTCCTTTCCCTTACATTTAACCTGCGTTAGTCTAATATTTTCCTATAATTTGAGTAGTCTTCTCAAAGGAAATTAAAAAATAGAACTGTAAGGAAAAAAAGGAGACTCATCTTCAAACAAGCAATTCCATGGTTTCCTTCAGCAGCCTCTGCACTCTCTGTCAGTATTACAAGGAGTGCCAGAAGGTTTTATAAGAAGTATTACAAGTGCCAGAAGTATTACAAGGAGGTTGGGTTATATCCCAACCTGCTGGAATGTAAGCAGTTACAAAGTGACCCAGGCTCTGGTACATGGTGGGAGGAACACGCAGCGTTGGGGGCTGGGGCTGGGTGGATCACATGGGAGTGGGTATGAAACTTCTCTTGTGCACGCATTTCCACTATATGTGAGAAGGTGGTGACTTAAAGTGGAGAGAAAAACTGATACTGTGGAAAAATTTAATAAAATATATTGCTTATTCTCCTACTCAGTGACTTGGAAGGGACTCCTGAGAATAAGGAAGTTTAAGATTTGACTTACAGGAAGTCTTCCTGTCACACTGATCTACTGCAGTCAGGATCTCAAACTGGCATTACACACTCTTGAGTCCTGTTTGTGCCTCAGTTTAACAGGTCTGCATCTGGATGAATGATAAGGAACTGAGCATATCTCTTGGGAGTTGCGATGTAGTTCAGAGGTCCAGCACATACTTAGCAAGGGGGACATTACAAGTTTAATCTCCAGGACACATACATGCACATAAGACTCAAAACCTGAACACATCCATGTACTGACATCCCAAAGCTCCCTCTATTTATAGCTTGTCCCTTTCTTTCTTCATACGATCTTTAATGGAAATGTATTTCATTGTGATGTCAAATCTCCATGATGTTCAGGATGTTTTTATGAATTATTTTTAAAATAAAAATTATTTCTTCATCCATAGATCGTGATTTTCACTCCATTGTCTTCTGTAGGCACTAAAAGTGTTCATTTGACACTTAAGCCTTTAAAATATTTTATTTTAGTCCAGTACAATTTTTAATTAGTCTCACTGATGTAAAATGCCAGTTCTAGCATAAAACAAATTGTCATTTGTATATTATTCTGTTCCTTTGATTCTCTTCCATTAGTTTTTATAGCTCCAAAATTACCACGTTGTTCTAAGCATAAGGATTTCACATGCTGTCCTTTACTTTTAGTATTAACTTTTCTTGGTCTTTTGTTTTTCCACTTATAAATAGAATTTTTGGTTAAATTCAATAAACTGTTGGAAATTTTATTAAAATTACTGTTATTTATAAATCAATTTGAGAAAAGGATCATCTTCATAATATTGTCTTCCTGTCTATAAGATGGTATGCTGTTTCATTACTTAAAATTTCCATAATGCCTATCAATAAGATTTTCTAGTTTTTCCAGAAAGTTATTAAAGTTTTGTTAGGTTTATTTCTAAGTTCCATATATTTTATTCTACTTTCTATTAAATTTTCTAACTTAGTCCTTGCATACAGAAATGTAGTTGATTTTTCTCAATAGAGTTTTAATCTAGCAATGTTGCTAAATCTTTTTCTTAATTCTAACAATTTACTCATAAATTAGTTGTTATTTCATACAATAAAATCATCTCCTTTGCAAATATAGTGTTTATTCTTTTTTTGAGATCTTTATATTTTTATTCTATTTTCTTACTAACTGCTTAGAATTTCTAGTACAGCTCATTAGAAGCACAAATAATGGACATTCTTGCTTGATTCTGATTTTAACTCTATAAAATTAGTAATTCCATAGTTAGTCTTAAACATGAGGCTATCCCATAGGTTTTCTCATTCCTTCTTCTTGTTCTTTTTAGAATAAATTTTATATCAGAATTATATCCAGTTCAAAACTATCACAAATTGTCTAGAAAATGCAAAATGAAAGTAGTTTTTCCATTTGAAGGTCTATTACATAAGCAGTTCAAGGAAAAATACAGCTACATAAAATCATCAGAAATGTAACCTTTTAATCTTTCTCCTCCATCATTTCTTACATAAATTATTCTTAAAACCATTTCATGCCCCCAAAAGGCTGTTGGATTCACAGTTATCACAGCAACTGTTCAAAGGATAGGAATTCTGGAAAAAAGGGGACAGGGAAGAAATGAAGTCAGTTGCTAGCAAGAAGCTTCCTCAGACATCTCACAGAGAACTTGTCTTTACATCTCATGGGCAACCAGCTAAAGAAATGGGGGGTGGGATGGTTTACAGGCCACACTGATATCCCCTTAAAATAGAGATTATTAAACTAAGAAAGCTGGGATGAGGAAAAAGAGAAAAGAAAGAAGGGAAAAATTATGTATAGCTAAGATAATTGTACTACTAATTTCTATTGGTTTATTGAAAGGAACACTTAATGTTTGTTTGGTCAACCTTGCATGCCTAGATCTGAGTAAGCACTTAAAGATAACAATATGTAATACAACGACCATTATTAATTTCCTACCACTTTGTTTGAATGTTCTGTATCATTTTTATTGTTTTGTGTTGTTTTATGTCTTTGTATTTGTAAATTTGTTTTTGTTCTTTTCTCTTTAAAAAAAAAAAAAGATTAAGAAAGAAGGGGATAATGGGCAATAAGTAGGCAAGTGGTGCTCCCTGCTCTCATCAGGTTAAGGAAGTTCCAGACTACTTTTGGTTAGTTAATACTGTTTTTCTGCATCCACTTAGATGATCACATTTTCCCCTTTAACCTGTTAATATTATGAATCACGTTAATTGATTTTCTAATTCAAATGTACTATACACATCTGGATGAACTCAAGTTGGACAGGATATATCTCTGTTGCACATTATTGTGTTTTATTGAATTGGGTAGGAACCGGCAGTGTACTCCAGGTTCTCATTTCTCCTGATCAATGAATTGGTCAGGAAAATTGATGAATGTGAGAGATTACAGTTTATTTTAGGGCAGAAATAAGAAGAAAAGAAAAAGGATAAAAAAGTATGAAGGAAGTGCCAGGAAGAAAAGTGTGCTTTGAAAAATATAAAGTACATCCTGAAAGCAGAACAGACCACTGCAAGAACAAGAAGGCAGTGGCCTCAAAGTCAATTGCTGCCCTTCTTTTGTGGCGTTGATCCTTGATCCCGGTGGTCTCACTTGATTAATTTCTATGTGCTAGCAGATTGACATCCGGTGCTAGAGGACTGATTTCAAGGGCCAGCTTCTGCATGTTCTCCTATCAGAAGATTGGTGCCTAGTGCAGGGCTTGGCTTGATCCCTTGGGCTCTTGTCCTGCTGCTCTGTGGCCATGGTTCATAAGTCTCCTCAGTTGGTGGGTTCTGCCCAACTCCTCAGCCATGTTGTTGTACATGGCCTCCTACTAGAACTGGAATTGACTTGCTATTTTTAAATGATTTTTTGATATGCATTAATGCTTAAGATCAGTTTGCAACGTTTTAAATTTCATTTTGGCTTTGCTGATTTAGGTATCCTGTTTGTATATTCTCATGAAATTAATTATGTAAGATTCAAGTTAGTTATACCTTGAAGATTTGATAGAATATTCTGGAAAAACTAGTTTTGTCCTGGGATTTCCTTTGTAAGATTTTAACTGATTAGTAGTCTTAGCTTTTTGAAATTATTACAATTTTTAAATTCTGATTCCTTTAAATTTAACATAAGGATTTCTCAAGTCATTTCTTTTTCTAGAATGTTATCAATTATTTGCTTACAAGGATCAAGAGAAAAACAGCAGACATCTTAAAACCCATCCATTAGCGCTAAGTTAGTCTATCTTTTCTTCCTAAAGGAATATTTCAAAATATATCATTAGGGTTAGCTACTGCTTTGTTCCAGGATAAAGTGTTTGATCATGGCTTCAAAGTTGATGATAAGCTCTACTTTAGCTGGCAGATGTTGAGTCTATCTTGAGGTCCCATGTCTAGAGTGCCTGAACTCAGGGGCTTAGTGAGCCTCAGACTTCCCCTTCTGTCAGACCAAAGCTCTACCAGTAACTTCGGCCTCACTCTGTCTATACTTCATGTTCCCAGTTGAAATCATTCAGTGAGTGCTCATCCATTATGTAACGATATATTTTTCTTTCCAGAATATGTTCTTTCCATATAAAATTCTTCCATCCTTGCTCTTGGACAACTTCTCTTTTCTGCTCTTTAAAAGAAATCGCAGTCATGCACCTATTAATGTATGTATATATGTGTGAAAATATTCAACAAATCATTTCCTGGTACATAGTAAGTGCTCGTTATGTTACAGTATTCTAGAATTTAAATTTAAATGACTTCCTAAGATCATAGTGTGTTTCTCTGAAGAATATTTGAGCTGGAATTGCTCCTTTAATAAGGAAATGCTTTCCAAACACATGCAGGGCTGTTTGTTTTTCCTTTGGTCTCAGTGGTTTTTTTCTTTCAATAAATTTATATTTAAATCTAAAGCAACACTGAACACATTTAGCAGTGGCAAATAGTGAACACTAAAAATAAGATTTACCTCATTCTTAGAGTCAGGCTGGAGTTTCCTGTGGCATCCAGATGCAGAAAGCTTGGAGGGAGAACAGTATGTCGTGAAATCAGCAGAATACACTAGAATGATCATACTCTACAAAGGCATTTTGTAAACACAAAGCCCACCCAGTCTCCTCTCTCCATAGTCTCTGGCTTTCTACCTTCCGTCTCAGGATATCACCGTGAACTGCAGTAATAATGAATTCTGGACTTCATAGGAAGAGCGCAGAAGAGAGGCTGCTGGACTAAAGACACTTTAGTAATAGTCTCTCTCCTTTTTATTACATACTTGTTTCTACTTTATGGAATTTGTCTGAGTCTGGATCTGGTGGGAGGGACACGGTCATAACACAAGCACATGCTTAGAGCAGGTTCCAGACCAGCAGTGTGGTTCCCAACGTGGTTTCCTAAGCATTGATCCCAGGTCACCACCACCAGTACCGGTGATTATTTGAAACCCAAATATATGCTTCTACCTGAGGCCTGAGTCAGGGAGTCTGACTGTCAAGCTTGGCTATCTAAACTCCATGGCCCTTCAAGTGTTTTTTGTACGTACTCAGGTTTGAGAATCGGAAACAAAAACCTGGTGGACCTGGTCTCCTACCCTGGCCCTGCAATTTGTCTCCTGTGTGAACTTCAGATTAACTTTATAACCTCTCAGACCCTGAGTCCTTCTCTGCAAAAGATAAACAGAGACAATGGGTCCTTGGCCAGGACACAGTATGTGGGAATGCTCCATAAAGAATGTATAAATTTTATATATATATATATATATATATATATATATTTCATTTTACCTAACTCTACTGATATGAGAGTTATAGAAGCCACATCCGAGGAGACACTCTGATTAGAATGATTGTTGTAATTAAAAATTAAGATAAAATAGCACTAAAGTTTGGGGCTCATTTTGTGGGTAGACCAGATCAGACAAGCTATAATGCAATAATCGGATATTGGAGGCAGTCCTCCAATTTTTCCAAGATGGGGGTTACTCTCGGGAAGTGAAAAATGGTTTTCTCTCATCTTTATACATTTAGTTACATTCTTTTAACCCACATATGTCTTTTTTTTTTGGTAGGAGAAAGTTGGGCGATGGCTGAACTTTGCCTTAAAATCAAGAAAACACAGAAAAGTTAGCTTGAGGAAAATACTGACATAAAATTACAGCTAAAATGGGGAAGCCTGATTGTTTAGGAAAACATATTCTTTCTGTGCTAAAGAGAATGCATTAGCATTTTTCTGAATCTAGGCTGACAGGATACAAGCTCATTCTATAGTTATTCAAATAGGAAGCAATTTTTCAGTGACACTAAGGGATGTTAAATGCACCAGTTGAAACTAAGAATAATATGTAGCTCACCCAGCCAAATACCACATCAGGATTCTTAATAGCAATCAAATTGCTGGTACTATCTCTATACATTTTCTTAAAAGTTATTTATATTTGTCATTCAATTATTGAAATAATTAAAATACCGTGTTTATGAAATATCTTTGCTCTGAAATAGTTTTTTCAGAGTTCTAAGTGAAAACAAACACATGAATCTAGACCTATTTAATAACACTAAAAATTCTGTTTGCAAGAATTACTAGTGGTGTTCTTTTCCTTTACAAGGTCTTTCTTCCTGTAAATTATCTTGTACATACAGAAAACACTCTAAGTAGTGAAAAATTGAATTTTAAATGTTCAAGATGAAGCTACACTTACTTGTTCACTGATTAACTTATGGATGCCTCGTGGTTCGAGAGGGAGCAAAATATGACTGGGAAGGATGCTGATGTTGGTGTTGTATGTTTTCTGTTTTCCTGGTACCGGGAATTAAACTCAGGACCTTGCACTTGCCAGGCAGGCGCTTGTGCCGCCAAGATATATTTTGTGCCGCTAAGCTATTTTCTACCGCTAAGCTATCCCCCGCCCTATTTTCTGTTTTATAGGAGAGTGCCTTTTAAATGATGAGAGTACTAGGCCTTTGTCATTTACTGAAGCAGCTCTAACATAAGAATATTCAAATGCATGAGATCCGGGGATTCTGTAACACAGGAATACACAATGAACTGGGTCTTTCTGGCATAACAGAAAATTATCACTGGGAGAATAAAACAATGTTGTCCTATTATTCAATTCTTTTATTAATTTTCATATTGTTGAAGTTCAGGAGTTCTTTGTACATGTTGGACAAAAGTACTTTATCAAATATTTCTTTTACAAATACTAACTTTTAGTCTATGTCTTGCCTTCTTATTCCCTTGATGAGGTTTGTTTGTTTGTTTTTGCAGAGCAAGTTTTCATTTTAGTAGAATCCAGCCGATCGCTTCTTTCTTTCTTTCATGGGTCATGCTTTTGTCACCACGTCTAAAAATTTACCAACAAATCCAGTCATGTAGGTTTTCTCCTGTTTCAGGACTTTAAAAAATTTTTTTGACATTTAGGTCTGTCGTGCATTTTGAGTTGATTTTTATGAAAAGTGTAAAGTTTGTGTATAGATTCCTTTTTTCCTTGCATGCTGATTTCCAGTTGTAGCATTTATTGAAAAGACTCTCTGTCTCTCTCTATATATATATGTATACATATCCTCCTCCTTCTCCTTCTCCTTCTCCTTCTCCTCCTCCTTGTTCTTCTTTGTGAAGGACCACTTGATGGTGTTTTTGTGGGTCTTTTGGGGGGGGGTCTATTCTATCCCATTGAATATTTTTGCCAATACCACATTGCTTTAAGTACTGTAACTTCTCAGTTAATTTTGAAATCAGGTAGTGTTATTTCTCCAACTTTGTTTTTCTCATTCAATATAGTGTTGGCTACTCTAGGTCCTTTTTGTTTCCAAGTAAACATTAGAATCAATTTTTCAGTGCCTGCATTGCTATTGGAATTACACTGAAGCTAACAATAAAGTTGAGAAGAAGCAATATCTTCCCAATATTGTTTTCCTATCTGTGAACATGAACTATCTCTCCACTTATTTAATTATTTGATTACTTTCATCAAAGTTTTATAATTTTCCTCATTTAAATTTTAGATATATCTAGTTAGGCTTATACAACACCTAATTATTGAATTTGGGAATGTATTGCCAGCCTATAGGAAACTGTTTGACTTTCATTCATTTTTTTCTGCAAAACTGCTATACTCACATATTCCAGTGGTCTTTTTGACAGTTCTTTTGAATTTTCCATGTACATTTCATTTTCTAAAGAAAGATAATCATTTTTATTTCTTCCTAATTTGTGTTCCTTTTATTTTCTTTTCATGTCTTACTACATTAGCTAGGACTTCTAGTATTATTGTTAGAGAAGGAATGGTGATTGGGGACATCCTTGCTGTTAAGGTTTGTATCTAGATGTACCATTAAAGCCTCATGCGCTCATTGGTGGGGCTTTTGGGAGTGACTGGATTATGGATGTGTGATGGTAGATTAGGCTACTGATTGGTTTACGGTAATTCTGAGTGTGAGTGATGGATTTACTGAAGAAAGAAGACCCACCCAGGATGTGGGTATCAAAAAATAGGCTTGTAGACTGGCTTAGATAAAGGGGAAAGCAGAAGAAAGGCAACTGATTCCTTGCTGCCCGCCATGAACAATTTCTCCTCCACAGTGTCCCTCTGCCATGCTACTCTGTCTTGGAATCAGCCAACAATGGGCCAAAACCTCTACAAACTGTGAGCTAAAATAAGTCTTTCCTCCTTTAATTTGTGGGTGCTGAGTGTTTTGTCCCAACAGTGAGAAAGTAACTAAGATCTTTTCTTGATCTTAATTAGAAACTTTCTAGTTTCTCATCAGTGAGTATGATGGTAGTTGTGGATTTTGTTTTATTTCGTTGTAAATGTTCTTTATCAAATTGAGGTAGTTCCTACTATTTCCTAGTTTATGGAGAATATTTATCTTGAGTGTGTGCTGAATTTTGACAAAGCTTTTTTTTGGCATTTACTGATATATTATTTTCTTTAGTATATCAATGTGATAGACTATGTTAAAGAATTCTTCAAGGTTGAACCAATCTCGTATACCTGGGATAAATTCTACTTAAAAATCATTAATTAATACATTATTAGATTAGATTTAATTATATATTATGTTATTAATGGAGTCTTGAATTAGATCCTTGGAGAATAGGCCTTAATTCCAAACATCTCCCCATAGCAGACCATAGGTATCAGTGTCTTTCCCTGACTCTCACTGACCTTGGCCATAGTTTGGTTCATTTGTGCATGCAGCTTTAGAGATAAAAGAATTCAAACATTAGTGAAAGTAGATAGATGCAAATAGGGCCACCTTTAGTCAACAGTTTTATCCTGATGTACTTTTTGTACAATCAAGAGCAAATATAGATAATTATATGGTTTACTTCTTTACTTGCAGCTACTTAGGCAAAAAGTAAAATATTTTGGCTTTGAATTCTTCTTTTTCAAACATTAGGGTAACTTCACAAAAATAAACACATAAACATAGCTGATAGGGCCATCATTACAGGCAGCTACTTACCCTGAAGAGAACAGTTTTTATAACAATTTACCAGGTATTGTGGTTTAAGTACCTAACAAGTAGTTAGGTGCGGCTAAATTTTAAAACAGAGACAATGTTCAGGTATTTATTTGCAACTAAACATTAAATACAAAGCAATTAAATTCGAATCCTTGCTCGAGAAATCACTACGTGTTGTGGAACAAGACCCTCAACTTCCTTACATCTCAGTTTCCCCTATTCAAAGAGAGTTAAACTGGTATCGTATAGTATACAGCACAGTGTAAAGCAAAGAGCAGGAAATCTTGTAAATTTTCAAAGGTTACTCTAGCCTGGGTATAATGCTTTTCTGTGGCTTCAGATTACCTACTAGATAACAAGTGAGGAATTCCTTGCCTTTATGATATGTATCCATATTCTGATTCTTACACAGTAACTGATGCGGAGGACCTCATATTTTTGTTAAAACATAAGGAAAAGAATGGAAAGCAGCTATAACCATAAAGTGATGACAAAACCTCTAATCAAATGAGTTGAAAGTGTATTCTTATGTGGATTTATATTTTATTGTGTTTCATCAGAGTATAATTTTATGATGATATTTCAGAATCAACTGTCTTTGTTAATTATTGGGTAAACCACTCACCTAGATTTTGCTGAGAAAAAATGCAAGGTTTTACAGAAAGCTTTTTGTTTTTGTCTACAGGAAAATAATCATAAAGCAGAGTTATCTTACTGAGCCTATGTCATGTCACAATTAGTGTTTTCTTAATAAATAGCTGTAGTAGGATAAATTGGAATGTCAGCAGTCATCGGATTTGGGATAGCTGATTAAAACTGTAGGAGGCCAAAAGAAAATGAAAGAAATAAACATTATTTTTAGCCCCCTATATAGGAGTTGGTTGTAGCCCAATCATTAGAACAGTTTGCACTGTGGAATACATGTATTTATCAAAAGCACACAGTTGTACACAGGTGGTAGTCTTTTTCCAAACCAACAAATTCCTGTTTAACGGTTTATGCACCTGAAGTGGTATTCATGTTTACAGGGCAATGTGGTTGGGGTGTCCTCTTTGGGATGCCATAGTTTTCTGCCTTCCTGGATGCTACGAGATAGGGAATTCTTTTTTTTTTTTTTTTTTTTCCATTTTCAATTCTCATTCAGTAGTGAGAAAGACATGTTCATTAAGGACTCTGGCATGGAACAGTTAGTTAGCCTAGACTGAGTTTGGCAAGGATAAACTTTACAGGATGCATTGTTGGGGTGAAGGAAAATGCATTGCTGGGGTGAAGGAAATTTTGATAGATGCATGCATTAAGCAGTGCAAACTGTTCAGAGATGTTTAGTGATTCTAAAGAACTGTATACAATAATACTGAGACTATTAAATTTTTGTTCATCCCTCAAATCTCTTATAGTTTGTGGAAAATAATCCCTTCTGATTTCAAGGAAAAATACACACACACACACACACACACACACACACACACACACACGGGTGCACACAAACACACATTGCCTGTTTTATATTTTATCTATAGTCTTATAATCATATATGGTTATAAATAAATCTTAAGTTACAAGAACATAGGGAAATAAACTGCCTTAGCGTATAATTGCAAATAAGCTCTTTGTATTTTTCTGATGAACTCCCCCAAAAGAGATTTCTACAATTATTCTAACTATATACAGAGTTGAAAGTGACCTTAACTAGTTGCATAGGGAAAAATCTCTCAAGGTGGACTTTTACGACACTGACTGAACTGGGAGCAGAGAATAATGCTCTGACCTCTGTGTTCTTTCTTCCATAGGTCTTACCATCTGACACTGAAATTCGAGGAGTTAGTCACATTATCAGCTCTGCTTTCATAGCTTCTCATAGCTACTACTTTGCAACGAGAACTGTTCTTACGGCAGTTCTCAGGCTGCTCTTGGGCTGGGAGCTCATGGGGCAAGGCTACCATCTAGTGTGCTGCAGACTTCATTACATCTCAAAAGCAGAAAAAACCCAACAGAATTACAGATGTGTGCTTGCCAATTTTAGCCGTATTAGAGAAGGTTTTTGGTGATTTTAAGATGTAGGCAGTTCAAAACTCACTAAAATGTCTACTTTTTAACATTTCTTTACGATTAAACATACTGTGTCTCCAAATTGCAGTCTTCCTATTTAGGTTACCTTGCAGTGGTGTAACAGGAAAATACACAGGCATGTACTTCTTGGAGTCTGATTTGTGGAAGAACTTGGATTTGCTGGAGTTAGATCGTGTGCATAAATATCAAAAAAAGCAGAAATTTTCTCACTGTATTGATAATTTCCAAAAAGCTTTAAACATCTTACACAAGTAATGCTAGTATTCTTAACTGCATTATAATGTGACAAGTTCTCATTGAGTTCACATGAAAGACTTGTATAGAAAGAACTTTAGCTAGGAGGCAGTATGGGATGTTAAATAATAAGCCCCTGCTTTTAAAGCCAGGCCTTCTGATTTCAGTCCTGGCTCCTCTATTTAATTGCTGTGTACATAGATTGTAAGTATTGTGAATTGCCTGCACGGCTCAGTTTCATCATCCACCGTTGGAACTAGCAGTAGCAGTTACTCATAAGGGTAAGAATAGAGTTACAACTTACAAAGAAATATGGTTAACAATGAAAATTGGTGTCTTTTATTGCATAAACAGGGGTAGCTAGTATTTACATTTTAGAACCTGCACCATTTTATTTAAACTCATACATTTTGTGTTTAAAAGGAAGGAAGCCCAAAACCTATTGTCACTTTTTATTTTTCTTCTCTAGACAGCTGCCAAAGAAGGCGGCCTCTTTTTCTGCACAGCAAAATTGCATTTTAAGGTTCAATGCAGAGGAATGGCCAAAAAAGGGGGGAAAGGGAGAAATCTGGAAGCATGAATGTTATCAGAATTTTTCAAAAAGTAGGACAACAGCCAACGGGTTTGCAATGAAAAGCTTCTGCTTATAGAATTTAGCTGTCTCTTCATCCTGTACAGAATTATATCCAGCAAATCAGAATGAAGCAAAATATCATATCTCAACTGCCAGAATAATTTAAAAACTGTGACATAGAAGCTCCTTTCATCACATAATGAAATCAGAGAATTTACTGATAAGACATACGGAAACACGAAGTGGTAACAAAGTGAATGCTAAAGTTGACCTCCAGAGGTGGACTTCAAGAGGCAAAATGAAAGGTCACTAAAATGACATTTTTTGATGGCCTTGGCTTTTATGGTAAGCAATAATTAGGTTAATTAGCTAAAACCACGTGTAAATAGGAGAACCACCACAGTTTTGTAAACACTATCAAGTGACATAACCTCCTCACCTTCACTCTCTTCTTAGCAGGTGTAGACATAGATATTTACTGAGGATGAGAAGAGATGCCTAGTTTGGGTAAATCATTCCTATATCCTGGGAGATTAAGCCAGAACTAAAAGTAAGAAGCTCATCATGACTTTGAGAAGCAATTTCCAAGGGAGGAAGTTTTAAATAAGAATCAGAGAGCAGAAAATTAAAGAGTGGAGTTGGTAATCAAGATGACCAACTCACCACTCCGGTGCATGTGAAAGCTACTCCCTTAAAAACCACCTACATGCTTGTTTGGATAATCACAGGCCATAGCAGACCCATTTGAAGTCCTGTGCCATAATGTCTCAGCCCATGTCTGATTTCAGCAACAGGTGTGATGGACAGTTCCTACGCAGGCTGACAGTTGCCCAATGGGTTCTGCATTGTTCTTCCTGGGTATTTTCTCTGAAACCTATGCAGCTTGCATGGGCAGTGTGTGTGAATTAATTTTATCAAGGGAAGCCATTGTGCAATGAGAGATTTGAGTCACTAGAAAATGTCCTAAATACTCATTTTCTCATAGCATAATTTTAAGGAACATTCGGCAAGTTTTCTCAAAAGATCCTTAAAGGGTTTGAGCCCTGGTGTGATTACCTCCCCAAAACATCTGTCTGTACCTGAGTCCTTGTAGCAAGCTGGTTTTGTCAAGGAAACTACTTGTCAAGTCAAGGAGATGTGTTTTTCTATAATTTTATGGTTTGGAAAACATCTGGCTTTCGAGTAACCTCTCATGATGAAGAGAAATATTAAAGGATTACTATTAACTTACCCTTGGTTTAAGTGCAATGAGTCCTTGGCCATCTGACACCTCGTATGGGAAAACAAAAGCCAATGTGCAGCAAGGCTGGTTGTATTCTATTGCAAAGTTGTAAATGGTCTACAAAATAGGAAGCAAGGGCAAAAGGGAGCCCACTCTCATTCCGCAGAACACTTCCCAAGAATCAGGTAGCATTCCAGTACTTCCTACAATAGTGCCCTGGTGTGGACACCTCCGTGAGCTTGCTCCCTAAGGTGGTTTCTCTGAGTCATTTTGCTATACCTGGGGAGTGTGTGTGGGCAGGGGAGGGGTTGGAGTATTATGCCCTTCATAGACATAGTTCATAAGTGTAGCTGCCAAACCAAACATTCACAGGAGCAACCAGCCACACGTATTTTTGTTCTTCAAGGTACTCTGATGCCTGGTTAGAAAGACTGAAATGTTGATAATAATCACAAACTGAGTTCTTTGTGCATTCACACAGGAAAAATAATGCAAAAGATGAAGTATATGCTTAGAATCAGACAGGCCTGAATTTAAATTCTGACTTTACCATTAACTAGTAACACGTGGTTGATGCTGTTACGATCCATTCTGAACTTGCAGAAATGAAGTTGTTTCCTCCCAATCTCTGAGAGTCTGTCAGCTGACTGTCTATAGTTTTTTACTATATCCAGAAATTCCTCTTAAATAATCTTTGGCCCAAGATCACAGCTTTTCGCAGAGGAGATAACACATATCTTTCAACAACTGACCAACATGCATATATAAAGCCCTGGCCCTCTTGATCTAAATCAGAGTGGCTCTGAAGGACACAATTTAAGGCTTCACTTGAAATTGTTGGAAGCCTTTATTGAATCTTCACCACCTGATAACTTTCTCCCTTGGACCAATTATGCAATTCCGCAGTCTTCTTTTCTGTTTTAAATGTGTTGATCCTAAGAACATGCTTTAATAAACTGTCTGCTCTGTAACTATCTTAGAGTCTGTTCCTGAGAAACTTAACTACATGTATTATACTATTATACAAGACTGGATTGAGACAGGTGAAGTCCTTGTGAAACTAACAGTGCAGTCTTACTTTAAGGAACATTTTCATAAGGCTTGATCAACATTTGCCTCACGGAAATAGATAAACACTGGTGCAAAGTATTATAATCTTATTGCTACAACTCTAAGACATTAATTACATATCCCAGGTGATTATTAGGAATCTAACCTCAATTCTTAGATCAATTCATTGTCAAAAATATCCCAATACTTAGCTATTACCTTAGTGCCCAATAGAGAAATACAGAATATGTCTAGATACTCCACTTTTAATCTCTTTAGGGATTATAAAGTGATCCGGAGGAAGTTATTCAAATTTTATGAGATTTGGTCAATTTGACTATAAAATGTAGATAATTGCATCTTCTCCATAGAACTATTGAAAGGATTTAATTAGATAATAATACATATGCTCCTTAAGTTACAATGAAATTATATCCTGAATACCTTATTGTAAGATGAAATTGTAAGTCAAAAATCCTTTATTGCATTGAATCTGCTGCCTATCACAGCTTAGCAATACAGTACATTGTAGAATATCAGGTGTTTAGTCCTCATGATCTTGTTGGCATCACCAGAGTACCACTGTGAATGGCAAGTCATTAGCACGGGAAACGATCAAGACTGAAAATAGGAAGTATAATTTCTACTAAGTGCGTATCACTTGTGCACCAAAATAACCGACTAAAAGTTGAGCCTTGTAAGTCAGGGACATTTCTGTGCAATGTCTTTGACCCAGAATAACGACTCAACACAAGTTAGTTTCTTCCTCACACTTTTGTTCTTTTTTTGTTGTTTACTTATTATAATACTTTTTTTTTCCTGTACCGGGAATCGAACTCATGACCTTGTGCTTGCCAGGCAGGTGCTGTGCGGCTGAGATAAATCCCCAGCCCCTGTTTGTTTGTTTATTTATTTATTTATTTATTTATTTATTTTGGTATTGGGAGTTGAACTCAGGACCTTGCACTTGCCAGGCAGGCGCTTGTGCCCCTGAGCTATATCCCTGGACCTTTCTCCCACTTTTAATGGATTCAGCCATTCATACTTTTTCAGTAGAGTAACATGTTACAAATTATTATAACATAAAATGATGGTTTTTAAAACATCACCTTAAATATGTATAATAAAAAGCCCAATTGTTATTATAGGTAAGATCTTACTGGCTGTGGGCCTTAAGTGGACACTTATTTGGAGGGAAAGTAGGGCATTTTCAAAAAAGTGAGTCAGAAACATTTATAAATAGTGTCTGAGGATTCTCCTCATGTTAATAGCGATATCCCAAGCTGATGTCTTGTCTTCTTTGAGCCAAGATGCTTTTGTGATGTTACTAAGTTTTAAGACAGGCCATTTACTTCAACGCTCTTTGACCAGGTCTTCACAGTGGCTCCTCCTGCTGATAAACAAAGCAACTTTCTGGCAGGAATGTTTCACCTTGTAAACAAATGATAGCAAAGGAGTAAAAAAGAGTGATGGTATAAGAGGGTACAGAAAGAGAGAACATATTTCTGTGGAAATGTTCCTTGCCATTTTTATTAGTGCCAGCATCTTTTTCTGCACATTCATGTAAACTTCAGGCTCCAGAAAAATTACATATTTCCCTAAGTCTTTTTATCCCTCCCCAAAATAGTAACAGCATAATTCATACCAATCCTTGTGGTTATGAGTAATGGTAAACCAGAAGATTGAGAACTTGTAAATGTCAGTGACCTATCCGCATAGATCTGTGAGTGCAAGAGATCTGGATGCTTCATCAGAATTTCAAAGACAATCTTAACTGAGTATGGGATATAAGAAAAAACATCTGTTGGAATAATAGCAAGGAGCTCTGAATTTTTAAAATATCTTCATAAGTTCAGGAAGGAATTCCACCAATCATGGATAGTGGGAAGAAGAAAAAACAATGAGGTCATCACTCATCTGCAGAGAATGACAGAACAGAGAGAGTCAAAGGTTGAGGTTAGATAGATATCCTGATAAAAACTCTGACCCTTTTCTTAACCTACTGATGGAAATGCATTCGTAGTCCTTTCTTCTTGTTTTCTTTTTCTAGTCTCATCCAATTCTGAAATATTAGCAGTTTTCCCTATAGTAATCATTAACTTGAGCAACTTAAAAAAAAAATCTAACTGAACCCAAATTAAAGTAAAGTCATTCTTAACAGCAGTAGTGTAAGACAATATTATGAACTTTTACTTACGGTCACAAAGTTGACATTTTTTATGTTTAATTTCTTTTCTTGCTGAAATCCATTATCTTCGGGGTATAGTTAGAGATGTTTTCCTATGGTAGTGACTTACCTGCAGGTTCTTGCAGCACCTGGGTTTTTGGTGTTTTTTTAACTTAGTTCTCAGAGTGGAAAACAATCTAAATACATCTGTAATGAAGCATCATTTTAGATTATGTTAATAAGTAATCCTTCATTTCCAATCTGCTTTAAATTTTTTTAGCCTAGGTTCCTCTTGTCTCTACTTTGTACTGGTAATCTCTCATCTGATATTAAAATGTATGTCTCATTAGTCTACTCAAATTTATTCATTCTAATTCTACTGCCCTATTCAGTTTCTGAGTGAATATTTCTTGTCTACTGAAATGTTCTTAAAGTATCCTAAAGTATTTCGGTCCCCATGACCCATTCATTTTGGTGAAATGTGGAAACATTATCTAACATAGATTCATCCACCCTCCATCCTTTACCCTATTAATCTCATATATTTTCATTTTTGTATAAGCCCCGCAATGTGGTATTATAAAAGTGTTATAAAGTATATAGATACATATTTATATTCATATATGTTACTACTTAATCTTTACATTTACTCAGTGTGATTTATTGATTCTTATTTCTGTTCAGATTCCTTTTACCAAGTATTATTTTCTCAACATGTGGACCATATCATCCTACTGCCTCTGTTCTCAATTTTTTCTGTCATCTGTTAATTCTAATATGGTCTTCTTATTCATAGTCGGTTTAGGAAGATTTTATGCTTTTCAGATTTTTTTAGATTCTTCCCTGGTGTGTCTAGATGTGAATCTGTTTGTGCTTATCCTATTTGAAGTTTGTTAATCTTGGACATATAGATTAATACTTTGTTACTGCAGAGGTAATTAAATTTTGGAAAGTGCTAGCCATTATGTTTTCCTGGCTTTTCCTTTTCTCTCTGTTTCTGACACTCTTTAGACTTATGTTTGTCTGCTTGTTGATGTTTCATGTGTTTCTGAGACTCTATTCATTTTTTCTCCATTCTTTTTTCTTTCTGCTTTTCAAATTGGATAATGGTTGTTTACTTGTTTTATACTTGCTGATTCTTCCTTCTGCCAGACCAAATTTTCTATTGAGCTGTTCCAGTGAATTTTCTGTTTTAATTGTTATGCTTTTTATTCCTAAGATTATTTTAGTTAGTTTTTATAATTTCTGTCTTTACTAATACATTCTAGTTGGTGGGCCATTGGCATCATCCTATCTTTTTTGAACACAATATTTCTCTCTCTCTCTCTCTCTCTCTCTCTCTCTCTCTCTCTCTCTCTCTTTTTATTTTTCAGTACTGAAGATCTAAATACTGCATTCTTTTTTATCCAGTTTTAAACTGGAAATTTTAGATAATGTGTTACATACTCCTGATTCTTATTTTCACCTCTGTTAGGGAATGTGGATATTGCAAGTAGTTTTTCCAATTGTTTATTTGTCTAATAATATTCTAAACTAATTCTATAAATTATAATTTCTCAGAAGTCTATGCTTACTGATGTCCCCACTAAATGTTTTTTCTATTAATTTTTTCCCATTAATACTTTTTTCTAGCCCTGAGACAACATAGCATAGTAATTAGTCAGAGATTGGTTAAAGGAAAGGTAGGAATTTTTTATCTTAATATAGTGCTATGGCTTGAACATGATTTGTGTCCCCTGAAAAGTCCATACGTTAAAGGTGGCATGGTTCCACCATAGTACTACTTATAAGTGGTGGCACCTTTACAAGGTAGAACCTAGTGGGAGGTCCTCAGGTCACTGGGGGTTGTGTGCTAAGAAGGGATTGAGGACCATAGCTCTCTATTTCCTGGCTTAAATGCGGTCTTACTCCTCAATCAGTCCCTGTAAATATTCCTACTGTTGCTATCAGCCAGATGTGATACAGCCAAGAGCAGACCTCACCATAGTGCTGTGTTGTGCTCTTTGAACTTCAAACCTCCAGGACAGTGAACAAATAAAATTCTTTCTCATAAGTACCTGATGTCAAGTATTTCATTACAGTGATATAAGACAGACTAATACCCATGGTCCACTTAAATGATTTTTTTAATTTTTAAGAGTCTCAAATTTCTAGATGTTCATAGAGATGTTCATATATTCCACAAATAGTTTTAAGAGTTCTACTATATTTGTCAGCATTGTAATACTACAGTTGAATATCTGTGGCAACTAATTTTATAAAGAGCAAGTGTTTATTTAGTTCATTGTTTGTGGAGTTCAAAGTCCAAGATTGGGTGGCTCCATTACGTGGGCTTTGGTGAGGGTGGTGGATAGTGTCACAGTTTGTTAGGAGTGCATGTGAGAAAAACAAGGCACATCTCTCATTGAGGAAGATTGAAAAGATGGATAGGTTCCCACACTCCCTGTTCCAGGCACACCCCCAGTGACCTAAGGAACTCTCAGGTTCCACCACAGAAGGATTCCATCACCTCTCAATAGCTCCATCTTGGGTACCAAGTCCCCTTAACATAAGGAACTTTGGGAAACACTACATGTGGTAAAACTCTAGCCGTTACTATGTTAGGCTAAATGAGAAATGTTACATGAAATTCTAACTCCATGGAATTTGTACCTTTCTGGCATGCAAATGAATGAGAAAAATCACAAAAATCCATATTTAGGTCCTGGGACAGGCATGAAAAAGGGATAATGTAAATTTTCTTATAATTTGTTTTTGTTAGCTGTTTCCAAATTATTTTTTGTAGTTTAGTAGTCCATTTTCCTCACTATCATAAAGATAGGAGGCTGGGCAAATTTTTTTTTTTTAATTTTTTTTTCCGGTACCAGGGTTCAAACTCATGACCTTGAGCTTGCCGGGCAGGTGCTGTGCCACTGAGCTAAATCCCCAGCCCCTGAGGCTGGGCAAGTTTAAAAAGAAAAGAGATTTATTTTACTCTCAAGTCTGGAGGTTGAGAGGCATGGCATTGGTATCTGCTCAGCTCTGATGAAAAACATGGCAGATGGCACTGCAATGACAGCAGCATGCTCAAGAGAAGAGATCATATTGCCAGACCATAGCCTCAGAGAGTTTCACAGACCATACTTTCATAAGAATTAACTCAATGATTCCATGAGAAGTTCCTGAATCCCGCCTCCTGAAGTCAGCTCACCCAATGACTAAAGCCCTCCCACTGGGCTCTACCTGCTCAAGGTCCTGGCACCTCTCGACCACCAAATTGAAGACAGACTCTCCAACACATGAATTCTTGGAGGACAAACCATATCCATACCACAGCAACTAGACATGGGTCAAAACACACAGTGAAATTATGAAATATCCAGGGTAACATTTGGTACCACAGAAAGGAATCATCATTTTAAGACATCTTTGGTTTTAGTTACTTTACATATTTGTTAATGACCAACATGGTAGATTACTGTACTCTTATCCTTATCATTCATGACAGGCAAAGATAGCACAGAAATAAATCATTCCTGTCTTTTTGACCCCAAAACAAGCTCTTATCTTCTTCAAGATTTTTTTTTTGCAGTTTATATAGTCATGCAAGGATTCTGATTGTAGAACTGACTTTTCTATTTGTAATCAATCAGACATGCTCTTTTACTATAATAGTCAAAACCAAATAGCTTTTCTCTGATTATTGGTATTCAGTTGGGTCTAGAAAATAATTTAAAATTCAAATATTTCTAATCCAGGAGCATGGAAACTACCAATATATGCAAAGTAGTAGCTCTGACCTATGCATGGTGGAATTTTCAAAATTATAATGAATGGGCTTGATTGAGACATCAAGTGTGGCTTTTATAATGCAATTTATATCTGTATGGTTGCTTTCAGGAGTACACACTACAAAAAAATCACATTACAAATCATCACAGTCTATCCAGTAAATGGGATTCATAGCTGTAAATATAGCATTGCATATATCAAGAAACTTAGTGAGGGTGTCAAGGAGCCAAAAAATGACTTTGAACATGAATGTCACAAAATATGGGATGGTTAAGACACATCGAGTCAATTTCATTGTTTTATTATAGAGTCTATGAGGAATCACAGATCAGAGAGAAAGATTTAGATTTTGAAGTGAATTGTGTAGTTATTCACAAAAAGAAACCCAGATAGTTCTATTATTTCCTATTTTACAAGAAAAACATACTCATAGAAACGAACTGAAAGAGGAATGTCTTTTGCTTTCAAAGATTTGTTTTTCAATTTATAAGTGATGTGTCCATTTTTGGCCATGTGTGTAGGAATGTTTAGCTTTAGGAGAGACAATCTTGCTCCAGTGAGGATTCTCTGGCTTCATTGTGGAAAGACCTTTCAGCTTGAACAAAATCATTGTTTGCTTTCTAAGTAAAATGATTTGTTCATGGAGCATGCATGGTTGTTTTTAAAAGGAATATGATTTTTCTAAATGAACATCACAATACCACATCCAGAAAGTTTCTTTTTTTTTTTTTTTTGTCTTTTCTTCTGGTACCAGGAATTGAACTCAAGACCTTGCTCTTGCCAGGCAGGCACTTTGCCACTGAGTTAAATCCCCAGGACCCCAGAAAGTTTCTTTTTATTATAATTAATGGAAGCAACTTGCCCAGCTAAGACCCAGAATGATGTTGTTTTATCTCAGGACTCAAGAAAAGTCACGATGGGTGGTCTGCAGATGTCAGTTTAGTTGTGAGGGTAGAACAGGGGTTTGAAATTGGATCCAGCTCCTGCAACAGCAGGAGAGATACTGGCAGTCTGCATTAAAGAAATGTTTCTGTATTTCTCTCTCTCTCTCTCTCTCTCTCTCTCTCTCTCTCTCTCTCTCTCTGTGTGTGTGTGTGTGTGTGTGTGTGTGTGTGTGTGTTTGGGGTGTAGTTGTTAAGAGAAGTCCTGGCTGACCCTAGAATTACATATGTTTAAGGACTACAGTCTTTAGTTATGCTTCCAGGAAAACAATCATCTGGATTGTTGTGCAACACAATATTAAAACATAATAATTTAAAACAATACACATTAGTTACAGTGTCTGAGTCAGGATTTCTAAGCATGTTTTAAATGGTACCTCTGCTCAAGGTTTCATAAGGCTGCAATCCAAGTGCTAGCTAGACTGCATGTCTTTCTAGAGCTTTGATTCTTCTTCAGAGGTCCCATAATTACTAGAAGAATTTAGCTCTTTCTGGTGGCAGGACTGAGGTCTATATTTCCTAGAGGTCACTCAGCACTGTCTGCTATGCATCTCTTGCCACAATATGGCAATTTATTTCACAGAAGTAAGCAGGAATATCTGCTTTTTTTTTTCTTCTCTCTAGATTCTCTTTTAATAGGATTATGTTAGGTCAGGCTTACCCAGGACACAATACTATTGATTTTCTTGAATTTGGCTGACTTGGGCTTTACTTACACCTATAAGTCTCTTGACTTCTTTCATTTAATTCAAACTAATCAAAGAGTGACATCTATCATAACCCCACCCAAACCCAAGTGCACGGAATTATACAGATAGCGAGGGTATCCATCAGGGATCATTTGTCTTGGAGTAGAGCTTATAATCCTGCCTGTCAAAAACTCAAGATGAGTTAGCCAAGTAAACCACCAAAACTGAGGAGAAGGAAAACACTAAAATCTGCCATGAGGAGAATGATCATTGCATAATGCAGCTTGGTGCAAATAGAGAAAAGACGGAAATAGTAACTCTGAGCAACCACAGCTACAAATTAAAAGGCTTTAGGTTGGAATTACATGGCAGAACAAAAGTATCAAGGTAATTAGAAAAAGCTATAATTTATATAGGAAGAGGGTCTGTTGCTTCACCCAGTTTTAAAAATAAGAGTTGCATGGGGTTAACGTGCTCCTCTCTTGTCTGAGGAGGAGGAAAGGACATTATGAGATGAGTAGCTTTCCTCTGGCAAGCCTTTCCCTCATGCCTGTTCTGCCTTGGACTGGACTCTCCAAAACCAGGAGTCCAAATTAACCTCTCTTCTTCGATGTTATGGGTATCAGCTATTTTGTTCCAGTGAAAGGAAAGTGATAACACAGGAACTGTTCTCAAAGTTAACAGCAGTAAAATTGAGAATGGAAACAGCTCTTCACTGATACTTGGGAGAATATTCAGTGCCATATTATAGGCAGTGTCATAAGGGCTGAACAGGAGAATGGGGCTACAGCTTGAGGCCTAAGTAAAATCTTTAGAGCTCCAATCATCTCTTCTCCAGTCCCAATTTTGCATCTATAGTTTGGGACTGATTTGATCAAACAAATATGGAGAGAGAGAAAGAAAGAGAGACAGAGACAGACAGAGATGAACAGACAGAGTGAGAGGCAGAGAAACAGAGAGAGACAGCAAGACAGAGACAAAAATGAAAAAGAAAGAGAACAAGAGAGTGAGAGTTCACCTGAAAAGGACTTTGAGTATAATTTAAGTAGCCAGATGGAATGGAAAAGGCAAGTTGAAAGGCTAACTTATTTGAGGAATGAGTCCTGTCCTAAGGCTGCAGTCAGAAAGGATGAAAAGTAGGCTCATGCAAGTACAGTGGCCTTGTCAGTCATTATACATGATATGATTCAGTGAATGTCCTGAGCTACAACCCACCCTGACTTCTCCTAGTAGTAAAAGAAATTAGAAAGGCAGTTTTGCTCCCTCTGAATTATCAGGGAGGGCACAAAGATTCTTAAGGATGAGGTCTATTTTGTCCTTGAAGATGGAATAAGGATAACAGCAGTATGTTTTTGGATGACAAAAAAAGGATCCATCTACGTGGTGCAACAGTGGTTTTTGCTGGTACTTAGGTTTCCTTTGTTGATGTCCTAGTGGCAGAAGATGAAGGAGCAATAGACTCTGTCTAATTTCTGCTAATCACTAGAAGGTGGTTTTCATTGTACTATCTGCTTTGATCATTACTGATCCATCTCATAGTGGACTCAGGTCATTGAGCTCAGTTCTGTAATACTGTTTTGATTCCCTAATATTAGATACCATGTGGTATGTTAGACACTAAACTAAAATCATAACATGGTGATAAATACAAATTATGTTGTCATATTCTGAGGGCTGTAGTTAGTTTAATTACAAAGTTGTTTTCTCCTTTATTGGTGCTTTTAAATGCATCATGTAGTTGTTTAAATATATATATTAAAATGTTTATTTTAAGAGTATAAAATATACATGTCTATCATAGAATTTTGAGAAATGCTATAGGGTTGAGAGATAAATAATCACACTATGCAGACTTAACACATTTAACTGCTTTCCTAATTGCATTAAAAACTCAATTTATTAGTGACACAGAAATGACTTTGTCTTCAGCTTGCCAAATTAGATGGTGTTATGGTTTATGTCTGTGTGTCCCCCCAAAGCCTCATGTGGTCATGGGGCAGGCTTTTAAAGTTTGATTGATTATGGGTGTGAGAGCTACACCCACCCTGGGGTGGATAGTTTGCATATGTAAGGGAGAGGAAGAGGGTGCTTATGGCCATTTCCTCCATTTTGGTGCTAGTTGCTTTTGCTGTGTTCTGCTGCCATGAGCTGTAGCTCTCTGCCATGTTCCTGTCTGCCTTGTAATCTGCCAAGTATGGACTGAAACCTCCACAAACTGTAAGCGAAGTAAAACTTTCCTTCCTTAATTTTGGGCGTCAGGTATTTTGTCCCAGCAACGAGAGAAAAGTAACCAAGACAGATGGCTTTCTTGGGTAAAGTGGCTGGTGAAACAGAGCTTTCTTTCATGATAGTAATTGGAGTGAGCCACAAATATGTATTTTAAAAGTTGTGCATTTCTATTCATATTTTCTTTAGAACAGATTTCAGGAGTTAGAAACCTGTGTCAAATGGCATGAAGCTATTTTGTTTGTTTGTTTGTTTGTTTTTCTGGTACCGGAAATCCAACTCAAGACCTTGCACTTGCCAGGGAGGCTCTGTGCCACTGAGCTAAATCCCCAAACCCCATGAAGCTATTTAAACCCTTTGATATCCTTGCTGTGATGGTCAACTTTATATGTGAACTTGGCTAGTTTATAGTCTCCAGTTATTCAGTCAACACCAACCTAGATATTGATGTGCAGGTATTTTTTTAGGTGGGATTGATATCTATGTTTTGTTATTCAGTGAAGGAAATTATCCTCCTTAATCTATGTAGGCTTGATACCATCAATTAAAAAAGCCTTAAGAGCAAATAGAATATTCTCTGACGAAGAAGACATTTCCTGTGGACTGGAACTTCAGCTCATTCCTTAAAATTTCCATCCCTCTCTTCCTCAAGTTTTGCCCTATGAATTTCAGATTTGTCTACTCAGCCCCCACAACCACAGATATATGGCCTAAATACATTTCTGGTGGAACTCTGAGTGATTTAGTAGTCAAATTCTTTTCTAGAATTAATACACTATTTTTCTAGAATCAATACACTATTTCCCTCTGTTTATGGTTTCACTTTCTGAGATTTCATTTATGGTCAACTATATCCCAAAAATATTAAATGAAGAATTAAAAAAAGATGGAATTCAACTTTTTAAATATGTTATTCTAAGTAGCATGATGATATATGATGCTATCCTCCTCTGTCCCACCCAAGGTATGAATCACCCCTTTTTCCAGTGTATCCATGTTGTATATGTTACTTTCTCATTAATCACTTGGTAGTCATACTGGTAATAATAGTGACTGTCACAGAATGACAGTGCTTATGTTTAAATAACTTTTATTTTATTTATTTTTTTATTTTTTTATTTTTTATTTTAAAGAATAAAAGAAGGATAACATAATAATAGGGGGGACTTAGCAAATTACAGACAAAATGGTAGGAAATTATCAATGGTTATCGTTTTACGTATTATTATCTACAATTAACTTTTATTTTAGTAATAATATGTGCAAGGAGTAGTGATGGTTGCAATTCAAATATGCTCTTCTTCAAAGAGAATAGAAAGTGCTTACTTTAAGTAAAAACTGAAAGTTCTCAACAATCAGAAACAAAAAACTTTGCTAAGGTTGCTGCAGAATGAATCTTCTATCTGAATCAATTAAATTGTCTTGACTAAAGGTATTATTATTGGCCATTAGAATGATCATGATCTACCACTGCTGGAAAACATAACCCTTTGTGGTCAAATTCCTGGAAAATCTGTACCCTTAATAATAGAATGTCATAAATCTCCTGCCTTTAAACATCTTTAAATATCTGAAGGATTTCTTGCATTATACTAAAGTGTATTTTCACCAGGTAAAAGAAGCTTTTGTCATCCACTTACAGGACAACCAACTTTTTCATGATCCTAAACTCAGGAATTGGATAATTTGAATGTACATCAGAGAAAGACTCCCCTTACATCCTAGAGGAAGGCCTCATCCCCAGTTCTTCTTGGTAAGGGTTTGAGTCATGGGTCCACACGTCTTAACTCAAGAGGCAACCTTAAGACCATGGGAAATTACACACACTAGAGACTTTATGGTGAAACCAGGGAGGATTTTCTCCAAAATCCAGTGACAATCCAGGCATAGACATCTATCCTTAAATCATGGACCAAGACTTCTCTTCCTCATCACTGTGAAACCTTTATTTCTTTTTGTCTTTTCCCTGTGCTGTTATTCTGTTTATAAATGTCAAGCTTATGCTTTCATCTGAAAGTCACAATTGACAGCTTCTGCAGGAAACTCAAGTGAGTGCTACATATGCCATGTTAAACCTGAATCCCTACTTTTTAGAAGCCCTCCACTTCACGGTATAGCAAATCTGACTGATATTTTAATTGTGACTATGTGATCAGTTTGCACATCTGGGTCTTCCTACTAAGTCAAGCTTTTATATTGATATGTTCAGATTCCTTGTTTAAATCTAACAATAGCAAAAACCTGTAATGACTATTTTGTAGTTAAATTATGCCAAAACTGCATAAGAAAACCAAAGAAAGATACAATATTACAGTTTGTAGACAAATTTGTAACCCAGATTCTCTGTTGCTGGTAGCCCCCAACCATGTAATAATTGAATAGTAGAGCCTTGGATAAATACTACTAGTGCTTCTATACAAGTCACCCCTATTACAAAAGATGACCTACAGGGAATTGTCTGTTTTGCCCTTACAGGATATATTTTATCCATGGTGGATTCACCAATCAACTATACATGTGAAAAATTTCATGTTTCAATAAGTGGGAAATTATAGATCAATATAGATTAGCGATTCCAAAATTCCACTGTTACTCTACAACTCATTGGAAAGTGAATATTGGTCTATACCTCTTAAATTAAACTATAGACTAAAGATCAATTACCATGATGGCCTTTCCCCTCACTGGAACACAATACCTGACTCCCACAGCTTAAAGGAGGAGTGTATTTTGGCTCACGGTTTCAGCCCGTGGCCAGCTGCTCTCCCCAAGGCAGAAACTGGGTAGTAGAAGGGGACGGCATAAGAAAAGGGGCTTATCCACAGCAGCCAGGAAGCAGAGATGGAAGAGAAGAGCCATCTAGGATATGCTCCCAATGACCACCAGCTAACAGCACATTCAGCTACTTAACTCACCAGTTGAGGAACCTGTGGATGAGTATCGTGCCCCTAATACCTAATCACTTTCCACAGCTGTGAGAACTTTAGGAGACATTTTAGATCTAAACTATAACAGGAATTCCCCAGCAAGCACGTGTCCTAAGGAGGCATGGTTTAGTAGAACCCTCTTTCTCTGGATAGGCATAAATGTAAATGAGAATATTACTCAATATCTGTTTGACACAGTATCTACTATAACTATAATTCTATTTCAGAGGCCATATATATATATGTATATATATATTCACTCAACAAACTTCTCTAAACTTCCTTGCTTTAGCCTTTTAAGATAACAGATTGCCTTGTATTATGTGTTGGCCAAATAAGAGGGGTGTGTACAATATCTAACACCTACCTCTGGACTTGGAAACACACATTTGAAATAGTAGAAATGCAGTTATATGAAATTAACAAACCAGTTTCTTGGTTAAAATAAGTAGATTGCTTTCCCAGATCATTGTTTGATTTATTCGCTTTAAGTAGTTTGATTCATGGAGGCTTTGTCCAATGAGCAAACTATAGTCTCTTTGTATTAACCACCTAATAGTTATCATAGCAGTCTCCCTGCTGAGCTGGGTCTTCTCAAGAGTCTTAAATGCTTATATGCAGCAAATCCACTGTGCATCAGATGGTCTCATTCTGGTTCAAATAAGAAAAGCACAAAGAGGACATAAAGTCATTCAACTGACTTCACGCTATGATTTGTCAGTTTCATACTGAGACCAAACAAGTCCTTAGTGATGGTGATGGAGAATAAGTAGCATTCCTCTCCAAGGTTGGGGTCAATCTCCCAAGATTGAGAATCTGGGCCCAGCCATGTAATTCAGTGGCACGATACCTGCCTGGCAAACGTAAGGCCCTGAGTTTGATTCTTGGTACGAGAAAGAAGCAAACCTGACCTAAGGAGGAAAATGTTAAATAAACAGGTGGCCCTCAGCCTAAGGCTGCCTGTGCTTTCATTTTATTCTTCACAAACTGCCATCTACCCTAGCATAGAAGCAAAAGAAAGAAAATCACCTAATTTAGGAGTATCCTTTTGTAGCAAATAGCAGGTGTTAGCCAATCACAAACAGTGTGCTTCAGCTGATCATAGACAGCCAGCTAATTACACCATGGCCAAATGAGGCAAGTGCTTATCTGTACTCAATCAGATGATTTCTCTACATTTGTTCTGTGTTTAGTTTATAAAAGCTTGCTGCTCACACTAGAGGGTGAGCTCTTTAAAACCTTCCAGGTTCTGAGTACTGCCTAATTCATAAATCATTCTGTCCTCCAACAAACTCTGTTAAGTTTAATTAGTCGAAATTTTTTCTTTTAAAACTTGCCTCCGAACTTCTCGGGGTTGCATTGAAGGAGAACTATACACTTAGGAGAAAATGGTCCCACTCAACAGGTGGTCTTCTGGTTATCTAGTTTTAGGGCTCTCAAAAACTGGCAAGTATTTAAAACTGAAATTTCTGGAGTCACTTCTGTGGATTGTTGGAGATAACCTATCTCCTCTTTCTTGGATAAAGGTCCATTTGTCATTGCTTTAGTGAATGAAATGCATCTCTTTATGGTTGCTGCCTTATTTCCTCCCAGCGTTATGAATCTAGCAATAACTCCATCTTTTCTGTTAAGGTTCCTTCAATCCCTGCATGTTACTATTTTTGACAGAATTTAAAACTACCCCATGTTGGGACCTTTGCACACAGGCCATGTAGGATCTACAGATGGGAAAGACTCATCCATCTTCTTCCCTGACAAACTCCAACAGTGTAGATTACTTCCACCACAGTAGCCACTTAACATTTGCCCTGTCATCGTTGAGCTGGCCAACTGGTCTCTCTTGTTTGCAGGCCTCTCAAGTGAGAGAGGCACAGGAGTGCACTCTGTTTTGCAGACTATAACCCATATATTTCGCCATGTGGTTGAATTGAAGCTTTTCCGCTAGTCTTAATGGAAGGAGCTCCTGTGCCGCCAGCCCTCCCCACCACCTAGAAGATGGAAATCAAGAAGTTCTAGAGTTCTCCTAAAAATAGTCTCTATTGCTTCCATCTCTAAATCTTTGCTTATAGCTGTGTTGTGTGTGAAGAGATTTTTAGTCACCTCCTCTAAATGTCTGCATCATGATTGTTTTACACCTCCTTTTAGGAGGCAGTGACTATTGAATTGAGGCAGACGGTCTTTTTCTCAGGCAGTAGCCCCAGACCAATACTGTCACTGGGTTCTGGAGTACTGGGCACTTTGCAGAAATTCTTTCTAGGTTCTTCTTATCCTTGATAAAGAATTGGACAGAACAAGTACAAAAAGTAGCAAGGTTTTAGATTTATTAAAGGTAGGAATAGAAACATGCTCTGCGGAGCAAGTGCGGGCCAATTAAAGCTAGGAAAAGAAGTATACTCTATAGCATAGAGCGGACAGCTGTGAAAGAGCACAGTGGCGATGGGCTTAACGGCCGCCATCTTTTTTGTCCCCCACTCCTCAGGCTGACGTCAGATCTAGGTAGTCTTGAAAAGGTAGTCATCTAGGGTCTGGGGATATAGCTCAGTGCTGTTAACATCTGCCTGGCAAGTGGGAGATCTTGAGTTCGATCCCCGGTACTGCAAAAAGAAAAAAAAAAAAAAAAAAAGAAAAGGTAGTTATCTAGGTACTCAAGAAAAAAGTTGAAAGATAGTATTTTTGGACTGAAACTGTTCTGGCACACCCACTTGCCCAGCCAGTTTACTACACTTTAATCTCTTGCTTCACCTACCATCAGCATCACTTGGAAAAAATTACTAGACCTACTGAATCTAAAATCACAGTGGGAGAGCTCTGTACTGTCACCAGCCTGGGCCTGAGAGGTTCCTGAAGCTGAGATGAGGAACTTAACTAACCCTAAATATAGTATGCCCAAAGGTCTGCTGATTTCCATCGTGGAAAAAGAGTTATCAGGATTCGTAAGTAGGTAGCACAGGAAGATTTATTAGGTAGAAATTCTAGGACACGTTAAAGAAATTAGAAACACTACAGTTTGTAACTGGGAATATTTATGTGCTTTGGGCTGTGGTAATCTGTGGAATTTAATAATCTATGGTCTTGGTCTTGGTTTTTGTTAGGTTTACGGCACAGAAGAAGAAATAAACAAAAGGGAAAAGGAGGCTTTTACTCGGGACACGGAGAGGAGAGCACTGCACGCAGCACTGAGGTCCTCTGAAGCAGGCAAAGGAGGCTGCGGGTTTACAAGGACCCTGACTAGGGGCTGAGCTTGAGGGGCGGGCTCAGTGACACATTAGCAGCTGACTGGGGCTTCCCTCCTGCACGAGGGAAGGGTAAGAGGAGGTTGTATTGGGGCTGAGGGGAGAAGAAGCAGGGAAGGGGTCATTTGGAAGATGGGCTGCTGTGTTTCGGGCTTCAGCCATGTTAGACCACCACCATAATGATTCAACAATTTGTACTTTGGCAGGAAACTATCAGTTTTTTGGTTGGGGAGGATGATCCTCCCACAGTAAGATAATGGTCTCTTCTGAGAAAATCCTAACTTACAGGTGAAAAGTTGGTCTAAGGTGGAAATCTGTGGACTTGTTTTTGTGGGTGAGGGAAGATGACCTACCCACGGTAAGATAATGGTCTGTTCTCGGGAAAATCCTATTGTACAGGTAAAAAAGTAGTCTATTCACAGGTGAAAAAGGATAAATTTGCAAGTAAAAAGGGAATGGCTGAACCTATTTGCAGGTAAAAAGGAATTGCCCAGACTTATCAGATCTTGGGGAAGATAAAACAAACACACAAGCAAACAACAAAAATCAGGCTCCTTCCCCTGGAAGCTGCAGTTTTCATTTTTAAAATTATAACTTTCCTCATCTCCTTTCTGCCTAGTTTTTATTTCTTCTGTCATGCCACGTTGCTTCTAACAAATCTTCCATGTGGTTATGATACAAGACAATATTTGAGAATCTGTCAGTTTTTAAAAATTTTTTAAATAAAAAAGTATATTGTTTGGACAATTAAAAAAATTTGGGCATCTGTTTAAGTCCTTCACCAGAACCCCATTTCAGTATCATTTCATATGTACACTTGACCAAAGTTATCAACCCACCCAATGTTTCTCAAAATATGGTTATGGATTCATATGGTTACAGACTCAAGAAATAACTATAGAAATAGTAATTATATTTTACTACCATTAGAGCCTGGTGATCATTTGACATTCATTAGACCTAAATCACCATGAGTGGAAATTTTGACAAGAACAACTCTAATAATGTATCATTATTGTTCTTCTCTCATATCCCACCCCTACTATGCTCTGTAACACTGTGACACTTGCTCTGTAACACTGCATTAATTTTCAGTTTTGATTGATATAGGGATAATATAGGCCCTCCAAATAATCCAAATAATATAAGGGAAATGTTATAACTCCCAACCTCCTAGATGTCTAATACACTGAGTTCATGTTTCCCAAAATAAAAAAATGAATTCTAAGGAACAAGAGAGGTTAAGAGTAGGAAATATTTATGGAGGGAAAGATAGCTTTTGTCTAAATGAGAGAAAAGGGGGACCCAGAAAGTGGGCTGCCCAGAAGCCCATTACTCAGAGGAACTCTATAGAGCAAAATCACAAGGTAAGTATGGAATCATGAGGTAGGTATAAGGTGGGACAAAGCTATGATCAACCAATAAGACTATAAGTATAGTCTCTTATGTAATATTAATCCAATGGAAAATCATGAGGTAGGTATACATTGGGATGAAACTACGATCAACTAATAAAATCAGTGTATATTCCTTAGGTAATTTTGATCTAGTGGAGAAGCAAGCCACAGGACAAGTGTGCATGGAAAAAACAAGGACTTTTCCTGGAAGGGATGAGCCAAGGTCCTGATCCCCCACCCAGGTGCCTGATGCCTGTTTAAAATATCAGTCATTATTGTTTATCCCTGGGGAAGTAGGAGTAGTCATCTTTGCTTTGAGGTCTGGCTTTCAAAGAATGAGCCTCCAACCACAGTTGTAATATGCTCTTATCTTCTGCACCTGTCTAACTGCCTATATTTCTGCCTAACTTAGCTGTCTATAATATGATCAGATTTCTTATTTCTTTTGTTATTAAGCAATCTTTTGTGGCTTTGAGGATGGAACCCAGGGCTTGCCAGAGGCTAAGCAAGTGCCCTGCAAGTGAGATACACACCAGTCCAAGAGATAGCCTTTATTTTCTTAACTGACTTTTGTAATAACTTTGAGGTCTCCTTTGTTAGTATAAATCAAGGATTTTCAACTTTCTTCTATTATTTTGTAACATTGTGTACCATTCTGTTACAGGGAGCTGTATGACATGCCAGTAGCATCCTTTGAGTTGTGACTGCTACAAAGATTTCTTCAGGCATTGTTCAATGTTCTATAGGAATCAAAATCAACTCCAAATGAGAAACAGTGATTGAAATGGATGACCATCACAGCCTCAAAAGAGCAAACATTCCTTTGAGAGATTCCACACATTTTGAGAACCAGGAAGAAACATTTCATTTTGGTCAGGCCTTCTCATTACCATAGAGATGCTTTTGATAATATTTAAATGGTTTTATTTTGCAATTTGCTATAAAAATGCCTTTTTAGATTGCTGAGCAAATATTCTTAAATTCATCTGATTTACACCATCAATTAGACCCATAGAATCATCGGGAGAATTCACTGTCTGAGAATTCTCATTTACAAACACAACAGACTCCAAGAAACAATTACTATACATTTTCTCAAGGAAGGGAGTGGTGGCAGCATCGTAGACTGTTGATTTAAATTGTCTTCTTTTTTTCTTCTTTCATTAAATGGTAATTCAACTCTTCATCTTTGCGATTTTCTTTACTCACTTCTGGCAATTATTGCTGGCAATTATGATGTTAATGAGTTATGCAGCACAGACTGAAAAAAATGAGATATATTTTTAGGAAGTTAAGTTAATGGGAGGAACAACTTGAATGCATGCAATAAGCTGGCATCTTTCTTATTGTGCCCTGATTGATTTTATAAGTCAGGTGTTCATATGAATAGATAACCTTTACTTAGCACAGGCAGTATTTTGACAGGAAATTTACTCTGATGAGCCATAAAGGAAATCTTTTGTGAGACTGCCTGTTATGCATTGTGTCTGATTTTTTTCTCTTATTGCTTCACTTAATTTTAAGACCTCCCAATCTAAGTAGAAGATGCTGATCGACATGAAAACCAGAAGTCTTTTCTTTGCTCCTTTATAGTTGAATTCTAAGTGGTCTTAACATTTGTGCTATTGTTCACCAGGGTGACATAAAATACAATCAAATTCACACACAGATAACTTCAGAAAAGCAAACCCAAGTGACAACACATATCAATAGAGTATTTTCTTTTACCTTTTTCTTATTCTCCAGTGACATAGCAATTGAAAGAACTCTGCCTTTTGAATGCCTTTGATTCAGTCAACTGCATGTTTTACCTTCAGATGAAGTTGAAATATTAGCACTTCACTGTCAAAGCCACCTTTGTTTTTAAATTAATATCCAGTATTTACATACCAATAAGATCTTACTATGCCAAGACTCTCACCTTCCTCTGCTTTCACTCTTATGAACTACTTTTTTTCTGCATAAATTTAGACTGAGGTGGTACTGAAAAATATTTTACCTCAATGATCCTAGACATTTTTGATAGGAGACTAGAGTGGGAGAGAGAGCTAACGTAGATTATCGTTTTTTTCAAGATGAAAACAAAATTTCAAAAATAGCTTTCATTATTAGGAAAAATCACTTAAAACCAGAAAGGACCAAAACTTCATAGTAAGAAATCATTCTTAAGCAGATAATATATTTGATACATCTAAAAATAAATGTAGGATTTACAGATTATGGACATCCATGTTGTGTACTAGAACTTTTGAGGTGATGAGTGTGTGTTTCATACACACTGGTAAACGTAGAACCTTCCGCCACATGATATTGAAAACTTGAAATGTGGTAACTATGAGAGAAGAAGTGGAAAACTGCTTCTTTAACTGTGCCATATTTTAATTAAGATTTAAATTTAAGCAGGGTCATGTGGGTAGTAGCTACTGTATTCAATAGAGAAAATCTGTACCATTTGTACACTTGTATTTTTATTCCTACTTTTCATCTTAACAGAAAACCAGGCATTTAGCTCTCACTGCATTTTAGCTGTTTTGTAGGTAGCACAGCATACAGTAGAATGATTTTTAGCATATTCAGTATTGCACATTTATCACAGTTGACCTTTGAATATTTTTATCCCTTCAGAAACAAGCCCTGTACTACGCAATCATCCTTCATCACCCCCAGACTCTGGGGCCCCATCTCTCCACCCCAAGGAAACCAATAATCTCTTTTCTGTCTCCATAGATTTGCCTATTCTGGGTATTACACATAAGTAGAATTAATATAGATTGTACAACTGGAGTTACGGGACTACTTCCCTCCACTCACCTGAAGCTGGGCAGGGTCCCATGGCCAAGCCCCTGACCTTTGTCCTAAGACCTACAACTTGGAGGCAGAGATAGAAAAGATAAAGGGCCCCTGGCCTGCCTTGTAACATTCAGAAGCCCCAAACCCAGATGCTGTGTGCCTGATTCTCTTGCATGACGGATAGTAACCTCTCTTCCTTTAGAGCTCACTGAGGGTTGACGCATACAGACTGCATCTCATACATCCAATATAACAGACTGAGTTATGAGATGGGACATGTGAGATAGGTACACTGGCATGACTCAGCTTCGTGACATCTGTCAGTCACATCGAAACACCCGTTGGGAGGTGCCCTAGTCACAAAGCAGAGTTTTAAATTCTTAAGCCCAGCTCCTTCAGTGTTCGTGCCATTTCCCTTTCTTCCAGCAAAAGGCTGCTCACTCTGAGTGTACTAATGCCGGATTAAAACTTGCCTGCCTTTTCCCTCAAGGTCACGTGTCATGTCCAATTCTTTGTTGCTCACAAGAGCCTAGAAACCCATTCAGGACCCCATCACCTACAGCAGCAGAACAAAGCAGGGTAAGAGCTATTTGCACTGACGTCTGCACTTATCGTCACGATTTCATGATTCTCCCATGTTCCTTTGTATCGTCGTATACCATATTTTGTTGGTGTATTCATCAGATAACAGAATTTGGAGTTGTTTCTACTTTTTGACTATTGTGAATAGTACTGTTATAGCATGCATGTACATGTTTTAATAGGAACTTGTGTGTGTATTTATCTTGGGAGTACCATTAGAAGTGGAAAAGCTAGATCACATGGTAGCACAATCTTTAACCACTTGAGGTATAGCTGGATTGATTTCCAAAATGGCTGGATTGTTTTATACTTATTATATTACAGCATGTGAAGGTGTTAATTTTTCATTATCATTACCAACATATTATTATTTTTATTACAGCTATGGTAGTGTGTGAGGTGGCATCTCATTATTATTCATAGATATATTATTTGAAAAAATTCCCTCTCATTTTGTAGGTTGTCTTTTTGCTTTCTTTTTTGTGTGTGTTTAGCTATTATCTCTAAAAAGCCACTATCTAAAGTAAGGCAATAATTATTTCTGCATGTTTTCTTCTAAGAGTTTTATAGTGTTAACCCTTACATTTAGGTCTTCGGTTCATTTCAGTTAACTTTTATGAGGTATGAGGTAACATCCAACTTCAACGTAGAGTGCATCTAGCTGGTCCGGCATAATTTGTTGAATTGTCCCATCGAATTGGCTTGCTATACTTGTTGAAGTTCAGTTGATTGTAAATATGAAGATTTAATTCTATCCCCTATAAAATAAGACCTATGTAGAAAATAATCCCTAGCAAGATTTTTCAGGCTTGTAATATAACACCTATCCAAAAATAAGCCCCAGTTAAGATCATCACCCAGACATTTAGTATGTCTGTTGAAACATCTGGCAGACATTAAGTTATGAAATAATATTAATATATAATTAAATGTAAATAAATAATTTTATTGAGATTAATACTTAAATAATAACATAAATTATAATTAAGTATTTATAAATACCCAAGCAGGCACCTTTGGACAAGAGGCAAACATCTATGTAAACAGATGAACTCAAGACATATTGCCAAATAATCAGCCAGAGTACAGATACACTGCAAGAATAATGGGTACATTTGGTAAACAACAGACATAGTAGGGTTTAATGTGTTCTATTTCATGCACTTGTGTGAAATAAAGAAACATTTTCTAAATTCTGCTGCCTGCAATTTTTGTCACTTTTGTGTGGATCATTATTCTTAACTGTCATCATTTTTGTTGCCACGCCTGTGTTGTAAATCTTCAATTAACACTTGATTTACTGGAGACTAGCCTGCAAGAGGTTACTTGGGTGAAGAACTCGTTTGATAAGTCACTGACAGCTGCACTGTGATTGCACCCAAGCAGGCTACATGGACAACAACTACTCATTTAGGGACAGCTCTGTTGCTGGACGTGAGAGATTTGGGCCAATGGTTCTACAGGAATGGAGCTGCAAGAAATTCAGGCTGGAATTCCAGGTTTGGAGATTTACGATGATGTTCCAAAAGGGGATAGAGGTGTATAGATGTTCCAGAGGTAGATTGTTATACATGAATAAATACAGATTGTTGTACATGAAAAAATAAGACATCCTCTAAAAAGAAGCCTTTATTGTGTAGTTTGGAGAAAAACATTAATATGAGGCCTAGTCTTATTTTTGGGGAAATGTGGCAGCTATCTTTCTATGAATGACAATACCTCATAATCTTGATTACCATAGTTTTATAGACAGCTTTAAAGTCAGGGAAAGTGTGAGTTCCCCAACTTTTATTTTTTCAAAAGTATTTTGTTCTCTAGATTATTTTAGATTCCTTCAATTTCCCTATAAAATGTAATTACAGCTTTTCAATTTCTGCAAAGGCATCCATTGGAATGTTAATAAATATGATGTTATATCTGAAGACTCTGATTTGTGAACCTGCACTTCAGAACAGGATGGAAAACATTTCAGTTTGGTAACAGTAAGAATATATTAAGCAGCATAAATTACCATTTTACTAGTATAAAATGAGTTGGTGCTAGTTAGCCATTTTATTTTTTTATGTAACATTTTGTTTTGGGGAGAAAGAAATGAATGGAAGAAAAATTCTTTTGTTTTTATTTGAATACTAACAATTCATAATAAAATTACAAGAAGGAAGAAATATTTTGAAATTTAGCGAAATAGCTACAGTATTCAAGTCTCTGAAATTTTAGTATGGTGAGTCTCAGAGCTTTAGATTTTCTTATAAGTGACAGCATCTAAATTATTCTTAATAGTCGCACTTGATAATTCTGCTGACCATAAACAGCTAACCTAAATTTTAAGATATTTATGTGACATGAATAATCTGTGTTTTAAACATTATATGTTTTATATAAAAACATCTGAAGATCAATTTAGGTAATATGCAGTCAAATGCTCTACCCCTGAGCTATACACCCAATTTGGGTTATGTGGCAATCTTAACAATATTGTGTCTTCTGATCCTTGATTATAGACTATCTTTCCATTTATTTAGATCATCTTTAATTTCTTCCTGGAATATTTTGTACTTTTCAGAGTATAAGCCTGACATTTCTTTTTTAAAATTTTCCTAAGCATTTTGTTCATTTTCATACTATTATATCCTGAATTATTTTCTAAATTTCACTTTTGTCTTCTCATTGTTACTGAATAAAAATACAATTGATTTTTATATATTGAATGTTTATCCTTCAAGCTCATAGAGCTCATTCACTACTCCTAATTTTTTGAGTAAGCTCTTTATAATTTTCTATATACAAGATCATGCCCTTTACAAATAAAGAGGGTATTATTTCTTCCTTTTCAATCTGTATACCCTTTAATTTCATTTTCTTGTCTTCTTGTCAAAGCTAGAATTCCTAGTAAAATGTTGAGTACAAGCAGCTGAACAGACAACAAACTGTATCTGATTCTAAATCTTAGACTGAAGGACTCAGTTGCCCCAATTAAGTATTATTTTAGCTGTGGGTGTTTTATAAATGCCCTTTTTCAGATTGACGCAGTTCCCATCTAACCCTAGTTTGAGTAGTGATTTCACCACAAAGAATGATGATTTTTGGTACTAGGGATTGAATACAGGGTCTTGCTCATTCAAGGCAAGCTCTTTACCATTGAATTTTTTTAATTTTTAAAATGGAGTCTTACTAAGTTGTTCTGGTTGGCCATGAACTTATGATTCTTCTGCCTAGCGTTCTGATAGATGAGATTACAGATGTGGACCACCACACATGGCTATGTGTGAAGAATTCAATCAAATGCTTTTTGTACACCTCTTGAGATGAGCATGTAGTTTTGTCTTTTATTCTGTGGATGTCGCATATTACATTAATTGGATTTCAATATTAAACTAACCTTGCATTCCTGAGATAAATCCCACTTTGTTACAACATATAATGCTGTATGTATTTTAAATTTGATTGATGATTATTTTGTTGAGAATTTTGAATCTATATTCACAAGAGCTATTCGTCTTTAATTTTCTTTGTGTGATGTTTTCATCAGGTTTTGGTATCACAGTCATATGGGCCTCACAGAATGAGTTAAAGAGGTACCTTTCATCTTCGAAGAGTTTGTGAAGAATCAGTATTATTTGTCATAATTCACAAATAAAGGCATCGGACCCTAGGAATTTCTTATAGAATTTTTAAAATTACTAATCTAATACTTTTATTTTTATAGCTTATTCAGCTGTTACAGTTATTCTTAAATTATTCCCACTGTTTATTTCTTTCTAGGAATTTTTTGGTTTCTTCTAGGCTTTATAATTCATTAACATATAATTGTTTATAGTTTTTCTTCTATAGTGCTTTTTATTTATGTAAGATCAGTAGTAATATTCTCTATTTCATATGTGATATTTATAATTTAATTTTTTTCTCTTGGTTAGTCTAGTTAAAATTTATCAGTTTATTGAAGTTTTCAGACAACTAAGTTTTGGTTTTGATTGTTTTAACTATTGTCTGTCATGTATTTCATTAATTTCCACCCTAATCCATATTACTAGTTTCCTTTTAGTTGCCACAAATTTAGTTCTTTCCTATTTCTACTATTTTAAGAGGAAAACATTGAATATTGATTTAAGGTCCTTTTTCTCCTTTAATGTAGGTGTTTATAATTCTGCATTTTTTTCATAACCAACAGTTTAGCTGCATTCTGTATGTTTTAGTGTACTGTATCTTCATTTTTACATATTTTAATGTATTTTCTATTTTACTATATAGTGTTTTCTTTTTAACTCTGCTTGTTTAGCAGTATGTTGTTTCATTTTCATATCTGTGAAATTTCAAAAATTTATTTTTGTTTTGAATTTCCAATTTGACTAAATTGTAATGAAAGAACATACTTTGTGTGACTTAACTCCTTTTAAATTTATTAAGGTTTTGTTTTATTGCCTACTATGTATATATTTTAGAAAATTTTCTATGTAGCCTTGAGTATGCATATTCTGCTATTGTTGAGTAGAGGGTTCATTAGATAACTATTTGGTCTTGTCTTCCCAATCTCCTGTTACCTTCTTATTCTTCTGCCTAATCTTATATTTTTTATTATTATTGCTGTTGTTTTTAGTGAGATAACATCTCATTTCCTTTTTTCTGTTATTATAAAATATATTACATGTGTTTATTATATATTTTATATATAACCTCTATGTTATAATTCTATGCATATCATTATATGTTTTAAATGAATTAAAATGAGAAAAACATGCACTTATATTGTATTTTATAATTGTATAATTACCTTTATTAGTGCACTTTGCTTTTTCACATGAATTTGAATTTCCATCTTGACTCACTTGCTTTGGTCTTAAAGAATTTTCTTGAGTGTTTTCTGTAAAGTGGGTCTCACAACAGTGTGTCTCTTTCTTTTTGCTTTCAGGAAGTACCACAATTTTGTCTTAATGTTTGAAAGAGAGTTTGGCTGTGTATAAAATTCTTGGGTGATAACTTTTTGTGCATCATCATGCTTTTCCTTTTAGCATGGTGATAGCCCACTGACTTGTTTAAGATGTGATGCCTTCTCATTAGGCCCTTCTATTTGAGCCAATTCTCTTGCTGATTCCAAGATTTTTCTCTTTGTCTTGATTTTTAATATTTTTATAGGATGTGTCTGGGCTTTGTTCTCTATGAATTTGTTTTATTTGGAATTTGTTGAGCTTTGTTGATATACAGATTAATATTTTCAGCAAATATGAAAAACTTTCAGTCACATTTCTTCACTTGTTTTGGGGATCCTTTTTCTTTCTTCTCTCCTCATTTTGCCATTATATGCATGTTATATTAATGTGCTGAAAGTTATCCCACGTTTTTCTGAGGTCTGTTAGCCTTTCTGCTTCTTATTCCATATTAGACCCAGGTGTAACTTTTTAAAAATTCTCACAAAACCATCCTCACCTGTCTTCCAAATGTAAGGTATATTGTTCATCTTCTCATGTTATACAATCAGAATTCAGGACTTCTCAATTAAATATTCCATCAAAACATAGTAAGTGAAGAATCTACAATACTAGAAAAATATGAAATAAATAAAAGTTACAGGGGCCCATTTTGTCCTCAAATCTCCATGATTCACTTGTAGAATGTGTATTTCCTGTGCTCAAATCTTTATGCACTGAGGAACCAGAGATTCTGGTTTCTGGAGGTGGGACTGGGTGAAGCTTCATCTATCAGGAGAAACAGCAAACGTTTCACTGAACCTAAAACTATAATTCTTACCTGGGCTTTAAGTGTTTCTCACGAGACTAAAGAAAACGCAAAACATTAAAATTACTACACTGGCAGGCATAACTAGCTCTGACTGTCATGGGGAGAGAGAATTGTACTATATAATAAAGGCAAGAAAGTTGAATTTAGGGGGTCCCTGGGACCTCTCCTCAGGCTCTCATGCCCAAATATAATTATAGATGGATAATTTTGTCAAGCATAACTTTACAACTAAAAGTATCCAGGGTCATGGACCACATAAGAGTGCAGCTCTGACACACAGCATGCTAGATAATGTTAAGGAGGGTCTAGAATGTGTGGGAGAAGAGGAAGCTAAGAAACATTAGGATCTGGATGAAGGAAGATAGTAACTTTTCCCACTAAGACATCTGTGTAAGTCCACTTTTATTTTTAACTGAAACTAGACACCACTTTGTAGCAGCAGCTTGATAGAGTAAACCTAGTGTAGGGTACAAGTGGTCTGAATGGTACAGGAGACTGAGTATAGCAGATACGGATGGTGCCCTATCCATCCCCCTCAGCAATGGCTATTCATGAGTAGGCTGGTATTTGTAGGCGGCATGTAGGGATAATTTTGAGACATATTTTACATATGCTATTTCTCTGACCAGTTACCCCTGGTGGTTACCGATATAATAATACACCCCTCACATGCTTTCTCTGTTTTGTCTCACTTCTTTACTTTTCTACAGGTGCTTTTTGGAATCACTTTCTAAATAATTTGTATCATGACCCGAAGTCTGCTTTAGGGAAACCCAAATTATGATGCTTCTACCTTCAATTCACAGCCTATCTGACTTCTAGTCAATCTTTCAAAGTGAAATAGAAACATTGAGGGACAGAGGGCTAAAAAATTAAAAGATAACAGCTATAAAGAAGAGGAGTGCTAGTGGTAGTGTGGGTCCAACTAATCAGAAGGGAGATTCTGGAGGAAGATCTAGGGTCCTGATAAATTTGCACTTAAAGCCCAAAGAAACCCACCAAAAACTCATTTGGTTGTCAAGATTGTGAGTGTGGTATGGTTTGTCAAATTGCGAAAAGTGTCAGCTGTAAATAAACCTGGTTATAGTCACTTGAGTCTATAAGATTTATTTTTTTTCAAATAATAAAAAATACAGACATAGTGAGTCCAAATCTCTTGCAGTTGCTTATCAATAAAAAAAGAACTGAGAAATGACAGTGTCTATGTTTATGTTCAAACATCCTTTTGCTTGACACCTTCTGGTTGCAATATCGCTGCTACCCCTTCATCTCACTTCCACTGCAAGCAGAAGGGTCAAAATAAAGGAATGGTACCTATACTTGGAAACCAAAACTTTTCCTGAAATCTTCAGCCATTTGGTTAGCATCATGTCCCATGGGCATCTGTAGCTACAATGTTTAGCTAGCTACATTCCTGCTATGAACAAGGAAGAAGGGATTGAAGAATTAATATTAGATCAACAGTTGCTGGTCACCAGCTTCCACATACGCTGAGCACAAGTAAACCTCAAATGACCTCACAGCAAGGTTGGTGCATGCCTCTAAATGTCTTTTGGAACATCAGTTTCTGAAAAATGCACCTAGAAATGTATATGTGTCTATTCTAGTGTCTTCACACAATTAGAGCTGCATCTACATTGTGTTTGTAGTGGGCTGGGGAAGGCGCTGTCTAACGGATGTTAGTCTGTGATTTATGTGAAATAAGGTGGGTTAACAACCAACGATAACGTTATACAGAAAAGAAGGACCCAGGAAAGTAAAGAGGAGAAGTTCTAGGGTTCACTCAGCAAGTCAGCGGTGCAGTGCACAGCTGACTAAAGCTGATCAGAGTGAACAGAAGACCTTTCCGGTGGGCCACCTGACAAAATTTCCCATCAGTAATATAACTATGAGATTGAATGACTTTATGAACTGAAAACAAAGCTCTCAATTTAAGGCCTTATATCTTGTCAACAGAAAAATTGTCCTATCCACCGCATCCTATTTTTGCATATTTTATGCATGTGTGGGCATGTGCACGTGGATGCAGGTGACAGCAAACACGCACCCTTACATATGTTACATTTTCCAGGTCATGTGTTCAAACTCCAGAGTCAACCTTGAAACTAATTTTCAACTTCTAAGGGCTTTGGAGGAGGGCTGGAAACCTTTTCCTTTTCCTAACCTGCACAGTTCTCTGACATGTAATAAAATCTCCATGAAGATATAATGCCATTATGCTTCTGGTCTTGTTTTATTTTTTTTCATTTTTCTGAAATATTTGCAGTGACACTTTTGATTCCTCCAGGGATACCAAGAGATGGCTATGGGCAGAAAGATAATTCTTCCAACATTCATAATTTTCCTTTTCTTTTTATGTGTCTGTATCTCTTACTATGTGTGTAGCACACACATGAAAACATAGAAATTATACATACACATTTTTTCATGTAGAATTAACAGTCTTCAGAAATCCATTGGAATGACAATAAGAACTATATGTTCATGCATTATTAAACTCTGCTATGAAAAACTGGAATTTACAGTAACATGATGTTTATGGCTTGAGCTCTGAGATGCAGAGACAGCCACCTTTTTTTTTGCCAGGAACTTTAAAGCAGAACTATTGCACTCTTTCCGATGGCACTGCAGCATCAAACAGTACCAATGAAATGGCTAAGGATCTTCCAAATGAATTTCTGGATTTCATTATCAAAAAAATTGTCTGCCCATTTGTATTGCTCGTCTTAGTCCAAACTGACAGCATGAGCTGGAGTGGCTCCAAATCTATTTGTGCAGGGATATCTCACAGACGACAATGGCAGTTGTAGAAGTTTATTACAGAGTTCCATTACATTACCTCACTGTCTCTCAAAGAAAAAAATATCCTAGGAAAAAAGATTTATTGTTGGTGCTCCATTTCGTTGTTTTGCAAGATGTCTTCTGAAAAATTTGCATTTAAAATTTTCTGCCGGGAAAGTTTCGGCCGAGTTGCATCAGGTTTTCTGTAATCCCGAGCATGAGGACAAGGATCCCTCATTTCCAGGCATGTCACCTGTGCTAACTGTGGTTTGCTTCATAGGCTGACTCGTGTTTCCACAGAAGTAATCATAGTTTGCATACCCACCTGTCCTATTATGCATGTGAGGTTGCTGTAGCTCTGACAGAGGTTAGTTGTTTTGGCTAGATATCTTAGCCTAGATTTGCTGCAGATTATTTTCTAATTAACCATACTTTTTCCCAAGACTCCTTTCCCCCACAGTGTAAGGCTTTGTGTTGGGTTACCCTATAAGAAATTGTCAGGGTTTTTTTTGATGTAAAAAATGGTTGAATGTAGATAATTCCATTTGTCTTATCCTAATATTTGCCCTGAACTAGAAAACTCTCAATAAACTGTGACTGCCTCTTTACCTTAAAAGTTTTCCTTGGAATGTTTTTAGAGAAAGCACTCTTTATGTCTTGTCACAATTCTCCTTGCAAGAGGCACAATACTGCATAGGGACCAGACTCTTCTGTCTAAAATGGTAGTTCCTGCATTTCCATAGTTTTAAGATACTTATGAGAGTGGCTCTCCTGTTATTCGTATTGGTTGGCATGTATCTGGGTAACATTTATGAACACGTTTTCAAGTATTTAGGGGGAAAGACGAACTTGTGTTCATCTTGCAGAAAGGGAAGCTGAGGCTGCTTGTGATAAGAATGATTTCCCGTCTTTCTCATTTCAGCAGTGATGATGTCAGAGGCCCCCACTGTCAACCTTGAGCACTTCTCATACTTACTTGTCTGCGTTTCTGCTCCAGCAGGGCTATCGGACTTGTCTGCTTACAAACAATCTCAGTGCTTCCCTCTCCAAGCTCAGAGCTACTTCACTTCTCACTATTAAAATGGAACTAATAATAGTATTTACTTCATAGCATTGTGAGGGTTAATCAGTATACATGAAGTATTTGGCTGGTGCTTGCTTTGGAAAAGTGCTATGTGTGTTAAGTAGTATTATTAGGCTTTTTATTCAAAAGCCTCTTGCTCCTATAAGCTGAAACTTGATGAAAAAATTTACACTTAAATTTTATTGCAAGGAATTTTCATATGCATGAAAATAACAATATCAAAAGCAACCAAAGATTGATTGCTAGTAGGGGTAGTACATTCTGCCATAATAGAATCGATGTTTTATCATCCAGGGAGTTCATCCATATTCCACTTTGTTTACAGTCTTCTATTGGGCTGAAGAATAATTTTAGAGAGACAAATAAAAGCCAAGGTTTTTATCATAGCACCTGGAAGCAAGCATGCTGTGGGCAGGTGCTAAGAAACCATTCTCCATCCCTGGCGCCAAAACACCGGAGCCCTGTCACTGCCACAGCCCTGATTTTGGACATCATTGAGGTAGCCCCTGCCAACCCAGCAGGACTGTGTGATGGTGCAGTGCTGTAGGAATTGAGATTATGAGATGAGTGCTTTGGCGGCTGCATCTCACAACCAGCACTTTCTACAAGGCCTGTGGGACCAGAACTATTGATCTCTGGGTTCAATGCATGATGGCCAGGTATGAAGTGCTCAAAATGGCAGCGTCTGGATCATAGTATATTACCAACAGAATCCTTCCTCCAAAGACCAAAAATAAGATGTAGCTCAGACTGTTGTCAGCTTGCTAATAAGTAAGTGTTGCGTTATGTGACAGGTCCTTTGTACTTTACTAGCTCTGTAGCAATGGATGCTGTTCTAAATACCCACAAGCTGTTTAATTCTCTGATTACTAAACATTTGCTTCTGGGTTATTGAAGATGTCTGGCTCTAATCATTGAGGTTGGGATTGATCATGTAAGGACCTCTCTGTGAGGGTCCAAGAAAACAGGGGAGTCTAGCAGAGGATGAATGGATTGTGGGATGTTGAATCCAGTGTGGGTGAAATGGTCTGGTTCACTGATACTTTACATAGTCTACTTGCTCATGGACGTGGACAACATAGAGGAAATACCAAGTTTGCAGGTACAACAAATAAAACATTGGATTTTATGTATAGAGGGTTGGTGAAGTCTCATTGTTGGTGGAGAGAGCAAAGATGTAAGGAACCAACAGGATCTGAAAGAGTGTGGTGAAGAAGCCTCAGAGTGTCCATTTCAGCGATCCAGGGTCTATGTCTACAAAATCTGGAAAGCTAGTGTGTTTTGCTCACAAAACAAATGGATTAACCAAGAGATCCTAGCAGTTCTTCAGTGCATATTCTTTTTTTTTTTTATTTTAAAGATAAAAGGAGGGAAACATTAACAGACATACAACATTTTACAACATATCACAAGCACAATACAGACAATACAGAGTTACAAAC
>NW_004955430.1:11060803-11202556 GCF_000276665.1 Chinchilla lanigera | reverse complement strand
GCGGGGGGCTTTCAGTGCATATTCTTGATTGTAGATCTGTTTCTTAAAGAAATGAGTTGACTCAGAGAAAAAGTTAAACTTTTATATGAGAAAATCCCTCCATAAGAAAATACATTGTACGCTTTTAATAAATGACATTTCCTCCAAATTTCTTTTCATAAATTAAAACTGAAAGTTAAAAAGTGCTGAAAAAGAAAGATAGCAACAATGTTGAAATCCACAAAAGTGGGGGTTGGAAAACCTTTATCAGCTGCAGTAGCAGCAATGAATTTGTTTTTCTAATTCTAGGAGTAAAATTTGCCCAATACCAGGCATCCTGTCGATGAATGCTATGGTTAAAATGTGTCCCTCAAAGTTCATATGTTTGAAAAATGTCCAATGCGACAGCATTAAAAGATAGGATTTTGAAGAGGTGATTTTAATGCCATTACAATGGGCTCCTGGTATAAGGATGAGTTTGGCCACGTTTTTTTCCCCTTCACATATGCTCACTTGCCCTGCTACCACGTTATGACCAACACAGACTCTTACCAGAATCAGGCACTGTGCTCTTGGGCTTCCCAACCTCCAGATCTCAGAGCCAAACAAACTCTTACTGCTTACAATTTACCCCATCTCCATATTCTGCCACAGTAGTGGAAAACAGACTACAGCAATGTATAATAAAAGACTGCAGGATTCCTAAGCCTAGAAAATTCAGTGTTAAATTTAAACAGGGTTCTTAGCTGTGTCTTTAAGAAATAGATGATGTTTTCCAGTCCTTAGTAGAGATCTACGGAATGCACTTTCTTTTTTTTTTTTTTTTTTGGTCTTTTTGAGACAGAATCTCGCTATGCAGTTCAGGCTGGCCTTGAGCTCACTTTGTAGCCCAGGCTGGTCTCGAACTCTCAATGATCCTCCTGCCTCAGCCTCCCGAGTGCCGTGATTACAGGTGTGTGCCACCACACCCAGCCCAGAATGCACTTTCTAAAGTTATTCGGTAATAGATCCATCTGTAGGAACTAATATTTTCTCAACGCACTTTGAGAAATGCTATCCAAGAGCTTTATCAATTCTCTTTGAGCCTCAGAGTAGATTAATAGACCTCATTATATGGTGGGAATTGTATATGAAGCATTTACACATATTATTTTAAATTCTAAACTGTCATACATTGAAGGCCTTATTACTGCAATAACTAAGAAACTCAGAGAGGTTAATAGCTCCAACCAAAAGCTCACAGCTAGTAAGTGACTGAGACAGGGTTTAAACAAGTCTTTGATTCAGTCTTCCACCTGTCTGGTTTTTTTGTTTGTTTGCTTGTTTTCTTCTTTGCATAAGGACCATATCTTTCTGCATAAGTATTATTGAATGCCACAAATTTTCATTGTGTTTGCTGGAGAAGATAGTATTCTTCTGCCCTTGAAAATTAATTGTAATACAAAATATCTCTTTAATAAATTTAATGCTTGATTTAAGTGGCTATTGTGGAAGGCAGACTGATAAGAAAAACAAAAGTATGAAATCATTCTATTTGAAAGATATAACCAAATTTTGTTGCTGAGTAAGACTTGAAAATTATTTTCAAGACTACATTAATGCATCATCTATTGGCTTTCTCCTATCTTATGCTGTTACTTTGCCAGCCTTAGATTTGATTTAATAAGCAACTGCTTAAGAGAAACCACTTATGAAATATCTTTGCAATGCTCAAAACATGTCCAAGGTGGGGAGCATGCTGCAGACCTTATTACTCTAGGACTGTATCTTACGCATTTCTCATTTTACCTTGAAATAAAAGCCTCCACTTCTCTTGTATGGGCAATCTTACTTGTAAAACATGGCCTGTGCATTTCACCCTGTTGGAACAATCATTGCTACTTTACCTTTGCTTCAACCACATTAAAATGTTGATAAACCGTAACTGCCGACTTCGACAGATTTGCCTTCTCATCCACGCCTCTCTTTAGAAAAAGCGTCGTGTTGTTGCAAACGCATGATATCTAGACAGACTTGTTCAGTGTGCTCACTTTCCTTACTCTGTTGCTATCAAGTTTTAGAAAGAAACCCCCCCACATTCTCCTGTCCTTTCATCCTTTCAACTGTACTATGAATTTTTTCATTCTACTTGGTGAATTCAGAATGCCTCATTATTGCAAAGTGTTCAGATTTCTTTCTTACATGATACAGTCTTCTAACCTAAGCTCTAACTTTCTATTTTGATTCTGTCTCCACGATTTTGCCTTTAAGGCCAGTCGCTTGTGTCTAAGACAGCGCAGGTTCTAGGAGCACAGGTGAAAGTTTCATCAGAGATTTTGAAGCATTCAACCAAAGTAACCGTTCTCTGAAGATTCGCGCACATTTATTACAATAGTCTTTCTATTTAAATTTTATGTTATTGTAGAAAAAGCACTTAATATGATATACGACCTTCTTAACAAAAATTTAAGTGCATAATGCATTATTATATCATCAACTATAGGTACAACGTAGTACAGCAAGTCTATAGAGCTTATTCATCTTGCTGTCTTGAAACTTTATGTCCATTGATCAGTAATACGGAACAATTTTTCTGTGATAGGAGATGGTGGAGGTTAGGGAAAAAAGCAGAGATGGACCTGGGGTATGAGTAGGGTTGCCAATAACAATATTGAACTCCTAGTCAACTTTGAAATTCAGATAAACCATAAGGTTTTTTTTAACATAGAATGTAACTATAACTATAACAGCTACAGCAAATATATTAGATTAAAAAACTTATAAACAGAAAAGACTCAGTTCGGCTCACACATTGAGAGGTCCCAGTTTCCAAATGACTGACCACATTGCTTTGGGCCTGTGCCAAGGCAGCACCTCATGGGGAGTTCATGGTTGAGCAAAACCCACTTATCTCATGGCCACAAGCAAAGCATGCAAGTAGGAAGGGGCCAGAGTCTTACGATACATTCCAGCAACACAGCCCTGGTAATATAAGGACAGCCCACAAGTCCCTTTCTCTTGTGGGCTCCATCACCTCCAATAGCACCATCCTGAGCACTGAACTTCAACACATGGGCCTTTGGAGATATTTCGCATTCAAACTGTTGCAAGTATGATTCATGCCGCATTCGGAACTACATATACTAACCATCTCACCTTTGTTCTTTTCGATGCTGAGTGGTACTCCTGTATCTTTATTTGCTAAATCTGCAACGAAAGATGTGGGAGAAGTCTAGACCCAAAGGGCAAGAGGTAGTCTGGAGTGAAATAAACTGCGAATTAAGCTGAGTATATCTCGAAGAGGTGGAATGGAGAGAAAAGACAAGAGAACAGAGTGACAATCTGGGTGAGGGCATAAGAAGAGGAAAGAAAAATACGCTTCATAATCTCAGGAGTTACATTTCATGGGAATGTTTAAAAAGTAAAATGAAAATCTAACCATTTTGTAAACACATGTAATTAGATAGACCATCAAATCTTAGTGTTTTGTCACATTGTCATCCAGAACATAAAATTTAGGCCTTGGTGCATTATGAGTTCAAACTCGTTTTTATAAGTCATTTCTCTTTTTGAATGAAATTATGACATCAGAACTGTATTTTATGAAATTTAACTTTTAGAAACAAAACTTCGTGTCTTGGAAAACAGTTTCTGGGGCTGGGGATTTAGCTCAGCGGCAAAGCGCCTGCCTGGCAAGCGCAAGGTCGTGAGTTCGGTTCCTGGTACCGGAGAAAAAAAACAAAACAAAACAAAACAAAAAACAAAAAAAAACAGTTTCTATTCCAAGATTTACTACCGACATAATAATACATGTGTTTACCCTATATTCATTTCTCTCACCTTTGTATGAATCGCATAGCTAATTCTCTTGCAAGCATACCTCTGAGATGCTTTCACCGACCCATTCCCTGGAACTTATTTGCCTGACTAAGAAAAGTCTAAAATCAGAAATGCTAAGATTGCTTCTGATGGCAGCTACAGCTGGAAGGAGTAAGAGGCTATCAGAGCAAAAGGTGAAGAAGGGAAATATTTCCTAGGCCAGAGAAAAGAGATGGAGGGGAAGAGTGGGAGAATGGGGACTAGCATTTCCTGGTATCAGCGCTCATGCACCTGTAAACTGCTGGCAGCATGCTTCCTTACAGATATAGCTAGGGAAGCTACAATGTAGTGGACGTATTGATCTTGAGCCTTCCCAGCCATAGCAAATTGCTCTGGCACAGATGTACTACAGTCAATCCTGAAGAGACCCTAACATTAGACACACCTCACACACATTTCGGTGGTAGTTGTGATGGACCAATGGCAGATGAGCTAGGTGCATCTTCATTTCTAGATGTTACCTAAGACCTCAAAACTTTTGCTTAACGGTGGCTGATGGGGGGTGGTCCACATGATAATGATGATTGAATTTCCCACCAGCACAGCAGGATGAGGCAAAATTAAGTTGATTTGAGAAAATAGACAGTGAAATTTCCTGCACACCTGTGGCCTAAGATTTATACCCACACCACATATTGGCTTCATTTGAATTCCTCATTTGCCAATTACTAGGAGGAAACCTTTTAATTTTTTCCTCATAATTATGCCTAAGGTATTATATATGGAATACCAATTTCATAAATTTGTTCCTAAGATATTGTGGCTTCTAAAAAAATCCCCAACTTGCTCTATTTTGATTCAAGTAGGGCAGACTGACTAATTGTGATGCCTCAAAGATTTTGTAATAATTGAGTCTGTTTTTGTCTTTTGATCCAAGTCCTAGAGAATAGTTCTCAATATAATAATATTTTCTTAGCATTAATTCAGCAGTCAAACAAGAATATAATCCAAAAAGCCCCTTGTATTCACAGAGACAATGCTCTTATGATGAAACCACAGAAAGAACTTGTAATTAATGCAAGAAATAATGTGAACAATCTATTAACATAATCTGAATGAAATCCTTGCACTGTTAAATGCAGACACTAAGTGCTCATATAATACTTTATTAATTAACAAAGTATTTATCCACGGGGAAATGAGGATAAGAGACCATACACTTTGTCAGACTACAGGAAAATGTATTAGTGCTTCATAAGAAATGCATACAATTCAAACAATGGCATGATTATCTTTTTAAAGCAATTATATTTAATCTCAGAAGAAAGAATAAATACATTAATTCTTCCATGTTCCCTGATAAGCCACCAAGATACGTAAGTGATCGTTTTCTATTCTTACAGCTCTGGAGGCTGGTGGCAATCCAGGGTGTGCTGCTCAGACAACTTGCATAGTGAAACACCACTTAGCACACAAAACACATTATGAGATTAACTGACTTTTGGCAGAATAGAATTCTCTTCTCTGGGAAGCTGTGGTTTATACTTTGCACATTCCTTTTAGCTTTGGAGACTTGGATGATGAGGTGAAATGCCTGTAAGAAATGTGTTTGATGCTGAACTCCAAATTTATTTTCTTATCCAAGTGTGCTGGGCTGAACCATGTGTCTCAGACACCTTCATGTGACACAATACCTGACACGCATCGTTGGTTGGAGAAGAAATTTATTTTGCTTCACGGTAACAGTCCATGGTGAGCTGGGCTGGCTCCAAGGCAGCATGGCACGGCAGAGGAACATAACAGAGGAAAAGCTGTTGAAATCACAGTAGTCAGGAAGCAGGAAAAGGGAGGAGCTGTGGAAGGAGATGTACCCATGCAGGTCGCTCCCAGCGACCCACCTGTTGTCACCAGGCCCCACCTCCCCACCTTCAGCAAGTCAGCTGAAGCAGCCTCAAGGCCCAAACCTTTTCCAAAAGCCCTGCCTATGAGCTCAGGAAGCTCTGAGCAGACCTCTAGGCGTGTACCATTACATAGTACCATGTATCATGACCAAAAGTGCCTTTACTTGGAAAGCTCCAAGTGAAATGAAGTCAAAGTAGTTAGCTTTGTGATTTATTTCTTGTCACTTGTGCCCAAGCTTCTCTTGGCCTTCTGGAACTAGGACCTGATAACCAGCAGCTCATTGACATTAGCTGATGTGACAACCCTGTGATGATACCATGAGCCGTCAAGTCCAGAAGACAGAAAACGAGTAGAAAGGATATTGGCAATGGGTCCACTCCTGTGGTTTCACTGCTATAATATGAACTCATTAGTGTCTCAAATCATGCCATCTTCCATCCTCCTTAATAAGTTTCTTTAATTTTTATTAATAATTTATGATGCTTTAAAATATAATACTTAAAATCCAGGTTAGATTTATTCAAGTTGGAATGCATGAAATTTTTTACTGAGGAGCATGTACCTTTCTTATATAGTCTTGGTTGCAACATGTTTTTCAACTGTTCCATTCTTTTTTTTTTTTTTTTAACTGTTCCATTCTTAAAGTGACTTGTAAAAATGTCTTTGGTCACTGAATTCACATATAGAACTTCTATTGGTCTTTTGCCCTAGGAAACACCGGAGGCATGACTTACAAGCAGAAAGAACAAGCACACAATCACGATCCATTACTGGTAATATGAAGCCAGTAACACTGAACTTTATTGATAAGTGGAAGAAGTTTTTATTCTGTATCACTGAAAAAGCTGCACAGTATATTTCCCTGAATGGACAACAACTGTCCAGATAAGGAAATTTGAGGAGTTCTGGGGAATGTGTTTCATGTGGCTATGCATAAGATTTTTGTTGTTCCTCCTGGAAACTGGCCTAGAAGGGACCTTTTGATTCTTACAGTTCACATTATTAAGTCCAGTAATTACACTGTCTCTGAAGTGATCCAGCACTAACACCCCTTCTTCACTTTGACTGTATCTGGGAGAATCAACCTTCTAACTTTGTAACACATTAAGTGGGATTGATTTATAGAACAATTTTACCCTTAGGCAGAGTCACCTAAGAGAGATTCAAGTACGGCATATTTGAAGGACGGGTGGCTTCATCGGAAGAGGAAAGGACTATGAAAGATTGAAGTAGCTAAAATCAGCATTATAATAATTCTCACATTAGTCTCTAAGTTCTTTTTTCAGTCTCTAGAAGTCACTATTAATTGTACTCGTTAGAAGCCACTATTTTATGTCAGTGACACCAAAAGATGAATCTGCCTGGAAGGCCTCATATTCAGTGTGGCCAGGATTCGTGTCCTCTGGGGGTCTTTCTAGATACATGTGGATAAATTGCCCTGTTACATGTTCTCAGTGAGCCCTGCGTTTCCTAGCAGAACTTAGCACAATTACAGAAATTAGGCTGGCCCGTTCAGGGTCTCTGTTTCTCAATTGTCTGAAGTTACTCTTTTCTTTACCACTCAGAGGAGCACTTTGACTTCCCATGTCCCAGGGCCAGGTGTAACATTCTGCGCCGTATCTTTGAAGATAACAGGGACAGTACTTTCATTTTCGTAGTACCTGTCAGAATATTCCTGGTCAGAATATTGCTCCTAGCTCAGTTTAAATCAGTTTTTACCATTTGATTACCACTATCATACAGAGTTCTACCTCTCTTGCCTTTTTTCTCTAAGGAGGGTGGTCATTCATCTGGGTTTGCCTGGGGTATGGAACTTCTGAGGCTAGGATGGGAGAAATCTTAAGCAAACTTGAATAAGGTGGTCATGTTGTTCTCGAAGACACCAATACGCAATTTGGTTATGTGTAACAACACTGTGAAACATTTCAAAGGTGATATAAAAGTAGAAACAGAAGAAACATGCAGATCAGACATCAGTGTAACTAAGATGCCGGGTCCTTGCTCCTCATGTTGCTGTTTTGATAACCTGTTTCTACGATCAATATTTTCACCACAGAAAACTTTCAGACTCAAAACTCTTTTCTCTTGATCTACCATAGGAAAAATCTTTAAAACTGCTGTTATTTTAAAATGAAGGAAAATTTAACACCAGTGTCCTCACTTCTTTATTTCTTACTAGAGACCATGCTAATGCTAAGCTGTGCCTTTTGTCTGCACATTTTTCAGAGTGATCAACCCTGAAAGTCTAACTTAAACAATATAATGAACAGTCCAGTTCTAAAACTTGAACTTTTAGTTCCATTAATTGTAAGGGAGGTTTCTATATGAAGGGGCATATTTGTCTTTAGAAAGAGATATCTAGAAGCATTCTGAGTGAAATAATGAAGAAGATCTGAAAGTGCATAGAAATTGTTTTACTGTGGCCAACACAGTATTTTGTATCACTTAGGCATTCAATAATTGCTTGTTGAGTGCAAGCATAAATACCCTTAAATATGTAAATAACTAATACACTGAAAAAGTCTTACGGAAAAAGTTATCTACAATAATATGAGGCCAAAGTTGGTGGGTTCCAGAGTCAATTCAATGGCTCCTTATTATCATCAAGTCTTGTCAAGTCTATCTTGTCAAGTCCTACCATCATCTGTACCCTTGCTATATCTTCCCTCATTGTTACAACATGGCAAAACTAATTCCAGGAGTCACAGACCATGTGGCCACACCAGCAGAGGAAAATGGGGAAATTTATCTCTGTTCTCTTTCAGGAGACAAGTCTTTCCCATATTCTCCAGATTCATAAAAATGATAAAAGGAGGCTAAAAGACCAGTTTGTAGGAAAGGGAGACAAACTTCTCTAATTAGGAGTGGTGAAGGAATAAATAGGTATTGGTTAGGTAGCAAATAGAGCTCTACTCATAGGGAAAGCACACTGTTTTTAATAATTTGGGGTAGTGAGACTTCCCATAAAATGAATTTATGTGTAGAATCTCTGATCATTTTTGGCCAGAGTGTAGCAAAACTGGCTAGCTGCTCATTGGACTCTCTTCTTTTATGGCACACAGAAAGATTACATTTCCTAGTTTCTCTTGTAGTCAGAATTGAGTGGCAAATCTGATTTCTGACCTCCATAATGTGAGTAGAAATGTGTTCAAGGAGACATACCTAAGAGATCCACATGTCTGACATAAAACTGAGATGTTTAGGAAAATTAGCATTTGCTGATTTTTATCACTACATTTTCTAGATTTATTTGTCATGACATGATAATCTCTCTGGCCTTTCCAAAGATATTCATCTAAAAAGAAAAGCATTATTTAGTCTTCTAATCATGCTTCTTTTACTAATGGCATACAACTTCCAAACTGAAATTATATTCATTCTTCATCGTACATCTCTGTGGCTCTAGAAGTCAACTTATGCTTAAAAGTTGACTAGAATTCATATCTTGAAAACCTCTACCTTAATAGCTTATTTGTGCTAAGAGAACTGGGCAGAGCTCACTAAACTATTTTCATCATCCTCATAGAGATAGCTGCAAATTCAAAATGAGATTGAACTCAATATCATTATTTAAGGCACTGTGAAAGAAAGCATCTTTGAACTAGTTATAGAAGTCCTTATTTTTTGTGTCATTCTTCATAACCCTGACTCTTATCATTGTGTCAGTCAAACATTCACCAAGCCTACTCTATGGGCAAATCTTAGTCTCTCGGAATTATAAAGATGAATAGTGTCTTGTCCTCCTACACCCAACCTTTTATTATTAACATCGAAAACTTCATGGCATATAAGTAATAGTAGAAATGTCTGCATGGTGCAATACGGGACAGACAAAGAACCTGTTGCTAAATCTGCTGGGGATAATTCTACACTATCACATGCAAACTCAACTTCAACAAAAAGGATGTCATCAGTGTTCAATAATTACACCATTTATCTTTACTCCTAAGTTATGTTCTAGCCAATCTGAAAGCAGTCTTGTTTGATGCACAATCTAAACTCTAATCAGTAGTGGGGCTGGGGATTTAGCTCAGCGGCAAAAAGCACCTGCCTGGCAAGCGCAAGGTCGTGAGTTCGGTTCCCGGTACCGGAGAAAAACCAAAAAACAAACAAACAAACAAACAAACAAACAAAAACTCTAATCAGTGGTATGCTGGAAAACAGGTTCTACAAAAAACAGTCTTGATTTATAGGGTCTACCAACTTTCATGATGTAAATATTACATCATGGCCAATTTAAGCTACATTTTAACATCTGATTGGAAGAATTGCTGAATATTTAATAGTTATCTGTTGTAGCTCCAGGTCACCACTGGCACAATCTGATAATATTCCTGGGCCTCATCAATATATCTGAACAGAAGAATACTTGAAAAAAGAATTTTTAAGGTTAAATTTTTTTGGAGACTCTTTAAATCACTTAATAAATATTATTTCTACACTTTCTATGTGCTCAGCTCTTAGAGGTACTGAATATCACAGGAAGCAAAGTAGATAAGGTTCCTTCCATTATGGAATTTCTAGTCTAATGAATACTACGTGAAGAAAAATAAAGTGGGGTAAAGGAGATATGAGATCTTGTGGAAAGTGCGAGCTTATCTATGATGGGCAGGGCAATCCTCACTGATCAAATTGTATTTGACCAGTGCTTAAAAGAAGTGATGGAAAAATCCTTGAGGATATCAGGAAGAGGCTACTAAGGGTGTAAAATCTGTAGCAAGGGTGTGCTTGCATGTTTAAGGAAGAGCAAGAAAAACAACTATGTCTTGACTGGAATGAATAAGAGATAATGTGGTAGGGAATCAAATAATACAGAAATTGAGGCAAGGTGAGAGGGGGGTGTGTTGTGGACAACTGTAATTCATTCAGTGACTACTTGGTGGCAGAAACAATGGTAAAAATTGCTTATAGATATGGTGTTTCATTTAATCTTTACAAGTCCATGAGAAGTCCGTTACTCTTCTTATCAGTAACGGGTGGTGGTTTAGAGTAGTGTTTTAGTTTGCATTGCCCCTGAAGCAAAGCATGAAGCAAGGATCTGAGTGCAAGTAATTTGTTTCGGAGGTGATCCTAGAAGATGCTGGCAGGAAATTTAGGAAGCAGTCAGGGAATGGAAAAGAATAGAAAATCCATGTACCATCAAGTCAGCTGTAGTGCACTGCAGGCAACTGGAACTTAATCCCATGGGAAAACTCCGCAAGTTCCATGGTCTTTAGAGTTATGCTCCCTGGGGCTGATGGAGCTGGAGTATGTGTACCCTAAATCCTTAGCAGGCATTGATTGAGGCTTGTTTCCCAAAGTGCAATAATTATCCATATTTTAAGTCTGCCATACATTTGGACAAGTATGTGGCCACGACAGGAAGGCTTTAAACAAAGAAGTGTAGGGGTGACCCATTGGAAGAGGGCCATAGTTGCTCCAAAATGGAGATGCCCGAACAGATGTGGGCTGGGTACTGGAAACTTCTACTACGAGGAGTTAAGGAGGCAGTATCTTCCCAAATCAGGATTTGGATATAAACACATAATGCGGTGCTGGAAAAAGAACTTAAAGATTAGTGGGACCGCAGCTAGATCTCTCTTTGGGTCTCACTGGAAGGAAAATAGGTTTAATTTGGTAGAGGTCAGTACAGCTCTCCTGTTCTGAATACTAGTAGTGTTTCAAAATAAGAATTCCAACCATTTTTTCAGTGTAACTACAATACGACTAAGAATCATCGTGAATTCTATTTCAACAAGATTACCAATGCAAAGAACACTTCGGAAGGATTCAAAAGGATATTTTTAATAAATCCTGAAACCCAAGTAATTTAAACAAATCAGGGATTTTCACCAGCAATGATGCCAAAGACACAAGGAGTTATTTGATAGCACCAGAGATTACATTGGGTTCTTTCTCAGCTGCAGTGATGACACAGTTCCTTGGACTAAGAATCCAAGGGATGGTGCAATGTGAGACATTACTTAGTATGATAAGAGAAAATGGAGGGTTAGAATATTGTGTTAAAAGAGGGCTGAACTATTCTCAGTGAAGAGCTTCTGTTGCCTATCCAAGGGGTCTCACCACGTCCACAAATAAATAAAAAGCAGCTCTGGCTCTCAGGAAACAATGGCATGTGTCTGTGGTCTTCTCCTTTCAGCAAACGTGACACACAGAGAAAAGGAGATGGAATGCGCAAGGGATTGAAAAGAACCCTTTGAGTTATAGTGATCCTACCCTGTGTGCCATAAAATTGCACTGTCCTGAAAGGTTGTGGTCAGGCTTCCAAAGGAATTCCTATGGGGAGTGTGATACAGAAGGCTTGGGATAAGTGAAATGTAACACAACTATTCCTAGACCTGAGAGATCACATTCTTTTCCTTTCCAATATCCAGTTAGATTATTTATTTGAAATGGTATCAGACATGTCTGTCCCTAGGCTAGGAGTAAAACAGCAATTTTGATGCTGAACATAAGGAGTGGAGAACAAAAAGATTAAAGCAATCAAAACAAAATGGTGCATGTTTTGGAAAAAAGAGATAAAACCGTGGCAAAGAGAATCTCATTCTTTGCTAATACATAAAGAACCCCAAATTAAATAGATAAATGTTAAGACCAGGCTGAAGGTAAACACAATTTTTCAGTCCAGAAAAATGGATATTACCGTGGAGGACACGATCAAACCAATGGTTTGCAACCATTTTTTAAAGCAGCAGAATGCATTTATTTTAGTGTAATTGTACATGGAGTTCAATTGATAAAGGAGATAAAAATGCAGCTGCTCCGGTAGAATAAGGGGAGGCCAAGGGCACTGTACCTCTGCGTCTCTTTTTTTCTCCCGCAGCTGCTCCTGTAGCCCTGCCAGGAAATCCTTGTACTCTGCAAAATGGAATTTGAAAAGCAAACATTGGAATGTTGCAGCTTCTGTCCATCTCACGGTTTCACAGATATAAAATATCATTGTCTCTCTTTAAATCAGTATATATATATATAATAAAGTTGCAAATCTTTCTCTTTTCTCATGCTCATAATTCTGCAGAGTAAATAGAATTGCAAGATATAGCAGCCAGCACAAGTACAAGGTTTTAAGCCACCCGTTTTGCCCTTCCTGCACCCTCGCTGGTATTGGCAGAAGACAACTGTATGTGGACAGTGTGCAGCGTTTATATCCGTAATACAATTCTTGGCTGCTCTCACAGTCTGATTTATTTGAACTTCTTATCACCTCTCAGATCCTTGACCCAAGGACTGTTGGTAGTTTTCATTGCTTCTACTGAGTAAGCCTGATCTGTTTAATATTTATCTTGAGGAGGTCAGAGACCTTAGGTGAACTCTGCATCTAGTTAGCTGGAATGATTAATTCATACATCCAAAAGCTAAAGGGCGCTTTCTATGAATTGTCTGCATCATTCTTTGAAATGCAAGAAGATGGTTTAATGGCCTAAATGCACTGGCGATGAAGGTTTGAGGACGACTCCAGGCTTCTTGGTCCCATGAGGAACCATAGGCACTGAACCAAATAAGGCTACTTAGCCCAGCTAAGCCACAACCAGGATGGAGAGGTCTATATCCCTGTAATTTAAATCGTCACACTCCAGTGAAGAGAGGAGTGGGCATATATCACTTCTGAGTGGATGATGTGAAGGATGAGGAAATAGCCCATAATACATTTGGTGCCTAATATAAACAGCACTGGGAACAGAAGCTGGGAGAAATACAGAAACTCAGATTCCTAAGGTTTCTCTGCTCCAGCCTGATTTCTCATCTATAAAATGGGAACAAGGGTGCCTATGTTGGTAGGTTAGGCTATTTAAAAAATATTCAGTGTTCTTTCACTTTATGAGCAGAATAAACTTTTCTGTACCATAGATGTTGGCCATGTAAATTGGCTGGTCTCATGTTGGGAAGAGTGTTCATCACCACGTTTTGTCGTCTGGCTTGGCCATGCCACTTGCATAACCAATGGGATGTTTGGAGATGTGGTGCTGTGATAGTTTAAGATACGCTGGCCATACAAGAACCATGTCCCAGCAACCCTACCGTCTAAGGAAGAAGAGGCACTGATGGGGCAGACCTGGGTTCCATCTGTTGTGTAAGCCACATCCTACCTATATTACCAAGCCCAAGATGATTCACAGATACACAAGCAAGAAGAAATATATTTTTAAGTCATTGAGTTTTAAGGTGCTTTGTTACACAGCAGTGACTAACACTCTTTATATGTTATTATAAAGATTCAGTGAGGTAACTCAGAGAAAACTTCTGCTCTTATGCCATCAACCAATAAACACCACATAAAGAGTTTCTGCTTCTACAAACAATGGTGTATTTGGGCCATTTTTTTCCTTTAAATGCTGCTGATGAGAAGAGGGCATCCTATACCTTCCTTGTTGGAGCCTTGTACTGGTGAGACATTCAGGAGAGTCCTAATTTTTGTCCCATTTCAAGGCAGGTTTCCTTCTGTCTTGAGCACACTTCTTGTTCGTTCACAAGCAGTGTGGATCACTGAAAACATGGCAAAATAAGCTAGTTCTTTGAGACACCATTTCTTTTGAAAAAAGGTCTTTCACTGAAACCAATGGAAAAATAGTAGGCTTTCCATGCGGCTCTTTGAGTGTGTAGTTGTAAGCATCGCAAAGCTTATGGTCTCCTGCTGTCACTGGTTTTCCTGTTGCTGAAAGAACTTAACCTCCCTGTATTGCACTTCCCTGATTTACATAATGGGGCTGATTATAATTGCCAACCTCACAGGATTGTTGTGAGAATTAACTAATGTTTGTAAAGTGCTCAGAGGTCCATAGATGAAAGGTGCTATATAAGCCTATTATTATGTCATCAAAAATGAAATCCCAATAAGATTACATTTCATTTAAACTTCCATTAATTTTTCCATGATTCTAGATTAATTCTCACTGGTTTTCTAGAGCAAGTAAATAAATAAATATATAGGCGGCAGGAAGGGTGATATATTAAGATATGAAGCATTCACCATGGAAAGGAAATTAGTTAGAAAATGCTAGCACTTAGCAGTGATTTTTAAATTATTATCCTTTAATGAACCCTGATCATGTAATCAATATTATGTAAAACCTAGATATGGTCTTTGAGTTTACAAACTAAATTACGAAGCTGACTGATTAAATACCTAACATTTCCTATTTCAAGTGTGCAGAGATGAATGCTATATAAAGGTCTATAACTCAACTCATTTTTAAATTAGACCTCTTGTTATAGGAAATAACTTTAAAAGTTTTGAAAAGATTATAAATGTGCAAAGAGTTCATTTATGAGGTTACTATGTGGTCTGCTTAATTTTATATTGGGTACATGAGATATAGCATTGATACTCAGACCTACTAAAGTGACCTGTAGGTAATTAGTTCTATAATGTCTGATTATAAATCCTCTCATAAAAGCATGAGATGTTACATCATGAACATCTGGTTTAATGTCATTTTACAGTTAAGAAAGCAGAGGACTTGAGTTATTTTATTTTATCATAATGGTGGCAGGGATTGAACTTTGGGCCTTACGCATGCTAAGCAATCAATTAATTACTGATCTACTTCCCTAGCCCATGACTCTCAGTTTTAAAAATCATTTTTACAATGTCACATATCTATAAGTTGGCAGACCTGGGCCTCCAAGTTCTCTATCCAATGTCATTTATAATACAGCCTTTCACATCTGCAAATACGAGGATCAGTTATGCATCCATGTTATTCTATAGATTGCCTCTCGCATGCTCTTGGCATCAGGAGAACAGCAGGTGGACATCTCTAGGTCTCATTGCTCACTGAAGTTAAGTTTCTTGTACTATTTGTAGTAAAATACTTGCATTCATTTGGTCACCATGACTTAAGAAAAATAAAATATTATTTCATTTGTCCTAAGTTCACAGAAATGAGCCTGTTTCCCAAGACTGTTCGCAAGAGATGATAGGTAGGACACTGGGATCTGTTTTCCCCTTTGGAAATCCAGGGAATATATTAAGTATCATCCTGACGTCCAGTTGTAAACATGTATGTATCTGAGATGCCAGTTCCTTGGAAGAAGAAAGTGGAACCAGATCCTGCCCCAACTTATCTTGCATTCCTTCCTCCTTGGCTGCTATATCTGATTTCCCTGGAGAATGCAGATGTACCGCTCTAGGAGTCCTTTGCTCAGTACTGTGTTGTCAGGGGTACTTGATGTACGTGTGCATATCTCAGTGACCTGGTTCTAAGCTTGCTAACTGCTAACACATTTGAGCTCAGCTTCGCTGGGCCTTCAAGAGGAGCTCACTGAATTCCACGGAACGATCCCGCCAGGAGAAGGAGATGGATGCTGCTGCTTGCTTTTCTATTAGATAAATGCTACATATGGATAATAAAGGAAAAGTCTATTTTGAGGCCCAGTGCACACTTATTTCTGAGGTTGCCTCGTGCTGCTGATGTCTGAAGATGTAAATTTTCTTTTTAAAAGCAGGAGTGGTACCAAGTCCAACTAAACTTCACTGGGTTATGGATGGGGAAAATTATGTTTCATTTGATGACTGCAGTGATGCCAGAAGAAACCGGAAAGACAAATGCCTGCCTTAAATATTGAGACAGAGATAGATGAACTAAAAGAAGCACTGTAGGAAAACAGTCACAAAGGCTTTAGTAACTGGGAGTCTTTCCCTTCTCTGGACTTGATTTGTACTTACTCTTGTGCCAATTTTACCTGTGGATTCATTTTCTGTCTCTAAGAAATTAAAAATATGGATTCCTTACCAATAAGGATTTAACATTAAGATCTCATTCACTCATTCCTACAGTCATTCATTCAGTACTTTTCAAGTACCTCCTCCATGTGAGAGACATTATGAGAGGTAGTACGGTGACAGAGATTATTGCTAATGTTTCCAATGTATCACACACTATTCTATTAATTTTGTGCATTAGTTTGTCTAACTCCCTTCAGCTCTGTGATCTTGAGATTATCATTATGTCCCCCTTATAGATGAGAGTAAAGGGATGCCCATGGCGGACAGTTTGTTTAAGGTCATTCATTGTATTAATCAGTTTTACTTTTCTGTAGTTTATGATATTTTGATATTTTAGAAATCTTGCTGGCCAGAGACAAATTGCCCTTTCTGGGTTCAGCCAATTCTTATATGTGACAGAAGGTTAGGTCCAGAGCTTACCTTCCATATGCAAGCCAACTGATCCCTACCCTCTGACTCCAGTTACCCCATTTATCTAACTGTTATATCAGGTGATATTTTCTTACCCAAAAATTATTCCAGGACCAGTTACCGGGCAACTTCAGAACACTCCTATACCCTGAAGCCCACTGCAGTTATTCAGACTACCTGATGTTACACTCTTTGCTCTGCCTTGCCCTGCCTGTGCTGCAGAAACCTCAGTTAAAGCTCTGATCTAACCTTTCCCCTTATCAGTGCCTCTGCTATCTACTGATCAAATCTCTAACTTTTTCCTAGGTGCCCGTATGATACACTGTGCCTCTCATTTCTAGAGCAATAGTGAGTGACATTAAACATTTCTTTCAGCAAGAACGATCTGTCTGTGTTACCACTTGGTGAATTTTATAAATTAAGGCCCAAGCACTATTTAGCGGGGCTATGACTTGAATTAGGTAGTCTGGCTCTGGAGTCTGCTTTTGGCTGATACTGCTATACATAAAATGCTTACTTTAAAGGGCTCACAGTCCTGTGGGGAAACAGAGTCAGAGCAAACAATTATATACAGTAGGTGAATACAGTCATGAAGATAGCACTGTTAGGACCAGATCACCCACTAGTACTGTCAATGCGAGAGGAATGCATAGGATTAATTAGTACTTAGAGCTTGTGTGAACTTGTTGTGTGGTTTAGTTTATCCAATTCAACAAATATCTAAGCACGTAGTATGTTCAGGTACTTTGTCAGTTACTGAAGGTCCAAAAAAGAACAGGGAGAGGAGGGCCTTGGAGTGCTGCAGGAGCGAAGGATTCAGGCCTTTAAATAAGAACCCCTCAGATGGTGGCCGTGGTGCCTGTGCCAGAGAATGGTGGTGGCAGCTCATTGGAGACGTGAGCAGCTCTGCTCCTAAGAAGTTGAGCCAAGCGCACAATAAAAATTCTTATGAAAGATTGGACATGAGGAAATTTTGTGGGTGATGGCACAAGGCTGGCCAGGAAGTGCGGGATTTTATTTAGTTGGGAAGGAACAGAATCAGGGAGTACTTTGAGACACGTTGTTATGCAGATCTGATGAGCTGGTTTGTGTCTTTGAAGCTTCAGTTGAATGTCAAAACCAAGATCGGACTGCATTCACGCTTTCAAGGCTAAATCACAGAGATTACCATGCAGCAGGGAGAAGCAGGCCGGAACGGTGCAGGAAGTATGGTGTTCAGAACTCAGTGGGCCAATATATAAATTTTGACTTTGTATCTAGCTGTTTGTCTTTGACCAAGTTACTTAACCTTTCTGAAACTCAGTGGAAGTGACTTCACTAAGATCTGTGAAGTCGTAAGTACAGAGTTCAGGCAAAACAAGTTTTCCTCCACCCTTTGAAGCCCTTCTCCAATTCCAGTAAAAGAAAAAAGGTAGATGTGTAGAGCCTGCAGAAGACTGTATGAATTCTAAGCCTATACCTAGGGTTGTGGCTGTAAGACGGAACACATTTTTGTTAACATCCAGTCTAATAGGAGAATAATAAACATAAATGGAATCAATTTTATAACTTTTTTGTTCCCTCAATCAATGTCCCCCATTTTTTTGTTGAGCCTTAAGCAAGAGCAGGTTTGTCACCTCTTGATCTAGGCAAGGCTGGAGATTGTGCTTGCAGAGCATCAGCGATACCACGCAAGGAGGACACATGAAAAGCAAATCAAGTTGTTAGTGTCTGAAGCTTCACTTCCCAATTAGTGTTTTTCATTGTTCTTTGACAATCAGTCCCAACTTATCTTTCATTCCATCCTTCTTGGCTGTGATATCAGATTTCTCTGGAGAACACAGATACTGTTCTATGAGTTGTTTGTTCTGTAACTTGCTGTTTGGGGTACTTGGCATATGTGTGCCTATCTCGATGACCTTGGTTCTAAGCTTGCTAACCACTAACACGTTGGAACTCAGTTCCTCTGGGCCTCCAGGTTAAGAATTAATGTTAAAAGCTGGACTGATCACTGGATAAACTTTACTTCCAATATAACATTCTTGTATTATTTGATTATAATTTGCTCTCATGTTGTAGCCCCATAGAGGTTGATTTTTTTGTGGATGGTTCTTGACATGTTTGTAGGCAGAAGAATGGCATCAGACCATCTGGATTGTATTCTGACCTCTTCATATGTTGGGCTGGTGACCTCAAGACAGATAATTTATTTATTTATTTTTGTCTTTTTGAGGCAGGGTCTTGCTATGCAATTCAGGCTGACCTTGAGCTCACTTTGTAGCCCCGGCTGGCCTCGAACTCGCAACTATCCTCCTGCCTCAGCCTCCCAAGTGCTGGGATTACAGGCACGCGCCACCACGCCCAGCAAGACAGACAGTTTAATATCTATGGAGTTCAGTTTCTACCACAGACCTACCTCAGGGTTGGTTTTGTAATTAAATGAGATAATGTTCAGCCAAGTGCCCGATCTGTAGTAAATACTTGAGAGCTATCAGTTACTATTTTTATTGGCACTGGCAATTCAATGAAATTAATTTCCGTCATCCATCCAATAGCTATTAACCACATGTGATTGTTTAGATTTAAAGTAATTAAAACTAAATCATAAAAAAATCAGTTCTTTAGTTACACCAGCCACATTTTAAGCTTTCAATAGCCACATGTGGCCAGTGGCTGCTGCGTGGGATTGCACAAATACAGCACATTTCCACTGGAACAGGGAATACTGGTGGGTCATGCTGATAATAGCATTGGCCATCACACCTCAGAAATACCATAAAAGAAAAACGGGAAATGCATCACACACTTTAAAAAAAAATCAGCTGTGTGTTCTATGGGAGATTGTAACTGAAAGAAATATCCCAGCTCCCCACCTAGTGTGCCGCAACCTTAAACAATTCTACACTACACTGCCCCTTGTTGCTTGTTTGTTGCTGCTCCTCCCCACCCCCGCTGCATTTTTCAGGATCGTTCTGATGGAGGAGCGCTCCACATGTAATATTGTTACAGGTGCAGAATTGTTCCTTTCAGTGCTGAATGCCGTTGCACATGTGCGCAAGAGCGCCGAGGGCCAGCGCACCATTACCGTGCATCCAGGCCTGTCTCCCAGTCTGTGGGTCAACAGCATTCTTCTTTGCTTGCTAATGCTTTATTGTCTCTTAGTATACATTGGAATAATAATGGTAATTTATGCAGATATTTTGTATGCATAGCAAATAATGAGAAACACCTGCAGAAATTTCCCTCCTTCTCGGAGTTCAGCAACTAATTATATTTTTAAATAATGGCTACCATTGAACACAATTATCCAAATCACTTTAAGTAATGGAATCTTTTTAAGGTGTTTTTGAAAATTTTAACACAGTTTTTAAACACTCATTTTTATCTAGAAGATGGGAGGAAAAAAGGCTAGCGGGCGGCTCCCCCACCCCTCCAAAAAAAGGACAGTTTCTGTCAAGAATGGATCAGTCCCGGATTTCCCTCTGGGGCCTGGTCTTCGCTCTTCAAACCCTGTCTAGCCGATTAAAAAAAAACAGGTTTTCTGGAGAGTTTCCTTCCTGATTTTGGTGCTTTGCTCTTCTTTCCTTCTTCCTTTCTTAATGTAATATAAAAACAATTGAACAACTCCTCCGACCCTGTCTTTTACAAACACAAATTGCTACATGACCTTCCTTTCTGTCAACTCAATAGTTTGAGTGAGGAAAGCACTGGTGGAGAACTCAAATGATGGTCATTTTCTAATTTCTGGGTCTCAGTTTCCTCTGTTGTGAGATTGGAAATTTGACAGAAATAAATTCCCAGTGCCTCGCTGGTTCTACAGAACCATAAGCCCAGGACAGCCAAGGACCTTTGTTTCCCAGCCCACTAGAAACCAAATGCCCCATGGAGAATCTAGAAACTAGAAGTGGTTGGACAAGAGCAGTTATCAATAAAAAAATTTTCTCCTCAGTATTAGGCTTTGGTCTAAGTATCAGACTGTGTCTAAGTATTACGCTGTGGTCCTATTAGAGCAATGTACACACCTCACAGTGATCTGGGGGTTGAAAGAGCAACTGGTGAGACTTACGCCTTCCTCTTCAGTGCTCCCGTCATTGCCGGCATGATATGAGGTGATGGGATTTCACTTTTGAGCATTTCTAATTCATTTTCTATGTGGCTATAGGGAATTACTTGACTGTAGGAAGAAAAATCAACTCATACATCAATCGTATCATTTTCATTTAGATTTGGTATCATTTGATCAAGGAGTACAAAAACCGAGTAAGTTGCAAGAACCCCTGACCTCAAGGAATTTACAAGCTGGACTTGGAGGCAAGTTAAATACCAATCAAATTCAAAATGAAACAGAGGGAAATTTAAAATAATGCTTGAGGAGGGCTTCGATGACCGTTGTTCATTTTTGTATCAAAAGTCAAAGGGAATCGCTAGCAAGAGGTGAACGTGACCAGGAGGACAATCAGCACTTTACCCCCGAGCTCCAGTTGCTGGGATGTGAGCTGCACTACCCTCGGCTAAAGTTTAGCTGATCTATTTGACAAAAACATAAAGCAGAAAATCAACAAAAATAGCCTGATGGTTTTCTAAAGCTAAATGTAGCCAATGTAAAAGGAGGTCTACATTCTGTGTGTTCTTTTGTTGATAAAGTATCTTTTCTTTTATTAAATGATGTTAGGACAAACGGCAATTTTCTGGGTTGTTTTTCACCTTATTTGGCAAAATAAACAGCTGGCAAATATCTTTCCGTCTCAAATCCTAAATATTTTGTTTGACTTTACATCTGAAATTTGGGTTATTCTGGGTTACAGTTTTGCTATTTCCTGATTTGTTCTGCGAACTTCCAGGGGCTTCTGCGATTTCCTACGAGAAAGAAAATAAAGAACCACATGGCTTTTTTATTTTTTATTATTCCTATGCAAATGAATTAGATTGCTAATCTCACAAAGGGGTAATGAGATGGAGAAGGAGAGAGAAGCAGGCAAAGTGCAAGGAAAATTAAGAGTTTAGGGGAACATAGCCTATACAAACTATGCAACAGTGATTTTTAAGAAAAATGACCCTAAGATGCTTATAATGATGCACCGTGGGGAAACCTGTCCTGATCATTATTTCATTTACTCTTGTGTTGTTATTTTGTTTTGTAAAGCCAGAAAGGAAAGTTTAAGCCAAGAATTATAGGAGGGTATTTGAGCATTAACACCGCAGGAGCATTAACACAGGACAAAAAGAGGTGTAGAAAGGGTATCTCCCACTTAGTGGTGATCATCAAAAGGAGTGGTAAGGAATGATGACGAGATGCGTTCTTTTAAGTTCACTATTTGCAGCAAAAGAAGTCATTCTTTGCAATTTTGAATTTGGTGCTAAATATTAAGCTGGAACCGGTTCTAATTCCTGAATACGCAGTCTTCCTCTGTTGTGCCAGCTCATGACATGACTCATGTTGCAGGTGGATGTTTAAAAATGAACTGCCTGTGTTTCTATTCATAACAGAAAGGTGTACAGTTCTACACAAAATGGAGGCTCCTCTGTCAAACATGCAGAGGTGGCCTGTGGCATCCTCCCCGTCTTGGTACTGAAGTGCAGAGACTGTGACTTGGTGCCTGAACCTGGGATGGGAGCAGAACAGGGGGAAGAAGGGCGTTCATTTAAAATTAAAAGAATAAGTAATATGTCATTGGTAATTACATGCTCTCTGCGCTTTTGCTTTTTGGCAATCAAGTCTCTTTCTACTACTTTCCCCAGACACTCTAAATAGTGTCCATTTTCATCCTGGACCTCATTTCCCATGTTAAACTTCCAAATAAATAAGCTCTGTGGTGAATGAGGAGGATTGTGGCTTGCAAATGGCTTGACAAATACAAATGCTTCCATTCTTTAAAAAGGATCCTTAGAATAGAATTGAAAGATGGTATTTTTATTACTCTGAATTGTGAAGTGTACTAAAAATCACGCATCCATCTTGCACGGATGGCTGCAATCTTCCAGCCCTATGACCGCAAGAGCAAAATCCTGTCTCTGTTACTAACAACGCCTCACTTTTTACATTAAACATGATCTTCAGGAAAAAGAAAATCTACTTAAGGGACATCTCCTGGCGGTTGCTGCTTTGCACACAGCTTAACACCGAGAGGCTGTGTTGGTGGGCTGCTTGCATTTGGGCATCAGAAGCAGGCTCTTTATCACAGGAATTTGGGGAGTAGAAGATGGTGGCCTCTGGAGAATCAGATTTAAAATACATCTTTGAAAACACCTATCACAGGTGCTTGGAAAGATCATCTTTGAGAACTTGTTCAGCATAAGAGTTTTTACCTCCGTCGTATGATCTTTAAAGATAAAATGCTTGATAAAAGCTTAGTTTAGACAATTCTACATGTGTGACACTTCTTTAGAAAATAATGAATACTGTAAATAATGTTCACCGGATGATTTGAAGCCTACAGTGAAAGCCACATCACCTTTTTCCTATATACACACTAACAACTTCAAAATCACCCTGAAATATGAACACTAACCCCCAAAGGCAGATTTGTCCCTAGCACTTCTAGTAAATAATCGGGCTGTTTAGTTGTTCTTTCCCCGCATATTCCAAAACTTACACCTTACTGAAAATAAGTAAAAAGGTGCAGAAGCTCTGGGAAGACCTCCAAATACATTGCGCAAGTAGATTAATTACAGTGTGCTGGATAAAAACCTGTTTTCACGTTAAAAGAGATTTTTACTTGCACAACTTTCTCAAATCGCAGTGCTGAAGCAGAGTCACAAGAGGGAGCCATTGTTCAAATGTTGGAAAGATTGGCTTGCTCGGAGGAATTCGGCCCGCTCAGATCTCACTTTAATGTAAGAACCTGATCAAAAGGGTTGAACAAAAAAGTAGAGACAGATGCAGTCGTCGACACAGTTCTATTTTGGATTGCTTAACTGTTTCGGGTTCTAAGCATCCACATAATTAAAGGTATTCTTAAGACTGTAACCTGGTAGCAAAAACCGAAGGCCAGAGTCAAGCACCTAATAGAAATCAGCGTAATAAAGAAAGCACTGACGGGTCTTTATTTTTCCATTGGTTGTAGCTTGCTTGAAACAAGGCAAACTTTTTTTGGACACAAATAAAAAATAATGAAATATAAGGAAACAGACAAATCCAGACATTTAAACTCAAAATGTTGCCTATCGCCTAGCAAATAATAACAGCAATGATCAGTAACCGGAGAAGAGGAACCTATGTTGTAAAATATTCTTGCTTACAGCCCCGTGAACCAATACAATTGTGAAATCTACACTAATGTGATAAAAGACATATAGAATAGATTCCTGGGGGTCGTGTGGTGTCTGACTGGCAGAGGTCCAGTTCGTGCACCAGCAGAACTGCAAAACAAACAGGAAAATATTTAATGCCAATAGGGCTTTTATAGGAAAACAGATGACGGGTGAGATTATTAATCTCGACAGTTTCCTGATTTATTAGGACGTTGTCATCCTCTCCTTTTGTATAATTTGGCAAATGATCGTAGTCCTAGACCTAGTGGAAGCAGAGTTGAGGTTTTTTTCTTCTTAAACAGTAACAGCAAATATAAAGCAGTAAGACTTGGGTTTAGGCAAAAGGTGGACAAAATGAATTTTCATTTGCATATTATCATCTGAGAAATACTAAGTCACTGTTTTATTCTTATGGCTGTCAGTGTACATTTTGCTATGTAGCTAAACTGCATTAATTAACTTTAAGAAATATACCTTCTGCTTAATAAATCCAAAGCAAAGGTGACTAAATTTAAAAGCAAATTTCTAGCAATCAAGAATGAGCATCACTGTTTATCATGCAGGCAATGAAAAACAAAGAAAACAATCAGAAAATAATAGTCATCTTTAAAAGCCCATTCTTCTAAATTATTGTACCCCATAAAACAAAAATGCACGGAAATTCTCTGAATTGTGCATTCAGAATCACTAAAACAATCATGGGTAACCTCACTGTATACTCCAAACAAGAAAACAACTGACATATTTTATTAGTGATCTCTTTCACCAGCATATTTTTATATTCTATCTTTTGTAATCCCTGCATTTAAAATAACTGCAGTAGAAATTAATCTCAATTAACAAAAAGAATTAAAAATATTTCCAACTAAACGATGTTATCCCCCAGACAATTTTATCAAAATATAAAATCCTTAAACTTAAAATGCTATAACTGAACACTTTTTTTGAGAAAAGCTGTGCCTGCACCTATGCTTTAAGACTGACATATTGTGCAATAAACAGCAATCAGCCTAAAGATGCTATATTAAACAAACCAAGTTTTGTTTTGCTAAACTAAGCAAAATTAGTTGAATGCCCTAAGTAATAGTTGCTGGTATTTTTTTTTCTAAATTATTTCTCTACTTGTTTTTGTGTCTATGCATAAATTAAAAATCTGCTGAAATTTATTATTCATCTGAGATGTAATTAATATGCAAAATTATGCAAATTAAGATGCAATTAGGCTTCAATTCTCTAGTGGAATTTTCCATTATAATTTAATACAAAGTAATAGAGTAATTGGTGTCACGTGTAATTACGGTTACTCACGTGTACTTGCAGACGTGCAAATGATGTGGTATATGTTAGTTATCCTATGCAAATGGATCATGCAATCTCTTAATACTTGGGAATGAAGTAAACAAAGATGGTCTTCAAAAAAAGGGTGAGAGGGGCCCCTCTTTCTTCTCATGTGCTACATTTTGAAGAACTATATGAATAATTGTAACTAATTTCCCTGCATTTATTTCTAAGAATTTTTAACTTGGTGTTGTGCAGTGCATTGTTTATTACTTTAGAGAAATTATTTCTAGTAAAAAAATGAATCGTTTAACAGAGATCTAATAGTGATTCGGATACCACATGAATATACCCAAGATGAGAGCAAGCAAACCAAGGCTCTGTCTAGCAGGGCAGAGGCTGTTTCTGCATCCAGCTCAAAAAATCTTGTCTTTCAAAGAAAGAATGTGGCCAGCTTTGCCAACGCAATTGTAACAATATTGTGTTATTTCCTGATTACAAACTTGACCGATTCATTTGCTTTACAACCTCTGCAAAAGCCAGTGTGCTTTTTCGTACCAGAATTTCTTTCTCCTGATTTTCAGAATTCTAGGAAAATCCAGTGTCATATCTTTCTGAATGATGAAAGCACTAAGCACATTGAACTATATAATTCTCTACAACATTAACTCTGCCATTTGGTTTAAGGGACCCCTCAGCTGCCTAGCATTTGTTTCCTTGTGTCTCCCTTCAAAGAAAAGAACGGGACTCTGCTGTGCTTGTCCTGAGCCCCGGAGCTGCTGCTCTAATTTCTCCATGAGAAATGATTACCGCTTGTTTTAAAACACCCATGCTGTGTTGAATCCTGCACAGAAAACATTATGATCTCGACACTTTCCTTCTCATAACTGAAGCACACACTTTAAGACGAGTATTTTATATTCTCAGCTCCAATTAACCTGAAGTGTTTCTCTTGCCAGTGTCTCCCGCTACCCCCACCCCTTCACCAAGTCTATCCTTCTACTTCTTTGTAACAGATAGGATTTTTCCCCAGGAAGGGAAGTGTGACATAGTTTGCTGCAATTAATAAGAGTGGGCACTGATGAAGGGAAAGCCGAGCGACGCAGAACAGTGGAGAAGCAGCTTTACCATGTTCTCACTTCTTGCTTGTTTTCCTGTACCTATTTTGGCTGGTTATTCAAAAGTACAGCCACAGATAAGAGAAAAGAAAAGATACCATTAGTCTCTCACACTGCACCCTTTGCAGCTCCACCCATTCATCCATATGTGGCTTTCTCATTCATTCCAGTAATAATACCAATTACTATGCAGGCAGGGCCATTCTTACTCACATTTGCAGCTCACTGTGGACATTTATGCTACACTCTGAGCAACACTCATATCTTCAGCAACATCGATTATACAGCTGTTGTACAATCATTGTAAATGAAATATACAATGCCCCTTTCAGCTCGCAGAATCGTTCACAATGGTGGGAGGTGGGGTAGGGGATAGCTGGCCTTTCCTCTGCCTGACTTCTCTCTGGCACTCCCTTTACTCTCTAAGTCCTGAGCTTTCCAGGGGCTTAGGATGGAAAAAATAAAAGCTGAACTGCAATAAGAACCGAAAGCAGGAGCAGTGTTATTTTTTCTTCATAGAGCAAAGTTTGGAACGTGTGCATTTAATGGGAAAACGGGCCCCTGAGACTTCAGCATCACAAATGAGGACCTTAGACAAATGAACCTCAATCAAGCTCTCTGAAGCCACCCAACCAGAACACCCAGCTTAGAAGTGTGACATCTCTGCTATTTTCTGTCTTTCTTGGTTAAGTTTTCCTGTTTGTTCTCATCTTCAACAAATTACATTTGTCGGTCAAAACAAGTATTATGTGTTTATTTTTGCATCTCCATGGAACTTTACAGGTTCAAACTGCCCTTCCCAAAGAGATCTGACCCATTCATCCTTTGGAGCTTGCTTTCTTTCCTTGGCTGGCTTCTTCCAGCCCTCAGAGTCAGATGAGATGCATGTGGCGTTCTGTACCTTATCATCCGCTCCTAACTCCTGTCCTGTCATAAGCACCCATTGCAAATCAAGTTATACCTGTTTTATAGACAAAACAATTAATGTCTTATGGAGAAGCATATAGATACTACACGAGAGAGCTGAGACTTGCAAATACTGTTTTCCCTTATAAAAATGTATTTTTATCCAACACTTTGCCATTGCTTTATCTTCTATGAGCTTTGCAAAGGCTCCGTTCAGTATAATTTAATACACATTTTTCTTTTTTTAGATTTCAGCATCTAGGAAATCTGAATATATCTCATAGCTAATGAAAATTTGACAGTCGTCTCCAGGAAAACAATAGCCATGTGCTGCTGATGTTCACTTTGCACAAACTGGTGAGTGACTGAGCAGCTGAAATCCTTTGACTGTTTAGACAACAATCTTTGATCTAAAGATCATGTAAGGAAAGAATAGAAGTCTTTCTGCTTGAAAGTTTTCCATTGACATCTTCTGGTAAGATCAAGAAAGTGCCAGCAGGAAAACTTCATTATGTGTCAGCAAAGCGGGAGAAATTCCTGGAGACAGTGGTGGAGCGCTCTTTAAAGAAACAGCACCTCGCCGATGTTCCTGATTGCACGCCTACTGATACTGTGTTGAAAAAGAGTTGAAAACTAATTCATAGTTGTCTGACTTACAGTGCAGAGAATTTTGAGAAATGCTAACCGAGTTATTCACTTACTGTTTCCTTTATACATCTGCCCAGGAGTGATATGTGATAAACGCTGTGCTGAGATGACTCTGAAAGGGTTCTTTCCATAACTCTAAAACAATGGCTATACATAATAAAGAAGCGTCATATCAGAGATTAATTTATGACCATGTGCTCTCTCTTTGGGAATCATAAAAAATGGTGCATCTTAATTTCATTGGTCTCATGGAAGCCAGAAAATACATTAGTAACCCATTTGATTCTCATAAACATCCTACAAGGTAGGTGTTATCACTCTCATTTTACAGATTAAGGACTGATTGCAGAAGGAACTTGACCAAGGCCACATATCTGTGAAGCGATGAAACAGAAACTTGAACCCAGATAATTTGACTCTGGAGTGCATTCTGCATCCGGAGCAAATCTGACCTATAGATAGAATATGTGAGGTTTGGACATTGACTTTGCTGTTGTTATAGGCATTGAACACTGGGAGATTTTATGTAAGAATTTGAAGTTTTAGCTTTTCATGTAATCAAATCTAGCAATACTGAGTATTGCTGTTCTCCCCTAGCTAAAATGAGCTGCTTCTCTAATGAGGCACACACTTCTAGTTGGCCCCATCTGCCTGCCCTTTGCATGCCTCGCTCAGGGCCCTCAAGGGATTTGGTATTGGGTGGGGTGCCGTGTTGTCCCTGCTGCTGTACAACACTGGGGACGCCCCCTGGAGCACCTTCTCACATATCGCTGTTCTATCCCGAATGCCCTTTCTCTTCACCCATCCTCCGCACTGCACACGTGAAATCAGATCCAAACAGGCTGCGTTTCCTCAAAGCTCTTACTCAATGTTGTAAAACACACATTGTTGATTTTGGTCTTTATGCCAGGGCATGGATTGATCAGAGAAGCAAATGCACCAAGAGAGACGTTGCTTCTGATCCTGATGTCAGCAGGACTGGCATGAAGACAGAAAGAGGTACGGAAGCAAGGAAAAGGACAAGCAAGGCAAGGATGAGCAGCAACTCCTCGGAGATGTTGGAACTGACCTCCAACCCTCCAGTGATGTAATCATGACTGACCTGCAGGAGAAACCATGCTCCCACCCCACCCCTGCCACAGAGGCAGACAGAACCCTGGCCCAGAGGCGGAGAAGCTGCAGGAAGAGACCTGGCTGGAACTGGAGGGGTTGTGCTTAGCTGCAGCCCTGCAATGGCTAGATGACTCACCACACCTGTAACAAAGTGTGCATGGAAACCATTCCTGGGACCTCACATTCCTTCCATCAACCATAGCTGCCACTTCACTCTGCTTTCTCACTCCATGTAGAATTTTCCTTTGGTCAACAACACCCTAGAAGGGCTGAAGATATAGCTCAGTGGCATAAGCCCTGCCTGGCAAGCACAAAGTCCTGAGTTCGATTCCAGGTACAAAAATAAATAAATAAATAAATAAATAAATAAATAAATACACCCTAGAATCATACAGGGAAGGGGCTTCTGGGAAATACAATTCTGGCTTAGCTAAATCAACATAGCACAAAGCTGCAAGAGCCAAAAATTGGAGCTATTAACTGTCATAAAGCTCTGTATAGATTTAGTGTTATACCTTTAAGCAAGCAGCAGGCTCAAAAATATGCTAAGAAGTCTGTTTATCCACTTTTCAATGAGATTTATGAGAATCTCTGGCCCTTAAATTACAAGATATCCATACCATGGTGCCTCCTTGCTATCCGCTTCTCACTGTTCGAGTGCACCTTCCAGCTGTACTATGAAAACACGTCTTTCTAGTTCAGTTGCACGTTAGCCATCATTTCGGCATTCTCCTGCACTGACTGATCTGAACTGCAGGACACCTTGCTGGATAAAAACACAGCCCTCTGAGCAGCGTGATCTCTGAAGTTACTTTGCCATGGTTGTTCTGTACTCAGGCCCAAGCCTAGTTTCAAAAGTCTCTGGAAAAAAAGAATGGCAGAATATCGTGTGGTGCACAGCACAGGCCTATGAAATTCTGCGCATTGGCTGATGACCACATGCACTGGCTCTGACCTTGCTGCTCAACACGGAGGCTTACAGGGGAAGCGGGAGACAGAAGCACCTTCCCTCAGGGTTACCCCATCTCTCATGGCCCATGTCGGCCTATGATTCCATTCCCATTTTTACAGCTGTGTAGATTATATTCACATGCACAGCAAACCTTCTCCACATACATCTACAGAGCCCAGATTGGATACCATTTACATCCTCCTATCTATGCTCTATGTAATCCTGGCCAAGGTTAACAGCTGATATCTACATTTATCATTATAGTAAAATTTGCTAGGAGCCCTGAGTGTCTTCTGAGGCTGACCAACCTCACTCAGGATCATCTTAATGCATCAGAGTTATTCAAATAACCTTGAACCCTAAGGAGAAGGGTATTTCAATCTTTTTTCTGCTAAGGTTTTACTGACCAACCTTACCAGTTTATATTATTAACAGCTATGGAAATGATTTCAAGTTTTAAAATTTTTCCTAGTCAAAATCCGTCCTAAAATGCTATGGGGAACAGGAATGAGGGGAGGACAGAATGAAACAAGAAAGGAGGAAAGGCGAAGATAAGGACACAAAATCAAGTTGTCCAGTTCTGAGTCCGTGCTACTCCTCCCGTAGGACTTTCTGAAACCTTCTGAAATGCAGCCCAGACCCATCTGCCTGGTGATGGCAGAGGGATGAGCTTATCTGTTGGTCTGTTCGTTCGTTCCCAGGTCTGGGAGGCATATATGAGTCTTGAGTGAAAAGCAGAGTGGGGCTGGTGATTGCCACAAAGGCTGGGAAAGAATTAAGGCTGAGCTGAGTTAAGCGGGGGGGAAGAGGGGTGGATACAGCCGACCAGTTCCTACGCTTAGCTTCGCTCAGGCCTTCTACTGAGGCCTTGTCTACCAACCTGGTCAGGGGGACAATAGTGTTCCCAAGAATCCAAACAAACTTACTTTTTAAAATAATAAAGTAGCATACAGACACCAGATTTTCAGATAAAATATCAAACTTTCCTTTGCGTTCTTCCCACTGGACTACACCTTAATAAACTCACCAGTATTAGACAACTGTAAAGCAAACTAGTGTCCAGTCATTGCTTTCTTCCTGGGCATCTGAGAGCCAAGGCTTTCTACTTCCCTTGCAGGAAGGCAGAGCCGTGTAAATAGCTATGGCCAATGAGACTTAAAGAGATCTGATATGTGTTCCTTCCAAATGGAAGTGAGGAAAAGCCACGGGACAATTTTCCAGGTTGGGCAGAACCTGTGGAGACAGTTTGTTGAGATGACAAAATGACAAGAGCCTGGATCATTGAGTATCACATGGAAGACAGATGCTTTGGAGGGTCACCCAGCAAATTAGAGCCAGTGCGATCCAGGGACTGTGTGCTGTATTATATGATATACTATCTAAAATTCCCTAAATCCTTGCAAATTCCTTTTGTTATAGGATTATATGGCAACGTTATAGATTGTTCAGAATGTACTACTTTTTTCCATGCTGAAGGTCAAACCCAAGGCTTTGTGCATGTAGGTAAAGTCTTTACCTTGAGCTACACTATTTGCTCTCCAATGTTCTATCCTTAATCAAAATTTAAGAGCCATTAAATTTCTCAGTGAGGGAGTGTGCTAACATTCTGAGCTTCTTAAAAACCTTGTGACATCGTCTGTTAAGTCGGAACTCATCTCGAAAGCTAGAAAATTTTGGTTGCCCCATTGTGATGTCTCTTAATGTGTTCATATGTACGGGCACTCCGAATCTCCCATCACTTTTTGCCCCATACTAAATACACCTGTTTTATTGTCCCTTACAATGTAAATTTTAAATTAACCAAATGATATTTATTTCCCCCAGTATAAACTTTCTAGGAGTCCATATTTGGAAGGAGGCTATTGTAATGCATTATTGTGTTACAGCATTACAGCTGATAAATAGTTAATGTTGAATTAAATCAACAGAACAGTCATGAATTGGAGAAATGGGAGGGTAATAGGAACATGGTGCTGGAGTCTTCATATCTGTTATGGAGTGGTTATGATTACTCCCATTCTGCAGATGAAAATTCAGTTTTGAGAAGTAAATAGGATTTCCAAATATCATACAAGTAGAAGTTGATTTAGGAGATTTTGAAGTTCATGAATTTTGAAGTCTTAGATAAATCTGACCTTCTTTTCACAACATTATGTGCTACTTTGAATTAAAACAAATATAAATTCAATGAGAATGAAATAAATTGAATTTTTTGAACCGAACTGGAGAATCTCCCACAATGTAGGGATATGGGGCTCAAGATTCTGTAGTGCCCATGTTAATTATGGTATATCATTACAGCGAACACCAATCACCATATGCCTATTTCCTAAGGGTTATTCTTTAAAATATTGAACTCTTAATATGTTTTTAATCTACTTTTATTAATAAAAGTTTTAGTTAATAAAAAAGTTTTAAACCAAATTCTTCAGTGATTTATATTACAGTAATAACACCTATCTCTCTCTTTGTAAGAATGACTCCTTTGGTCTCACAGTGTAGGAGACAGGAATGATTAGCTTTAGTTCATAACACTTCTGCTCTCACTGGTCCTGTCCACAAGCTGCAGAGCTGCCTGCGATGATGATCCATGTAGAAATATTTCACTAGCACGTCCACTACCAAGAAAAACTTTCTGTGACATAGGTTCTGTACCTTGCTTTTAAAGTTATCTCATAGTTGAGCCAATACTCAAAGAAAAAGCAACCCCAGGCAACCACATCATTGTACAATGCTATTTAAAGGCAAGTTTTGAAATAGTAGATCAAATTCAACTGCCTTGTTTCTCAGAAGAGGAAGCAGTGTCAATACTTGGGAATGATCTTATAGTTTATACAGTGTTTACACATCCTTCCTCTCCTCTACTGTATTATTTGAGGCATTGGATATAGGAGATTAAGTAAGTTGTTGAAGATCACATGATTAATTGATGGTAGAATGAAAATGAAGGGTTAAAAGTCAGAAGTTTATTAAAAGCGTGTTTTTGACTGATTATTGATTAACAAATATACTAAGTAATGACCAAGAGATATTACACTTGGTATTTTGGATTGGAGTGGCAAAAAGGGCATGAAATATTTAATAAATGTTGAATAATTATATTCAACCTGCATACATTAAATAGAAAAACAATGTCTCCAGTAAATAGAGAAGGTGACAATTGCCTGAGAGTGGTTCCCATTAATTTGAAAGGAAGTTCATGTAGAAGTGACTGCATTTAGCTCAGTGAAGAAAAAGGTCATCAAGGATTTCTAAGGAAGTATACTTGACTGGATTGCTATATCTGTAAGATTATTTGAATATGTAGACCTGGTGAATACAAAGCAAGGAAGATTGTTCTAGAAAGGGACAGGAGATAAGTAACATAAGACACATGGAAAATGATGAGGACTCTGTTTCTTTACTTCTTAGTCACATTAGCTTTTTACATTTTAATGTCCACAAAAACATGATTTAACAAAGTATCGATTTCTAAAAGAACTTATTGTACACATTGGAGAATAAGAGGTATGCTAAATGAATGATGGGCTCTTCAATAAATCACGTCTCATAGTCAAGGACTTTTCACAACAGCTTTGGACAAAATCAGGGGTTAATGAAGAAAAGTAGCAAAAGTCTTCGATTCAACCTTCATATTGTGGAAAATCACAGAAGGCCTTGAAATAACAGATTTAAGTTGTAGATCTTTATTGCATGGACAATTCAGAGCCACAGAAGGTGTTCTGAATAAGAATCTACAGGATAAGTATAGCATTTAGGCAATTAAATTGACTGCAATGTGTAGCCAGGATGAAAGAGGAAAGGCAATACAGAGCAAGAATGCTGAAAGGTGATTAAAATAGTTAAGAGAAGCAACGTGATCAGTGAAGTAGTTGCTGAGTTAACAGACCACCCTAAAATTGGGTGTTCTTAAACAGCAACTGTTTATTTGTCCCACAGTTCCAGAGATTAAAACTTCTGTTAGGTATAGCTGGGCTGTTCTGGTTTCAACTGATCTCATCCATGTACCTGTAGTCATTTATTAGGGTTAGATGGCTCCCCTTAGAGTGACATATGTGACTTCCATCTTTTGTTGGATCTTTGATTATTGAGCAAACTAACTCATACTTCTTCACATGGATGCTGGGAAGAATTTCTGCAGAAAGAGTGGAATTACCAAGGCCTCTAGAGGGCTAGGTTTGAAACACTCACACGCTCACTTTGGTCAAGGCAAGTTACAAGTTTATAACAGATACAAGAGGTGGAAAAGCAAAGTCTGTCTTTCCATGTAAGTATGAGGAAGTTGTACTGCAAAGGGGCATGGGTAAAGAAAGGGAGGGATATAGATCATATTAATGGGCTTCAGTGTGGTATTCCATGCATGCACATAACACGGACTGATTAAATCTAGCTTCTCTTTTTTCCAACCCCTTCCCCTTCCGAAACTCTACTAATAAATATTCTATATTCAGATCATTTATTTAAACTTCCATGTATGAATGTAGTATTGTCTTCCTCTTTCTCCTTGTTTCACTTAAAATAATATCCTTCAGTTTCATTCATTTTGCCTCAAGTGATGGGATTTCATTCTTCTTTGTGGCTGAATAATCTGCACCACATTTTTTTTTGTATCCATCTGTTCATAGACACCAAAATTGACTCCATATCTTAGCTGTTGTGAACAATGCCACAAAAATATGGATCTGCAGGTGTCTGTTTGGCATAATGATTTCATTTGCTTTTGGCTATACACTCAGGAGTTGGATAGCTGAATCATACAGTAGATCTATTTTCAGTTCTCCATTCTGTTCTCCATAATGGTTGCACTAATTTACATTTCCACCAATACTGTACACATTCGTTTTTCTCTTCATTCTTGCCAACATGTGTTTGTTAGACAATAGCCCAGCTAGGGTGAGATATCTTATTGTAGTTTTTACTTGAGTTTCCCTGATAGCTAGTGATATTGAGCATTTTTCATGTATTTATTGGCCATTCTTAGTTCTTCTTTTGAGTAGTGTCCATTCATTTGTCTATTTTGAGTGGATTAATTGACTCATAGTTGCTAGGTTCTTTTGTGTTCCTTATATACTTAGATTATTAATCCTTTGCTGGAAGAATACTGGGAAATACTTTCTTCCATTTTGCAGGTTGTCTTTCATGCTGTTTTCTTTGCAGTATAGAAGCATTATAGTTTGTTATAATACCATATGCCTATTTTGGTATTTGTTGCCTATGTATTTGGGGCCACATTGAAAAAAATGTTGCATATATCAATGTCTCAAAAATTTCCCTATGCTTTTTTCTAATTGTTTTTATAGTTTTATATATGTAAGTCTTTGTCATGGCCTGTATTATGTCTCCTTTGTTGTGGCCTTTATAAAGAGGCTCCTGAGTGCAGAGGTAGGGCCTCCAAAGGTGCCTGAATCTTTGCAGTGGCCTTAGCAAAGAATTCATGCTGAATTTCAATGAATGCTTTTTCTGCATCTACTGATAATCATACAAATTTTATCCTTCATCCTGTTCATACAGTGTATTACAGTTATTGATTTGCATCTGTGGAACTATTCTTATGGCTCTGGGATGAATTGAACTTGATCATGGTGAATAATCTTTTTAAAGTGGTACTAGATTAGATTTGCTAATATTGTTTTGGAAATGTTGGCATCTATGTTCTTTAAGAATATTGATTTGTAGTTTTCATTTTTTGTTGTGTTTTTAACTAACTTCAGAATCCGGGCAATGCTGGTTTTGTAGAATGAATTTGGAAAGGATGGAGGTGGCATAATTTTTTTTAAAATTTGGTAGAATTTAGTAAAAAGCCACCTGATCCTGTATTTTTCCTTTGAGATTTTTTTAATAATTAGTTTTGCATCACTATTTGTTATTGGTCTGCTTAGATTTTCTGTCTTGTTATTTCAATAGGTTATATTGAAATTTCTATTTCTATTTCTATTTAAATTTATATATAAGCTTATATATAAATTTAAGTTTATATTTACCCAGAAATTTAACCATTTGTTCTATGTTTTCCAGTTTACTGCCATATAGTTATTCAAAATAAAACCTAAAGATCCTTTGCATTTCCATGGTAACAGTTGTATTGTTTCCCTTTCATGTCTAACTTATTTATTTGGGTTTTTTGTCTTTTTTCTGAGTCTAGCTAAAGGTTTGTTGCTTTTGTTTATCTTTTCAAAAGGCCAACTCTTTATTTCACTGACTTTTGTATTTCTTGTAGTCTCCATTATGTGCATTTCTTCTCTAATATGATCTATATTCTTTCTTTCCTTCTACTAATTTTGTATTTTTCTTGTTATTATTTTTATTCCTTTATTTTTGGGCAGTATATGGCATTGAACCCAGAGTTCTACCACCGAGCTTCACCTCCTGATCCTTAGCCTTTGCTGTTTGTCTGTACCCTTGAGATGTTTCATTAGGTTGTTTATTTGAAATATTTCTGTTATGTATAGGTTTTTATTTCTGTAAACTTCCTTCTTAGTACTGATTTTGTTGTTCCCGTAAGTTTCAAGGTGTTGTGATTCCATTTATTTTTGTCACAGAAAATTTTTAAATTCAAGGAAATGAAATATCTATGATTTTTTTCTTGCAGTTGTCATGTTTTAAATTACCACTTCCTTTATTATTATTTTTCTTCCTTTTAATTTTTATCACTGCATTAAGATATTAGATAAACAAGATTTTCTTTCTGGCACTGATCTTGCTAGTAATTTCTATGAAATTGTCACCCTGCTTGCTAAAAAGAAACATAGCAATATCACTAATTTTTTATTTAAGACATCTCTAGCTCTATTCTACTAATTTTGTTAAGTCTAAACTGATGCAATATCATGTACAATATTTAATATTAGTTAATGTGATTTCATGACTGAATTTACCTTCTTTTTTCCTTTTGTAGTCAAATTACATTACAATAAACACAACACACTGAGCTTAGTGGAAAATATAAATCACTGGAAACCCATTGAAGATATTCTAAAATGTTTTTAAAAATGTTTGGTACTGAAAATATTGAAATTTTTTTTCGATCTAGAGTTTCCCTGACTAATAATTTGAGGGTAAATTTTTCAATCTTTCTTTTTCACATTGGCAGGTCTGTTTTTAAAGATGAAATAATGAAAGGAAATTTTTTGATACTTTCCATGAATAAAGAGGGAAAAAAAATCAAATGTAATTGATTTTCTTAAGAAAATGTCCCTTTGGTGCCAGCCCAAAAGATGTCTTCCTTTCATATCTACTTCATAGACATTGATTTCATAGGCATATATCTGATCTTCACTCAAAATTTAACGCAATCACAAAAATTATTAAATGAAGATCTATGATGCCTCTTCATTATGGTAAGGCTTCTCACCAGATCTTGTAATTTCATTCTCTGCATTCTTAGTGAATCTGTGATCTTTCTTTCCTTGTCATGATCACTGAAGTTTTTCCAGTTCAGGGGTTCATCACTTCTTTTCTAGACAAATGAATAAGCCTCTTAACTGGCGCTCTTTGCTCCAGTTTTTCCTGTATTCCATGCATACTTTTGTCACATGATTTATTTTTGTGGAATGTTAGTATATCCAGGTGTTCTTTAAAGAAAAGGGATATGTGTCCAATCAGGTTGGAAAAATGCTAAAGACGGTATTTGTAGAATCATAAAATTCATCACCATATAAAGGCCTGAGAAGAATTGGATAACCCAAAAATATTAATTGATTTTTTTAAATTTATGATGCCCGATCACAATTCTGCTTTATCTGAGGTGTCTACTATCTTAGGAAATATTAGATATTTATATTAGGGATTTGAAGAGAAAGAGCCAATATTTAATTTTTGCCTCCTAAAAGAGGATTGTGACAATCAAGGCTAGAAAAAGCTTTGAAATCTCAGTATTACTGAGAGAGTATGTTTTAACTCTTAAAGATCTTTCATATATTAAGCCTTAGGCTTGGTAGAATCATAGATCGCTAAATTTTACCAAATAAACTTCATAATCAGGAAATTACGGTATTTCAAGAACAACTTACCAGGCAGAAAAATGAAGGTAACATCTTTTGTGAGGGGAATAGTAGGTGCTGGAGGGGATTAAGCACAGTATAAAGGAGCATCCTAGATTTTCCAGAAAGTCAGTAAATTCACTTCCATTGCCTGTCATCCCAGAGGCATAGGAGAGGTAAGTGAAAAACCCTAGTAGCAACTCTGAAAGAAGATTGATTTGCAAGATTTTCTCCTGTGCTAATATAAGATGGCCACAGTGGAAAAGATTATACACATATTTAGGTAGAACAAAAGAGAGAACTTTGCCAGTGGATTCTTACTTGCCAGTTATGTGGTGTGGAAGGGAGTCAAAATTTATCACATGCCATCTTTGGAAAAAATGAACAAAGCTGAGAAGTTAAAGAAAATGGATTTGCTATGGTTCACAGTACTAACTGACAAGGTGATCAGATACAAGAGATAATCAAAAAATAAAGTAAATGTTTAAATTTTTAAAAATATTGTTACAATAAAGAAATAGTGCCATTAATCACCCTCAGAATATTCTCCCTCACTCAAACACATAACTCATAGTTCTGGCACTTTCTAAAGTAGTTTTACAAGTCCTCTTTCATGAGTATCTTTAGGATATGTGATAAAAAATGTTGGTGAAGGTGGGTGCCAAATGCCTTCCAATGGAAAGACAGGCTCATAAAAATATTAAAGTGTGTCCTCATTCACTTTATTCATAGGCTCTGGCACCATTTGACTTCTATCTCTTCTCCAAAGTCAAAATGATGATGAAACGTAAACATCTTGAATTGTAGCCAGAGCAGTACAACTGAAGATATGAAAAAAGACTTCCAGAACAGCTTCATAAAGTGGCAAGAATGGTGGAATAAGTGTTTGAAGTGAGGGGAGTATTTTGAGAAAGGCTAATGTATCTTGAACTGCAATAATTTTTTCAATTTAAATACACACTTGCTCTGATCGTATCTCATATGAGATATGGTAGAGTGCTCAGTCTAAGCAAGAAAGAGCTGAAAAGCAGAGGATTTATAGTAGCAATAGGAACCAACTACAAATATCCAGAAGTGATGATAAATGCACTGGTCTGCTCCAGCTGCTGTAACAAAGAACCATATACTGGGTAGCTTATACAGCAAAAATTTACTGTCTCACAGTTTTCAAAGCTAGAAGTGCAAGAGCAAGATGTTGGCAGGATTAGTAACTTCCGATGGCTTCAAGAGAAAATGTGTTCCACAACTCTCTTCTAGCTTCTAATGGTTTCCTGGCAATCCTGAGTGTTTTTTGGCTTGTGTAATCTCCAACTCTGATTTCCTCTTCATATGGCATAGCTCTTATACCCCATGTCTCCCTGCAAACATCCCCTTTTTATAAACACACAATTATACTGGGTTAGGGCTCATTTTAAGACCCTCATTTTATCTAATTGTATCAGCATGACACTATTTCAAAATAAGAGTTGTACTACACATTAGGATTTCATCATAAGAATTTGAGGATATATAATTCAACCCCTAACAATGAGCATACACTCTGAGACTTTGATTTTATGAGATTAATCACAATGAGTTGCATTTATTATAGTTACTTGCTTGGTGGATGCGATGGGATAAAAGGCCATCATACAATGTCAGATGAGACATTGCACCTCAGTATGAGTTTAGGACCCCAGGAGGCGCTTGCCTCCATTCTAGATACTATTTTGGAAAGAAAATGGTGGGGACAATCTGGAGGCATTAAATTAAATGAATATTTACCTAAAGAAAGAAATTTTAAACTGGAGGAGATTGAATTACTTGTAACTGGAAAATTTACACTGGCATTTAAAACCATCATTAGACAAAGAAATCATGAAGGAATTTGGCCACAAAAATATTTTAACAATTTACAAGTTAGTGTAGATGTAAATTGTCTATTATATTATGTAGACAAAATTCTATCTTCTTTTAATATATAATGTCCCAAATTTATTTGTTAAATTCTTAAGTATCTTTGGTCAGAATTAGTGTTCTATAGAGTATCATTTGGGAAATAGAGTCTATCATTTTTGCCTACTAATATATATGAACTTATTAGTTATAGCTACAAAATAATCTTTCTTTTGAATCAAGATGGTTATTTGTTTGCTTAAAAATACTTGTATTTCTTGCATGTCTGAGTCATTATATTAGATCCTATATTAGAAGTATGATTCAATCATAAATTCTGAATTTAGGAAAGTCAAAGATTTGTAGAAAAAAAATATGTACTTTTTGACTGCAAACACACTCTCCAAAAGAAAGAAATTAAAGAAATTCAAAATAAATAGGGAGGATAGGTCACAGATCTTGTTGATCAATTAGAAGACAACACCATAAAAATGTCAATTTGCCCCAAATTGTACAAATTCTACATAAGCCCAAACATAATTCCAGTGTATTTATTTTAGCTTGATGAAATGATTCTAAAATTTGTGTGGAAGTGCAAATAACCTAAAATAGTCAAAACAATGAGAAGGAGAAATAATATAGGTGGCTTTACATTCTCTGACTTCAAGACTTAAAACTACAATATCATGATTATGTTTTTTTAAAATGATCATTAAATAAAACAGAATAAAATTTCCAGGAATATAGTCACAACAGGGTAGTCAGTTTATCTTAGATAACAGCATTAAAAGGCTTTAATCAATTGTGCTAGAATCATTGACTACCTATGTAGAAAAATGAACTTCAACCTTTTCCTCATGTGACATGCAAAAATTGATTTGAGATGGATCAAAAATGAATAGCAATCACATCGAATTAAAAATCTTCTGCACAGCAAAGGAAACCACTAGCAGAATGAAGATGCAACCTACATAAAGGGAAAAATTTTCATCAGCTACTGCTCAAAGGACTCATATCTAGAATATATAAAGAATTCAAAAAAATTAACCGCCCATATTTTAAGACCCAGTTTAAAAATGGGCCTCTGAAATAGATACTTCTCAGATGAACAAATACAAATGGCCAATAAATACATGAAAAAATGTTCAATATTGCTGGCCACTTCAGAAATGCAATTTCAAACAACATTCCCTCCCACTCTAAAAAGAATGGCTACCATCAAAAAAATCAACCAATAAAAATGTTGGTGAGGCTGTGAGGGGAAAGTCATTGTTGGTGGGGCTATAAACTGATGCAACTACAAAGAAAAAGCTATGGAGATTCATCAAATAACTAAAAGTAGAAATTCCATTTGACCCAGGTTTTCCCTTTCTAGATATCTTCCCAAAAGAATTAAAGACATATTACAACAGTGATATATGCATACCCACGTTTATAACAGCGCAATTCAAAATAGCTAAATCTTGGAAACACCCTATGGGAATGGCTTAAAAATATAAACACAATGGAGTACTACTCTGCCATTAAAAGATAAACTTAAGTCAATTGTAGGAAAATGAATATACTTTGAGACCCAAATGTTAAGTGAAGTAACTCAGACACACAGACTTAAATATCACAAGGTTTCTCTTATACGAGAAACTCAATATATGTATTGAGTTTCATATGTATAATATAAAATAAAAGATAGATAATAAGATAAAAAAGAAAGGAAATAAAAATTTACTGTAACCCAGTGCAGACAATATGTCTAAAAGTACGCCTTGATTTAGTAAAATTGACTTACATGTTGTGTATGTTTGCTGGCCCCTTGGTCTGATTTTCAACCTGTATATATTATAATTAACTTTATAAGATCTTATAAATAAATGAATTTGGTGCTGGAAAAATAAAAGGGGTGAAGGGAAGAGGAAAACAGAAAGGAACTGAAATATGTTGTGTACATGTACCGGTCCCCTAAAGAGATGGTAATCATTATGTACTGCAAACTTGTACCAATAAAAGTAAAAAATAAAAACTAATTTTAACAGCTAAACTTATAAGCCTTCTAGAAGAAACTCTGAAGAAGTATCTTTGTGACCTGAAGGTAGGACAAGAGAAATTATTTGCAAGTCATATACCTGATGAAAGACAAAAAATGTGTATCCTACAATTCAAAACTTACAAGATAATTCATTGAAAAAAAGAGCTGAATTAGTATTGCATGTCTCTGTCTGTTTTCATGAGAAACCACTTTGAAGATATCAATATGTAATACAACAAGCATTGTTAATTCCCTACCACTTTGTTTGTAACTCCGTATTGTCTGTACTGTTCTTTTGCTATTTTGTAAAATGTTGTCTGTCTGTTAATGTTTTCCTCCTTTTATTTTATTTTTTTTAAATAAAAAAGAGAGAAGGAATTCTTCCCAACTCATTCCTAGAGGCAAGTATTATTCTGATACCAAAACCAGAGAAAGACCCAACCAGAAAAGAGAACTACAGGCCAATCTCCCTAATGAATATAGATGCAAAACTTCTCAATAAAATACTAGCAAACAGAATATAACAAATCATCAAGAAGATTATACACCATGACCAAGGATTCATTCCAGAAATGCAAGGATGGTTCAATATACATAAACTGATTAATGTAATACACCATGTGAATAGAGCAAAAGACAAAAATCACCTGATTATCTCCATCAATGCAGAAAAAACCTTCAATAAAGTCCTACAATCATTCATGATAAAAACCCTACAGAAAATTGGAATAGATGGTCTTTACCTTAATCTGATCAATGCCATCTATGACAAACCAATGGCTATCACGCTAAATGGTCAAAAATTGAAAGCTTTCACTTTAAAATCAGGAGCAAGACAAGGATTTCACAACTCCTATTCAATATAGTTCTGGAAATATTAGCTAGAGCAATTAGACAAGAGAGAGAAATAAAAATAATAAGGATAAGAAAGGAAGAAGTGAAATGATCATTATTTGCAGATGACATGATACTGTATATAGAAGACCCTAAAAAATCCACCAAAAGGCTTATAGATTAAATAACCAAATTCAGTAGCATATCTGGATACAAAGTTAACACTCAAAAATCAAGAGCATTCATGTATACAAACAATAAACAGACCAAGAGAGAAATTAGGGAAATGACACATTTCACAATAGCATCCAGAAGGATGAAATACTTAGGAATCAATATAACAAAAGGATCTATACAGTGAGGATATCAGAAAATGGAAAGATATTCCTTGCTCATGCATAGGAAGAACTAACATTGTGAAAATGGCCATACTCTCAAAATTGTTGTACAGATTCAATGCAATTCCCATTAAAATACCATTAGCATACCTCACAGATCTAGAGAAAACACTCCTAAAGTTCGTCTGTAACCAGAAGAGGCCTAGAATAGCAAAAGCAATCCTGGGAAACAAAGAAAAGGCAGGAGGCATCACAATTCCTGACTTGAAATTAAATTACAATGCTACTTTGATAGAATCAGCATGGTACTGGCAAAAAAAAAACAAAAAAAAAAAACCAGTTCTCAAGAACAATGGAACAGACTGAAAGATGCAGACAAAACTACAAACACACTCAGTCACCTTATCTTCGACAAAGGGGCCAACCATATTCACTGGAATAAAGATGGCCTCTTTAATAAATGGTGTTGGAAAAAACTGGCTTTTCACATGCTGAAAACTAGAAGTAGATCCATGTCTTTCACTATGCACTAAACTAAAGTAAAAATGGATCAAAGATCTAACTATGAAAACAGAAACACTATTGGAAGAGAATGTAGGTAAAAATCTTGAAGACATAGAGGTAGGCAGAGAGTTCATGAACAAAAACCAAACTGCATGGAAAGCACTTCAAAGAATCAACAACTGGGATCTCATCTTATTGAAAAGATTTTGCAAATAAAAAGAAATCACCAATAGAGTAAATAGAAAACCCACGATTTGGGAAAAAATTTTAGCCAACTGCCCCTCAAACAAAAGACTCCTATCTAGAACATATAAAGAATTAACAAAAATCAGGTCCCCAAAATTCAAAGATCCCATCCAAAAATGGGCATCTGAAATGAACAAGCACTTTTCAGACGAAGAAATACTAATGGCAAATAAATACATAAAAAACATTCAGCATCAGTAGTCATTTGAGAAATGCAAATTAAAACAACACTGAGATTTCATCTCACCCCAGAAAGAATGGCTATCATCAAGAAATCAATCAATAACAAATGCTGGAGAGGCTGTGGGGGAAAAGGAACCCCACTGCACTCTTGGTGGGAGTGTAGATTGGTGATACCACTGTGGAAGTCAATTTGGACATTCCTCACAAAACTAGGATTAAAAGTCCCTCTTATCCCAGCTATTCCCCTTCTGGGTATTTTCCCAGAAAAATTAAAAACAGCATACCACAGCGATAAATGTGCACCCATGTTTATAGCACAACAATTTGTTATAGCTAAATCTTGGAGACAACCCAAATGCCCACCAATTGAGGAATGGATGAAAAAGATGTGGTATCTTTATACAATGGAGTATTACTCAGCTATTAAAAAAGTAAACTCGAGGCTTTTGTAGGTAAATGGATGGAACTAGAGACCATACTCATAAGTGAAATAAATCGGACCCACATGTGTAAACATCATATTGTCTCCCTGGGGTAGGAACCTGAAAGACTAGGTAAAACTCAAAACGTACAATAGATGATAAGAAAGGGAAAGAAATTGCTCAAAGGAAGGAACAATTGGGATGAGGGGAAAAAAGAAAAAAGAAAGAAGGAAGGCTATATACATATATATATATACACACACACATACACACAACAGGGATAACTGTACTTCTCATGAGTGATGGATGGTACATTGAACTTAAACTTTTTATAGTTTGACCAATTTTGCATTCTCATATCTGGTAATCAGAACAACTGATTTGCAGGCAATAATATGCAGTGGGACAACCATAGGTCAACTCCTACCATCTTCTCTAGTGAAACTCTGTATTATCTCTAATGTTTTTTCTAAAAAATTTTTTATTCTCTTTAATGATATGAGTAATCTTCTATTCTTATGTCTGGTAATCTGAGAAATGTAGTTAAAGATAACAATATGTAATATAACAACCACTGTTAATTCCTATCATTTTGTTTTGAAGCCCTGTATCACTTTTAATATTCTTGCTTGCTTTGTTTTGTTTATGTCTGTGATGTTGGTATGTTGCTATTGTTCTTTTTTTTTTTTTACTACTCTCTTTAAAATAAGTAAAAAAATTTTAAAAAGAAATATATATGTCTATGGCTAATAAGTGAATGAAAAACAATTCAACATCACTACCTGGAATATGCAATTAAATCATAAATACACCACTCCATACTTAGCAAAATGGTTAAACTAAAAAAGGCCTATACTAAATGTTTTCAAGGATACAGAGAAATAGTAATTCTCATAAATTTTTTTGGCCTAAGAGCCATTCACAGCAGTTCCTTTCATAATAGGTCAAAACTGTAAACAACCCAAATGTCTGTACATAATATAACTGAGAAATAATTTTATATAGTTGTGTAATGAAGCAATACTAAGCAATAAAAATAAAAAACTATTGTTCAATAAAGTCATATGGATGATTCATTTAGACAGTGCTGAGCAAATGAAAACACAAAAGAATTAAAACTATTTGATTTCATATACATGAATTCCTGAAAAAGGAAAATTCTAACCTACTTAGTAAGGAGATTTACCAGAAAGAGGCAAGAGAGAAATTTCTACAATGATGAAACCTTGAATACCATTGTGAGTACCGAACTCTGGTTAGTAGGACTATGTTTTACAATAATATGGACAAACGGCTCTGAAACCGTTGTGGGTCTCAGCAAGTGGATAAATACATGTATTGATGCTAATGGTCATTAGATTGTTTTCCTTTGGAAGGGGAATTATAAATACGATTGGGGGAGCTACAGTGAACACAGGATACTAGAATTGGTATTATCAGGTAAATTCATTACATCTAATATGTAAGAAAGTAGGTAGAGAAAGAAATGTGTATGCATGCGTGTGTGTGTGTTGTGTGTGCATTTTCAGTCTTCTCTTTCTCCCTAGTTCTGAACACTAAGACAGAACAACAACAACAACAAAACCCAGAAATGCTAGCATTAATGAACACAGCTCAGATGTGAGGCTAATACTCAGATGTTGGCTCCTAAATACTATTTTTCACTAAAAAGAAACCCAAGTTCCTTAGAGGAAAGTTTAACTGTATCGGCACTGCTTAAAATATGCAAAATAAATTATTTTTAAAAGAAAAATATGCACAGTATGTTGGGTACATACATATCAAAAGGACAGTGAAATCAGTTTAAAAAGAGCTACCAGTGTTCAGAATGTGGTACAACTTGAGCATCAAAATGCATAATGCAAAAAATGGATTATAGTCCACCAAATAAAGTGCAAATCCCTAAATCCAGTGGTACACCCAAAATTTGGTACAAAAATAAATGATGGAACCAGTTCCCCAGGTGATGGGACAGTGGTGGGAAATGACAGGACTGCAGGCGGGTGTCAACCACAAGGTCCATGAATGGCTTTTCTCACCCTTCTGGTTCTGCTCATTTCCATTTGCTCTGTATAGCCCTCCTCTTCCACGCCAGCTCAGCCTCTGCCTCCCCTTCCTTCTCAAGTCCCTGGCTGTGCATCGCCTGCATTCAGGAATTCTTGGATTTAACTTGCAAGCCTCTTAGTGAAGTGAGTATTCACCATTTGGTGCATATCTTGTTCTCTCTCAGCAAAGGGAACATCTTGTACTTCTTAACATTCTCTGTTTTTGTAGGTTTGTCCTGGTGTCTACATTTCCTATTCCCACATCCCCACTTCTACTGGTTGGTACTTTGATTTTAACATCATTTTTGATATTTTAGTATGAAAGACGCCATAACATCAACTTCATTGTATTAAATTGTATCCCATCAGTTAGTTGTGAGATGATGAAAACCAAAGTAACGGGGATCAATTCAGTAAAAAAATTAGTTTGTCTTCATGCCAGCTGTGAACAATGCAGAAGATTGCCTGGGAGCCAATCACAGAGGTCCTATGCAGTCTGCTATATATTAGCCCTATAACTCCGACTCCTTTAGCCAGATAAATCTAGTTATGTTATTATAATGACAACTGGTGGACAAAGTAGGGCTTCATTAGAGCTTGTCTGAGGAACATCCCAGGAATATGTTGCTCCTGAAAGGGTACCCAGCTCCAGTGAAAGAAGGGTAGGGAAAAATGCACTTCCCAGGACTTTGGATGTTTAGAGACTTCTCCAAAACTGTTTCCTAATATTTCTGTAGCCATGGGAATTACTACTATACATTGTATAACTATAACTGATCTGGCCAGTAGGATCAGATGTTCAGTGTCAAGATTTTCTCATAATGGGGTCATTTATATGACATCTATCAAGATGATGTAATAATCCTCAGACTAAGAGATGGAGATTTGGAAAGACAGATGTACTTCCTATTGTAAAAAGTAGAGAAGTGTGCAATGCACATTGAAGGATTAAATTGTTAATATAGAAAACGGAGTGAACAGTAATGCAGCTGCAGGAGCTCTCCTACTAAGTCCCCCCCAAAGGCCCTACCCCTAAATATCATCAATATACAAATTTGGAGATTAGATTTCTAACACATTAACTTTTGGGGAACATATGCAAACCATATCATATATAGAGATAGAACTAAATGATAAGATAATTCTGATTATTATTATTGACTTGGAATAAATTTTGGAATATCCAATAAAATTGATCATATATTAAATCATCAGAAAATCCTTAATTTATTCTGGATTTAAACTAAGTAGGAGTCATAGATGCAAACTTCTCTAATCACTGGGCAAAAAAAATCACCATGCAAAAAACCCAACATGCCCTTCTACCTAGAATTTAGAAAAAACTCTTATTAAAGTCAGGTTGGAGAAACAAAAATGAAATTACAGAATGTATAGAAAAAATGTAGCAAAAACACTTTATAATGTAGGAGATGTAGATACAACAGGGTTTTAAAAATACATAATCTTTACTAATACCAATAAGAAAATAGAGAAACAAATAAGTCAAAACTTTAGAAAAGAGAAAATGAAATTGACTGAAGGAAATCAGAGGTTTGGTTGATTGAATAATAGTCCCATCTTTCTAGTCCTCCTGTGCCTCTCCTCTGCCCTTGACTTTGGATTCAGCCATGTGGATTTCTTTAGCAAATAGGACGCTAGCTGAACAAGTGTAGCTGAACAAGTCCTCTTGAATTTCTGCCATTGCCCTGAGAATAACATACCTATGCAGGCTGCTGATTCAAGGAGGAGGAAGAGGAAATACCTTCGGGAGAGTCTCAGCTGTCAACTCCTACCGCAAAACAGAGCAGCTCCTGGCAACACTGACACCCAAGGATGAGAGCTCCAGAGAGATGTTTGCAATGCGGCAGTGTGGCATCAATCAACGACCTAGCAAACAGAAGAATAATGAGTTGTATTTATAATTTTTTATTTTAAAAATTTACGTGGGTTTTAGTTATAAGCTTATTTTATACAATATCTAATGAATTGTTAATCTCATGAAGAGAAAGCCCTCAATAGTAAAACTAAGAATTAAAGGTAAACAGAAGAAATTCAGAACTATGTAAAGTAATTTTGCTGTAACATCTTAATAATTTTTGAAACCTCAATGAGATGTTTTCTTATTAGGAATGCAAAATATTCCAAAGCTTATATCAGTTGACACAGAAAACTTAAGCAGAAATTTAGCCAGCTCCTAGAAAATGTTACACGGAGACAGGTTTGTAAAGTTCTGCTAAACCTTAGTGAGTAGATAATATAATACTATTCAAAGTTTTCCATATTATTAGAGAAAGTAGATCACTTCCAAATTATTTTAATAAATATGATACTTGTACCAAAATCTAATAAATACCACACAAAAAGAATATTAAAGAAGAATCTCAATTATTTATATCAATGTAAGAGTCTAAATAAAATGTCACAAATGAAATCTAGCAAAATTAACATAAAATAAACCCAAAAGTCAACTGAACTCAATTCTAAAAGTGCAAAGTTGGTTCCATTATTAAGACAGGTATTAATATAATTTATCAAGCTGAAACATCTAAGGAAAAAAATGAGCTCATGTCTAATCCCCTAGAAGATATTTGAGAAATTTTAATACTAATCTTGGAATGAGAAAATTAAAAAACAATGGAATAAAAATAAATTTCCCTAATACAATAATCTTACATCCCTATCTTCATTTATTTTTATTTACATCCATCTCAGCCTCAAAGGAATGTTTTATTTAATATGGAAATATATTGTTTTATTATTCATTAAAATTCAGAAGATATAAAAAGAAAATTTGTTTACCAAAGAAACATTAATATAAAATGTATTAAACAAAAATAAATCTCATGAGAAATGTGGAACATATATGTGAAGTACATATTTAAAAATTCCTAAATCACACACACACACACACACACACACACAAGTGCACAAGCACATGAAGTCTTTTTAAAAATTTTATTTTAAAGAGAAAAAAATAAAACAAAATTTCAAAGCAAAATAGGAGAGTAACAATGTTAATACATTATGTATTGTTATCTTTAAGTTAGTTACTCATAGTACAAGATATATACATCTAATTGTCCAAACAATATTAGCACAAATCTCCCTTTTCGATGAACTAACAGAAATTAGTAGTATAATAGTCTTCACTATCTTGCATGTATATATATATATATATACACATATATATCTATTTTACAATATCTATTGTACATTTTGGATCTTATTTACTCTTTCAGTTTCACACACTGGGGAGATAATACAATGTTTACATATGTGAGTCTGGTTAATTTAACTTATAAGTATAGTTTCAAGTTGCATCCATTTACCTATAAAAGTCTCCAGTTTATCCTTCTTTAGGGCTGAGTAGTATTCCAAAACATAAAAATACCACATCTTTTCCCAGTTATTCTCCTTCTGGATATCTTCCAAGAAGAATTCAAAGCATCCTACCACAGAGATATATGTGCAGTCATGTTTATACCAGCACAATTTGTAATAGCTAGATGTTGGAAACAATCCAAATGACCATCAACTGAGGAATGGATAAAACAGAAAAACATTAAGTCTTAAAAAATAGAAAGAAGAAACTCTGTTCTTGACAGCATATTCAACATTACAAATGTGCCCATTCTTCCCATGTTAATTTATTCATGATCTCCCTCAAACATAACATTTTTTAAACAAAACTAAAATATTGGCAAATTTCAATGAAAGAAAATATGCAAATTTGAGGAAAAGTCTAATAAGGAAGAGCATTGGGGGATGAGCTAAACCCTTCTAATATGGAAACATGGTTAATATTGTGGTATTCACGAATAAGTGGAAAAGCAAACTACTGGAATAAGATTCCAGAAATAGGACCAAATGCATACACAAGTACATTATATAATAAAGATGGTATACTAAGTCTATGAGACAGCTATTGCAGTTGTATCTATCTGTAATACCATGTGCCATAGTAAATTAGGAGGAATAAAAATTCAGGTGCAAAAATGTGAAACAAGAAAAATACTAGAAGAAAATGTAAATTAATCCATTATGATCTTGAAGTGTGGAAGACATATGGTGCAAAATATAGAAGCAATAAAAGAAAATGTTGATAAACTTAATTGCACAAAAAAATCTATCCATGAAAAATGAAATCACTATCAGTAATAATAAAAGAAAAACAACACAGTGGAATTAATATTTATATCTGATTGTACAAATAAAGAGCTATTCTCCCTAATGAACTAGAACTTGAGACATTAAAAATAAATTATAACATCAGTTTTTAGCCAATATTGACAAAAATCCGAAAGTTTCATGGCACCCTTTATTTGCAAACATACTAGAATGGGGTATGTTAACAATGGATACTAATTCAGATCAATATGGCTTCTAAGGGCAATTTGAAGCTATTTGTCAAAATTCTAAATACATTTTTTGTTTGATTCAACTGTCCCACTTATCTCACATGCTAACTTATATAAGTGCAGAAGAATGCATACTATGATGTTTATAACACGAAAGGTTTGAAAATAACTTCAATGTCCACCATTATTGGAACAGTTAATACTTTTTTTCTTTTTTCAAATATTTATTTCAAAGACATAAACATGAGTACTTGGTCATGATATAAAATGTTTTTCTTACTCTGGTTGACCTTAAAATGTTTAATAAATGTGGTTCTAGAAATAAATGTGATTCTGCGGACCTTTCTTTCACACATTTTACCCTTTACCTTCATATAGAAATAGCATGCCTGCTCATTATGAAGCATCATTTCCAAGAAGTTAATGTACATCTGTACAAAGAAATATGCTATAGTGTAAAGGAATAAAGAAATACAGATATTTAAAGGTCATTCATGTAGATATAAACTGTGTGCTTATGTATGTGTGTATTTATATATTTTATATATTCATATATTTATTTTTAACCACATAAAATGTTTTTCAAATGATTGACTTTAAAGAGAAACATATATGCATACTACGTGACACATTATTTACAAAGGGAAAGCTGTTATGGCTTGCGTTTAGATGCCCCCCGTGCAGTCATCCTTGGGGCTTTTCCAGGGTGGCTGAATCCAGAGTATGTAACTGACTCATGGTACAATGCTAGGATTAAGGGTGGGTGATTATCAACTCAGTCCACTCATTGGTTTTGCACTGCCCTAATTCCAGTACCCTGGATACAAATACGGGACAGAAGGAGGCTCATTGGGTCTCTTGTTGCTTTGCTACCTTTTGGTTGTCAGGAACTGTTTCTCCTCTGTGATGTCACCCTGCCTTGCAGACAGCTGATTGTGGACAAACCTTTACACACTGTGAGCTAAATAAACCTTTCCTCCTTTAACTCTGGGTGTCGGGTATTTTGTCTTAGTAATGAGAAAAGTAACTAAGGCAGAAGCATAAGAATATGTGTCCAGTGCCCACTTGTTTTGCTGAAAACAAATACACAAGTGGTAAAAATGCAGAAACCAGTAGTAACTCATTAATTTGTCAGGTTATACAAATCAGAAGGGGAACTGGATATTTCCTTTTTGTTCTTGAACCGCATGAATGTATTTATCTATTCTACTCAGAAGAATAAAACCTTCAGCGAAGATCAATCCTAGCAACCAGAAAAACATTAATGGGGGTGGATACACTGAACTATAGCACAAAGACTAAAGGGTAATTATGAAAAAGGAAAAAGTAGAATTAGATACATAATTTTTGACACACTGTGTGGTTCAAAGATCAAACTCTGGTGTCCTATTGGCTGAACTCAACACAAGGTTGTGTTCTCTGTCTTTTTTCTGGCCAATACATTATTCTTTTGTAAATGGCGATCTTAGACTTTCCATGGGCCTACACTTCTTGACTTGCCGTGGTCTCCAGTGTGTGCTTATTACTTTATACCACAGCCTGAAAATCTTTTGAGTGATAATCTCAGATGCACAGTTGCTTGTGACCACTCTTTTATCATTGATCACAGGAACTATTACTGTGTTTAGTTGATCTCTATGAGTCCTTGCCTAGATAGAAGAGACTTTAGCTTTGGATAGCCAGTCTGAAGTCTGAAGAGATGACCCTTTGAACTTACAGTTTCAGGAGTCAAAGGACCTACAATGGCCGCAAAGGAAAATCTGTTTTCACCACCTGTAACATATTTGACCTGTTTGTGGAAAATTTTTCATATGAGAACCAAATGTTCCCCTTAACATTTACTTAAAAAATTAGAAAATGTGTTAGTAACAGCCTTATCTCCCAGATTTGCACAGGAAAGGACAGCATGACCTTTTAAATATTCTTTTTAGTTAATCCTTAGGATCAAGATTGAGGAAAGAAATTAAGAATAAATACTGGAAAATATATGACTGTTAAACAACCAAACTTGGAAGAGTGAACCCCACAAAAGAGAAAGTAATTGATAGATGAATAATACAATGTGTAAAGATGTATTAGTGTTTTCATTATTTTGTACTATTTCTCTTCAGTAGGAACTGATTTCCATAGTAATATAGTTAGCTAAAAATCTGCCTTTGTATATAAGGTCTCCACAGAAAAAGCAAATATGAAAATGGCATTTAAAAAAATAATATTCTGTTTTTTGCTTAATAAAACTAATGTTTTCAAATCTGCTTTTATTAAAACACAATAAATACCATCAATTTTTGACATGAAATCTCATTATACACTGTAAATATTTATCACTTTCTAGGGGGAACATTGTGCAGTAGATGACTTCTCATTGATTCACTCATAAAGCTGAGTTAGAAGTGAAGCTCCTTTTTATTTTCATAAAAATAAAACAACTCAGAATTTGACATCCATTCCATTTGGACCAGTTAACCAGACAAAGCACAGATGGTACATCTTTCAAGGCATTTCTTTAGCATTAGAAAAATTATTAAAGTAATGTTAATATAAACCCTTCAAGGTAAAATAGACAAAAATATTCAGTGCTATTGCACATGTTATTCCTTCTGCAGCTTGCCTCATTCTCTTTCTACACTTAAAGTTTGAAGACCATACACTCTATTTAAATATGGCTAGAACAGTATAATATATGATGCTTTATGGTTATGGATCTGCAAAGAAAATCCGTAGAGTGAAATAAAGGCTTAAAAGAGAACAAAAGGCACATAAACAATCTTGATATAAGTAGCCCATAGCTCGTTGAAAACTGTCATAGGTCAACCATGGGTTTGCTTTCTATGAGCTTATAGAGTATTTATTATAAGCATTATTGATCACTGATGTCAATCTACAAATAGATTATAGAGTACTGAGTATGGCTCAGACTGTCCAAAGTAATTCTAATGGTGATGTGAAGTAAAATTTTGGGGTTGAGAAAAACAGAAGACATGTATTTCAGGGTTGGTGCTATTGGAGATAGAGGGAAAGGCCAGTGGTGGTCAAAGGCAGGTTGGTGAGTTCTGATCTAGACACACATAGCACTTATGGCTGTACTATTTAATGCTGTCTTGGGTAATCAATTCTCTTGTCTGGAGCCTCAGTTCTGTGACTTCTAAAATAAGAGGATTAACAATTACTCTTATAACTCAGTCTTTTCATGAGACAACAAAATTTAGGATTCTGTTGAAAGGTAGTTACACACATTTTTATAAATCATTGTGTACAAATTCAAGAGTGTCATAGACTTACAATATTGCTGTCATAAGGATCCACTCAAGGACCATTTGGTTGGGTGCCATTGAAAGAAATGTTCTTTAAAGATGTATTCCGGTCTCATTTTTATCCATATTATTTGGTCACATTCTCATGGTCTTCTTTAAAAATGTGTGAATCACCATTTACCTGTAAGTATTAAGGTACAAGAAATCTAAAGTTAGTCACATTGTTATCCTCTTGCATAGGATCTACCTACCTACCTTGCATAGGATCTCCCTCCTTTCATTCCTGGAGACCAAAAATAATCTGACTTTGTTTATTTGATCTTGACTTTCTTCTGAAAAAAGGATGATTAGGAAAGGAAGAAAGCAAAGATTCTACCATCTTCAATGGAGAAACATAACTTGTGGAAGACTTTAGGCTGACATGCTAAAATTTGGAAATTTAACCTTTTACTGCCATGCACTAAGTTATCTTTCTGGAGAGAGCCATACAGTAGTTCAGTGCTTCTTAATGGCCTCTGGATATTAGGACCAGAATATAATTAATGATAAATGGCCTAAAGGCAGGCATGGTGACGCATTCCTGTAATCCTATCATTTGGGAAGCTGAGGCAGGAAGATTGTTGCAAGTTCAAGACCAGCCTGGGCTACAAAGTTAGCTCAAGGCCAGCCTGAACTGCACAGCGAGATTCTGTCTCAAAAAGACAATAATGAATGGACTAAAAGTAACAATAATAATGATAGTGAAAATTATTACTAATACCTATTAAACTGTTTAATACTTATCTAAGAAAGTTTTAGAATTTATACATGTACTATGCAAAATAATTAAGGGAATGTTCAATGTGAAATTTCTGATCTTTATATTTACTTAAAATTAGTGAATGAAAGAAAAAGTTATCAGAGTTTTGGCATTATTACTAGGAAACTAAAACCAGAGTTCTTTGAAATGTCATCTGTGAATAGGAAATGGAAGATGAGGAGATTGATTTTTTTCTCAGAAATCCTTCTGTATTACATGGTGAAGTTAGAGTTCATTAAAATTAAAAAAAATCTTTTCCTCTGAGAATGATACTTCTGGGCTCTGTATTCTGTTTCATTGATTTCTTTGTTTTTTCTTTTTGCCAATACTGATACTGTCTTGATTATTATAGTTGTATAATAAGATTTGAAGTCAGGCAGTATTTGTCCACTGACTTTACTGTTTAATATTGTGTTATTTAATCTGAGTCTTTGGTTTTCTACATAAACTTTTGAATTGTTTTGTAGATGTACACAAAATAACTTGTTGGGATTGTTTTTCAGAATTATGTTGAATCTACAGGTCATGTTGGAAAGAACACAATTATAAGTCTTCCTAATCATGAACATGGAATCTCTCTCCTTTTACTTAGATTGTCTTTGATTTCTTTCATCAAACTTTTTTAGTTTTCCTCAGATAAATCTTGTCATATTTCATTTCATTTTTTGTTGATAATATAAAGCATGTTATGTCTCAATTTTAAATTGTTGGTACATATAAAAGTAATTGATTTTTAGATGTTGTTGTAGCCCAGACCTTTGCAGTAATTGTTATTAGTTCCAACTTTTGTTAATGTTATTTCTTTGAGTTTCTTTATGGAGATGATCATGTCATCTCTGAACAAAAGCAGTTGCATTGCTGCCTTCTTAATATGTGAAACTTTTACGTTATTTTTTATGTTGTTACATTGGTTAGGAATTCTACTGTAATGATAAGAGTGCCTTCATCCTAATTTTAGGGGAAAAGCATGTAGTTTTTTTCCCTTAATTATGGTTATTATCTATAAGCATTTTGAAAATATTCTTTATCAATTTGAGGAAACAGTTCTGTTCTTATTTTGTACCATGAATAAATATTACATTTTATCAAATGCTTTTTAAAATTTTAATGCTTTTTTTACATCCATAGGTATGATCATGTGATTTTCTTTAGTAGCCTACAGAAATGATGGTTTAAATTATTTTATTTTCAAATGTTGAGCCATGTTTGTATACATGGAATACATCTCACTTGGTTGTGGTATATGATTTTTCACTTGATCTTAGCTGAAAGGCCGAGAAGCAATATGTGGTATATGATTCTTTTTATGGATTGTTAGATTCAATTTACTAATATTTGATTGGAGATTACATCCATGTTCATGTGAGATCTTAGTTTTTATAGATTTTTATATTCTTGTAATGATATTGATACTCAGTTTTGTCTGGTTTTGGTATTGGAGCAATACTGAGCCCATAAAGTACATTACAAAGTGTTTTCCTTGCTAATATTTCCTTAAAGAAATTCTAGAGCCTTGATATCATTTCTTCTCTAAATATTAGTTAGAATTCACCCGTGAAATCATCTGGGGTTGGTTATTTCATTGTGGAAAGATATTAATCTTCAAGTTAATTTCTTTTGAAGATATAAGCCTGTTAAGATTATCTGTTTCTGTGTATGAATTTTGAGAAACAATGCTATTAAAGGAATTTACCTATTTCCTCAATGTTATGAAATTTGTGTACAAAAAAGTTTTCATAAAATTCTTCTTTTACCCTTAAATGTCCATGAGACCAGTAATGATGCCCTGCTTTGTTTGATATCCTGCATTATTAGTATGTTTTCTCTATTTTTCTTGGTCAGCTTGGTTAGAAATGTATTGATTTTTTTGATCTTCTCAAACAAATAAATTTTGGGTTTATTAGTTTTCTATATTGATTTCCTGTTTTAAATTTTACTGGCTTCTCCTTTAATTTTCATTATTTAATTTTTTTCTGTTTACTATGAATGTAATTTGCTCTTCTTTTTCTAGTTTTCTAAGCTAGAAGCTGAAATTATTGATTTTAGATTGTTCTCTTCTAGTACATAATTTCAAAGCTATAAACTTTTTGATGCCTTAATTTTTCTGATCTTATGTTTTGATAAGTTGCATTTTCATTTAGTTCAAATTATTCCTTAATTTATCTTGAGACATGGGTGTGTATTGCATCATCCCCAGGTTGTTTTGGAGTTTTTTAGCTATCCTTCTTTTCTTGATTTCTGTTGTAACTTCACCATTCTCTGAAACAAAACTTGTGGTAATTTTCTTCATTAAAGCTTGTTATAGTTTATTCATGCCCTAGAACATCATCCTTTTTGGTGAACGCTTTATATAACAATGGGAAGGATGTATTCTGCTGTTGTTGGATGAAATGTATTTTCTAAATGTCAATTAGTTCCAGGTGATTGATGGTGCTGTTGTGTAGAAACATATCCTTATTTTGTGCCTGATGTCAATTACTGATAGTAGGGTGTTACAGTCTTCAACTATAATCATCTCCAACTATTTGTCCTTGCAATTCTATCAATTTTTGTCTCACATATTTTGACACCCTGTTGTTAGGTGTACACAGACTAAGAATTGTTGTGTCTTCTAGGAGAATTGGCTCTTTTATCATATGTAATGCCTCTATCCTTGAAATCTTTCCTTGGTTTGAAATCCACTTTATCTGAATCTACTTCAGCTTTTTTTTTTTTTTTAATTTTTTTCACTTCAGCTTTCTTTCAGTTGTACTTGCATGGAATAACTTTCTTCATCTCCTTACTTTTAATCTATCTGTGTATTTCTGTTTAAAGTGTATTGTCTGTAGATGACCTATAGCTGGGTCTTGCTTTTGTGTTTACATCCCTCTAACAGTCTCTGACTTTTAATTATTATATTTTGACCATTTATTTTAGAAGTGATTGTTTGTGCAGTTGAGTTAAATCTATCATATTTGCAACTGTTTTATATTCAGTGTGCTTGTTCACTTTTATATTTGTCTGTCAATTTTTTCTTCCTTTTCTGATTTTAATTGAGCATGTTATAAGATCCTTTTTTTCTCTCATCTAGTTTACCAACTATGCTTTTTAAAAATGTTTTAGTGATTGCCTTAGAGTTTGTAATACACATCTACAACTAATCTAAATCCACTTTTTGGTAGCACTGTATTACTTCACAGCTAGTGCAGGTGACTTATATTGAGTATTCTTGATTTCTTTCTGTTATCACTTATAGAATTACTATCATTCATTTCACTTATTCATAAACTATTATTATCTTGTATATTGTTGTAACTATTAGTTTTGAACTATTATCTGTTGGACTGAGTAAAAAAATAAAAGTATTCTTTGTTTTTATCTATTTTTTCTATAGTGTTCTTCCTTTGTGTAGATAGAAATTTCTATCATTATTTCATCTCTCTGAAAAACTTATTTTAATACTCCCTGAAATATAGATCTAGTGGTGATAAATTTCTTCAGTGTCTGTCTGTCTGAGAAGGTCTTTATTTTCCTTCAGTTTAAAAGGATATCTTTATTGGATACAAAATTTCATGTTGGTGGTTTTTACTTTTGCTATAACATAATTCATTTCATTATGTTATGTAGTTTTTGGAGTCATGTAATTCTTATCTTTGTTCTTATATACATAAAGTTCATTTTTCCCTGTTGCTTTTCCCACAATTTTCTCCTTTTCTTTGATTTCTGCAGTTGACTATGATATATCTAGGTACAGCTACTTTGCTCATTTTTCGCTATTTTGCCCTCATATTAGTATTACATATGTCTTAGAGCTTTTGAAGTTGCTCCACAGTTCTTGGATCATCTGCTGTTTTTTAAATTCTGTTTTTCTGTTTGATTTTCAGTTTAGGACATGTCTATTGATATACCTTCATAATCAGTAATCCTCTTTTGGGCTATGTCAGTGTCCTAATGAATCTATCAAAGGTATTCTTCATACTTCTTGACATTTTTACTTCTAGAATTTTTTTCTTAGAAAGTATATCTTATTAGAGTTTTGGTCTCTCTGTTTATACACTCACCTGTATTTGTATGTTGTTCAATAGAGTCCATTTTCCCATAAAGCCCTTATAATATATATTATAGTTATGTTAAATTTCAGTTTCATAATTCCAAAATTTCTGCCATATCTGAGTCTGACTATAATTTCATTCTGTCTCTTCAAGTTGTATTTTTTGAAATCATGGCTTGTAATTTTCATTGAAAACTGGACAATGAGAAAAAGAAAAGAAACATAAACCAGACTTTAGTGTGAGGATAAGCTCTGTTTACATTTGCTGTATCAACGGTGAAAGTTTCCTATGGTCTTCTCACTTTTATCTCTTCTGTTTTCTTTAGACTCCTTAACCAAAGTCCAGGTCTTGAATTATTTTCCAACTATAATCCCTGCATTATAAAGGAACCCTGTTGATGTGGCAGTAAGGTGTCAAAAGAGGGGAAACATTCTCTGATCCTGCCATTAGGTTTTGGTTTTTAATGGGCTTATGTCCCAGTCCTGTGACCTTTCCAAGTGCTTCTTACCTTTATTGCCCCCTTCTGAGTGAGATGAAGTTGTTTCTTCCACCTTAAAGACCTCACATCACTTAGACCCTAGAAGATATTTTCTCTTGATGTTAAGGAAAACAGAATGATCTGGGTTTATTTCAAAATGATTTTTACGCTCTCCCTTTTGGAAGCACCAGGAGATTTTTCTCTGCTCTTTAGAGTGAGAACCTGGTGAGCCTTCTAAATATAAAACTCACAGAAGCTCCCCCAAAGTCTGGGTACCCAGAAGTGTTTTTTCTCTCCAGTTGGTCCACAGTCTCCCGTAATTCCTCAGTTACCACTGAAATGCACTACCAGTTGCTGACACCAGTATCACCTCCATCTGCCTGTTTTCTTCTCCAGTTTTCAAGGCAGTGATTTGCCTTGTGAGCTCAGGTTTATGACGGATCCCAAGAAAGCGGTTCACTTACTGATTCTTTGGCTTTTTCTTATAAAAGTGTGAATGGTAGCTTATAAACTTTTTCCATGTTGAGTCAAGACAGGTTTATAGGTGAATTCTATTTGAATTAAAAGAACAAATTCCAATGTTATAAGTTACTGAAGATTATAGAAAGTATAACAGAATTTCTATGTAATATGTAAATGTGTCATAAACTTTATACAATGGAAAAAACAGAAAAAGTGAAAACTGTATACATGTAGAGCAAAATATCCTAGCAAAATATTTGCAAATTAAGTTTTTATAACTACTTTTTAATTTTGAAAATATTGTCGGAAACACACCTTAGCTCTATCAAACAGTATTTTTTCTTTTTTCCTTTCTTTTTTTTTTTTAACAAATGAGAAGGTTTTGTTTTCAATTCCCTGGGCCATTTATTGAGTACAGAGCTGGGCCCGGCACAGATATTCTATAGCACACTTTCAATGAATGAAAGAATGTAACGTGCAAAGTTCCTTAAGAGAAATTCTGACAGGCATTTAATGAAGAGGACAGAGTCACTAGCCTTCAGGAAATTTCTTGGGAGACAGCCACAAGCATAACAGAGTAACCCAAATCAGATTGTGATAATTGCTACTGAAGAGAAGCAATAAGACTTCTACAGGTGCATAAGGGGAAAAAAGATTAATTCTAAAAGGCAGTGTTTATTTAGCTTATGGTTTAAGAAATAGAAGGAAATGAAGCTTCTGACTAAACTTAATTTCACAATTACCAAGAATCATGGAATTAGATTTGCACAGTGGTCTATCAGAGCCTTACTCATTGCCAATTAGATCACAGAATCATTTTACCATGAGCTGATTTCTGGGCCCTCGGTCTTCCCAAGCTTTCTCACTCTAAAGATGGTACAGTTCACTTTCATGGTGCATGTAAACTATCCCTGTCATTGTGTCTCAACATGCATCACTTAGAAGATCCAGACCTTAATATTGCGTGTAAATGTTTCTGGATATCCTTGGGAAAGTTTCATGTGAACACTTCCGTAGTCTTTCCAGGTTCTACCGCCCTGGTTTTCTCCCTTGCTGGGGTCCACAGTCCTCTAAGAACTTCACCTGGGTTCTGCTTGCCAGTGCCTCTTTGACCCATCTGCAGTGTTATTTCGCAATTGTTTTCCTGCAGCAAAATGTTCCCCAGCTGTTTTCCTGCAGCAAAGTTTTATTCAGATGAGAAGGAAAAGGTCTCAGTCCCCACACTTTGGAGCTTTTTGTATAATAGGCACTTGTGTGGCTTGTGTTTTCATGTTCCACAACAGCTCACACACACACACACACACACACACACACACACACACACACACACACACTTTCTATTATACCTTCTCACAAACTCACGTGGTTCTGAAGAGGGATCACTTTCAAACACATGCTGTTTTCTTCTCCCACTGTGCATGAGCTTTTCCTACTTCTCTTTCAGGCAAAAACACTGTCTCTCTTCCACAGCCCAAACAAATCCCCCAAAACCTGTAAGTTCAACTCATCAGCTTCTGAACTATGCTTGATTACGTCAAAATCACCATGAGGTAGATGTCATTGTTCACAAACTCAGGAAGACAAACAAGATGGTATCTATTCATTTGCTCTCAATTGACATTTTGATTTTCAGGTCCTTCGTACCTGGTGATCTACTGGAGCTTTATGTTGAGTGTAAGACATGCGGCACTGTCTACTATCCAGGCACCCCATTCTTCTCTGAAGACCTATTGCTCATTCAGGCTACTTTTGGGCAGAAGCCACAGCTCTTTCTGCCCACAGGACTTTCAGATCTCTCTCTCCTGAATCCCCGCTCCAATCTCAGACACGAGGAATTGCTTAATTGTGGAGCAAGGAGGCTATTTCCCTTTCTACCTTCTGTGTCTTTTTCCAAGCAGCCCTGCTTCTTCTAGCATGCTGCTTTACTTCGTTTCTCCGACCTCTAAAAAATACTCAGTGTTTTCTGAAGATTGAGATTTAGGAAACAAAGAGACAGTTCTATAGCACTCTTCTCCCACTGCAAGGACAGAGACAGAAGTCTGTGCTTTGAAGAGGACGAAGTGAAAGAAGTACAATATGGGGATAAGATAACCCTAAAATTTGCCTCAAATGATTCAACTATTTCAGCTTCAACTTCAACTTAGTGTCTCTATTATATTTCAGATTTGTAAAGACTTTTAAAGACAGCCTATATTTGTCTTTGATGAACAGGAAAAGGCTCTGAAAAAATTTGACTTAAATATAAAATTCTGCTTATCCCTTACTGTCTAACAAACGATCCCAAACCTTAAAACAATACCAATGCTTTATGTTGATGGTATTCTTATCACCTCACTATTTCTAGTAGTCTTAGTATTGACTGGGGTCAGCTAGGTAGTTCTCACTTGAGGTTCCTATGTAGGTAAATCCAGCAGACAGTGGAACGGAATCACCCAAAGGCTTGTTCATGTATATGCCCAGTGATTAATGCTGCCTCATGGCTCAGTCAGGTGGAAGTTAGAACAACTAGCTCCTCTAGCGTCTTTATCTTTATAATGTGGTGATTCCAGCACATGGTCTCTCCAATATGGCAGCTTCAAGACAGTTGAGTTTCTTCCTTTGTGGTTCAAGAATCCAAAAATGCATGGGAGGAGGGAAGAAGTTATACTGGTGATGAATTAGTCTATCTTTTCATGGGAGTGTCATGGCATTTACACACTTTCTTTTTCAAAACATTGACCAACTCCATCTCTTTAGTATCCTACCCTCCTGCTCTCTAGCTTATTACTTTAACATGTCTTTCCTATTGGAAGTTTTCTCTTCACTGTTATAATTAAATGTCCTTTTGGCTTCCTTGTCACTTGATATATGATATTTAGCCAACTCTTCTGTCATTCTCTGTCTTCTCTATTTTTCTGTCATTTTTTCTAGCTCTAGGCAGGCCTAAGTAGTGGGAATAAAATAATTTTCTAGACTCTGAGACTGTTCAATTCATTTTTAGATTATTTTAAAGGTATAGTATTATATTTTATGTTACCATAGAAGCTGATTTTGATAATTCTAAAAAGTATGATAATTATTTGGAAGTATTGGGGGGTCTAACCCAGGAAATCAGTGTTTCTGAGAAGATTCTAAACTGTACCTTACATTCAGGAGAAATTGTTTTTGATTCACAAGGAGATGCTTCACACTCAAGGAGATAGCCAGGAGTCAACCACAGAGCCTCTAAAAAGTGAAAAATGAAAAGTCAGAACAAAGCTGGCAAACACCCAGCAAATGTGTCATAGTGCTCTTTTTCTTTACCCACAGAAGACATGACTAATAAATCATGGCCTTGCAGCTGGAAATGGGCTCAACATACCACCCTATGAGCCACTACCATAGATCTACTGGGGTTGGAAACAGGTAAAACCTATTTGCCTTCTTGAGTCCATAATCCAAGGAGACGGAGATGAAACGAAGATAATGTTCAGAGTTTATTTACAAAAGACTGGGGGCGGATATTGCTTCCAAAACTTACTGATGACACAAGGATCATTTACAATGATGTGAGTTTGGAGGATTTCTGCCTGGCATGAGGCAGTCCTGTCAAAGGATCCAGCCAAGCACATGTAGTCAATAATTGCTTGTGTTGATTGTAACATGTGGCACCTCCAAATTATTTTGTCTTCAGCCTCTAAGAGATTAATCACCTTGGCTACACATGGGGAAATAGCTTGCTATTACTCATTGGTTTTCTCAGGCCTACACAACTTGTCATCATAAATAGCAGAGAAAGATTCCAAGAGCAAAGAAATTGATATAATTACTGTAAATATGATTCTGACTGCCAGATACTTCCTTGGTAAACTTTTCACTTTTTCTTTTTCTTCTTCTTCTCCTCCTGCATCCATATCTCTATAGAGAATTTAGCACATTGAAAAGGTACAAAAATAAAAATTGATAATATAATCACAATGATTTTTAATTTCATAGCCTTTAACATGCTACAGGGGGAAAAAAGAGAAATTCAGAAGTGTTTTACAAATCATGTTGCACATGTCACTCTCTCTCTCTCTCTCTCTATATATATATATATAAATACAATGTATATATTGAAATACAATATATATATATTGAAATACAATCTATATCTATATCTATATCTATCTATCTATATCTATCTATATATATATATATAGTGTCCTGATGCTGTGGGTAATTGCTTAGTTGTTTATTTGATTTTAAAAAAGTAAGCCTCTTAAGAAATAAAACTGAAGAAAAAAGAAAGAAAACTGAACCACATTTTAGTTATAATATTTAGAAAAATGAAAAAAACACATTTTGGCAAGCTCGTGATTGCTTCTAATTGCCTTAGAGAACTTGTGTTCTGGGGAGGGGTGTTGATCAGAAACAAAGCATAGAGAATTGATTTTGGATGGTATTAATTGGATGCCAATGGTACACTAAATACACAGCCATTCTGCTTTGTGCCAGCTCCTCCCACAGACAGCACAGCAGAAGAGAGGAAATGCCTGGGCAACCTTTTGGGTGAATCCCCATGGAAGGCCCCAGAAACACATGCTCTCTAGGCATGCACATTTATCAAATGATTTACACAATTTTTTTCCTAGCCGATATTACAGACATGACACAATTACTAGATTTATTAATTCCTTGTTGCAGGGACTAGAGATTTCCCAATGTGATGGACTAATGCATATTGTATTAGCTCTAACATCTGGGGCTCTATACCCACCACCATCAAGAGATTAACTGAAATACAATATACAACTTTTCCCTTTGTCTAATACGAGGCTCCTCCCTCCCTTCTCACATTTTGCTCTTTCTCTTCATTTCTCCAGTGTTCAACAGGCTTTTCTGAGCAAGGAATGCAAGAAAGTGATTTACAACCTCATTTTGTCTCTACTTGTATTTCACCTTTCATCCTTGCACTTCTTATTGAAAGCAAGATGAGTGAGGAGAGATGTATAGACTATCTATTTTCCTCTCAATCTTCCAAATCTTTGGAGAAGTACCAATCACCATTCAAGTTGTCAAAAATTCTATCAAGATCTAGGAGCAGGGCTCAAAAGAGCACAATAGCATATGATTCTTACATTAGACCTGGGGTCTGGGGGCCACTTCATCTTTTGATGGGACTAAAAGAACAAGTGGAGAATATGATGGTCATATGCCTACTGGGATCACTGTCCTCTCATCACACCTGCTCAAATAAATACCTTCTGCCATTATGATTCTTGTTGCCTGAGAGTCTTCTCTTGCCAGTATGGATTTGCTGTTATCTCCCACTTCCTTTTATTCTTGCTGTTCAACTCCTATACTTTAGGGTCTTCTTCCTAAACCAAATGTCCCAGGCAGGGTTTCAGTTTCTTAGGTGGGGCTCTTGATTTCTTTTACTTACAGGGTTACTTAAGGAAAGCAGACAAGGTTTTTAAAAATCACCACATCAAGCATTGTCATACAGATGGCAAATGACACATAGCCTTAATGTCAAGTAGACAATGCCATACTCAGCACAGACTGAGTAACTCATGTCCTGAATAAATCAGTAGGCATTATTTTTTTAGCATGTGAGAATACATGCCCTCAGTTGCCAGGCCTTTTCAGTTTTCAAAATAAACAAAAAGTCTGGATTTCCATGTAAGCTCTTCTTGTTTATGAATGTTAGCAACTAATTCACAGATTTAAGAAAAATGTAGTGCCAAAGCCAACCAGAATCCATTTGTGGATTTGATTAGACTCTTGTGATAACGAAGTGCCACCTCTAGTTTGGGACTGTACTTCCCAATGGGTATGGCAGGAAAGTTTGTTCAGAAGGTCACAGACTTTAAATAGAATTTTCTCTTCCATGGATATTTACTGAATATACTTTTGCCTTATTACACTTTTGCTCTCCCATGCAGTCTCTTTATTTGGTTTTATTTTTACCAAATTTTAGTTGAATATCTCTGATAAGTGAGTAACCATGCAAGACCCTGTGAGACAGAGTTGGCAAAGACAGGTTTATTATTAAGAATGGATCAGGCTGCTGCAAACTTGACTCAACTTAGTGGTGTCTAAAACAAAATAGGGATTTTATTTTTCGTTTGAGGCTCAAGAGAGGCAGTTCAGAGATGATATGTTATATCCCTAATATCAGGAACTTACAGTTCTGAGATGTTGTGATACTGTCATCCCTAAGATGTTGACCTCGAATTCATGGCCCAAGCTGGTAAAGCTTCTACGGTTGTCAAATAATGTAGGTTGTGCTGTAGTAACAAATTGATTCCAAGTCTAAATTGCCTATAATATGCCATTTATGACCCTTACTCTTGTAGCTATAGGTCTGGAATGAGTGACTTCTAAAATTACTCTGACAAAGGAAGAAATATTGAAAAGACATATGTGATAGTAGCGGACTTTTTCTGGCAGTAACTCCTCTTAGGCTTTTGATCACACTTTGTTGGCAAGAGATAGTCACATAGTCCTAATTATAGGCAAGGGAAGATGCTAAATAATATCACATGTATGTTTTTTGCCACAATAACGTATTCATAAGCCAACCAGCAAAGAAGGATGCATTGGCGAAGGGTAGAGTATGTCCAGAAAGTACAGCTATAAGTAGCTGTCCTAGTCCATTGCATGAAACTTTATCTCATATTTACTCTCAGCTGTAAGAGATCTGAAAAGTATGCTTTTGTTCTGGATGCCCACCATCCCGCCCCCTCCACTACCACCAAGGGTCACTACAGCACCTCCCCAGCACTTTCTTCTCCACTCTTTACACCTATCAGGAATACTTTAGACAAGGGCAGTGAATGTTTGAGAGAGCCCTGGTTTATGGCAGGTCTACTCACATGATACTCAATTCCAACATATCAACAGTGAATTGTCACACGAAAGACCTGGGTTGAGTTTTAATATGGAATCATTCAACACTATTGAGAAACTCTTTTACTCCTTTGAATTCAAATGTATGCATTTATAAAATGTTGGAGAACAGAACCAGTTTTGAACTAAGTGCATTTCACAAAACACTTGTTCTATACTAACCTGTTCTGAAACTCGATTTCATTGTTTGTTTAGCTTTTTTCTCTTTAGAATTAAAAAAAGATATGTTTTTAGGAAATATTTCTACCAGGGTGCATGGTGCACCCACATTAGACATCAGAATATTAAAAACACTGAGAGAGTTCCTGACCTAAGAATTCCTTTCCTTTTTTTTTTGAGACAGGGTCTTGCTATGCAGTTCAGGTAGGCATCAAGTTCACTTTGAAGCCCAGGCTGGTATTGAAGTCACAGCAATCTTCCTGCCTCAGCCTCCCGAGTGGTGGGATTACAGGCATGCACCACCACGCCTGGCAAGAATTCCTTTTTATTTGTGTCAAATCTAACATTTCCAAATGAAAATATCTTAGATTTCCTTAGATTCCTTAGATTCCTTATCTTAGATTTCACACTGAGGGGGAAAGCTAACCTTGTAATTTGAACCTTTGTATGGACACAAATATGCACACTTTCTTCATTCCAGTTCTACCCAACTATATTGATACAGTTTTTTTTCCAGCTTGCTTTCTTTTGGGTATTCCCAGGTTAAGTGACATACAAGAATATGCTACCCATATAGTATTGAAGCAGCTTTATCCAAGTTTTTTTTGTTTTTTCCTTTTCAAGTTCACCTCAACACAGGGCCTTCTTCAACTTAACATTTAGAGTGTGTTTCTGTGGTTCTCAACTATATTTTCTTAGCTGCATCTTTTCATATTAAAGTAAGATTTGTGTATTCTTGATATTTTTAATTTTTATTAGTACATATCTGAAGTACACAATTACATTCATTGTAGGGAATTGGTACATGTACATAATACATCTCAATTTTTAAAACTTTTCCATCTGTACTCTTTTTATTTTGCCAGCATCAGACTCATGTATTCATCTTATAAATCCTTGCAAAGTTATTACAACGCATACAGTTTAACAGCATTTTAGAATCTGAAGGCGTTGAATCTATTCTGAGATTTTCCTTTTCTTCTATTTCATGTTTTCTACAAACTCGTTTTTCCTGTTAGTATTCTGTTTCCCTTACTATAAATTAGGCTTCTATTTGTTTTCATTACACAATTGCAGTTGACATTTTTATGCCTGGATTCTGTATTTTAGCTTTTTGAGGGAAGGCAAGGTAGTGAAACTCAGTCGGTATCGTACTACCTCTTCTTTCTCAGCAGTTTCAATTATTTTTGGAAAAGGCCTGATGATGAGCTCTTAAAAATTCATCTCTTTGTCATTTATAATGCATTTATTCACATTAAAGGTGAACCAGATAGTTTTAATCACCCTGTATATACAAGGTTCAAATACCCAGTGGGGGTCTAACACACTCTTAGATATGTAGATAAAGTTGTCTAGAAGAAAATTATATGAATGACAACATCCCATGTCTCTACTTAGACATCCTCCTCAACTTGATCCAGGGCAGAACTTTGAAGAAAGGAAAACCAGGTTTAAGAAAAAGATCTGTTACCCTACCATGGTATTTTAACCTATGATCTTTATTTCTTCAACTGTATAATGGTCATAATAATAGTAGTATCTACTGTATTAAATGAGATATGTAGTTTGAATAATAGGCAATTGTTGATTTTTTACCACTTTCAAAGCACAAAAACAGTAATTTCATATTTTCAACTCTGTACCTAACATAAAAGATTAACCAGTATAGATTATCAACAAAAGTCAGTTTTCTTAGCTAACCCTCTGCCCAGTTATTTAGCAAAGTGTCCCAATAATGTCTACTGTTTCTCCCTCCACTGGTCTAATATTGAATTAATTCACTTCTTTCAAAGCTCAGTAATCAAAGACTGATGATGTGAGAGTTATGATTCATGCATTACATTTTTATAAATTTTTTCTGATAAAAATTTATGCATTTTTGTATAAAATGAGTAAAACACTAAAAACTTAAAACAAGAATCACCTATTGTCTACCCTTCACTCTCCAAAATGTACTACTTACATTTTAGCTAAACTTCTAGGTAAATAGAAAGACGCAGAAACAAAACTTCCAAATAGATGTGGAATAATTCCTTTTTATTTTAGTTTTCTAATAAAATTTTATCCTATATCTATGATTTTATATTATTTTAAATCTAATGTCTTATTAACACTTTCAATGTCGTCAATTAATTTTTTACAATATAACGTTTACATGTTATTACATCTTAAGATGATATAAAAATTTATTTTAAAAGCCCCTAGATATTTATGGGTACTACTTTCTCTTACAAAGATTAGGAAAATATTTTAATAAATAAATGTTTATACAAATCCACAATTCTTTCTCCAGGATAAACTCTTAAAGATGAAATTGTTGATTAAAAGTTTCCCAAATTTTAGCAGCTTTCTTAATTTAACAAATTATTCTGCAAAAATGATTCTATCAATTTATAAACTCAAGGGCTGTTCATACAATTGTTCATTACCTTACCTAGCAGTTCCCAAATATTTTAGTATCAGACATCTGTACACTCTCAGAAGTTGTTAAGGCCTCTAAAGAGCTTTGATGTATAAATTAATATTTATCATATTAGAAATGAAAGCTGAAGACATAATGTTTATATATTGATTTTAATATATTAATACTAAACACATTAAATAATATGAAATGCAACTATATTTTCTAAACCAAAAAATATTGAAAAGAATAATTTTATTTTTCATCTTGCAAATCTCTTTTATATCTGATTAAGAAAATGACAGCTGGACTCTCATATCTATTTCTACAAGTCAATGTGCTTTTGTTTTATTTTTGTTTTTGTTTTTCTTCCAGTACCAGGAATCAAACTCATGACCTTGCGCTTGCCAGGCAAGAGCTTTGCCACTGAGCTAAATCCCCAGCCCCTCAATGTGGTTTTGATTGAAATATATGAAGCAAAGTTTGACTTAGTCAACTAGATAGAATAGTATGAAGTCTTTTTATAAACATTTTATATACCTATAGATATATAGAGATACTACTTAGAATTCAACATGTTATACTTCCTTAAGGGTTACTTATACTGTGGAATGAGAAGTCACTATTTTGTACCCTATTGCCTTGAAATCTGTTTTGGTATCCTCCACTTTAATGTATCATTTACTCATTCACAGTCGTGTAAAATCATATGGTAGTCATTTAAAAATATTTTTCATAGTTATGTAAATATTCCAAACTTTGACATATTTCATTTATATGATATCAAAAAATCACGTTTATTAATGCCACCTTCAATACCATCAAAAGTACCAGGGGCTGTCAAGTTGCAGTTCCTTGAAAGCTTTAATTTTATCATTGGCTCAAAATAGTCAGTTATTTTCCTTAAAGTCAAAGACTTTCTTCATTTATTTAGAAAAAGAATGTCTGCAAATACTCAACCTTAGGTGCTCATGTTTGTCTGTCTCTTTCAGGAAAGATGGTGGTCCTAGAACATGGCATCTCAAACAAGCACACAAACACTCTGTCTGGAGACAACTCTCACACTGTGTATTCAATGAAATGCGTTCAATATTTTCCCCGTTTTATCACACAGAATATTAAAAAGACATATGCAAGGATCAAAACTTTTTTTTTTTTTTTCCAGTGACCTCTGAGCTTTTATTGGCTTGCTATTTCCCAAGGGCACCCTGCTACAGCTGCTTCAGTGTCTTAACACTTTGGTGTCATTGGTCTCAGACACTCATTTTCCATCCACGATTTTGTGGGTGGTGGTTCTTCGGATGGTTTGCACCGAGGCGTTGCTGCTGTCTAGGGCATCGCCGAGATTGAAATCCTCCCCGGTACATGGTGATCTCAGCCTCCCCTTTAACCTTGATGCTCAGCAGGGCTTCGTACTCCTGGGTCTGGCGCTGCCCCTCTTTTCGAGTCTGTGCGAGTTCTGACTCCAGGTGCAGGAGGACCCCACTGAGTGGCTCCATCTGCGTGGCGTAGCAGGCCTCCAGGTCTCGCAGGCTGTTCTCCAGGCCTATCTTCAGATTTCTCATGGATTCCAGGTTTATCTCCAAGGACTGGGCCATGTGCTTCAGCTCCCTGAGTGTCATCTTGTCAGCTCCGACCTCAGCAGACTGCGAGGTGACTACTGTGGTGCTCTCCTCAATCTGCTGAGACCAGTACTTGTCCAGCTCTTCTCGGTTCTTCCGAGCCAGTGCGCTGTACTGGGCCCTGATGTCTGCCATGGTCTTGCCCAGGTCCTGAGATTTGGGCGCATCCACCTCGGCGGTCAAACCAGAGCCAGCAGTCTGTGCTTGAAGGCCTCTGACTTCATCCTCATGGTTCTTCATGAATATCAGCTTCTCCTTAAGAGTCTCAATTTCCATCTTCAGCTGCAGCCGAGTGACACTGGTGTCATCAGTGACCTTGCAAAGCCCGCGGATGTCCTTCTCCACAGACTGACGCATGACCAGCTCCATCTCATACTTGACTCTGAAGTCATCAGCAGCAAGAGGAGCATTGTCAATCTGCAGGATGATGTGGACGTTGTCCACAGAATTCGCAAAGATCTGAGCCTTCAGCTCCTTAATGGTCTTGAAGTAATGGCCCCAGTCTCTGACCTGGGACCCCTTCTTCTCCAGATGTTCCTGGATCTTGCCTTCCAGCCTCTGATTTTCCTTCTCCAGGCTCCTCACCCTCTCCAGGTAGGAAGCCAGATGGTTGTTCAGGTCCTGCATGGTCTCCTTCTCAGTGTGGATGCTGCCCATTCCGGCCAGACCGCCGGCATTCCCGCACCAGGCCCGCGGAGGCCATGTCGCCCCGGAGGATGGTAGAGCGAGACAGGGAGACACGGGAGACAGAGCCCCCGGCGCCTGCATAGACACTGGCCGTGCTGCTGGCCCGCCGGACCTGGTGGCTGGGGGCCCCGACCGAGCCCAAGGACTGTAGTTGATGAAGAAGATAGTGGAGTGGGCGGTGACACTCATGCTGTCCGGGAAGGGAAGCTAGAGACCAGGACTCAAGTTCGGGTCGAGGATCAAAAATAAATAAATAAATATATATATATAGGTGGCATAACTGTACTGTTGGTGTCTGATGGTTTGTTGAGGGGAACAGTTAAAGATTAAAAGTTTTTTTTAAAATATTTTGACCAATTTTGCATGGTTGTATCTGGTAATCTGAACAATTTATATGACGACAACAATTTGCAGTATAACAGTCATTGGTGAATTCCTGCAATCCTGCCTAGCAACACTGTGTATTGTCTCTAATGTTCTTTTAAATTATTATTTTCTTATTCCCTTTAATGATTTCATCAAACTTCTATTCTTACATCTGGTAATCTGAGCAACTTTGTTGAAGATAACAATATGTAATATAACAACCACTGTTAATCTCTATCATTTAGTTTGAAACCTTGTATCATTTTTAATGTCCTTGCTTTGTGTTGTTTGTATTTTGCTATTGTTCTTTTTTTCTACTGTTTTCTTTAAAATAAAAAAAGATTTAATACAATTAGTGTTTTTTTTGTTTTTGTTTTTGTTTTTGTTTTTGTTTTTTACCAACAATTTTCTCAATTGGAACTGAGCCTTTTGTTCCCCATAAGTAAATAGTAGTGAGGAATATACTTACTACTAGTATAGCTTTTTCCACTGTCTTAATTTGTGCTAAAGCACCACTGCTTTTCAACAATCACTGTACATACCAATACAGTGTAAAGGCAAATCACATCCAAACATTACCAGGAATACAATTTCTACCTCATAGTGTCTTGAGAAAGACAGAGAAGCTTCTGCTATTCTATTATCATTGTGATGATGATGATGATTAAGTATTCTTTCTGTTCTTTTCTCAATGAATGGTGGGGGGGTAGGGTAAATCGAAAAGGGTTTTTTTTTCACTTTTCTCTCCTGTGGCAAAAATTGCGATTTCATTCTACTTGCTAACATTCAGAGAAAGAAAGTCAAACTTTTCAATTTCTGTGCAATGACACCCTAAAGTCAGGTTCTCAAATTTGAAGAGAGCCAGAAGAGACGGTAAACACTCATTTACTTCAAAAAAATTATTATGTGTTTAAAGTACAAATTAGTTTGGTAGAGAACATCTCATGCCTGTTTTATTTCCATATTCCTCAGACTGATAGTGGGATGCTATCAATTAATTCATTTAGAGAGCAATACACCACAAGAAATAAATTATTTGTCCTCTGGAGCTAGTCACAAGGGGATTTTTAAAAAACCATTAAACAGAAAGACAACTGTTCATCTTAGAAAGATGAAAGGCCAATTCCTCCTCCTCAGCTGATAGTTTCTTAGTAATAGCGATATCAACTACATGTATTACAAAACATATTCACAGACAAATTGTTTAGCCCCTTTGACCCTCACTTTTTTCAAACATGAAATTGGATTATTAATACATTTTGTGAGTACTGAGCAAGAGAATGCTCAGGAAATGCTCAGCGTTTTGCTTGGCACCTAGTAAGTTCTCAGCAACTGGTCACGAGCAGTGGTGGCAGTAGTCGTAGCAAGACCAGCAGTATGAACAGCAGCTGCTTGAGATGTTTTAGGAATGAGTAGGGCAGGCTTGGTGAAGTTCAGTCTTTTTCATGATACAGAAAAGAAGAAAAGGAGCTTGGCTTCAGACCCATGTTGTTTTCAGTGCATTGCCCAAATTCTTCCCTCTGTGCCACTGCTATTTCTAGGGCTCACAGAAAATGCTTTCAGTTCCTCTGTTCCCTTGATGTCCTACCACCCGACAGTGAGCTTATCTCAAGTCATAGTCCAGGTGTCTACGTACTGCCTCCCACAATGCATTAGTTTCAAGAGCCATAACAGAAATGATGCATTTACACATAAGCCAAAGATAATGACATGTTTGCAGTGAACAGAGCTGAGTCAGAATACGGCTTTCCATTTCCTACACCCAGGACACAGAGCTTTAGGATAATCCCCAAGGCATTATTTTTTTACTTCTTAAAAAACTAGGCTGGTCATACTTGCTTTTTGGAACTGTGAAGATTGTTATATGAGGTATCATGTAGATAGAGCTTATCACAGTGCCAGGCACAAGGTGAGTGGTCAATAAATATTTATTCGATGATTAACTTATAAAAAGGCTGGCTCATCTGGGTTCTTATTCCTAATCTTCTAGACTAAATAATTCACTGTTTTCATTTCTGTCCTTTTCCTAGACATCATAAAATTAGAAAAAAATTTTCAAACTTGAGTCTATACCTACACAGAATTTTTTATAACTTTCTGCTTTGAGCTCCGAAAGTTATTTCATAGAAAAATGACCTTATTTTTAAATAGAAGGGGCAATTGAAAATCAGCGAACGGACTTACCCCCTAATGATTTTTTTCTCAGACATAATTATAATAATTAGCATTATAAAGTGCTAATTATCTTTGGACACAGAGGACCTGTACACCAGAGACAGAGGTCCGCATTAAGTAAAGCGGATTTCACTTTCTTCAGTTACCAGATTTCTCCTTTTTCTTCCTTGTAATGGTGCAAAGGTATTTAGTCCACCAAGGTTCATTTAAAACCTTTTTCCAGTTCAGGAATCTATCTGCCAGCCACCCACAGCTAGATTCCATATTGAACTTATGGATTTAAAAAGAAAAATTCATTTTTCTTTGTACAGTCTCATCACTTTTTGAGAGATGATTGTTCTATAGTTCTTGCTCAGCACCTAGAACCTGGCTAGAATCAAAACTGTGAGGATAATGAGTTTGTTTGGATGGAATAGGCAGGTATCTGTCCTCTGAGGACTAGAAACTCTGCTAGCATGATTGTCAGAAGGGTTAGCTATGTAGAAGAGAAAATCAGCATGTGCTAGATAGAATTTCAAATTGAATAAAACTCAAGGAACTGCTATCACAACTTTTTAATATTACAAAGAAGACACTGAGTCACAGAACTACGGCATAAAAGAATGAGAATCAAAAACATTCCTGATATTCTCAGAATAATACTTATCACTGTATACTGGGCTCTCCGTCAGGAATTTCTAATTATGGTCAGAATCTCATGTTAGAGTGTAGAAAGAAATTCAGGTACAGGAATCATTGGGATAAGGCTATGGGAAGTGTAACTTGAAGCTCTCCTTTATTCCCTTTGTCAGTGACAGAATCATTGTTCATATTATCTAACAATGCCTAGCTATATTAGTACAATTCTTCCCTAAACACCATTCAAGATAAACACTTGTCTCTAGACTAGAGAATCCTACTCACTCCCTTGGGGTAGAGAAGCAGTCTCACTCCCACAGAGCTATATTCAGCTGGAAGTTTTCACCTGTGTTAGGCAAAAATCTACCTCTTCTGTCCTGTACATTGAGCCCTAAGCAAATAAATCTCATTTATTAAAAAATAATATTGTTCAATGACTCAAGAAAAGTTTTCTCCAACAGAAACTGTCTCAGAGGCCCCTGGAGGGCTTGTCAAAACACAGGTCATGGACCGCACCCAGGGAGCTTCTGAGCCGGTGAGTCTGGTCTGGTACCAAGACTTTTTCTTTCTACTACCTTCCCCGGGGGTGCTCGCATGGCTGGTCTGAGAATCCCCAGGTTCGAAGCTGATCAGCCCCCTCTGCTAGATCTTGAATGGGGGTCTTACAAGGCACACTTTCCTAATTTAATACTATGTCATTTGTCCCCTTTTGAATGCTTTAGAAATTTAGCTGTTACATTTTTTATATTTTTTTATGTTCAAACTTTTCTTAGTGGACATGTAAGACTTTTCTACTTGAGGAAAAAATGAGAATTTCTTTAAAATAACATTAAATCAGAGCATAATTAGCAATATAAAACAAGACTACTAAAAAGACTGTGTCTCATTATTATGTTTTCATACCCTGTATACAAATTATTCGAACCAGAATGCACTTGCTAAGAAAATCATTTTTATTTCCATCACTAAACAGTGAATACTATGATGATTGGAGGGAAATGTGCTTTTCTGGTGTTAGATTTATTTTCACATTCTAGAGTTTATGGCAATATGAAAAGGTCTAAATTTGTAAGCCAAAGACCTGATTTTGAATTCCAGAGACCTGGATTTTATGGCGATTTTGATTTGTTTTGACTGTGTCTTTATGCAACATTTTAGTTTTCTTATTTTTAAAATACAATAAAATAGAAGTGATTGCCCTTTACATTCTACACGGGAGTAAGGGATAAACACAATAACACTTGTGTATCTATAAAAGCTTTAGAGATTTTATTGTGTCTAATATTTATGAACACCCTGCTTTTATTTTTTATCTGAAATTTCATTTTCATGGAAGAGAAAATAACACAAGGATTCATTTTCTTATAAGTGTTTTCAGGCATAAGGCCTCCCTGAACTGACTACATTGCCTATATCATATCTCCTAACCCCTTTTCCCTTTGCAAGAGTTTTTAGGACTCCATAAAAGTCACTTAGTAAGGTACTGTGTATTGCATATATTTTAAAATTCTTATCAGGAAGAAACAACAATTTACTCTGGCAGAAAGTGGAACTTTGGACTTCAGTCGCCTGATTCCTGGGAGGAGTCTTTTGATTCTTTCTTGATCTTTAGATATTTGTGTTGGAGTCTCACTTTTTTCCCAGTCGGCAGGTCAGATAACTGACACCTGATGGATGCTTAGCTCTTTAAAAGACAGGCTGGCGTGATCAGATGCTGTCTCAGACAGACTGTCTTTAAATGTATTTTCAGCGTGTCTTCAGACAGTTATTTTTCCTCTGTTCAATTTTGTTCATCTTCTTACTTAACTTTTCAAGTGCTACTATTTCCTTTTTAAATGCAGTATTGAGAAGTGCAAACATTATTGGAAGAGAGAGTCTTACTAGCATAATTGTGCATTATCTTCCTTTTATATTGCAGATGGAAAACATTAAATCTAGAGGGAATAGAAATCTGCTCAATCAGATATTGATAGTACAATTTCCTTTAAAAATACTTACCTGTGGAGAAGAATACTGGCTTTTTTTTTTTTTTAAGGCAGCAACTTTTCATCATTTTTTAAGAGCCAAATGACATAGGGAATTAAAATTCTGTCTCCTGGAGTCAGCCTTCTCCTGCTGATGCTGCCCCTTCCCTTTTATAATTTAATATTTTAGTGAGGGATTTTGGTGGAGTGGGAGGGAGGGAATGCTGTTGTAGCACAGTGTATTACAGTCTGTTTTCTATCTCTAGTACCAGCTCCATGCATAAGATGTTTGGATGGGTTTTATAATATGAGTAATAAAGAATACACTCGTCTCTTGTTAGCCATTTTCTGTACCACCGTCATTGAGAGCAACCCATCACGTATTGTTCATCTTCCCCAAACTTTATTGTTTGGAAATCAGTTTTCAAATAGGAAGGATTGCTTTATCCAAAACCCCAACTCCTCATTACAAATCCTTAGCTTGTTGGTGAAGACTCCACCATCACTGAGGGTGTTACCACCCTCAGGGCAAAACTTTGGGAACTAACTCACCTACCTCTGATTTTATGTCAACGATGCTTTTTTGTTTCCTCATTTTACTCTCCACCTTTATCCCCCTACCTACTAAATCCAGGTCTGCCTCATAACTCACTTCAACAAGATTGAGCCTGAATATAATGTGATTTATCCTGTTCTCAGTCCTGGTACAGAAATGAAGCTTATCCCAGTGATACCACCTGCTCAGAGGCTGACATTGTGCATGTAGTACAATGTGACTTATGGGGAATTCCTCGGAAGTCACAGATAAAATCACAAGTGGAGCAATATCTCTCTGTAGGGCATAAGCAGTTCCAGGTTAAACTTCCAGAAGCACACTCTCAAGGTAAGTGCTTGATGCCAGGTCATGTATTTCATTTCATTTTGGAAAATCTGTGAAGGGTATGTGCCGAGAGTGTAGGGGATTACCATTCCTGTGCATTCTTCTGTAATGCATCCTAATCTTCCTCTGCCTGCTCTCATTCATCCTAGATACTCCATCACAGAATTATATTCTTGATCCAAAATACCGATAAAGCATCTCAAATATTCTATTTTAAATTTGTTAAATTTTCCAAAATCTGAGTTTCTCTCAAGTACTTTTTCACTTCTGGAGAAGATGGTAGGTGCTTTGAGCTGTTCATTTAAAGAGAAGGTGTATTATCACCATGACCTGAACATAGCTTCAATCATTTAATGATTCCTTACTAGTATTGAAATTTTATACACTAATATCAAAGTGTAACCAGAGGTTTTACACAGTGATTGTGCATCCAAGGTTCTCGAAATTATGAAAACCTATTCAGTTTCCAAGGCCCCCTCACGGTTCTACCATATCAGAAACTCAGGATGAGAGCTAATTTTGAGTTTATTTGTAAAACATTCCCCAAAGTACTGTGGATCAAAGGTGAAAAATCATTGCTTAAGGAATTAACTTTTCATAATAAAATGTCCTTTGAATGTTAAATAGATATATTCTAAAGTATAATGTAAAATATAGTATAATATAATATATAGTGTAAACATATATACTCTACAATATAGTATAAATGTAGTATCTAATCCATTTGTGTGTGTGTGTGTGTGTGTGCATGTGCGCCTGTGTGTGTGTGCACGCACATATGGGGTGTTATGAATTCAACCAGGGCTTTCACTCTGAGCTACATTTCCCATTTATTTCTTTTTAGATTTGAGACAAGTTCTCACTAAGTCACTAAGTTGCCCAGGCTGGGCTTGAACTTGCAATCCTCTTGCCTCAGACTCCCACAGTATTGGGATAATGGGTTTGTGTCATAAATCTCAGCCCATTGTTTCTTCTTTTAGCAATATGGTAATAGGCTTAGGTGTTGTTTCCAGTACAGCCAGCTGGTTATATCTAATAAGTCAGGTTGTACTTGAGTAACAACAGAGAGTACAACACTGTGGATAAGAAGAATTACCTGGTTTTGCCTGATTGATTCCATATGACCAATTATTTTGTGACTTACAGGAAGTTATTTAGCCTTTCTAAGCCTCTTTTCTGAGCCATAAGTTGGAGATAATGTTACCATCTATAGTATTTATATGAATTAATAGAGAATCTGCATCAAACCCTCAACACAGCGTCTCACTTATGGCAAATCATCAGTAAATGTTAGCTGTTATGGTAATCATGACCATAAAAACAATAAGGTATGTAGTAAAAATAAATTTGGACAGGGACAGGAGCAGGGCAATAATTGCAAACTTCAATGATTTTCAAATTTTAAGTAGGGTTTGGTTAATTACATGGACCTCAGTTCAATGGTGTCCATACTTGCTTACCTAAGACCCCAGCTGGGGCAGTATTTTCTCAGCAAAGTGACTTGATAAGCCTTTTGGGTTTTACCACAAAAAATCCTGCAAAAATTCTCATCAAGAGACTGAGTGACTATTAACTGTGATCAAAGAATACAATGAACTTTAAAATGATTTTAAAACTGTTACAATAAAGAACATATTGCTCATTCTTTTCACTTTCTGAAGCACCTCTGGAAACCCTCTTTAGTGGAGCTGTCATGGCTGCCCTGACTTTCCCTTCCACGTTCCTCTTTTCACTCCCTGCTTCCTGGCTACCGTGAGACAAGCAGCTTTTCCTCTTCTATGCCCCTCTGCTACGCTGTCCTGCCCTGAAACCAGTGGACTTCTGAACCTGGACTAGTGAAAATATGAGCCAAAAGAAAGCTCTCATCCTTTATATTATTGGTTCAGGTATTTTGTCCCTGCAATGAGAAAGTAACTAAGACAAAGATAGATTAAGACATACTGTAACGTTTGTAAGAGTCTGCCTTTCTATTGGATGGCACTCAACAGCAGCCCTCGTCCTATTTGTAATCATACTTCCTAAGAGGACTTCCAGAACTGCCTCAGAAAGTGGCGATATGTGTGATTAAAGCAAGGAGGGGGCTGTATTGAGGAGATTAATGGTAATGTGTCTTTTACTGTAATACTTTTCCAAATTTAATCATTCACCACATATTTTGATCATGTCTTGCATAGGAAATTTTTTATCTTGTTGGAAAGAAGTGTTCACTCACGATCTATGAGTAATTTATTGGGATGAAAGAGATGACAGCATAGCTTTGTGAGACAGTGCAGTATTCTAAGTAAGATACTTTTCAAAGCAATTGTACTCTAGAAATTCTCCCTATCTTATAAAAATATTGTTCTTATAGGAATAAAGATGTTTCTTAGACATGAAAATATGCAACCATAATTTTAAAAGTTCAAAAGTTAAAAGGAAATGAAATCCAAGGAGCTGAGTCATGAGGGTTTTAGGGAAAAACTTCTAATTTAAAAGACTTATGATAAGAAATGACTACTGGCTGAGAAATGGCTGCTACTTTGCTTGTCTACTCTCAGAGTGGGAGCTCATATGGGATGAATATGAATAATTAAAATCATTGTAAAGATGGATGTTGCGTGGTACTTATTTACTTCTGTGATGGTTATGCTTAAGAGTCAACCTGATCAGCTTGGGCTTCATCTAGAGGATTCATAAAACACACTTATGAGTGTGACTGTGTGTCATGGAGGTGTGATGTTGGAGTCTATATCTGGCCCCTGGTGCCTTCTTCTCTGGTGCTCTTCCCTGTGCTGTGCTTCTTTGCTGACATGCAGTAAATAGCTTTGCTTTACCATGCCATCCTGCCATGATGGTACTGCCTTGGTGTCCAATGACCATGGACTGAACCCTCTAAAAATATACAACCAGAGTTGAGCCAGATTAAATGTCTCCTCCCTTCTATTGTGGGTATAGGATATTATATCCTAGTAATGGACAGCTGACTAATTCAGAAAATTGGTACCGGGCAATGGGGACTGTTACTGTGACTATACCTAATCATGAGGCTGAAACAGGTTCTCAGAAAGAATTTGGAAAGGTTTGTAATGCCAGTTAAAGAAGATATAGGATAATGTAAGCAGAGTTTGATGGGAGTTTCTGGTCAGAGATCAGAAGCCCAAAATGCTCATATAAAAGCAAACAGGAAAGGCCAAGCTCATGAAGTTTTAGGTGAGAACAGGAGCTTTTTGGGAATTAGACTAGAGTATATGGATTTTACGCTGAGGTAAAAGAAAAAAACTGCATGTATTTTGCCCACATCCTGATACTTTGCAGGAGGCTGAGTTTAAAGTTTATACATTGATTTGGTAGAAGAAATATTATCACAGGCCAAAATTCAGGCTGTGGCATGGGTACTGCTGGCTAGCTTTAGACAGTTTATAATGAGAATTGAGGGCAAAAAATAGAGAAGGGACTTTAAAAACTCAATTTTTTGCTTTATAGGAAGTGTGTGTAAAGTAGGGGCTAAATGATTGCTGGAGAAACGAGTGCCATCAAAGTGAAACGAAGTGAGTTGTGGTGACACACACCTATAATTCTAGCACTTTGGGAAGTTGAGAAAGGAGGTTTACAAATTTGAGCCCAGCCGAGGCAAATTAGCAATAGTCCATCTCAAAATAAAAAAATAAAAGAGGCTGGAGATGTAGCCAGTACAAAGGCCCTAGGCTTAATTACTAATACTGTGGAGGGGGGAGAGAGGAGGCACAAGGGAGGAGAGAGGAGAGGAGAGGAGGGGAGATAAGCATACTTTGACAGGGCACAAGATGCAGCCGTGAGGGCCTCCCAGGAATTGCCAAGACCCCAACCAGTGCAGGCTACAGGTTGCAAAAGTGTAAATATTTTATTTGAGAAGAGATACTTGAATTCTCTGCTGAAGAAAGGCTACCTAGAGGATTAATTCCCCAGGATTTATTTAATCCTGCCTCATCATGCTTAACTATCCAAATAGAGTACTTGCTGCTGCAGCCATGGTCCAAGGGGACCTGGCTACTGCTTGACCTGGTGCCTGACCTTGGCACCATCTGTGTGATGCTGGTTGTTCAAGCATCCAGGATACAAATGTTGCAGGGTGGTGGAAGCTTCCACCAAGATTTCAAAAGAAAGCTGGAAGGTCAGAAAGTTTGTGCATGAGCAATTGAGTGAAGCTCTGGGAATGAAGCCAATGATGACTCTAGGAAATCAGAGATGCCAGGAACATGGAACAAGTTCCATGGCTAAGGAAAATCACAAGCAGTCAGAGTTATCCCAAGAGATAAATCTTATGGGTGACAACAAGCAAGACCATAGCGGTGGAACAACCCAAGCCCTTTGGAACTCACATCTCACCACTATGTGCCACAGATGCTGGACACAGAGCTATAGGACTTAATGTTGATTGTGCTGGTTTTTTACACTTGCCTTGGTTTTGTTCTTTTTTATCTTAATATATTTCTCTTTTGGAATAGGATTATTTATTCTATACCTTGTATACTAAGGATATGTAACTTGCCTCTGGAATATGGAATTTACAGCTAAGAACTTTTTTTAGATAGTTACTCACTGTATAGTTCAAGCTGGCCTTGGATTCATTATGTATCCCAGGCTAGCCTTGAACTTCTGGCAATCCTCTTGCCTCACCCTCCTTGGTGCTGGGATTGCAGGCATATGTCACCTCACGCAGCTTAGAGCCAAGAATTTACCTTCAATCTCAGCATTAACTTTGGACTAGGACATTTGGACAATGCTAGAACTGTTGAGATTTTGGAAACAACATTAGTGCATTTTTGGTTGCATGCAGAATTGTTATGTCACCTTGAGTGGAAGTATGACTTTGTGTTTACTGAAAGATTAAATATGGTTTAAAGAGAGTTGTTTGAGTTTCCAATTGACAAAGGGTAGGATGTGATGGTTAACTTTAACTGTCACCTTGATTCACTCAGGAACTACTAACAGGACTAGTAAAGCAAATGCATGGGTGTCTCTGGGTGGATCATAGAGGTAAGACATTGAGTTTTCTATTTGATCCCTTGTCCTTTCCTCTCTAGCACTCTTCTGTACTCTGCTTCCCAATCTCCATGATGTGAGAACCTTTGCTCCAAGTATTCCTGCTTTATGGTCAACTAAGTATGGACTCAATCCTCTGAAACCATGAGCCAAGTCAAGCCCCTCCTCTTTTAAATTGTGAGTGTCAGGCATTGTGTCCCAGCAACAAGCGGAGAGATACAAACCCTTGTGATACTTCATGATACTGACTCTCATTTTCCCTCTCTAACCCTCACCATTCACACTCAAAATTCTGCACCTCAATTTTTTATTTAATTAGTAAATATCTCTGTCTTTTCAGACAATATTTCTCTTTGTCTTAGTCCTCCAAGAATTGTTTATCTAACCACACCCTTCACATTTGACCTTTTCTCTACGCAGATGGTTATCACTAATTTTGAGTGCAATCTCCCAAGATAGCATCAGCTCCACTGACCCAAATATCTGCTTCAAAAATCCCTAATATCATAGTTGTGCTAGCCTTGACATATTGTCTTCATTAGCTCAGCTGTGTGTCCATCATAAATCCCATCAAAGAGCTGACGTTTTCCTTCACACTGTTTAGAAAGCCTAATTTGAATGTTAACTAGCCTAGCATGGATACTATTCAGATGGTTAACAGCAACCTCCAGACTCAGAGAGAGTTCCAATGACCATTATCTGGAAGAAATGACAGAGCAAAAAGCTGTTTCTTATTATGATTCTTAATTTACAAATTAAAAGCTCTTCAAGCCCTCATTTCAGAGCTCATTCTACCATATTTGGGGTGCTAGTAGTAGATAATGAACATTTTTCTAAATAGTAAAATTGTTTCATAAGGTAGGATGGCAAAATAACTGTACTTAGATTAACAACTGTTTCAATTTCTTAAAATTTTCACAACTATGATGCAATCAAACTTTTGATATTGTTAGCCTGAAAATAAAGATCTGGGGTGATATATGTATTTAATTTAGCTATAATATTTTTATACTATGAGTACATAGAGTTTATGTACTCATAGTACACTTAAATGATGAGAACATTTGATATTAAGCACAGAGAAGAAAAACTTATATTGAGGGTTGGGATTATCAACATTTTAAAAACTATATATACAAAAGGCGGTAAAGAATTTACATGATGTCAAAGATCAGAGAGCAATCAGTAAGAAATTAAATGACCTTTTAAATAAAGACAATATCCTGGACTTATTAGCACTTCTAATTGACTAGCTCCAAGAATTTCATGATACACAGTGATATACTGTCATTTATTTATTTATTTATTTATTTTTGGTTTTTCTCCGGTACCAGGAACCGAACTCACGACCTTGCGCTTGCCAGGCAGGCGATTTTGCCGCTAAGCTAAATCCCCAGCCCCTATACTGTCATTTAATTATTATTAATTTGTTCAAAACACATTAATTGAGTGACTCTTCTTACTATATCTATATGTACTATGTGCTTGACATAATGTAAACATTATGAGACTGGAGGCCAAAAAATGTGAATCTAGTCTTGATTCTGTCACAAGAGAATTGAATGATCTTGAGCAAAACTTATGGTTTCCTTTGTGATTTATAAAAATAATAGGTGATGACCCTTGCCTTGCTGATCTATAGAAGCTTAGAATTATTGTATTAGGAGAGTTTACTTTTGGACTAATGTGTTTCTAATGTCATAGATTAATACATTAATTTGTGCAGAGGCAAGATCTAAGGTGCCCCCTTCAGTTTTCTTTCCTTCTAGTACTTACCTGTTTGCATAACAGTTTCTATTTGTGTGTTTATGGGACCTTTGATATGTTCCTAAAGAATGGATGGGCTAAAGGTAAGACGTCATACAAGACGACATGAGTAAGACCACACTGCATGACTGTAGTATCTCTTTTGTATGGAGAGTCTCTCTCTTGCTGGTTATAAGAAGGAACCTGCCATGTTGTGACTTCTCTATAGAAAAGATCATGTGGCAAGAAAGTAAAGGCAGCCCCCAGCTAGCAGTCAGCAAGAAACTGGGCCCCAAGTCCAGCAGCCTGCAGAGAATTAAATGCTGCCAACAATCAAGTAAGCAAGGAAATGAATCCTTCCCAAGCTGAGTCTCATATGACCCTGCAGCCCCAGCTGACACCATTATCACAGCCTTGCAGAGCAGGGATGTTGTCAAGTCAATGGATCCCATGGATCCCTGATCCACAAAAACTGTGAGAAAATAAGTGTGTTGTTTTACACTTTATTATTTGTGATAATGTGATTCCACGGTGAGAGGTCATTAAGAAAAATGCAGTAGGAAATAAATTTGTGACAATCTGCAATTTAAAGGATGAGATAGAGTAGGTGAATAGAAAGAATAGAATAGAATAGAATAGAATAGAATAGAATAGAATAGAGCAAAGTGAATAAAAACATTTCCTTAAAACTTTATTTCAGATAGACTGAATATGGATGTCTACACTGGGTCACAATATAAATGGATTTTATGAAACATTTATAGATTATAGTAAAATTATTATTATTTTTTTAAAATCTAGGAAAACTTACTGAAGTCATTGAATCCATTGGATTCATTGACTTCAGTAAGTTTTCCAATGGATCAATTGAATATATGTTTTCATGAATCAGTGAATACTTTACAGGACCTGTGGCTCCTGCTACACAAGAGTATTCAAGCATCCAAGATGAAAACAGTGATGATGAAAAACATTCTTTGGCCTAAGGATGTAGCTCAGTGATAGAGCACTTGGTAGCATGCACAAGGCCCTGGGTTCAATTCTAGCACCACAGAAAACAATGACAATAACAAAAAATGTCTTCTTCTATCTAAAGGGCTTTAGATTTTAAAGTAGAATCAGGTTTTAGGTTTTAAATGCTATAACTAGAGTAATTACAGCACTAACTAATATTTACTTATAAATTTCTAAACATATAAAGATAGAGATATTAAGACTTTAAATTGTCATTTAGAATCTTCTCCCCATATATGGTGCTCATTTCACTGTAGAATGATATGATTGTAGTTTGCACAAACAATTTAAAATTTTTTTAAAATGACACACCTATAGGAATAAGTATTCAAAAAATAACATTACTGCTTAGGTTGAAACTATTGTGAGTAGTTCCTTCACACAGTCTCTGTGTTCTTTTCAGCAACACATTACACACACTTTTGGAGATGTGTGCATAAGACATACGTCAAAACAGAGATTTGCAAACATCTGATATCTGAAAGTTGGGAAATACAGGCCAAAGTTAGGTCTAACAAATAAATGACAGCTTGGGAGTTTCAGAGAATTTGTCTTGCTCAGTGTTACTCATGGGATCAAGCCTCTGAAGAAAAGGAATACATTTATATAAAATGTAGACACTCGAGGATTAAATAATATATACTGCAGAGTGTGTTCATGTGTTTGTGGTATGGGTAAATGTATGGGAGCATTAAGGTATATGCTTGCATATGTGTCTGCATGTGAGTGTGTGTGTGTGTGCATGCATCCATGTTGTACGTGTACGGTTTCTGTTTACACCTAAGTCAGACATTACACTAGAGATCAAGAAGCAACTAAGGCATTTTTCTTCTTCTTTCAGACTGTAAAGATTAACAGATGTTCATAATGATTCATGCACCCAAATAATCAATAAACTGCTAAAACTTTGAGTACTGAATGCTTTGATTAAGGGTCATGGAAAAGATGCAGACAAATGCTGGCTTTCACATCAGGAAATGCGGGTTCTGATTCCAGCTCCACCATTTGCTGCTAGACAAGTAAACCTCTATGAGCTTCATTTTCCTCACCTACACAATAGAGATATGAATCCTTTCATTATTGGATTCTATATTTGTCAGAGGTCTCTAAATAAACAGAAGTAATTGGATGTGGAGATGTGTGTGTGTGTGTGTGTGTGTAAGGAGAGAGAGAGAGAGAGAGAGAAGGAGGAGGGAGATTAACTTTATGGAATTGGCTCATGTGATTTTGGAGTCTGGCAGGTTCAAAATGAAATATCTTTGGCATGAGCTGGCAGACTAGAGACCCAGAGACAAGTTGATGCTTTGAGTCTAAAGGCATCTGCTGCAGATTTCCCTCTTGCTGGAGGGATGTCAGACTTTACTTCTATGATGGTCTTCAACTGATTAAATGAGGCCCACCAACTTTATAGAGCTAGTACTCTACAATGTGGTGTGTTGCTAAGCCATAATGTTCAATATGTTAGGTGCATTGAACGTATCTTCAATTTAACAGTATATTTATCTTCTTTAATCAAAGTTCACTGGCTTAAATCCTCATCTCATTTTACCCAAAGCTTTGCACAATTATCTAGCATGTTTGATCACATACTTGAATAGTTAAATTGATATATAAAATTATTCATAAAAATTGTCTTCATTAACTTGGCATCCATATCATCTCCTAGAAAAATACTTCATCTTCAAATAAAGATGGTCATGAGACCAGACTTCCAGCTGGTATTATATAAGTCTCCTGACAACACATTAGCCCTTTTCTAGAAGAGGATACAAAATCCTTGGATGATGTGTACTCTTCTTGATATCTCATAACTTAAATATCAGGCTGCGACATTAATAATACTAAATGCTATGATATGATAGGCCCAGTGAATCTCAAGTTACATGATCAGCAATAAGAACAGGAAGTTAACAAAGATATCATTCATGTATATGATGTAATATATATACACATATACCCACAGATATGTAACCTGATACTCCCTCATTTAACAATAGTTCGACATCATTTTTAACTTTACAGTGGTGTGAAAATGATATGCAGTCCATAAAAAACATTACTTCAAAATCTGAGTTTTGATCATCTCCAGGGATAGCAATGTACAGCACAAGACACTCATGACGCTGAGCAGTAGCCATGAGCCACACATCCCACTGAGCCGTGCGATCGCAGGGGTAAACAGCTGGCACTTCGCAGTGTGCTGTGTTGAGAAACTGTGGCATTCAGTGTGATAGGTGAATTAAATGCATTTTCAATGTTTATCTTAACATATCCAAATGAATTATTATGGAGATTAAATAAAATACACATATCACCTAGAATTTTCTAGCATATGGTATGTTACAAAATACTGTTTCTCTGTAGTGTGCTGTGATGTAGGATTAATCCCTGATTGCAGGGGATACATTAAGCATGATATGGATTAGCCTCTGTACAGTTCTGGCATAATAATTTGTATGAAGTATGTGTATACATGTTTAGAAAACCATAGGTTATGTGTACAATAATTAGAAGTCTGGTTCTTTTTATATACAGTATTATACTACTAAATTTGTACCATTTTAGACTACATTAAGCACAACTGTATAATACTTGTGCAAAGAAGTCCGGAGCTTTTATATTTTTAAGAATCTGAAGCAATGAATATAATGAGAAGACTGTGAAAGTAGGTTGCTATATGCTTGAACTATTTGCCTCAAAATGTTGATAATGATGATTTTTTGGTGTATATACATATCTCCATATAGTATACACTATATATGTGTGTGTATACATAGATACATATATGTATCTATAGTATACATAGATATGTGTGTGTGTATGTGTGTGTGTGTGTGTATATATATATATATATATATATATATATGCATTAAATGTCTGGTTTTTAATTTTCCTTGAGTGGTACTTGAGATTTTCTGTATTTTTTAAAAGTTTAATCCAATTATATATTTAAAATTTAATTGAAAATCCTACCAACATTACACATATTTTCTCCTACTGTACTTTAGCTAATCTGAAAAATAAACAGATATAGGACAAGGAGCTCTACCTTCACACACTTTGCATGAGTAGTTTCTTTTCCACATATAAAAATATCTTTTGCTCAAGAAAGTGAGAAATACATATCTCTCCTAAAGTTGTTTTCCCTTTCATGACATTCTTTTTAATGCTGCTGTATAACATGTAGCAAATATTTTTAATTAATGAAAGTCCTTCACTTTTAGAACATTTTTAAGATCTCCAAACCCCTCATGCTCTTTAAAAATGTATCTTCACATACTAATGTTTATTTCATTATTTGATACCATAAAAATTTTGTCTTTTTCCAGCCCCCCCACCCCTTCTTCATATACTCAAACATATAAGATTGGGGGGGGGAACTTCCACCCCATCTTGCATACCAAGAAGGCTAGTTCACCTTATATCTTTCTTTTCATCCCAAATTATAATAATCAAGATGGTTAATGATTGGGAATTTAAATTCCACTTTCTTATTTCCAATCATTATGCTAAGATCATAGAAATAAATAAACTTTTGGCAATGTGTAGGGAAAGAAAAATCTTGTCAAATATACCCAATCAAGTTATTCTGAATCCAATCTTTCCATGCCTTGCAAAATCAACTAAATCCAGTTGTTTTCACAAGTTCCTGATTAAAAATGTCAATAGATTTTCTACTGCTCATTCTGTTATTTATCCAGAGCATTAATGAACTTCTCTACCTCCTGTGGATCCATAAATATTTCTATTTTATTATCAAAAACAACTCTTAATTGAGCTAAAAATAGGATTGTAGAACTGCTCCACGTAAGTAGTAGATTAACTTTTTTTGCTCTGACGTTATTGTCATTCATGCTCTGGTATTTATTGCACTCCTACCGTGTGCCAGGCATTATTCCTGGTGTTCAGAAACTGGCTAAAAAAGGCAACCCTGCTGCTTGTGTGGATTTACAATTCAGTAAGACACAGTCAATAAACAACTAGAAGCAGCACAAATTCTTTTGATGATAAATTCGGTAGGAATACAGAACAGGGAGATTGGGGACATTGTCACTAGATGTGGAAGAAGTGGATGTGTTGCCAAGGAAGAGTGACCAGGGAAGTTTTCTCTGAAGAGCTAAATCTGAATTCAGGCCAGAAAAATGAGAAGGAGCCAACCACGCACAGATCCAGGGGACAGATTTTTTTTTTTTTTTCATACAGAGAGAACAGATGCAAGAGCCCAGAAGCAAAAAACTGCTGGAGGACAGTAAAGAAGGTGTATGTGGTTGGGACTAAGTAAATAAGTGCCTAGAACTAAAATAAGATTGGTGATTTTCAGCTACCTACATTTAACGAAAAGGGCTAAAGTCTGGGCTACACAGTGAGTTCAAGGCCAGCCTGAACTACGTAGTGCAAGCCTGTCTCAAAAGCAAACCAAAACAAAATGGCTAAAAGGCATTGAGCCCTTAGAACATGCCAGATTCTAAGTATGTTAATTCATGTTTTTAATTAATTTGACAAAGTTAACGTTCACTATTTCCATATTAAAATGGGCCAAATTGAAATTCAGAGTAGTGAGTTAGTGTTCCACAAGTAAGTAGACCGATGCAAACTGAATCAAGCTTTTTAAAAGGTAAGTCCCATTACCAACCTGACACCTTTTCCACTAATCTCCTGAACCACGTGTTGCCTCTGCTACCAAACTCTCGCCACTTTTGCTGTACATCTGTCACGTGCTGTACCTTCAGTAGCTGTACAATCTCATTTACTAGGTAGGAGGCAGTGGTGTGCTGGTAATTGTTTAACAATAGACTCTCTCCTTGCCCAAGAAAGCTTCAAATTTGTTGATTTTGTGGTGTAAATGCTCCCACAATGGCTTATTTTAAGATAAAAAGACATCTGCCAAGCATACATTTAAGAAGAAATGCTCCTATTCAGTTCTCGTGAGCTGGCGTTAGACAGCTCTTGTACACCGAGAAGGAGATAACCAATAAATAGTCATTTGAAAGAAAATCCTACTCACAGGAGAGCAGTTTGGAATCCCTTTGTTGAAAATCAGAATCACAAAGCCTAAAACAAAATGTGTTTTATTACTGTCTACCTTCTCCACTTACCAGCAGAGAGAAAAGTAGAAGACAGCGCAAAAAACATTGGATTTCTCTCCCCTTGATTTGTGCTAGCTAGACCTTCATCACTGTTCCCTGAAATGGTTTCCAGTTGAGTTTGCTTGCTGAAAAGTGAATCTCCTTGAACAGGGTGTATACAAATATTTCCTTCAAAATGAAGAGGCACAGCACCTTAGGTACCTATAGAAGTTCAGGATAGCTTTGCTAATTGAGAATTTAGGAGACCAAACTCCTGGATGTAGCACCTAAGGAACTGTTTCACAATATGAAAGCCATTAGACAATACGGACTTTCTAAGAATGAGCAGGAATCTTTGCAGTGGGGGTGGGGAAACTGCCTTCCAAGTACAAATTCTAATGTGGAGCCGTCAGATAATAATTCAAGACAGAGATACAACATATGCTCTCATGATAGAGTGGGAGTTAGAGGACACAGAGAGCAAGTAAGCAGCGGAAACTCCGTGAGTTACAGCACCTCATTGCTATTATAAAACATCTTTATTGGGAGGGAAAGTGCAATATTTTGGTAGAAGGAGATGAAGTAGGTAATCTGGAATGCTCACTTATGGTGGAGTGTGTAATTTTACAGCTGGGATATGCTCATCTGCTTTGTGTCTTCCCCAGCTCCCAGCCTATCCGGGCCAGGCATTGAGTGTATAGTTTAATCCATAAAACAATCAAGGTGCTTAGGTAGAACTGGGGAAATGGAGAATTATATGAGAAAGAAACCATTTTCCGCAAGAACTTCTCAAGTGTTATCCTCCCCATCCTTTTCTTTTTAAAGTTAATTTGGTTTGTGCCGCCTTTGAAAAGTGGTTAGTGGCCATTGTGTGTGTGTGTGTGTGTGTGTGTGTGTGATCTCAGGACAGTTAGATTAACTCACCTATATAAAATATAATAACTCTCTTAACTGTTAGAATGTGGGCAATGCTGCCATTTTCTTAGGAATGTCTCAATTCTAAACACACCACAGGGCTGAGGATACAGCTCAGTGACACAGCGCCTGCTTGGCAAACATGTGGTCCTGAGTTCGATTTCCAGTACCGAAAACAAATAAATAAATAAAAACATCACAAGAGTCAGGTACAGCAGCCTGGTGCCTTTGGACTATTCAGGCTTACAGCAAATGGCTGTCTGTTTTTCTTAACGAAGGTAAAGCAGCAACAAGGGTGGATTCTAAAGTTATACTAAAGATAAGAAGAAACATTCAGTATTAATTTTCAGAACCAGAAAGAAATGGACCCTGCTCACCCTTTAGTAAGGTTACTGTGTGAGGAGTGTTCTGTTCTGTTTTGTTTTTGTTTGTTGTTTGTTTTGTTTCCCTAAGAGCAAGGGAGGAAATTCATGAACTCTCCAAAATCACCTTCTGGATTTCTGTATTTTTTATTTCTGTATATTTTTAATTCTTTCTATTGAAAGGAAAGTTAGAAGAATAGAGCCATTTAATTCCCTGGCAAATCAGAATATCAAAGTAACATAAGGACATTTTTTTAGCCCAGGATAGGAATCCCAGAGAATGGAGATGAGATTCAAAGCTCTTTGCTGAAAATACACAATGGTTTTAAATCTATAGTTTTATTATTTCTTTTCATTTTAATCAAAAAGAATATAATTTCTCCATGAAAACCTTTAAGTCAGAATTCATGTATTTATTTCTTTGTTAAATGACCTGCTAGGTTTTCTGAACTGTTTCTTTAAAATATTGTGAATTTCAGCGACATGGTGAGGAATTTTTAAAAGATGAGGTGAATCCTCATTTTCATGTTTTCCAGGACTTGACTCTAGAAGGTCATTATTTCCTTCTTATAAATTTAATCCATGAAAAAAAAATCATAAAAGTAACAGGAATCCCTTATAACTCCTGTAGCATGTATGTCTAAGAAAAAAATGTTTCAAGGGGTACTTTGAGTTGATAATGTTGCTAGTAAGTCTTCTTTATTTGTTATTGTCTTTTAAAAGCATGGAAATGTCTCTCCTATTTGGAGTTGTTTTCAGGAAATATGCACTCTTTTCTCTTTCTCACTACCTCCTGGCTACAGTCACTTTCTCTGCTATTTGTGTATCTACATTATTCATGCTTACAAGCCCAGCTGTAAAACAAAAATAGAGGGAATGAATGAGTTCTAAGGATCAACATAAAAATACAGCCTGAACTCTAGCCAAACCTTAAATCTCACTTATTTTACATAGTTCACCTCATTCTTTCTTCATGGAAAATTCTATTAGCCAATCTACTTTTAGTTTGAAAATCTGTTCATCTGATATTAAGCTTTATGCCCAGTTCTCTTAATTAAAATGAAAATATTTACAATATTCTGTGTCTTCCCCATATCACTAGAATCCCTGTAAAACCTGGAAAATTTAAGAATCAATCAAAGGTGAAGAAAAGGCATTAGTTTCATTACCTATTTCTGAAGTTCAGACACTCTTCTCTTTTGTGTGCATGTTTATTTACTCACTAGTGTGAAAATAGGTACCCTTTTTTCAAAGCTTTAACAAATATTACTACACAATAGCCCAACTTCACTGTGCTAATGTTCTGGGAGACACAGTCCTCAGTGACTCTCTCGGCTTGCTGCTGCTTCTGATGCTGGTAAATTGAAAAGCAAAACACCACTGACATGGTAAAAACGGCATGGTCAAGTTTACATCAGACTGCATTGTTCCTGCTCTAATGCACTCCTTTCCACACCTAATAGTGACTGATCTGGATGATCTTTTTCACTTAGGGGAAAAAACATTTTTAAACTCATTTTATCAGCTCCAGAGTTTCACAAGTGTAAAACAGGGAATTATATATGTGACAGTGCTGAGCACCGGGGCTAAGCCTGGAATAAAAAAACATATAGTTTGCTCGCAATTTAAGCCTTTTGTAAATTTTCCTCTCAAGCTGATGATCCCCAACCCTCAGCTTCCTAGCTTTCTGCCGTCAATTGTAGTGAAATCATTGTCAATTAATCAACTGGAAGAGCAAACACCTGCCCAATTTATTATTATTTTTTTGCAAGTAATTAGAGGGTCCAATAAAGCAGCAGGAGTAGATACATTTTCAGGTAAAAGCGTGTGTCAGAACGTGCATGTTTCTAAGCAATCTCACGCCACAAAGTGAGAGAGAGACAGACACACACACACACACACACAGAAAGAGGAAAAAGAATGTATCTTTTTTGACAACAAAAAGCCACAAAGATTTTCTGAAATGTGGAACAAAGAAGCTTGTCAAGCGACGATCTTTATTGCTTAGGATCTCAGCACCTGCAAGCATATGTAAAATGTTCAAAGCAACATATGTGAAAGATATATGTAGGTCACTGTTGTGTAGATCGTGGTGGTACTCTTGGCCTGGCTATAGACAGTGAGATACCAGCAATGTACCAATTTTATGTATATTTAGACAGCCAGACGACAGAGATGGACTCTAAACTTTGTTTCTTCTCTATCAAGAGAGAGGGAGAGAGAGAGAGAGAGAGAGAGAGAATGAAGCAGCCGGGTGGCAGAAGCCCATGTACACTTGCACAAAACAGGTGGTGTTCTAGTTAGGATGCCATATTTGCTATTTAGGGTTCCTGTGATCTCTGGAAGGATGGGTAAGCTATAGGGTGCGTAGGATGAAGCTACACAAAGCATCCATAGCTCTCCAAGCCTACAGGCTCCGTGCGACCTGGCACTGCGCATACCGAGAAGGGTTATCTCAGCAAGCCTGCTGCAGCGTCTCTGTGAAATTTGGGTTACCACATTTAGCTGTGGGATTACAGCACATAATACCGCAGATAGGAGATAATGCCTCAAGTGTGTGGCTGGGGCAATGTAAGCCTCACAAGAATAGTTATGGTAGCTTTGAGGGGTCAGGGGAGACGGCGGTGAGGCAGGACGTGGAATGGGTGATAGAACACGGCTGCGGCTTGCTGACGGCCGTGATGGCATACCCTCTCCCACAGCCGGGTCCCACACCTACACGGACGAACCAAAACAAAACTATAAAATGTCATTCGGTGCCCCATCCTGCTTCTTTCTCAGGCTGATAGCAGTAAATCAGAATGTATTTTCCTCAACAGCAGTCCAACAGCACACGGAAAGGGCAAACTTTTTTTTTCTTATATATTTAACTGCCCTTTTGAAGGCTGAAATTATAATTTGAAGTGTTCTGTCCAATGGTACCATATGAATTTTTTATTAAAACTCCAGTGCTTATTGCTTCTGGGGGCCAGAAATTTTCAAGATATTTATGAAACAAGTTGCACCTCTTGGTCTCACAGGTTTCTTCCCAAGATTGTTAGTGAGCTTCATTCCTCATTGTTTCCACTTAGCAACCTACATCCCTGTACCAACTCTCCACAAGGAATATAATTATTATGTACTGCAAACATGTACTAGTAAAAAAACAATAACCTCTCCAACAGTTGGGCAGGTAAGTTGCAGATAAGTCTGGTAAAATTCAGAATAATGTTGCCCTGCAGTGATACTTTTCTGGTCCAACCAGCTCAGAGTTTGAATCTGATCACATTTTCAGTATCCCAGAGTTTCCTTGTGTTTTACAGAGACCACTTGAAAATTAGATCATAAGTGTCATTTCATGTTTCCCAGTTTTTTCCTAAGAAAGTACTGCTTATCATAACCTTTGCCCTACTAATATATTTGGGTTATTACAAAGTTCAATACAGAGACATATATTTGTAGAATTGTCAGCAGACTGCTGTATCACAATCTCCCTTCTTCTCTACTTGATCTTCGATAAAAGGACCACAACGATAATTGCGACATGTAGGAGATAGAAGTTGTGCAGAACATCTTAAAATGAATTCTGAAAAGCATTAGGTATGGTGGTTACCAATGTTGTCCTCGAGTTATTTTCAGATCTCCGCCCTTGGGGCATGGATTAGGATTACGTTTCCTGTACGCTTGTGTTTGGATGAGACCACGAGATTAGTTAGGCACCATTCACTGTGATCAGGAGTGCTGTGGGAGCATTCAGTAGTCAAAGTTTGGGTGAGACTTTCCACAGCTATTTGCTTTCCCTTTGGCTTGTTTCACAGGCTGGCTCTTCCTTCAGGCTTGGTCGTAGGTGTGACAATGAACTCCTGCTGATCTCTCAGGTCACAGTGGACACAGACCAGGTATGAATGAAAAAGAAATCTTCACTGAGAAAAGCCAATGATCTCTGGGAGGCTTTTTGTCATCTCCATGTTAACCAGCCTCCTCTTTCTGTTAAAGGGGACTGCAATAAGTGTGGTTTGCAGAAAAAGATGCAAAGGCATATAAGTGTGGGCAAAATAATTTGGTCAAAATTAAATAGGTTTGGATCCATTAATGGTTTGTGAGCAATCTTCATAAATCTATTGTAAAGAGATACAAATGTCCCAGGAGGGTTCTATTTGAAGACCATTGTAAAGAACTAATATACCAAGGAATGCACCCTCACTTTCCACCACCTCACCAGCCTATGTGCTCATGCCATGCCAGTCTCCTGCTTCCTTGGTGACACCAGCTCAGGGCAGGATGCGTGGAGCGTTCCCTGCTCCTCTTACCCATTGGTCTGAGGAAGTCTGTAAATTTGCCTGCCCTTCAACATTAGATAGTTTCACAAAAAGTGTGGTGCTAGTCTCTAGAAGGTGACTTTTTTTTTTTTTTATAAAGGTAGACTTTGGCATTTTTCTGGCTCACTAATTTCTTTTCTTTTTCTCATTAAAAAATACACTTCATTTATGAGAAAAATGTATTACCATACGTGCTACAAATAGAAGCCAACACACCAAAGAAAGTAACTGCTGCTAAAAGCTGCCTAATTGAAATGTAATTCATTAGTTTCTAACAGAGATTCTCCCCCTTCTCTCTCTCTCTCTCTCTCACTACACACACACACACACACACACACACACACACACACACATATACACACAGAATTTTGTCTTTACAACCTTTCTGAAAGTTGCATTACGCTTCTTTATCTGGCAGTGTTTTTGCTACATTTGAGAAACTGAAAAATCTATTGTATTGAAAACTGCAGACAGCCACTCACACACAAAGTCAGTAACTTTTTCTTTCCTGTGACTATTTTCTGATGTGGAATGCTTGTATGTATAGGTGCCAACCTAACGAAGCATTTTGTCTGCGTTGGTGTGGTGTATTTGGAGAGGGTCATCAGAATTTAATTCTCAAAACGTTGCACCTGATGCAAATCGAGGCCATTCTATTTCAAGAGATTCTAGTTTCCTTTTTCAAAGGCACCCTGCATTTCCTTAGGCTGCAGGTGGCTGAGATAAAAGTTAATCTCATTCTGTGAAAGGGGAAAGGAGGAAGAGGAGGAAGAGTAGAGAAAGCTTAAAAAGGAAAACATGAAATAAAAAGGAGGAATGAAAGAAGGAAGGAAAAGAAAGATAGAGCCAAAAAGGAGGAAAAAAAAAAGAAATTCTGCTCGTGGACTCATTTATGTTCCGAATTGACACATGAGGAGCCCAGATCTTATCAGATAATACACACATTTAGAAATTCAGTGTGCACGTGCCGTGTTCCTGCAGCCCATTCTGCCTAGCTAAAACAACATCTTTTTTTTTCCCCAAAAAATCTGTTTCCTTCTTACATAGTCCAAATGTTAGAATGTGGTTTGAATTCTTTTTTGAACATTAATTTAAACAGTATGGGAATAGATCAGCCCTTATAAGTCTAAATAAAACTTCCTTCAACATATATAATGTGTTATGCTTATTTGGAGACTAATGGAGTTGGAAAGAAAAAAAGTGGGGAAGAGTTAAATACAGAGTAGAGTAAGCTTCCTGGAAGAGGTTTTTTTTTTTTTTTTTTTCCCACTACAAAAATTTAATTGCTGCTTTTTTTCTTCATCCTAACCTATTTAGTAGAAATTGATCACAAAGCTTTAAACTGGTTTTTATACCAGCATTCCAAATGTTCGGGTATTTTGACCTGAACAGGAAAATGCAAATAACACAGTGCCACTTAGTGGAAATGGGGGAAAAAAAAATCATTGTAGATGAGGAAGAAAAATCAACAGGCATCCAAATCGTTGTCTGGAATTATAGATACAAGTCATGTTTGACATTCAGACGCTATGTCTTTTGATGGCTTTCAATCACATTAAACTCCTACTGCCACAATAATAAGTAAATTGTGTCACACTCTATCACAACAAACACTTCCAAAAAGAGCATGGAGGAAGCCATTCGAAGCTGGTAGTGTAGAAACATTATAAAGTCTATTTGCTCAAGGAGAGAAATGTTAGTGACTTCTTAAGGTGAGACAGGCTCATAAACTGATATAGCCTTACAATTTTGTGTAACTATGTAAATTATAACCAGATACATGTACTGGAGTCAACAAAGTCACTTTTCTTTCTGTGTTAAGGCAGAAGCCATACACTGTGATAAGCCACTTGACTATTCACTTGGATTCTAGGGACTTTGAGAAAACCAGTATTGAAGCAGGACCTCATCTCTAGAATTTCTGGTGAGTCAGGGACCATGGGCACTGAGATAATTTCCAAACAGAATGCTTTGCTTGCATTAAATATCACTCTCTAAAGCAAAGCTTTCAGTAACTATTATTGCATTGTCCTTGGGGAGGGGGATTGTAATACCTTTACATGTCTCTCTGCTGTCTATTAAATGTTCTAATCAGCTATCAAGCAACATTCCATTGTCCTAATATTTTGCAAAATTCATAGCATATGTTAACAAAAGCACTGACTGTGTATGTAATTTAAAACGCCCTGTTAGGACCATCAAGGCTCCTTCCCTCACACATCCTGCTGCTCTCTGTGGAGTTAAATCTTATTTATTTGGCTCTGAAGGGCTCTAAAAGTCTGCTTCTTCCCACCCTCACCCCCAGTTCCCAACCCTCATGTAAACATCCTACCTATGGATGCTAGATTTCATTTGGATAACCTACCCCCTAGCACACAGTCTTAATGCTCACCTATGTAACTCCAAGCAGAACATATCTGAGTCCACATCTCCTGTTGGGCCAACTTGGGATCTTGTCAGGATGGGTGGGACCAAATGCAAACAGTTGTACTAATGGTTTTACTAAAAGTGTTTGAGACATCCCAGACAGCACTTGGGAAGTCGGCAAGGAATTAAAGATGAACAGCATCCACAGCTCTTAATCAGAAGCTCTTTCTATGAGGAAAAAAGAGAAATTTAAAAAATGTTCCTGCATTACCTACAGTGTTGTTAATGTAACTTTCTATTTACATAATATGTAAAAAGGGCTGTCTGCAAACTGCAGTAATCTATGTGGAAGGAGGACAAAAGATACTGATTTCTCTAAAATGTTCTTGTTAAGGAATAATCAAGAAGTTAGAACCTCTAATCTTGCAGTCAAAGCAGAAGTTTGGGGGCTTTTTTCTCTTTTTTTTTCGTTTTTGCTCATGTATATATATTCCCAGGCACAGACGAGTACAGACAGATTTACAGATATCAAATATATCATCTTTAACATTCAGGAACTAAATTAAACTTCAAAGGAAAAGTTAAAGTTCCCGGTGAAGGAAACAGTTATTCACTTTCGTTGTAACCTTAAGCACTTTTAGGGGGTTTTCTCTAAAATATCTGGGGAAAAAGTAAGGGTGTGTGTATATGTGTTCATGTGTTCATGTGTGTGGTGGGGGGGAGAGGGAAGATTGGAAAGAGAGGGTAGAAAAGAAAGAAGGAGGGAATGAGGGAGGTAGGGAGAAAGAGAAAGAGATGATCAAATTGGGATGGGATGGGTGGTATAAAATAAAATGAAAAGGAAAGGAATGCAGAGAGGTAGAGAAAGCGAGAAGATAAGAAAGGGGAAAACGAGAGAAGGAAGAGCAGAAGGAGCAAAAGATACTCTTTTGATTCTGGATCCCTTCATTTTTCAATCTTCTAATCAATGTCAGGTATACTTTACCAAAAGCAGGCTACAGAAGCTCTCGAGAAGGCAATTGTATGGCTAAATGCTTGCTGGTTCTATCTTCAGATGAATGCCATGGGAGACTGGTTGATTTCAACTGTCAATGGACAGTACATAAAGAAGATTATTTCTAAGACAACACAAGACCAACACAGCAAGAGAAGAAGTATAAAAAAGCAACACATGGATGGGTACTTGGGTAGTTGTAAACAAACAGTAATTGGCACACTTATTGGGACTGCTTTGTAAACTGTGGGGATAACGGAATATGATGAGCCATACAATAGTCCATTTGGTATCTTTTAAATATCTGTGCCTTAGAGTCTAGCATGCTGAATAAAACCAAATGAAAAAGAGAGGGAAGTATAAAAATTTAAGTCATCAAAAACTTTTCATCTAATAAATGCATACTTTAGGAATAGAAATGTTTCACTTAAAGTTCCTCAGATATGGCTACTATTCCACTTGATAAATTTTACTACCCAATACAATGGTGCATTTTAAAACTCACATTAGCCTGAGTTTATGATCCAAGTGTTCCAAAGAGAAATGAAAGAGGTATAAGTTTCCCAATCTAAAGACCCACATTTGAATCCTAGATCCAGTTTGAACTAGTTTTGTTCAAGTCTTAAACCACTCTGTGCTTGTGTTTTGCTTCCTTCATGAAACGAGAGTGATCGTGTAATATATACCGCACAGAGACGTCTTAGGGGTCAAATGAAATCATGTTTGTGAAAAATGTTTGTTAACTGTGACTAGTACTTTGATGGAGCTATTTTGAGATCTCTTTTACTTAGACTGATAATTAATAGGGGCATTGTTGAAAACTGTTCTTTTCAAAATTTTTGGTCTCAGTGAAGTTGTTGAAAAGAAATCTTCCAGAATGAAATGGGGCTTTCCCTGAGGAACCTGTGTGCAAGTGGAGAACTTCCTCAGGTTTCATCATGGAAAAGCACAGCCACCAACCGCTTGTTAGGTTTCCAGAGCTTGGTGCTCCTCTCACCGATAATCTCAAAGGCCAACACTTAGAAGGCTTCACACCAGCACTTTATGTGTATGGATGCTGTTCTTAGCACTGCCTATCCATCGTTCATCTCATCTGGTTGAAAATTCTGTACTTGTGAGGAAACTGAAGCTTATATTGGTTATTTGTTCAAAAATCACACAATCAGAGACCAGAGAAGGCATCATTAGCAGCCGATGTCTAAAGCCTATGTTTTTATCTGCTCATCGCAATACTAAGTTCACTTTCATTGTCCTCCATACCCACTGACCCTGTGAGAAGCTTTGCCAGAGAATAAAAGGCTTTTTGAAAAGTAGACTAAAGAGGGAAATAATATATAGTGAGAATAGAGGAAATTAAAGAATATGTGTTTACTAACTACTGGTCTTGTCTAATTATTGGCTTTTTCAAGGTCCCTAAAATCTATGGAAGTGAATGACCCACTAGCTTTTCTGAGAACATGGTTTCTATCTTAATGCAGAGAAGAAAGTAGCTCAACTGAGCCCAGTAAAAGTACCTGGGTATAATTTACATAAATACAAAAACTATGTGGGTTTATCCACCTAAAAGACTGTTGTACCTTTTACTGTTTCTATAGTGTCTGTGTTGAATGTTTTCTGCCTTAGTCTTTATTTCTCAAATGAAGCTCAATGTGTAGCTATGTGGAAGGGGTCAAGGAAAGGGGGAAAACCATGAAGACGTATAAAAGAATGGATACATGTTAAGTTTAGTTAAATGGTGGTGTGAGGAGACACCGGTAGGTGTGATATTTAAACTTTAGTTATTTCTTGTTTTTTAAGTAAGCGCATCCTATTTTGGTTTAAAAGCACAGAATGTTACACAACACTTCTGGAAGTTTTCTAGTTCTACATGTAAGTGAAACTGAGCTACAGGAACACTATTTATTGAAAGGCAGAGTTCTTACTCACGGCTCACCACACTGATGTAGTGCTCGGCCCTCAGCTTTTGTCAATATCGTTACAAAGAAGCGGTATGCAGGGAAGACCTTTCTGCTTTCCCTATGGAATGGTCAGCAGGACATTACTGATCTTGTCCTCTCTATACTACGGCAGGCCTCACACACTCATTAGAATTTAGTGCCCCCACAACTGTTTCCCCTAAAGAATTAGTAGACCTTTTTTTACTAACACAGGAGGTGGACCAGTCATCATGCTCTCTAGAGAGCTCAGCCAGCTTTGCTCCTTCCTTACAACTGCATTGATCTCTATGTCCAGTTTAACCAGTTCTCTCCTCTCCCCTTAGGACTGATTTACTCTTTTGTTTTTCTTTGTCTCACTGTATGTATATACATATATATTCTTTCTGTGTCTTCAAATCACATCTGAAAACAGGCACTATATAAAGTCTTAGTAGGAAACCACAGTAGGTTTACATTTAGAAGGTGCAACAATGAACCTACTAAAGGAGAAAACCAACTTCCAATATACTTTTTATATATTAGCCCAACAAAATTTGTTACATTATCTTTTGGATAAAAGCAAATAGAAAAATAAAAAAATTGGGGAAATGTATCCAACTCTGACAATTTGGTAAGGTAATGTATGGAGAATCATAGTCGCTCTGCATTTACATGAGTTACATTCAAATGGTTCTGTTGAATAGTCCAATTACTCCAGTACAGGTTTGAAATTCAATAACTGTCAAATGATGACCCTACAAGTGGCCCAGCCATGGATAAGGGTGAATGGCAAGGTTTCCAGAGAAATTTATCAGTAATGCTAGAGTAAACTAGATGAAGTGTTGAGGACATGCATCAGAGAAGGCTTGAGTAAGATTTCTCAAGATGTGTTGAGAAAAATATTATAGAGGTAAACAAACCCTGGAGGGATTTGAGCTTTGACAAAGTTGGAGATGTGATCTGTCCCATGGCTATTTCCAAGGAAGAGGTAAGACAAAGTCTTCTGACATTTATCTAGTGGGTGGTCCTGTGGGTTGGGCTCTATGTAGTGTTAAGGCATTGTAGTGAATGAGACAGTGGAGCTCTGAGTCACAGTAAAGGGCGCACCATAAAGGTGTAGACACACATGGCATGTGCCACGTCTATCGGGGAAGAGAAGGGAGACTTTCTGGTATATGCAAACTGATTTTTCAAGAACTAGAAAGTGACAGGATCCTGAGAGATTATCTAACTTTCCTGTTTGAGTTAGAAAATCATGGAAAGTTTCCACCACTGATGTGAGACAGTAAGAGGAAATGTACACTACACAGTATGCTGTTGGTCATCTAAAAACAAAGTCACTTAGAAATATAGCATTGAAATGGCACTGCCTCAGGGTCCCATTGGCTTAGGAGGTTTTCCTCATGTGACTTCCTTGGTTAGCCTATTTTATCCACATGCTGCAAATCTGCCATTCTGTTAGAGTGAGGTCCATGTTCTGTGTAGGGCTTGCATCAGATTCTCGCTGTTCCCTATGGCCTCACATCCTCAGCAGAGCTCATAGTCTGTGCAGCGATGGTGTACAGTTGTGTACAGGCCAGCGTCAGCCCAATTCAACCAAACAAGTCAGAATCTTCCTACTTTCTTTCCTAGAACTATACCTGAAAGGGAAAATTGCTCTCAGAAAGTTTCCAGAAACTCCCTGGGCATGAGAGGAATTAATGCCACCAAGAAAGACTATGAACCAACAAGAGGTTGATAGATGTTAGTGGATGACTGGTCTTTAAAGGAACAATTCTGCTGAGCTTTCTACACAGTTCTTTACATTTCTCCAGCTGGACAGAGCTCCCATTAGTCAGGATAATAACCAGTTCAGTAATGTATGGTTATTACTTTTCTTAGTTACTCATCTTACTTTTTCTATTCCCTCGTCCTTGCTTCCTGGGATCGATTTCCAAATAAAGGATATGTATACAAGTCTTTGGGCCTCTGCTTTTAAGGAAGCCCCAACTGAGGCAGAGCTCAAGGTACTTCGAAAGACTTGCCTCCTGCTTACTCTCCCCTATTTACTTTGGCTCTAATTTTTTTCCTAACACCTCACATTTTGGTTGAGTCTTTTTGATTTTGATCCAAGAAATAACCATTTGCATGCTTCCTCTTGCTGGTTCTTCTTGTCAGTTAGGTCACTGTTTCCTCCTATGGGTTCCAAATTATGTTACCCTTTGTCTCCGTATTTGAGTGGTGAGCTCTGTTTTGGATCTGAAAAACCCAGAAGCTACCTCCACTCACTTTAAACCTAATACAGAGTATATTTAGCCCTCAATACTAAAAATCTCCTTCCACTCAGCTGAAGAAGCAACTCTAGTTCTTTTAATTATTGGCTGTTGGCTTTAAGACTTTACTGATCTCATCAATGACAAAAGTTAACAACTGCTTTGTTCTGAGATGCTAACTCTTAATGGTGGAAGTAAAACAGGTGCCATTCATGGACTGCCATCAGAATGAGGATTTTTAAAATGTATATTGGAAAACACAATTTGGTATTATATCCCCAAATAGCTTCAGGTTCCATAAGAAAGCCTTTCATAGATGTGGTATGTCTATAGAATGGAATAAAAAAATAAAGCAAAAACTGAAAGAGTGATAATTTTTACATCTACTAATTGGGTTCTTATTTACATTTGTGTTTTCAACTCCAGTAATAGGACTATATTTGTTTGAACCAAGCTGCTTTTTCTTCATCAGCCTCTCAAGTAACTATTATTATCAGTAAGACATTTGGACTTCTAAACTAAAAGAAAATTATCATAATGATAGCTAATGTGTTGAAATAATATTTTCATTTATTGATCAATATTTTTTCCCCAAATAGCTTCCAAAACACTGATCCACATTGTCCATAGAGCATGGTTGCTGTGAAAATGTAAATAGAAACTGACAGTATTAAGCCTGTAAACCTAAAAAGATATAATTTCAAGGCAAACAAATAACAGCTTGGAGAAAATTAGTTCTTCTGAGTGGCAAGAACCTCTGTCTTTTGACCATCAGTTTCCAAGACCCTGACTCAGGTTAGAGATACCAAAAAATATATGACCAGTCCAAATAAGTAATTGCAACCAACCCAAACTAAGTAGTGGCTCTATGCATTGGTCAGAGTAGGAATGAAAGTCAGAAATGAAACAAGATTGATTAAAAGCTTAGAGACTCTTCAAACTGGGGCACTGTATTTATTGTCTGTCTCAATCACAAATGACAGCTTGGAGACCTGATCACCCCCGTGGACTGGGTGCAATTGTACACATCTGCAAGTGTCCATGTAGCCCTGGGGTTTAGATATCAGCCAAGAATGATTATGGTGGGAAGAGAAAACTCTGTAGTTGAGTGGTATTAAATCTGACTGATTTAATAGTTTACAATTTGGAAAGATTTCATTTTGAAGTTATATTTTCAGCTTCTTTGAAAAAAGTCAAACTGGCAACACAAGGGACACATTCTGGCCTAGCATTTTCCAGTGAAACTGAGTATTATCTGCACCTCTTAAACTTAGATAGCCCATATACATCAACCCCTACTTCCCTCTCACTTATTTTACCTTCACCCATTTAAATTACTCTCCTAGAATATGTAGGTGTTTTAGTGACTGTCTGTGAATTAAGAGAACAAAGCAAAAGAAAGGAATTACCCAGAAGACTTACATATACCTACAGAAAAATTCTATGTACTAGGTTAATTTTGATAATGAAGTTTCTACTTCATGTCCACTTCAGAAGCTGTTATATCTGGAAACATTACCTTCATTTATCCAAAGATTGGTGCCACCTAAACCATATAAGACTATGAAAATAAAAGACTTAGATTCTGAGTGGATAAAATAATTACATATATTTATATGTATGTATGTAGGTATGTGTATGTGTGTATATGTGTGTGTATGTATGTGTATATTATGTATAAATTAGTGCCCCTGGCATTCAGCGAATTTGTCAGTATCTTTCTATAGCAAAGCTTAGTAAGAGAAGATCCGACTCTCAAGTTACAATTATCAAAACAAAACTGGTTTCTTCTTAATTTAGTGGATACCAGGTTTGCATACAGCATTAGCCATTTTCCTGTACATTTCCATTAGTAATGTCTTTGCTGATTAGTTTTTTTCTAAATTAGCATGTTTATCCATTAGCATATCAATATTGCTGCCAACCCTCCTCTTAATTTTTAGTTTTCTTGTTGCAACAAAATTTTTTTTTTTGCCAATAAAAGCAGGCATTTCTTAAAGCCTTAATTAACTCCAGCACAATTCTTTTTTGCTTCTTTAATAATAGTGCGTAATATTTACTAAGATTATAGATTTTGCCTTATTCAAAAACACCATTCACTTGAATAAGCAAAATCTTCCCATTTTCAGATTTGGCATTAACACAGTCTTCTCTTGTTAAGAGTTCCCCTGACTTCTGAAATGCTTTAGAAATACTGTACATTTGCACGATTGCCTCAGTAAAGATTCAAAGGCAAGGATTCCCTAAATCTAAGAACTTTTCTAAGTGATTATTGAAATAAGGTGAATTCTAAGTAAGCATTGTGAAGGGAAAAAGATGGTCATCCAAACCTGAATTCTCTTGACATCATCTCTTTATCCTTATTCTTCCACCATAAATAGGTAGAATTCTAGTTGACTCATAGATTTGTTGTATACAATTATATAAATTTCAAGTCACCTACAAAGGATAAGTAACGTTATGTTTAACAAAGTATACAGGAAGCAAGTTAAAATATACAGTCTGTGAATGACTCTTGCCTACACTGTTATTCAAGGTAGGTTTTGTTGACTATAATAATTAAATATCTGCAATAACTTTTTTTTCTGCTGAGTCGAAGTAGACTGCTGTTAAAGAGTTATGCTTACCCAATTGTAAGCACTAGCTTGTTAAGGTAAGTACTAGTAACTATAAATGTTTATATTTAAGTGCAGGGGTTTTCTCTTCACACCTTTCTGGTGATCAAAAAGGAAAATGAAGTTGATGATGCTGATAACTGTATCTCACGTTTTGTTTGTGGGGGTGTAAATTGTCATGGTCCTTCTGGAGGGCAATTTGGCATTTTCCCTCAAGTGAGGATACCCTTGGGCCTAAAAGTTCTTCTTCTGAGAATTATTCCTGAAGAAATAATTGGGGAAGAAGGCAAAGATTAATGTGTAAAGATGTTCATAAGAATGGAAAAATGAAGCAGTCTCTCTACTCATGAATAGAAAATTGGCCATATTATTAAGAAAACCATATAATGAAATACTAGGAAGCCATAAAAATGAATTGAGTGAAAATCTCTATATATAGAAGTGACAAAAAAGTTAATATTTTTAATAAAGTTACAGAATAATCTACATGATATAATATAGAAAGATATATTTACATGGATAAATTTAAAAGATTAGAAAGTTATAAACCAACAACATTGCTAATCTCTGGTAGTCAGTTATAAAGGCATTTTCACTGTTTAATTTTTATTAACTTCTTTAAGGTTTAATGTTTTCACAACTAGCAAGTTTTGGTTAACAGTTGTTTATTTACTTCTCCTTTTTATAGTGCTGTGCTGTGACATTTAAGCACTTACTTTTCCCTTTTCTCCTTAATCTACCCTTTGAGTGACATTTCTGCTATGTCCAGTTTGGCTAAGGACAGTTGGCCCTTCCCTTGCAGGATGTCAAGGAAACTAGATATTTCTTAGAGCTGTTAATCTCTACTGGCACTTTCCCCCTAGGACATTGCTACCTAGACAGTAACTCAAAGGTGTGGAGGGTTCTAAATCTAAGATTCACTGTCAGGGCAGAGGAGGCATGGAACCCAACTATGACCATGGACTGACTCCTGCTATAGGCCCTGCTATTCAGCTGGGTGAGAATTCTGGGCTTTGTCCTTTATCTTCATCCTCCAGCCCTCTTCCAATTCTTGAGCCTTTTCTATGCCTTCACTTAATCTTTGTTGCACTCATGATGACCACAGTCTGCTTCTAATTGATATAGACAGATAAATAGATAGATAGGTATATGTAGATAGCTTTATTAATAGAAGGAAGAACTCTGTAAGAAAATAACATATTTTAATTATGAAATGAAAGAAATAATGAACAGTAATTAGATACAAATAAAAATATCAAAGTGAAAATTTATAAAAAAGGAAAAGAAATCTTCCCTGTGATTCCAAATAAGTAAAGTATACAGGAACCTGATAAGCTATGAGATGGACAAAGAACAGGAGTGAGAATCAAAGCCAAAGTTTACTTGTAACTGTGAGCACCTCATTAGAATGATTAGTGTATGTCAGGGAGAAATTCATCTCTATATTTTGCTTTTAATAAAATAAAACAGGGCCATATTAAGAGTTTAATTCTTACTGTTCACTGTAGATTTATTGAACCATGAGTCCCGCAGGGAGTCCCACTTAATTTATTTCCTATGAAACAGGTATCTTTTGTACTGGAAAATATTATATTTTATTCATTTTCAAAGTGTTAAATTATCTAGCTTTGTGTATTTCCCTTAGTAAGATTAAATGGATTCATGAAATCACAAACAACAAAACCATAAACAAATACCACTGAGATAACTGAGAAATAGTTTATACCATGACTTTCTGTAAGATAAAGACATAATGCTTCCTTTTTGAATACCAGAATAATTCAAGTAAAGGAATTCTTTAAACTTTTCCAGTATTCATATCTAAGAACATAAAATATTTTCACAATACAAGTACATTTACCAAGAGCAAATGTTTAAACAAAAGAACCAGAGTTCTTAATGAAACACCCTCAGGAAAATGTTTAAACTTTGCCCTTAAGTTTACTTTGTTCACTAATAGGCTTCTATTTCGAGTAGAGAGTAGGAAGGGTAAGTTCAATGTGTTAATAAGAAAAAAGTAATAATATTTAATTAATTCTGGCTGAACACACATGGTTTAATATACTTGGCAATATCATTCCATCACATGATATGATAATTTAATGGAACTTTTTTATTTAAATTGCTGGCAAGTTTATGAAATTATAAAGCAAATAGGCCATGCACTTGGGTGTAATTGACTGTATAAATGTGTTTTATACTATACTGTTGGCAAATTAGCCAATCCCTGTCATGGAATCAATTATTATCCAGCTGAATTCCACAAACACAATAGCAGAAATATTGCATTTATACAAAAAACACTGTGATTGTTAATCTTACATTGTGCATCTTAAAGCAAGGCAATAAACATTCATACACTGGATAATCGTCTTAAGATAATGCCACTGCCAAATGATGCACATTTAAAGATTCCTTGTTGCTGGAGACAGTCGTTCGGGTTTTATTTGTGCCTGCCTCTCCGGATCAATGAAGAGGATAATGGAAGCTTCAGTAGTTCAAGTCAAGTAGGGGTTCAGGCATGTGACCTCCATTTAAAAGACACACACGTCTCAGAGCCCGTGAGAGTTAGCCCAGGGACACCTTTTTAGAAATAATAACAATGCCTTGTATTTAAATAGAGCTATCAGTTTCCAAATGCTGTCGTGCACACTCTACCTTGTTACTTTTCAGAGTAAAAAGCTACGTTACGGATGGCCCAAAGAGAAACTGATCTGGTTCCTTGTCTAGTTTAATGTACCGGTGCGGAAAGAGCAGAAGGAGGGAGGGACAGGCTTCCACACGCTACTGTTCTTCTTCATTTGTCCCCATAGAATTTCCAGCAAAGCTGCTGTAAACCACTTGTTGGAAAAATTCCTGCGGCCAGCTTCTCAGACTCCACAGCTCAAAAGTTGTCCGAGGGTGCAGTGAAGGCTTGAAATAAACGTTTAAACAGAACTCACGGAGATGAAGCGTGCCTTCTCGCAAGGGTGGCCCTCAGCTTAGCTTTTCTCATTTAAACTTCTTAATACTGTGAGGTTTACTTTCTTCATTTGTGTGATGAGAAAATTCAGACCTAAGAGGTCCAGGGGATTCCTCCCAGATTACACAGGTACCTAGTTTGTACGACCATCCAATGATTTGCTTGGCTCAAAACCTTGTTTTTTTCCTATGATGAAAATCTAAACAGCAAACCTGTCCTCGTGCAGACCCTGAAAAAGAAACTAAATCTGAAAAAATGCTAAAATAAGTTCAGCAGGAAGCTTCGTAAGCATATTCCCTACAGGAATATTTTCTCCTTAAAGAGAGAACATTCATTTTCTTCTCACTATTTCAGCAGGGAGCAGATTCCTTTCATGTCATCTCTTTGTCTTTTTTCATATTCATTTGAATTAAAATTTTAAGATTCCATTCCTTCTAATAGAGCTGTCATGCCTTAAAATTTTAATCCTTGTGGATTAACACAAACGGATGTACATACATACATTTACATGTATGTATATATATCCGCTATTCAGAACAGGCTATTGCATATAGTAAGTTTGCAATCAGTATTAGCTCTTACCGTTCTTAAATTTCAAATAAGGCTTTTAGTCTAAGAAGCTTTTATTCTTCTCATCTACTTGGAGAACCCTGATTCTTAGAGACTATCCCCTTTGGGAAGCTATCTGTGATATGACAGGCAGTGAGAGCCTCTCTGTACATCAATGGTGCTTTGTTCATATATATTCTTAATCTGATTTTAAACCAAATACTGGTTTGAGTGGATATCTCACCCATTAAACGTTAATGCTGTTAAAAGCAAACACAAAATCTTAATCCTTTCAGGGTCCCCAAAATGCCAGTCAAGTGCCAGTCATTTAATATGATACAGCAAATAACTGCTGGTTGAATAAAAGACATTTGAAAATCAAAAAAGTTGCTGTGTGATATATCGGAAAACTTGTGGGGACTCTAGATATTTTTAAGAGCGCTAATATTCTACTTCTACCTCCAACAAATCTTGTCCTAGGTTATTGAACAGTAGAAAGTCTTAGTGTTCATCATCTCTCTCGAGGGAGACAGAAATTGGTCCATTCTAGTTTTTCTGTATCATCCTTTTTAGAGAAGAATGGGTAGGGTAGAAATATCCTCTCTTACCCCATGTTGCATATATTTTAGAGTTTGAAGTATACTATAGCTATGCTGGTAAAATTCAAAAAACATTTCATTCATTTGCATGTGATTCATGCCAGAGACCTGCCAGAAGAGTGTAGATATGAATCAAAAAATGTTTTGATTCATTATTCTCCATATAGAAGTAATTATCTATGCCCATGAGATTCTCCCAAAGGGACAGCATGATATTTAAAACAGAAGAATTTATAGCTCTCACACATATTTGCATCTTTTTAGAAGTGGATAATATTTTGAAAAGAATCGTGTGGAATATATGAGTGCCCTCAGGCCTGCAGAGTTCCAAAGACTCTTGCCAAATATTACATATTAAAGAGCTCCAACTTGATTGGCAAACCTAAACTCGAGCAATGGGTGTGGAATATTAACTTTTTGAAGTGATAGCCCTTACAAGTACAAATGATGGCTCTTATATCCTAGGTTTTCTTCAGGACATTTTCTTATGTGTGTTTTGGTACTACCCAGGTGTCAGCGACAGTAACTAATTTAAAATGATTGATGATTTGGCACCCGTGGGATGAACATGATTCACTCCTTCCCTCTTTGGCAGTCAAAACTCAATTTGGTTTCCTCCTTTCTGTATAACCCATGAAAGTAAGATTTTCTAAGGTTTAAGTAGAAGCTGCTGAATAGATTCCTTAAGTGACTTCAGCTGACTTGCCAAAATCGGAACTGGAAGAGATTGTGGTAGGTTACAGAGGCTGATTAGGTACCCGACTTTTTTCACAGTTCCAACAGTAAGATGAAAACTCCAGGATGATTTGCTTTTTAAAGGAATGGGTGCTTTGGGAGTACCACTCAAGGTACCCATATCCGCTTTACTCTGTGCAAAAAACTGTCCAATTCCACTTGTTCTTGGAGACTTTAGTACGTTCAGTTCCATACCCTTCGTGCTGAAGGTGTCAAAACTTAAAGGGTTTATTTCAGCAACTTCCTATGTCTTAGTGTTTCTCAAAGTTTAATGTGCGCATGAATTTGCTGTGGATACTTCTTAAAATGTTTTGATTCAAAGTGTGAGAATTGGTGTTGGCCTTTCTAAGAAGTCCTCGTGTGATGCACGGTCGTGCAGACCATACTTTGATTTTCAAGTGTCCAGAAGTGACTCTCAGCCCTGGGTTGGTCCCTCAGTGTCTCTCGGGGTCCCTCAACTATAATGTCAGGGGAAATTGGACATTCAGTGTTTTGGAATAGTACAGTAGGGCACACATTCGAAACAGAAAGAACAAACAAACAAGCAAAAAACACCCTTCAAAGGCCGCTTGAAATTGAAAATCCTGGAACTGTGGAGAACATACCTTCTGATCTCCTTATTTTACCAAGAGAGTTCTAGAATTTCCCATCATTTCAAGAATGAGAAAAGAGGTTATTAGAAGCTTAATTTCCCATTTTTCTAATCTGAGGTTCATTTTTATGCTACCGTGGACAATCTTTTAACTCCTTAAAATAAGCTAAATAACATAAAAACCTTCCATTCGTGAGTTCTTTAGAGGATACGGTTGGTACCTCTTGCAGATCCTTTGCTGTCTTTGTTCCCTGTTTCCGTACCTGCTGGGGCTGGGGCTGGGGTTGGGGCTGGGGCAGGGTATGGGGGTGCTGGGGAGAGTCCTGCTCAAGTGAGAATCTGCTGGTCTCATGGGTTTCCAGTGCCTGGATCTCTGCTGCCTCTACAACTAGATGAATGACTAAATCAACGCATGGAGCACCACCTTCCTTGCCTCAGGATGTATCTCACATGTTGCCCTGTGTTCAGGGTGGGGCTCCCTCAAACACCCCTTTGCTTAGTTCCTTCCCCAGACATACCTTGCTTTCTTTTCTCCCCTTGTCTGAGAGCAGCTCCTCAATAAATCACTTAATATAACAATCCTCCTTTGACGCTCTGTTTCCGAGGAACTGATCTGAGATAGGTTACGTTATAATTTTCTTCTCTCATAGTCAAGAAACATCATTTATTTCCAAGAAATGCCACCAGTTTCAAAACAAGGACAAAGAAGAGAAAGGAAACAGAACAAAAATGGAAGGAAAGAAAACAGAAAGAAAATGGGAGGAAGGAAGAAAGGAAGGAAGGAAAGAAGGAAGGAAGGAAGGAAGGAAGGAAGCAAGCAGGGAAGGAGGAAAGGAAAGGAGCGAAGTTGGTTAAATAAATGAATACATCTAAATGACAGAAAACAACCCCGTGTTATAATGGTAATGTGTGCTCTTGAGTTGCTCTCTGTGATTTAGTGTAGAATAATTTCTCATGCTAAGTACAGAGAATTATTTATGTTGATTTTTTGCTTAAATAAAATGAGATGAGATGGAGCTGGGGGTGTCGACGCACACCTATAATTCCTGCACATAGAAGGCTGAGCCAGATAGGATCACAGCAAGTTTGATCGAGACCCTCCTCCCCTCAGAAAGATGAGATGGGATAGCTCCTTTTGCTAGAAAAAGGAAAGGAATCATCATTTTTTTCAACCAGAGCCACATTAATGTCTATTCTCCTTCTGAAATCCTGAAAAGCAAACAAAAAATAAACTCCTTGTGAGCAGGACATGTACCAGATAATTCAGGTTCAAATAGATCCACTTCTGTTCATATTGCAGAGATGAGGCATTCATATATAGATGATCATTATATTCTTACTTTATCTTGTCTTTGAACGAGTGGTAAAGTTATAAATAAAATGTTGTTCAAAGAGAGGTATAAATAAATTGACATAATTAGGTGTCATAATTAGGTGCCCATTGCTGTTTCAGACATATTTACATAATTGTCAGTGCTGCAATGAAAATAATTGTTTGCCAGGATTGCTTCTGTTAAAACTGATAGTGCCTTACTTAGTGTGGTTGGTTCTAAGTGGTTGTTTAGAAAATATTTTAAACTTTGATGTGGAATCACTGAGTACCGGCTTAAATTTTTGTTTATCAAGATTTCTTTTTCAAAAATAATGCAAAGGACTAATAGCTTGTAATTACAAATGTCACTCATACTTGAAATTTGAGAAAAATAAAAGTATGGTATATATATATACGCACATGCATGTAAGTAAAACTTTATACATATGTATGCACGTAATTGTATACATACACTTAGATAACTTTTGCTCTAGGTTTTAGCTTTTAAAATATAGAGCTCTTTGAGTATTAATGTATTCTTTATTAATGACTAACTTCCAAGGTCAACTGAAATACAGAAGTTGAAGGAAATTAATATGATTCTGTCTGAAAGAGGAAGATAGGGCAAAGATGCTTTTGTAGCAATTAGATCTCTTTATTAATCTCCTGTCTTTGAAACTGGATTTTCTCTTCTCCATATGTGCTCCAAATCCCTCCCATCTTTGCTCGTATGTCACCATCTCAGAAGGTTCTATTTTGGCCATCCACTTTTTAAACGGGGTTTCCCATCATCCACACATACATGTCATACTCTGCTTTACTTTTGAACGTTTTTCCATAGTATTTAATAACTTTTACCAATCTATATGATTTATCATTTATTCATTCTGTCACTTAGAAAGTAAGTTCCAGGAGGCAAAGATATTAGCTCTTTATTTCTAGTATGTGTTATTTCATTTTTTATTCACATTAATACATTTTTTGTTTTATATAATACACTTATTGCGGGTAGTACATATACGAATAGGACACACCTTAATTTCTTCTCCTCCTTGCAACATCTCTTTTTTAAAAATGTAAAAAACAGGCAACAAGGAATTTATTATTCACACAATTAAAAAGTCCACGAATAGTCACATGTAGGGATGATTGTATCCAGTTCACCTTTTAAGAATGTGGTATCTTTTTCTTTTTTCTTTTTCCTATCTTTTTTCTCTCTAGCAGCCTAAAGTCCTCTAGAACATGTATCTTGTTCTTTCATCTGTCTATTCCTAGAGCCTAGCATTATACCTGATCAAATAGTAAGTGTTCAACAAATACTTAATTAATTATTGAGTGGGAAAACCACTACATTATGCTAATCTTAATTTACCGAGGATAAGACTGTAACTTTTAGTGAGTATAGCAGATCCATTGGGTGGGAAAAGTATGTATAATTTGAAAACAAAACAAAACAAAACAAAACAAAAACCTTGAAAATTTTGTGGCACAAAACTCTTCTACTATCCTTCATTATTTGCTGCTGAGAATCATTGTTTTAACCAAGCAAGACTTTCTTTTGGTGTCATGTGTGACTACAGATCTTATTTTTATCCAAATAATTAATCAATTCTTTTAGACAATCTTTAAACTATTCATCCTTCCCTCTTCACACATAGTAAAATAAAATTTATTTTACCTTCTCACTCTCTTATCATATGTAAAATCTCTATAATAATGTAAGAATATACATTATTGTATATAATAAGTAAAGATGCCTTTATGGCTTTTATCTTGTTTCTTTCACTACTCTGTGAGTCACATGATAACTCCATATTCTTTTTGATAACTGCAAATTTTTAAAGTTTCATTATCTGGTAGTTCAAAGAATGAATGCAAAATTCTTGTATTTGTTAATTATGCTTAAATGAAAATAGCCATTTGTGATTTGAATATCTACTTTTTTTCCAGTGCTTTCAGTCAAATACAGGATCTTGCATAAGTTATGCAAGGTTTTGGTCTCTAGGGTAGGGTCACAGCCTGATTCTGAGTTTTGGTGGTTATTGCTTAGGAGTAATTTACGGATCTGTGAATATCTTTATACACATTTCCTTCTTCACCCAATCAAAAGTATGGGAGCAAGGAAGGCTTTATCTGATTATTTATAACAGAAGAACTGAGTTACAACCCATTTTCCAGGCCACAGACTGACAAAGTACTTCAAATTATCCTCAAGGATTTCCTTTTGGTTCAACAGCAGCTAAGCTTTAGATGCTTATAGCACCTAACTCCATCATATAAATGTTTATTGTGCTAAAAAATTGTTCCTGATATGAAGTAGAGTGGGTACAGCCCTTTTGTTCTAACTGCCCTCTTCTACTGCTAATAATAATCAATGTCTCTTATTGTAACATGATTTAACTTGTAGCTAGACAGTTATGTCTCCCCTCAGTCTCCTTCAACTTGAATGAGTGTTCCCACGCTCTTAACCTTTTCTCCCAGGTCTTGTTTTCCAAACCTTTTATCATTTTTGTTAGTCTCCTCTGAGATGCCAGCCTATCTTCTTAAAGAGAATACTGTATCTGATAGCTTCACCTGAAGCAGAACCATTTCCTCACAGAACAGAATTGGTTCTTTTGTTTAAGGCGTTTTTCTTTTGAGCTATTTCACAAGGCCTTTTTTTCTAACCTACAGGTGAATTGTACTATTGCTTAATAGTGTTCCCCAGTTTTACAGCTATTTGGAAATTTACCAAATGTCATCATCAGACCCTTGCACAGATGTACAAAATATAATGAAGCAATTATTTAAAAGAACATAAAACTAATTGTTTAAAAACTTACAAAAACCCCCACCAAACCTCTCCAAGTTAATCCAGCTGTTATCTCTGACCTGCTTTCAGCAGGAAGTTTACATGTAAAGAAGAGAATATTATTTGCAGGTGTGAAGGCCCCTTGACAGAGATTAACTTAAGAATTTGGCTGTGTTATTTGGCCTTGTTTATGTTTTGTTGTTGTTTTTGTATTCTTCTGTGATATATAATCAGGTTTTTCAGAAAATACAAAAACATGTACTTCTCAAAATTACAATAGACATTAAAATATTACAGAATTGCACAAGAAAAAATTAATACCAATTGATACCAATCCGCATATCATTTTGTAACTAATGTGCAGATTATATTATCATTGTTACTGATAGGACATGATATCAAATGGTATTGTTACATGACAATGTCATCTAAAATGTAGCACAATCCAGAATGCATGATAGCAGTCTCTTTTCTGAAAGCCTCATGCACTGAATTGTCTGATCACACACAACACACACACACACACACACACACACACACACACACATTCTGTAACATACTGTTACGCCATCCAACCATAAGTCTTTAATGAAACCCCAAACCTTTGTGCAATATCAATCTGCCAAAGAAAGTAGTCCCTTTGCAGGTGATATAAGCAAACTCAGCTGCTTCCCTTTTAAACTTACAGTTTCTTCTTCCACAATCAATCTAGTTGCTACAATTATCTATGTGACAGATGTTAAATGGAGAGATGTTTAATTTTCCCAAGGTGTTATTATATACTTATTTTATGTTCATTTGTTTTCACTCACCTAACTGCTTCATTGGAGTGAAATTTCCTCGATGACTGTCTTGGGTTGTGTGAACTCCACATCTCATTTCTAAATAAGTCTTCCCTGACCTAAAAAAGCATTTTACTGCCCTATAAAAATAAATCCTTTTGCTCTGTGTATCCTCTTCTAGCTAATGATTAAATCTACATTTCACAAGGAGTTATCTGAGTACAATGGGATATTTATAAGGAAAGGATCCTCTGGTCAAGTTGGGTTGGGAAACTATTCTTTCCCTCCTGGAGAATCACGATCCCCATATGAATAATAAAATCTTAGAAAAGCCTAAGAGGGAAGAAACCCATTAAAGGCAACATTTCCCAACATTTTTGGACTTGACACTTGTTATGTTTTCCTCCCACAGAGCTCTCACTAACAATCTTTGGAAACCACTAGCAAAACTGTGAAATATTGGTTACAACAATATTTCATCCAGTGATACCTTCTCTGGGGTGGGCCGAGTCTTCTAAGTATAAGGAAGCAGACCAATTGTGTTTCTTTTATGGTCATCTACAAAATATGTAGGCACATGGTGAGATACTTGAGCATGAGAGGTGGGAAGAGGCAGTCACGATACTAATTGCTAAAATAACTATTAAATATGTATTTTACACTGGACAACCTTACACATCTTATGGATCATCAAATCATTCAGTGAGTGTTTATGGAATGCCTATTTTTCTGAGCAGTGGGAATCAGTAAAAGCAAGGAAAAATCCCCATCCTAATGATGTTTAGATTATCACATTCAATCCTTATTTTTATTTCACAGATGAGAACACTGATGTTCAGAAATGTCACCAGGACTTCAGGATTTGCCCAAGGTCATCGAGATGGTTACTTAGCACAAGAAGGTATCTGGAAACCTACACAGACTTCCTCATGAACCCCCTATCTCAGCGCATACCTCCTTGGTCCTGGTCCATGCAATTGAATATAAGAGTAGCCGACAGCAGAGACCTGTGGAAGATTAGATCAGAGGAATCAAACTCAGAGACAGCTCATCAAAGCTATCGTCCTCAAGACACTTGATTATGCGTTACAAGCTTCTTCAATGACTACCTATCATAATATGAGGAGGGAAACCTAGAGGCATATTTATGTGTATAAATAACACTCTTCTGTTTTTCCAAGACAGCTTGGCATCAGCACTCGCAGTAAACTCTTTCATTTTACCAGGAAACTTAATCTATATGTTTATAAATCACTCTCCAAAAGTGAGCCTCAAACCCACTTTTAAGTTCACTAACCTCTCATTGCTTCTTGCAGACAAGAATCTGCTGTTGTCAGAATTTCTGCCTGAGTCTTTGGGTCATGATCATAGGGGTGCAAAAAATGTCTTGAATTTAGGGTCAATCGCTGCCTTTTCATCCTATTGAGAGAAGACAAAAACATTCAGATCAGCTTATTTTTCCTGCTCTTCACTTTGTTTTGCTTCCTTAAAATGAAGATACCTTTTCACAAGCGGCTTTCAGAGAAGGATGTGACATGCACTCAGGCTGCTTACCCTCCATTTTATCTTCTTATCTCTCATAAGGTGAAGTTCTCCTAAGTTCCGTTGAAGCAATTGTCTTTTGTGCTTCTGCAGCACGCAGTCCCTGACAATCTCTTCCGTATCCTTGGCTTTACCTTCTGCCGCCATGCCGATGACGCACCAGTTTTCAGGCCAGTGTTTCTTTCTGAACTCAAAACCCATATTTGCAGGAGCCTGCCTGGCATGATCATCTATACATGTATCTTGCTACACCTCAAAGTTGCCATCAGGTCTCCTCTGCAACTTAGCCATTCTTTAAACCTTACATTTTCCAGAAGAGGGAAGTTTGTATTTATACCCCTCTGGCTTTGTATGCACTGAAGTTTCAATTATAACACCTTTGGGTCATTTGCTGATTGTTTTGCAACATGTTCCCTTACTCAACTGTGAACGTTTTGAGGACAGCTAGCAGGTCTTCTCTGCCTTCTCATTCCCAGTGCTGATCCTGGATATGACACATTGAGTGTCAGGTGATTGATAATGACATAAAAATATATTAACAAAGTTTATAAGTCAGAAAGAAAGCATAAAGGCAAAAATGATAATTCTTGGGAGTATCAATTATTTGCTAAGGATACTTAAAAGGTTAAAAGACTGATAAACTTGTTACAGTGATTGAACACTGGTAGCATTTTCTGTAATCATTTATACAACAAGGTTTCTGACTTTTATGCACAGAGGACTGTGGGGCTATGCCTACTAAAGATGTCTTTAAGCCTATAAAGGCTATATGTAGAACTTTTAAAAAATTGCTATTATTTGTGTTACCTTGGATCAAGAGGAAGAAATATAAATTATAGGTTTATGTATTTATAACTTTTTGTTACATGGTCAAAATACTCTTTGTATAACATGAGAAATCAGAAACATCTATGATGTCCGAAATTTTTTGATCCAATTCATCCCACATTTTTTTCAACTTACGGTCTTATTGGTTCTTTTCTCTAAAGTCTTATGACTTTAAAGAATCAGAGTCTATGCTTATTTATGAAGTTTGTACAAGCTTATTTTTTCTGGGACAATATAAAAGTGTCTTAGAATTTGAAATTCACTTTACTTGTTATCTAAGGCAAAAGTTTATCTGCATATTAAACATATTAATATTCACAAAATATCTCTCTTTTACTTATAATAAAACAACAATAAGACTGTAAGCCAAATCCTTCATTTCTCTTATCCACAGTTTATGTACAAAGTAAATAAAGGAATCATAAGCCTTGTGATATTTAAAATGCTCTCTGTGTTTATCAATTTATTCAATGAAAACAGGGGAGATTCTATGACTTTTCCTGTGACACTGTTGATACTTGCGTTTCTGAAAATGAAAAAGAATTAGTTATCTGATTTTGCTTTCTAAAACACAAGAGCCTTGATTTTTAAATGAAAGGCTGTCCCACTGCATGAAATACAGAATATCATGCCAAATGACTTGAACCTGGAACAGGGGTCTTCCACTGTAAGCAAAGAGTATATTCTCTTCGATAGGAGGGAGTATAGCATAGTACTCGGGCTTTGGATTCATAGATAAGAACAAACACATATTGGCATTTCCTATAAGCCAAGTTCTCTAAATGTGTTACATAAATTAACACATTTCATCCTCACAACCACCCTGTGAAGTAAGTACTATTTTTATCCCTTTTATAATTGAGGAAATTGATCACTTGAAATGTACCTAAAATCAGGAGTATACAAGTGGCGGGGCAAAAATTTAGACCCAGACAGTCAGATTTTGGAGCCTGTATTCTTTACCACAAGAATATGCTCTTTTGATATTTAAATATAGCTCTCCTCACTAAATGCATGGTTAGGAGGAACAAATCTCTTGAAGTCTTAGTTTTGTAATCTGTAGAGTCATTGTAAGAATGAAATGAACGTTGAATATACATTGGCTTTGGAGTGCCCCTCACAGAGTAAGATCTCCCTAAATGTAGCTGTTATCCACTGGGACATCATATAGACAAATTTTTATCTTACCTCTCATTAGACTCTACCAGTCAATACCCCAGAAAAAAAAAGTAGCATACTTGCATGTGTAATTGGTATAAATTTAACGAAGAGACTGTTAAGGAAAACTGACAGGGAGTAAAGAAACCACCTTAAAACTAGGCAATAATTATGGGGAGCCTGTACCCCTAGACCTAAAAGGGAGAGTACGGGGAGCAATTTCTAGAACCTTCTAGCTGAATGGATTGCCTAATAGGCACTCTTGTCCTTCATTGAGGAATCATCACTGCCAGCTTGTGGCTGGCAGGGATAGAACCAGAGTAATGAATACCTAGATGTTCACCTCCTGCCAATCCTAAGTCTCCTGCCAGTCTCCCTGTGATCACACCCAAAACAAAGTCTGAGCTCAAGAAATCTGCTCAAGAGTCTCTACAGTTTTCTAGTATCTGGTTTATCACTTCTGTTGGTATTATTTCTAATACAGAATTGTGTGATTTATATAAGTGTGCATGTCCACATGTGAGTAATCTGCATGATTCTGTGGGAAAATGTAATGTAGGTATAATTTCTGGGCTATGAATGAGTCCTCCTTCCATCGCTAGGTGATTCATGCACTTTTAGTGTGTTATAGGTACAAGCTGATTTTATGGGGTTTTTGTTTGTTTGTTTAACAGACCTTTATCTGCGGCTTGCTTGTAGTAGGCACTATTCTAAATCCTCTACTATTAAGCAACTAGGAAGGATTCCATGGGACAGATCCTTTTCTCATCTTCATTTCATAAGTGGAAGTACTTAAGCCAGAGTGCAAGATCACAGAATGCAAATTAGCAGAGCCTAAATTTGAACCCAGGCCAACTCCAAAATAAAAGCATGGATAAGAATGTTAACTATGGTCCACTTTTCATGTCTTTGGTGTTGAGGGCATCACAAATTTCTCCACAGTAACTAAGTCTATTGCAAATTAATTTTTGAGAAGAGATTTTAAAATGATTTTAAATATGGGGACCATGCTTAGATCCTGATTTGAACAAAAAGACTGAAAAAAAAATGAGAGATGTTCTTTTGAAATAATTTAGAAATGTTAAACATTTAACAGGATGTTACATGATTATAAGGAATTGGTGTAATATTTTTCAGTATGATAATGTTAAAAATCTTTACTTCTTAGAGGCAAAGGAATGAGATACCTGGGATTTGAAGAATAAGAAGATGGATTAAACAAGAATGCTAAAAATGTTGATAATCTTTATTTGTGGACATTATATTCTCGACATTGTGCTATCTTCTCTATTTTATGTATACTTATATTTTGTGAAAATTAAAAGTTTGGAATACTGTATGGATCCCAATAAAGGTATTTTAAGAATACTGTGAGAAAGGAAAACTTAAGCCTAATGCAGTAATACTATTGATAGTAATTACTCTAAAATATAATAAAATCTATGAGAACGTTAAATCATATAGCCTTGAAACCACATCTTGCTTCTTCTAGCTGTGATCTCAAGCTGGTCAGCATCTCCTTATATTCTTCCCTGCTGTCTATTGTAGTTTTTCCCATATGATCAAATGATCACTTTTTATAGTGGGTAAAGTATGAGCCTTGCAGTGAGGGTGGCTCTGCCTTCTCCAATGTAGGAGTCTACTGGAACCGAGTATGAACATCCTTTCTCTCCTAGAGACAGTGTATGTCCCACACTGAGCACAATCTCCCATCACTCCCTCTGTGGCCCTCACCAACTTTACCTGCCTGGAACACTGTAACCATTGGAAAGGGCAACCTCTGAAACGGTATGTCTTCTTAGAGCCTAATGGGTAACATACTCTTTCCTGTGTTCGTGCTTCAGCACAGACTGGAGATTTTGCTTGAAACTCACTCCAAATACAACTCCATACCCACCACACTCAATACCTTTATGCATAATTGTTTTGTTTGACCATATCCAGCACATCCTTTTGTACTCTCTCTTTCCATTATCCTTGCAGGTGGGCTATTGTGAACTTATTTATACTTATCTGTCTTGCCATTTATTTTGTATAATCATTAGGAGAAAGCATGGGCTTTATTAATTTTTGCATTCTCCCTATTCATTTAATTCTTGAGTTAAAGTTAAATAAATTGCTGGTGGGTTAATAAGTTAAGCTATTTAGTAAAGGCTAACATACCTGTTGTACTGGCCATAGTTAAGATTTTTCCACCAGAATTAGCAATATCTCCCATCACCCTCTACTCTAATGTCCTACCTTTCTTCTTTTCCCTATGCAAGCACACTACCTAGTGATTCAAAGAAGGAGACTGTGTGTTTTCCTAATGTTACAACTGTAGGACTCCCAGAGCAGAATCATGTATGCCACAGGTGGGAACAAACTAGCCAATTACACACTTTTTATTACTGTTAAGCTTAAGTAAATAATAGAATTTAGAGCTTTCAGGGAACTTGGGATATTCTAATCTTACTTTTTCATTTCATAGTAAGGATATGGACACAGAGGAAGGTTAAATAATGTGCCCAAATTTATAACAAATGTTAAATTTTGGTCTTTTTCCAAATACTATAAAATCTTATTTCATATTTTGCTCTTACAGAAAGTTAAAACTTTGGCTTTCCTTTTTAAAATCTGAGGCTTACACAATTCTGGAGGTACTTTGTAAGCAAAAAACCCCAAAATTATGCACACAAAATTAGGTATATACATGAATAGTTATTTAGAATTAAGAAATACATATGTCATGAAAAATATTTTAAAATTCTGAAAATACCTCAGATATCAAAAATGTTGAAAAGTAACAGTATTTATATAAATTAGCACCTCAAAATCCTTTTTATGAGTTCATTTATTTAGGATTGTTAAACATTAAATTAGTGGCCTTAAAGTAATCCTTCTTAATGATATGCCAGGCTAAAAATTCTTCAGAAATAAAGTCTTAGGTCATTAGATAAATATAAAATAGAGGTGTATTTAATTTTTACAACTTATGGACACTTCACCTCTGATAGCTTCTGCCAGGAATATCCAAGCCATGGCAGAACCCCAGAAGCTATGCACATCTTGAACATGGCCACACCCGCATTCATTCATCCATCTGTCCATCCATCCATCTATTGATTCATTCATTCATCAGGCATCCAGGAATTCCCTACTAACTGTCAGCCACCACTGGCTAGTGGAAATGTAAGGACAGACAAGACACCTTCCTTATTCCATGCAGTTTCAGTCTATTGGGGAAATAAGCAAATAAAAAATTGGAATCAATGACATAACTACCATAGTCAGAGTGTAGCAGGAGACAATCAGACTATTTGTTTTCTTTTTTAGGGGGATGTGGGATGTGATGGAGAAGAATTTGAAGAAGAGACCCTGAAGTGAGTGTTAAAGGAAGAGCAAAATGGGGAGGAAATTACAGAAACATTATGTACAATGTATTCAATATATACAAAAATGAGGCAGTAAAGGGGATGTGAGGCCTCCATGAAAACAGAAGATATACATAAGTCAATGTCTTTCAGGATTTGAAGACAAGGGCGTAGCTGACAAAGTGGCATGGACAGTGTGCAGGTGAATTTGAGCACTAACTTGAGTCAGGAGCCCTTTGTTTTAGTAGGTTTGCTCTGCTAAAGCAAAATCCCATAGGATGGGTGGCTTAAATAACATTTATTCCTCACAGTTATAGAAGCTGGAAGTCCAGGGTCATGATGTTGGCAGATCCAGGGTCTGGAGAAGGCTATCTTCCTGCTTTGCAGAAGGCCATCTTTTCCTTGTATCCTCACCTAAAGGAGAGCAGAGATATAGCTGACCCACACTCACGTCCTTTCTTTTCATACTGTGATCTAATTATCTCCCATAAGCCTCTCTTCCGAATTCCTTCATATATTGGGAGTTTTGTCTTCAACATATGCATGTATATTCACTCCACAGACTCTTAAAGAATTTTAAGGGGATCAGTGTGAATTCTCTGTAAAAGGTAGGAGCACATTTGTGATTCATTATCTGATGGAGATGAGAAAAAAGGGAGAAACTGAGATAAACTCTTTAGTTCTAGCTGGGTACCCAGGAATGCATTATCATTTGCTGAGATGAGAAAAATTATTACAGCAAAAATGCATTTTTGTTAATCCCCCTAAAAATCCTCTCCCTTGCTTTAAACGCATTTATCCCACTGTTCTTGTCACTTTCTGAAGCAGTTCTGGAAGTCTGCTCTTGTGAGCACTTTGGGTGGCACTGCCATGGCTACCTTAATATCCTTAATCCATTCAAATCATTTATATTTCATGGTCATTTTGACCTTGGAGAAGAGCCAGAAGTCACATGGTGCCAGATCTGGTGAATAAGGTAGTTGTGAACACACCGTGATGTTTTACAGGCTTCCCTTTCTCTTGGATGGGACTTGGCCGCAGCATTCTCGTATTTTTCATTACATGTGGTAAAGGCATTGAGGAAAGAGGACTTCCAGAACTGCTTCAGAAAGTAGCAAGAATGGTGGGGTGAGTGTGATTGAAGAGAGGGAAAGTATTTCAGGAGGATTAATAAAAATGTCTCTTTCGCAGTAACACAATTTTAAAAATTTAAATATTTACCATACATGGTAATCCCATATATAAACATATATTTTCATAAATGCTTCTCTTTGCAAATAATTTGGTGTGCAAACAGAAATATTTGACAAAATTTTGGATTTTTTTTTTTTTGCAAACTCTGCATCAGACAACAAACACAACTGTAGCCTTCTTTTCCACACACACACAAATGTGGCCATAGTTTCCAAAATCAGAGAACAAATTACGCTGTGAACCAAGGTATCATTGCATATATATATGTGTGTGTGTGTGTGTGTGTGTGCGCACATATACACACTTGTTTACCTTCTACTCACCAAAAGTAATTATTTAGAGCTAAAGGTAAATAAGAATAACATTAATAATAGTAAAGTACTTCAATACTTCCTTATTAACTGTACACTCTGCTCTCTAAATATGAGGTTTTAAAAAACATTTCCATCTGCTTCATGTTTCATAAAATTTAGCTTCATCTTTACCCACTTATACTGCCATTAGTTTTCATTTATGGACATCTAGCTCTTTCAATAAAAGCTCTTACTATTCAGGTTCGAAAATCTATATGGGTTCCTTCTTCCTTCTTATGTTGTCTGATTTGCCCTAAAGTGACTTTTTGAAGATGACACTTGAGGTTGTCTTCCCACAAACATCAGTTCTGTTTCTTGAATCCAGTGCTAACTCCACAAGTAAAAAGTTCTTCAGGACTTTTTCTTACAAGCCTAATCTGGTACTATCCAATATGGTAATTATTAGCCACAGTAATTTTTAATATTGAAAATAAATATATTAAAATTTCAGTTGTACTAGCCATACATTAAGTATTCAAATACTGCATGTGGCTATTTGACCACTGTATTAGATAGCTCAAATGGAAAAGACACAATCTTCCAGAAAGTTCTACACTATTGTAGAAAGTTCTACCTGATATTTTTGGCTAGATCACTGTCTTTCTTGATTCTTTTGAAAATGAAAATATTCAGGCAGAATGTTAATGAGTTTTCTCTCTAATTCTCTTCATGGAAAACACAATCACATCCATTTTCATATGAATTGTCCACAATATTTTGCATATAATTTTAATAGCATCATGAAAGTAGTGAAGTTTGAAATTAAGAAACAATTTTGGTTCCGTAAGTGGAAGTTGTCAATTCTGAAAACATCGTCAAGATATAATGGGCAGTCTGTGATAAGGTGTCAAAGTGACATGGCTGGTTTCACAGGGAAAAAAAGTTCACTCACAACACTAAGCAGTCCATCTTGGCCAATTTGTCTCCAGTGAATAGTAAATCTTTCCTGTTTGCTAACTCAGCCAACTGATGTGCTTGATTGACTTCAGAGAATTTATAGTCTCTTTCTAAAAATTTATTACTGAGTGGATCAGTATATTCATAATTTCAGGATTCCAAACAAACCCTTACCCAGCCATCTCACAAAATGAATAAAGTGGCATCATTTATTTGAGCAGTAACTAGAGTTTCATGAGTATTTTCCTTCCAAATCCATCTCTGTCATCCCTGTCAGTAGGTCAACATGTAGTTCACTCAAAAAAAAAAAAAAAAAAAAAAAAGACACAAGCCTTATCACCACATTCCCCACTCTGGGTATGTTTTTAAAATGAATCAATCCCCTTTATGAAAAGACTAAACTCCAGTAATTCATCTACCTAGAATATCCAAAAGAGAAATAGGTCATCATTGCAGTAGAACAATAAGCATAGCACTATTTTGAAGAATCAATAGTGTCATGATAAATGAAGTTCTCCTCTTCTGGTGCTGCGACAAACCTCCTGTGACTGGGAAGTCCCAGCTGGCTCCCCACCAGCCCCTCCTCTCCTCCACTCACCCCTATGTATCTCTCCAGGCCTCTCCAAAGAAAGGAGCCCAGGTCACACCAACCAGGAGAAGCCTCATAGACACAGCTACTCCAAAATAAACCAAAAGGGCACCACAATGTGGTAACTGATCACTGGACCTTTGTCATATTTTTAGCTGTGCTGGCTATATCGCTTAGCAAGTGTGACGGACACTCAGTGCTGGGAGAAGTTGGTGTCATTCCTGCTGACAAGGACATTAACATACTATATTCTTCTTGTGCTGTTCTGAGGTGCATCAAACAAAGAAGTAAGTGGCCAGACTGTTCAAAGTTAACTGCAAACAGGAAAAAGAAAGTTAATGTGACACACTGCAGTATTCTCTCTTAGCATGCAGTTGCAAGCTTTGAAAGTCCCGTTAAGTATCTCTTTTTTTTAAGATAAATACCTATTAAGTAATGTATATGCACAAGCTGAAGTGTTAAATGGTTTGTTGAAACCTATTAGAGTACACAAGATGATAAACATAAATTATAGCTAATATACTGCACCAGTGATTTTTAAACATAAAAATTACTGACACTGTAAAAACACACTTGAGTCATCGTAGCAGCATAATAGCACTAATCCATGTTTATCCAACCATGCACTTTTCAAAAACAACACAAACCTCTAATAAATGCTTTGGATTCACCTTGACAACTTATATGGGTTATTGCCTCGTTCATGCCTGGATAACCATGTGTTATGACTTAAATGTTCTTTAATATCAATTTATGCCTTGAAGAAAAAAGATTGAATAACATAGTGTACATATGGTTCAATTTATTACAGCAAAACAATCATTTTAGTTTGAAGATATTTTCTCATGGTGCATATCATAGAAATCTTCTTCAATAGAGCTCTCAATAAACCAGATTTTTTATGTCACAATAAATGAAACTAAGGCAGCTAATTGTTGCTAAGATTCTAAATAGATGGGTCTATTTGGCTTCCTTGTCAATCAAGAAATACATTCCTTAACACTTGTATTTCTGGATTCTAATGCCTCTAATTGGATTTTACACTATCTGATTAATGAGGTAGTTTATAGGCTACTATAAAAAAGATACTCAAAAAATGGAGGAAGAAATTGTAGACAGTCAGCATTATGAAGAGTCAAGAAGACACCAAGAATCACAGTGGTCACAAAAACTCAGTGTTGGGAGGGTGAGGTGAGGAAAGGTGTTAGAGAAAGACAGTGAATCAAAATCTTTGGTGGTAATCTCAGACCTGACTCTGGAACCGTAGACACAATGCTGTTCAATTCACAATTGCTAGGACAACTAGTGTCCTCTCTGCCCCACTACACACATCAGAATTCCAAGTCTGGTAAGTAGATATTCATTTCGGTCTGGCCTTTGCTGACTAAAGTATTGGGGTTGAGTCACACATTCAGGATACTGATTTTTTAAAGCCCCGAATCATAGGTGGGATGACCGATGTGGTAGACTGTACAGATATCTATTTCCTTAAGAATTAAGCAATCAAATCAACAGTTACTGACACAAAGGGAGACAGAACCATCACTTATATGGTTTATAATAAAACAGCAAACACTCCTGCAATTTAAAAATGTGTTCATTTTATCAGTTATTCCTTATGTGTTACTTTCTCTGTCAGTCACCAACATTATTTCAGAATACTTCGTTGGACAAGGGGTGGGTGTGGTGGGGTAGAACAAACAGGCTAAAAAGATTATTTCTGTTGGCGTTTGGTAGATGATCAGACAAACACTCTCAGAAAAGTATAAAAGAAAGAATGTTTCATGGAGGAGGTAGCACTGGTTGCTGAATCTTGAAAAATATTACAAGTTAGTATGAAAATAATCTGAGGGATATAATAGAAAGAAAGCCATATATATATATGTCTTCCTGAAATGAACTCTGATGGTAAAATCCAGAAGTCAAAAATTTCATCCAACCACTGCTCAGCAATGGAGTTTTCCACCCTCCCAACAAAGTTATTTCTAAATAGAGTTTCAGTGAGATGCTCCGCCCAAGCAAACGCTTACTCTCCTTTGTCATAATGAGCTTCTGAAGCTGCACTGACATCAGTCTCCTCGCCTGGTCTTGGGTCTTTTCCATAACCACTTGCTCTCTCCTCCAAAGGCAGTAATTAATCTTACACACAAAGTAGGTGAAAATACTCTTGCAACAATTTTGCAACAACACATTTTGCTAAGCATCCTACCAATCAAATTATGAATGTATTAATAAAAATTCAGTTGAAATGAACTTCCCTGCTTCCGGCATGAGGCCATTAGTCCTTCTACCTAGTTTTCTAAGATTTTGATTGCATTAGTTTCCCCTCCTAGATTTATTACTGCCCCATCTCTTCATATTCAAATTTTACCAGTCTTTTAAAGTCCTAATCTTGCAAGGAAGCCTTCCTTGATTTATAATGTCTCAGTGGCCCCTCTATTTCCTCTCCACTCGCACAGCTCATTCAGGACTTTCGCAGAGCGCATCGTTTCTATCCTGCACTCTTATTGCTTATGTTTGTGTTCCCTGGTAAACCCTGGTGTCCTCAAAGGCAAGCAGGCTCTTTCCTATTCTCATTCTGGGTCCTCCTTACAGTGCACTGCTCTTCCTTGAGGCACATAGGCTCCAAACATTCTGTTGAATAAACATGATTGATTTGTTCATAATCTTGAGGCTTCTTTCTATTGGTACCACTGAAGATTACCATAATAAAGAGTATACTTTCATAAAATAATTAATGGAGAGCTGGAAATAGAGCCACTACTTCCGTATCCCTAATATTATGTCAATAACAAAAGAGAGTAGATTTATAATCATGATTTCTTTCATTTTCGTTTCATTCTTAATCTATCCAAAGAAACTGGATTTTATACTTTTATGATTCATATACACAGGGGCATTTGAAATTCGAAAGAATGTCTGTATCTATTGATCCTTGAAGGTATCATTGTGACAAACAGCAGGAAAAGAGCATTTTCTCCTAATAGGCTAAGATGCTGTGTGTGCCCACTGCACTGCACACTTGAACTGTCTAATCCTTCTCCATTAACGTCAGCCCAGGACACACTCTGGGATGAAACTCAAAGTTAATGACTGTTTATCATCATTAGCTCCTCCAACCAATGATTCACGTGCAAGTCCAGACACTATGCACCACAGTTTGCGTAGCCCACCAACAGCCAGGTTGCCCCTGGAGCATCCTTAAATAATTCCAGGTTGAGGAAACCCATCCCAGATTCCAAATGTGGAGAACTTGAGCAGCATCTCTGTAGATTACACCATCACCATTTCTGAAATCCCCTGGGAAGCACTATCCCTGTAAAGGAAACGGCACATGCAACTGTACACAGCCATGTACATACCACCTATTCCTTGTCTAAGAGGAATGAGAATGTGGTTTGAAACCGATTCACCATTGTGAATGGGGTAGAAGTAGGAGACTGAGCAATGGCAGTCTTTGTAGTAATTTAGAAAGTGGTTGCCAAAATGTGTTTGGCTCATTTAATGAAAAAAACTGATGTTTTCTCTGGAGCTACAAGGATGGTTTTATGTGATAACTGAAAGACAAGACTATCCAGCAGATTAGAACAGGACCTGGAAGATAAATCTCTCAGCTCCAACTTTGGCAATGCTGCAGATTTGCTGAGTTGATCTTTGAAAAGTATTTATTCTAATATAAGGCATCATTTTCCCTCTATAGCTACAGGAATGGCACAGTGCATATTTTTAAAAAAATTTTCTTAAAAACACATTTTGATCACAAAATAAGTGACTGGACTTTGCTGAAATTTTAAGATCATCTTAAATAAAAGATTTTATAATCTTTTATAGAAATCAACTTTCAACAACTGGGGAAGAATCCATTTACTCTGTTTAAAAAGCAAAAAGAAAAGCAAACCATAAACTTTTCCCATGATCTCTATATTTTAAAAATCTATGAATCTGTACTTTTAAGCTATGTTTAAAAATTATGTAAGCAATGATGTCCCTTTTATTTCACATAATTTTTCCTCTTATGATTTGAAATTCTTCATATGCGGAAGTACAATCTGCGTTTTGCATATATTTACTCATATACACTGCAGGATACAGTTTATATATACTCATCAGGGTACAAAAAAAATCCAAGCCCATGTAAAAAGGCTCAGCAATATTGCCCACACAGGGATCACTTTCCCCTTTCTAGTTCTTTCTATGTAACTCCAATGTTAATCTTGTTGTAAAGACATGATCTCAAGTATCATTTCATTCATGGATATTCACAGGTAAATTAAATATACTCACTTTCCCAGGTAACTTGGGAATCAAGCCCAAAGTGATATTTGAAATATTTGTCCCTTGTGAAAGAAATTCAAAACAACAGTTGGTAGGTGAGAAATTACTAGGGATACAAACTGGAGCGAGGGTTTAAGGAGTCTTCTTGAATATCCTAACTATATACTTCACAGACAGTAGCATAGCCTACCTATACTGAGGAGAATCTCCACAAAGCCCATATCCTCTTTATGTTTGTTGGATATTTATATTGGTAGATATAGCACATATTTGAAAAGAAGTGTTAAATTCGACACAGAAAATTATAGAACTTTAAACTTCACTTTCCTCCTTTTTGGTCTTTCTCAAAAAAAGGAAAAGGACCACTAAGATGGCAGGAACAAAGATGATGGCAAAAACACACATTCTGTTCTCCTCGTCTCTACACCCTGCCGTAGTTTACCTCAATTTCCCCTGAGTGAACGGTCTGCGTAGAGACAGGGTTTATCTTCTTTACATTCAGATGGCTGCATTTCCTGCTTAAAATGTCAGCTGCCTCCCCCAATCTTTTGGTCTCTCAGAAGCTGTCTGCTGCCTCAGGCAAACTTAATGATGGCAGGGCCGCAGATCCAAAAAAGGAAAAACACCTGTGGCCAGACTAAAGTTTAGTCCTGAAATAGATAGGCAATGGCCATCACCTGCCTACTGCGTGCAAGCCCAATCAAGTCTATTCATCACAACTGTGTAGATAAGGGCTTTTTCCCCCTCTTTTTTTTTTTCTTTCTTCTTTTTTTTCCCCTCTGTTGTTTTGTGTTGAACTGAGTGTTTTAGAAAGAAAACAGAATATTGCAAAGGAATTATGCCCTCTGCCTGGCCCTGGGAAGACTGATTCTCAGACACGTCTCAAGGAATTGGTCATTCTAGAAAATACGGCTCATGCAAAATGTCACTCGGGGTAATGAATTTAGACTCCTTCTTTAAAAATTCTATTATGATGTTTTCTTCAGATTTCCTGAAAAATTATGAAAGGGAAGTAAATGAGGACTACTGACCGCTGAATTGAAGACCAGTCACAGGTCAGGGGTCATGTTAGCAGGGCCTTGGAGAGGCAATCTCTTATCCACACCATGTCACAGCTGGAAAAAAAAAGGAAAATTCAGGCAATTTTGGCTACTATGAAAAAGTGTGTATGATTCCATACACTTTCTGCAATTCTTGAAATGTTTGATTCATGGCCCTTAAAATACTTGCTGAACTATGATTCTAAAGTCTCCTATTTCTTTCCAACCTCCTTGGCTGGCTGTTTTTTATTTCCTTTGCAGGCTGCTTTTCCTCTGCTCATCTTTCATAACTGGCGTTGATCCTGGGCCCTAAGTTGTTTGCTGTTTACACACTGCCCTTGAGAGATTTCCTTTTGTCTGCCACAAAACTGCACATAACATGCCTATGTTGATGATCACCCAAGCAGTCTCTCCACAAATCACCTCTCTCCTTACCGCCACAAACCACCTCTCCTCTTACCTCCACACCAGTATGTAGGGGCAGCTGCTTGTCATGGTGTTGGCCAGTGAGATACATGCAGATGACTACTGCGTATGCATACCTTAGTGTGCTCAGTCTTCCTGATATGAATACAAAGTGCCCCTCCTCCCTCTTCGTGTGTAGTATGGGGCCATTGGTGCAAAATCAAAGTAAAACAACTTTCTCAGGGGCTGGGGATTTAGCTCAGCAGCACAGCGCCTGCCTGGCAAGCGCAAGGTCATGAGTTCGATTCCTGGTATCGGAAAAAAAAAAACCCCAAAACCAAAAAACCAACCAAACAAACAACTTTCTCATGAACAAGAGATAGCAATAAGGAAGAAAAATATCTGCTAAAAATGGAATAGCATAATGACAGGTGGCACTTTAATATATTTGTGATGTGACAGCATAAACTGAGTGTTGCCCTAGACTTTTTATATTGCAAGAAAAATAATTCCTTTTTTACTTTTCTATATATTATATGTACAGAGAGTTATATATTTAGATGAATAAAATTTTATGGTTTAAATAGAAGAATGCATTTTTAAATGAAAGGATTGTATTTAACATGGAGGGAAGGTTAACAAAACTGATTTTGTAAAATTTTTCTACAAAGGATATCTCAATGTCTTCAAAAAACTACAAATTCTTTCAGCTAATTTCATTAACTCTAATTTTCAAAAATCAGAGATCAACTGCAAGCAGCATGAATCTCTACTGTCATTATGTAAACGCGTATCACCATCGTTATCTATCCAACTGGAAACTTAAAGTCACAACTTCTAAGAACTCTTGACTTAAAGGAAAAATGAGATTCAAATTATAAGCAATTTAATAACAAATGGCATTCTTCTGTAAGGGCTTCCCTTCTCCGTATTTATTGATTTAGAGCCACATGAAAAAATGTATTCTAATTGTATTCAATAGGATATAATGTGTTGCAATTGTCCCTTATTTTGACAGTTACGATTTTGTAATTGTACAACTCAAAATTGTTGCCAATTTGGTCAGCAGAAGCTCCTTCAGGCCACCTCCTTGGTCTCTTGGACCTGACTCCATAATTTTTAAACATTCCTTTCTGGCTCTAGATGTGCTTGACTCACTTTACACCTTGCTGCCCTAGCTCTGGAGCAAGTTATTTTTCCAGGAACTCTGACTCCTTTCAAAATTGTGGTTATTAAAGAAGAGGAAGATAGATGTATAAAAACATCCATTAGTAGAAAAAAGTAAAGATCCCAGACACACACCCATGTGCACAAAGAAATGTTTGTTTTACATACAGTGAAAAAAGATGCGGTTCTAAGTTTTTATTCTAGATTTCTACCCTTTGTTGTTAAATAAATATAGCAAAATCGAATGTAGATTAAAGCTCTAAATTTACTAAGATTCTTAAATCTATTTAAAAGAATGTGGGCAAAATGTTTTCCGAAACCTCATGTCTTCTTAAAGACACAAATTGAAAGTACTACATGAAAAAGACCAAAATATTTTATATTTAAAGAAACCAGTAAGACAAGTGATACCAAAAAATACCCACAAAAGCAAAAAAATTCACATAGCATGCATTCATTGGGATAGGTTTTCATTGTTTATAACTAAAAAGGACTAAAAGTCAGAATATATCTTAAAACTCTTAAAATTTTACTTAAAAAGACACTTCTAAACCAACTGAAATATAGGCAAACTGAAAAATACCTATATTGAGCAGATTATTCATAGAACTAGAAATAAACATAGGTGATACACATTTAAAAGTTGCTTAGCATCACTAGAAACCAAACAAATATCGAAGAATGCAAGCCTGAAAAAATACAAAGCTTCATGATCTTAAAAAGTGATGAAAATGGGAAGAATGGCTGTTCTTAAATGCTACTGGTGAAACTCTGGTTTCTCATCAGATTATATAAATCTTTTCCATTTTATTTTATTTATTTTATTTTTTGGCACTGGGCATCAAACTCAGCCAAGCAGGTGCTGTGCCACCGAGCTATGTTCCCAGCCCAAATCTTTTCCTTTTAAGTGCTGCTGGTGAAAAATAGACTTCCACAGCCATTTTAACGGGATATCTGAGTACTGTAAAATTAAATGGATGAACGAATTTCCTTTTGCCTATGAATTACACTTCTCATCATTTAATCTTGGGCAGCATGAAGATATGTCCACAAGGAAATGCATGGAATGAAGGTTCCTGCAGCATGGTAGGGGTAACAAGAAAATTCATGGCAAAAATGTTCATCAGAATGAAAAAGGAAAAGAAGATACGTCTGTACAATCTGTGTAATTTGGACAAGTAGTGAATTCACATACATGATGTGAAAGGAGTATCAGGACATTGTTAAGGCTTGTGTCTAGACGTCCCCCCAAAGACTTGTGCCGTCACATGCGGGGCTTTTTCAGAGGGATCTGCATCTGGAGTGTGCAATGCTAGGATGACAGGAGTTTGATTAATAAATCAGTTCACTGATTGGTTTGGCACTGCCCTAATCTCGGTAGCCTGGGTATAATATAAGGAACAAAAAGACGCTTGTTTTGTCCCTTATTTGTTTTTGCTGTCTTCTGCCCACCATGAACTGTTTCTCCTCTGCGATGCATGTCTGCTATGCCCCTCTGCCTTAAAGCCAGCTGATTATGGACTGAAACTTCTGCAAACTGTGAGCTAAAAAAAACCTCCTTTAACTTTTGGTGTCAGGTATTTTGTCTTAGCAACAAGAGAAAAGTAACTAAGACAGAAATGTTACTGTGTGGCAAAATTAACCTACAGAGGATATGCCTGGAATTATATCATTTTAAAACCTCACAAAATAAAACTACGTAAACAGCTATCTATACAGTGTTTAAATGGATGGAAGAAATACCGGTACCAAATCAGCTCAAGGAACAAAAGATAGTTTATCCTTAGGGGTTATGTCAGAAGGTAGGATTAAAAATGATTTATAATTCTATCTGTGTTTAATTTTTTACATATATTCAAGCGACATCATTGTAATTGAATTTTTTTTAAATTTTAAAGTTAAAAATTTTCATTTAATTTTAAAAAAGTAAAACAGAAGTTATTTGTTGTACAACCATAACTAACATGTGTATTATAATCATATAAATTAACATACTACAGGTTTACTTTTTCTGGTGATTAATAGCACAAACAGCCATTTTTACATATCCATACATAACACATACATATACAAGTATGTGTATGCAGCAGTTTGAAAATTACTACTTAAAACAATTGTGTATATTTATTTGTATGTAATATGTGTATTCCTAAAAAAAGTTGAACTCTATTTTCTTCTAACTGAATCATATTTTAAATGCACTGAGTACAGTTACTTAATAAAATATTCTATGGAAGGTTATTTTGTACAGCGAATGAGTACTCCTTTAAAGGCTTGATTTGTAACCTGAATTTTCTACATCAACTTTGCTGAATGTAAGCCAGCCCTGAAAACAACTTTGTTGCCCCTATTCCTTGTTTTTTCAATGGAATATAGCTACTTTACACAGATTATTTTTATTATATTCTTACGCCAGTTTATTTTTTATAAGGAGCACTTTCAGAATGCGGCCTTTTTATACAAATATCAAAAAGCCTCCACAGATTTCATTCTGGATGATCAAAATCTCTTTGGAAAACTGTGTGTTTTGGGGTAATTGCTATATTAGTTTTCATATTTTAATTTTATTGCCAAATATTTAAATACATCTGATAAGTACCAGTGCAAGCTGAAATTCTTAAGAGTGTGTTCAAGGGGATTATATTAGAGGCCTCAGAGTAACTTCTAGATCTGGAGGGATTTCCAAAGCTAAATGAATTTTTAACAGATTTATAAGAAAACCTTTTGGAAATATTTTGTAAGTTTACTTATTAACCAGAAAATCTGATTTCTATAGTAATACCCATTATGAACAATTAACTATTTCCATGAGTGCCTTGTCAAGAATGATAACATTTAATTATAGATTCTATTATTTTTTAAAGAAGAAATCCAAGAACATGAAATATCAACTACTTTGATGGCAACAATATGCAGTATAGCAACCATTGTTGAATTCGTACCTGGTTTTGTGAAATTCTATATCGTTTCTAATCTTTTATTATTATTTTTTATTCTCTTTAAAGTAAAAAAAAAAAAAGTAAAGTAAAAGGCCACCAAATTCCATTTTCTTTATGTTACGGCCTTTGGCTATCAAAAGCCAAATCTCATGAGATCTTAATGATCTAAGTCAGTTACATGTTTTTGCCACCTTGTGGTTGTAGGAGGTAAGTCAAATATACAATTAGTATGAAAGGCTATCCTGGGGCTGGGGATTTAGCTCAGCGGCAAAAGCGCCTGACTGACAAGCGCAAGGTCGTGAGTTCGGTTCCCGGTACCGGAGAAAAACCAAAAAAAAAAAAAAAAGAAAGGCTATCCTATCAAAAAGGTAATGGCCAGATTTGGCTTTAAAATCTAGTGCATTTTCATCTTTAAATTTTGTTCATCAACTACATGGTGCGTGCACCAAACTTGCTCAAGGATTAGGAAAAATGGTCAAACCCAACTGGGATAAATATCCATAACTACAAGGCCATTTTCATAATCCAGCTGCAATCTTTTTATTACTTTTGGAAAGAGGAAAGTGCAGAGGTAGAGTAATACAAACAAAATTTATCAAGTTTAAATTTGACAAAGCACATGACCAAGAAATATTTTTGGATATTTGTTGTAAGCTGGTAAAAATGCTTCCATGCTTCACTTACTAATAATAAAAGACAGTCACCTTTTATTGTTCATATTTGCTTAGCAAAGCAAAAAGTGATAGAGCCTACCCAATTATTTTCTTTCACAGCTCAGGGACAATAAATCAGAGGACCTCAGTAGTTATATAACAAGAAGATACACACACAAAATTGACATTAAAGTACAAAATGGAAGGTTAAAGAGCTCCCTGATCCCATGTTCAAAAGATAGAATAACTAAATAGTCTAATATGTAGTTACTCAGATGTTTTCCGGCAAAGGTAAAGGTGGAGATGTGTGGAAAAATAGCTCATAAATATTTTTCCAGTTTATTCTTTACCCTTTAAGGTTAACTGTGAAAACAATAAATAGGGAAAAGGTAATATTTTTTTAAAAGGTGAAAAGACAGAACAGGTAGCATGGAGAAATCCCACATATCAACAGCCAATTGGTTTTCTAAAAAGGTAGTCAGAACATGCATTGGAAAAAGGGTAGTCTTTTGAACAAGTGGTATTGGGAAAAATAAATACCCACATGCAGAAAAGTGAAGCTAGACCCCTGTCCTTCACCAGATATAAATCAACTCAAATTAATTGCAGACTTCAATGTAAGAACTGAAAGTGTGAAACTGCTGGGAGAACCCAAGAGAAATTCTTCACATTTGAATGGGCAATGATTCTATGGACAAGACAACAGAAGATAACTACAATGACATAAATCTGAAATTCTGCATTGCCAAGGAGACACTGGTACAGAGACAATCTACAAAATGGAAGAAAATACTTGTGCTGTATTCATCTGACATAGGCTTGATATCCAGAACACACAAAAAAACCTGACTGTCCATCGGTCAATTACCAGATAAAGCAAATGTTGTCCACGTACAATGGAATGCTACTTGACCTTGAAAGAGAATGGAATCCTGCTATTTGCAAAAACCTGGATAGATTTGGTGATCCTTAAATGCAGTAAAGGAGGCACAGAAAGACAAGTACCATACGGTCTCACTAAATATAGAACCTAAAGAAAGTTAATCTCATAGAACCTGGGAATAAAAGGGTGACAACTAGAGGCTGGAGATACTGAGGTAAGGGACTTTAGCTTGGAGTGTTTTGATCTTTCTCAGTTACTTCTGCTAACAACATGAGGAAAGGCCTTTACAGTTACCGCGACCCTTCACACCAGTATGGAATTTTGAGTTTTTTAATTAATTGTGTTAAAATACTACTATATTTATAAAGAAGGAAAGCAAAATACACGGTATGAGCTGCCAGGTGTGGGGTGCACAAAGAATGCTGATTAAGTTTCCAAGGTACGTAAGTCATTGATAGAGACTGACAAGTGGTTAAGCAGGGAGGCTTTGCTTTCAATTATTTTAAGTTGGGCTGAATTTTTTAATACTACCTCTTTAAAAACATGAGTTATGGCTATAGTTTAAAAAAGGCACAGCAAAGATGTAGTTAAAATACTGGTTGCTCATTTTGATATGATCCTATCTCATAATCTCCCTGTTTCTCATTTTCTTCATCTAAGACACGGAACAATTATCTTTCCGATATGCCCTACAAAGATTTTGTGATGTCTAAATCACTTTAAAATAAACCAGTCTATGTTTTAAAACTTGAGAAAGTTGGGGCAGGGATGGTGGTGCACACCTGTAATCTCAGCACTCTGGGAGGCTGAGGCAGGAGGATCACAATTTAGAGCCCCACTTGAGCAATTTAGGGAGATCCTGTCTCAAATTTCTTTTTAAATATAAAAAATAAAATAAAAGTGAACTATGTGCATGAACTGTGTTTCACTTTCTTGGCTAAAAAATTTATTGACAAGAGTGAGTCAGTTTTGGAATAACCACATTAGTCCTCAAACTGAACCATTAGTGGTTCTTTCTCATGAAAATGAGCTCAGGAAGGAAATGATACTTAATGCCAGATATCAATAATGCCAGAGTTTCTGTTTCATAAGGAGTATTCTCCTTCTTCTCCTTCTGATACTTAATGCCAGATATCAATAATGCCAGAGTTTCTGTTTCATAAGGAGTAGTTTTTCAACAGTGCAAATATGATTCCCTCATCTCAGATGAGACTGTATGACTATTGTGGTAAAGTGAGTATGTATGTTTCTTTCACCATCAAAAAATTAAGTCAATTAGGAACTACAGGAGAGGCAAATATGCAGAAGAAATGGATGTTCTAACTATGACTTCATGGATCAAAAAACATAACATTCAAATGAATGCTGTGGTGTACCACCCAGATGCCTCTTTAGGTCCACAGCCCTCATTCCTTCTGCAAATAGGAGATTTGTGTGCAGATGGCTTACCAATGAATTCTCCCTAAGAATTGTCTTCTGCCCAATGTAGCTGCTTCACCCAGCGGTGAGCCTCTTCCGAGGCAGCCCACAGCAAATGCCTAGTCTAGGTGGTTCTGAAAATGCTCAGCTTCCTTGCACTCATTTAGCATAAGTCTAAAGGGCCATTTCACTTCCAGAGATGAGGCTCCGCTTCTCAGTCAAGTGTCTCCCTGTGCCCCGTCTTGCCTGTCTCACACCCTTGCAGGTGGCAAGGGAGAACACTCTCCAGTAACATTCCCGCATGCAGATTTCTTTCTCAGAACTTTTTTCTAGGAAACTGAGGCTAAGACAAGCTGCCACTAGACACTGACATTAGGAAATAATATTCTTTTAGCGGTTCATTAGGAGTGGAGAATCAATAGATTATCTAAATATAGCAAGTCAAAATAGCAGTGGAATACTATTATGTAAGGTTATAAAATCAATAAATAAGCAACGAAATTTACTTAAAATCTTACCTCTTGGATTATAGAGTAGAAACACCTACTTTTTCATTATAAGACCTTCTGTTCTAATTAGTAATGTGCATGTATTACTTTGAATTAAGTACAGGAACTTATTTTTAAAGTATGTGTGCTTCTGCTTGCTATTCTTAAAAATAGTATAAAGTTCTATGAACCGTAAAAAAAGTCAGGGTAGAATTTAATCACAGAGTTTATTGCTCTCAAAACATAATGGAGTCATTTAAAATTTGGTAGAAAATAAACAAGCCAAAGACTACCAAATCACTAAACAAGAAAGGAGGATATCCTTCAGGGATAGTACACTTGTTTAGTATGCATGTATTCAATCCCTAGCACTGAGAGAGAAAGAAAGAAGGAAGGAAGGAAGGAAAGAAGGAAGGAATGAAGGAAGGAAGGAGGGAAGGAAGGAGGGAAGGAATGAAGGAGGGAAGGAATGAAGGAAGGAAGGAAGGAAGGAAGGAAGGAAGGAAGGAAGGAAGGAAGGAGAAATGCAAAAAAAAAAAAAATGGCAGCCAAAGAAATTATGGTGTGATCTGGTTTGATTTATCTCGCACTTTGTTTTCTAACCCTCACCAATTTCATAAACATTACAAATGTAAGAAATTGAATCTAAAAATTATTGCATATTCTCCTTAATATTTTCCCTTCAAACTCACATTCCCACCGACTGAAAAAAGTATAGCAAGAAGCAGCACAGAGAGCCCAGGCAACTATGCAGGGCAAGCTCTTGTGAACAGAAGCTCTTTCTGTCATCATAGCATCGAAAGCCATCCGGGTTCACCACTTTAAAACCTCCATGTTGAAATGAGGGAAAAAAGTCGAAGTTCAGTGTTATTTCTCCAAAACAGGAGATGCATTTTTTTGTTTGTTTTGTTTGTTTGTTTTGTTTTTTCTGGTACTGGGAATTGAACCCAAGGCCTTCACACTAAGCTACATCCTTACCTCCCCCACATCTTTTTGAGACAAGGGCTCACCAATTTGCTAAGTTGCGTAGGATGAGCTTGAACTTGTGAATCTCCTGCCTCACACTCCCAGAATGTTGGCATTACAGACATGTGCCACCTTGCCCAGTGAAGAGGTGGTGTACTACTGAGTAGTGAAGTGATTCATTTCATGATACCAGGTGTATAATAACGACAGAGAGAAAGGAAACGATAATGAAAAGCTCTTGAGAGAAATGGCTATGTTAAGAAAAAAGAAAGTGAAAACAAATGACATGAGCAAGAGTCTGAAAGAACACAGTAGGAAGAAAAAGAGAAGAGGAGGAAAAGGAAAGAAGTGAGGATAGAAAGAGGGAAGAAGAGAGAAAAAAGAAGGGAGGAAAGGAGCAAGGAAAAGAGCTTGCAGAAAGAACTATGATAATTTGTTCTTTGTGACTTAGCATCCAAGAACAATCAATGTAACCCACCTCATTAAAAAAGTTTTAAAAAAGAAAGAAACCAACCATCTGACCAGATCATCTGAATAGATACAGCAAAATAAGTTACTTAACAAACTCTAACACCCATTCAAAATAAAATGCTCAGCAAACAGAATAAAACAAATCTTCCATGAGGCAGTTTCTAGATGGTTCTAAAGAAATGTTAGTGATGGTTCTAGAGAAAAGTATAGCACAAGAAAAGAGGCAAGAGGGAAAGGCAGGCTCAAGAGGTGTGCAGACCTGCAGCCAGGGCCTTGTCATGAGAATCGTCTTACCCCCTCCACCCTGGACAAGAGGTTCATTTAAACAATGGACGCCCTGGCCTCATGGGTTGAAATGTTTAAAAAACCACCCAATATCGCAATGAATAGCTAACTTTCATGTTGAGAAATTCCTTATAGCCCCAGGACTCCATCCTTCATCTCTTACATCTGAACGTCAATAGCATTTTTATCTCTTTGTATTATTTTTCTGATTTTTTATTTCTATCAATAATTTTGTTATCCTACTCCACCCTAAATTCCTTGGGAACAGATTTTCAAATTGAGCATATTTATTTTTTTCCCAGAGTTTGGAGTTTGGATGAGAGTCTTTCTCATAAATATCTCTTCTTCTTCTTCTTCTTCTTCT
>NW_004955430.1:10682590-11060593 GCF_000276665.1 Chinchilla lanigera | reverse complement strand
TCTTCTTCTTCTTCTTCTTCTTCCTCTTCCTCTTCCTCTTCCTCTTCCTCTTCCTCTTCCTCCTCTTCTTCCTCCTCTTCCTCTTCTTCCTCTTCCTCTTCCTCCTCCTCCCCTTCCTGTTCCTCTTTCTCCTCCTCTTCCTCTTCTTCTTCCTCTCCTCCCTCTCCCTCTTCTCTCTCTCTCTCTCCTCTCTCCCTCTCCCTCTCTCTCCTGTCTCCCTCTCCCTCTCCCTCTCATCTACCTCTCCCTGTTCCTCTCCCTCTCCTCCTCCTCATCCTCCTTCTCGTCCTAGTCCTCGTCCTCCTCATCCTTGTCGTCGTCCTCCTCCTCCTCGTCCTCATCCTCGTCCTACTCGTCCTCCTTCTCCTCATCCTCCTTCTCCTCTTCCTCCTTCTCCTCCTCCTCCTTCTCCTCCTCCTCCTCCTTCTCCTCCTCCTCCTCCTTCTCCTCCTCCTTCTCCTTTTCCTCCTGCTCCTTCTCCTTCTCCTTCTTTTCTCTCTCTCTCTGCCCCCCTCTCCCTCTCTAAGGGCCTTTCCACTGAGCTACATTATTATCTTTTATTTTGAGACACGGTCTTGTTAAATTGCTAAATGCCCAAGTTGGGCTCGAACTTGCCATCCTCTTGCCTCAGCCTCTCACAGTACTGGGATTACAGCTGTGTGCTACCACACTCAGCTCATAAATGTTTCTGAGTAACTACTTCTTGCATAAAATTGAATGCAAAGACGCATAAGGGACAGAACCATGAGCTAGAAATGAGAAGTCTTGAATTCTAAGCCCAACTCTGCTATTAACTACATGTATGACTTTTTAGAAATCTCTGCTTCTTTGTGTTTCCTTTTCTGTCTCTGTTAAATGTTTGAGTTGGAATTAATTGTGATGTCTATGATTCCCTCTGGCTATATGTCTGTGTTTTGTTATAAATATTAAAAGAAATCTTCAAAATGACTTCGTGTTTGTGTACATGAATGGTGCCAGTGTTGTTTTTGCCAGATAGCATCTTTACCATGAGGTTAGGGCCTAGGAAGGAGCACTGGCAGACACAGGTCCCCAGTAGAAACTGTAGCAATGACCTCTGCAGGTGTTTAAAGTAGGACATCTTCTAAGTGTCCCCATGTCTCTGTGATGTAGCCAAAGATTAGAGGAACAAAGGAATCTGGATAGATAAGAGTTTTTGCAGGTGTATCTCCAGTTAAAGAATTCTGCACTGTAAAGTGAAGTCTGGGTAGGAGAAAAGGGGGCTGCCTGATCAACACACGCTTTTTAGAGACTGAATTTACACAGGAACTGTTGCAGTGTGGGACAGGCCTAATGATTTTACCTCATTCTCTATCTGACTTCTCTCCAGTGAATCTTGTAAAGGAACCAGCTACCTGATCCTTTAATCCGGCTAACATTTTATAAAAGAAGATTCAAATTAGTTTTGCTTATTCCAGATGCTTTATATGTAAATGAGCCTCAGAACTGGTGGCAACTGAAATGTGAAGCAGACACCGTGGTATGTTGGCGGAAGTACTCCCACCCGAGCATCTTCCCTAAACAATGGGCTCATTCTGTTCTGATTGCTGCTCGCAGCTCCCTTCTCTCACGGGAAGAATTCTAGAATCCTGAGATATCTACTGAGTGACTCTTTGATCCCCGAGATGAACTCTTCAGGTTCCTTTTATGTGTAACTGGCTTCAACTTTCTCCAAACAAGTGGATCCCTCTTCTTGCCTTTCATAAAAAAAGCATCACCTATGCAGTATTAATCAGAGCTTGCAAGTCAAATATTAAGATCATTCCTTGGAGTGATTCAATGGTACAACTCTGCCATTTTATTTTTCCCTTTGCAACTCTAACTAGACAAGGGGGATTGAAATACTGAGTTAGAAATTATTTATTTAAAGCCACAAGCCAACACATGCAGACTCCAGATAAAGATGCTTACTCTCCTTTTTAACAAAAGTGGCATCTTAATGGAGAGCCATAGAGAGCCTCCACCTTGCCTGTGGGCCAGCTATTACTTCCTCCCATGTACCCTGGCATTTGCCCTCTAGCATTCCCATGTTTCTTGGCTCCAAATGGAAGTGCTCTTAATGTCAAATGATTTATTGGGGACAAGTGGGAAGTCGGTCTGATCTAAGTCTGTTTGTATCTGGCTTCCCAGGTCTCAGAGTGATTTTAAAATGATATCTTATGTGCAAAATAGAAATAGGGAAAGCTCAATGTCCACCTGCTACAGGGATAGAGCTCCCTGGTGCTTCACGCAGCTGCCTAGTGCCATTTTCAGCAGCAATGAAATGGAAGAGTCAAGTCTGAGGATGGCAACACAGTCACCAACTGCAATGGATATGTATGCAGCTTCCACAAAGGTATTTTTTTGAAAGGCGGGTGTGCTGAAGTGAACAAGGAAAGAGGCCTCACCCTGGTGACAGCAATATTGGTGATGGTGACATTGACCAGTTTCTCTGTTGTCCCACTCCCACAACATTCACCTCTGCACAGCTCTCTCCAGGCTATAAAGAAATGACATTATTCTATATCTCTCTCTAGCATTAGCCTACGTGCATAGGAAAGGCATTGTTTTGTCTTCCATTGATGTTATGCAGTTCCAAGCAAAGAATAGACATCCAAGAAAAATGAAAAATGAATAGATATGTGTGAATTAGTTAAAACTCTTCCAGCAAAAGCAGGTGCATACTTAATAGGGAAAGGAGCTGTATTTAAATAGGGCCATCTAATGAGGATGTATTACACGATCTTTTACTACCAGTTCTCTACACACAGAATGGCAGATGGAAGGATCCAAGCAGTACTGTCCCATAGAACTTTCAGCAATCATGGGAATATTCTACATCTGCGCTGTCCGGTACTATCAACACCAGCCACTTGTGGTTATCGAAGAGTTAACACATGGCTAGTGTGACCGAGCAACTCAGCTCATTTTAAATTTTACTTAGTTTTAATAAATTCAAGTTTACACAGACAAATACGACTTATTTATTGGACAGTTTAGGTATACAGGCATCCTCATGAGAAATAGAAAAATATGCTGCTTTTGGATGTTTTTCAGAAGAAAAAAATCTGCGTAAATGTAAGTGTGTGTGTTGTGTGTTATAGTTGGTTCATTTCCAATTTATCATCAACACGGCAAATAGGTTAAGAGTATATTTTTAGAGTAAGGCAGATCTCAATTTGAGTCTTTGGCTTGGCCGTTTACTAGCTCTGTGACCTTGACTCACTCATTTTTATTAATGGTATGCAAAATTATCCTTCCTGCCAAGCATGTTAGGATAGAAACCTTCATTTTTGGAGAAAATGTGATAACACGTCAGCACCATTCTAAAAATGAGTTGTTGACATGTAGCACCTCAGAAAAGAATATACATAGGATCATATATTCTATGTGCATGTAGTATATGCATACATACACACACACTACACCATGCTAATGATACCTTGTAATTACAAGTTTTCTTAGCTTACGAACTCCTATGTGACTTGTCCTGTCTGCTGTACCTTCAACTTAATGCGTCAACAAAATAGTTACTTCATCATTCATTAGAGTAGGAGGGTACAGTGGAAGGTTTTGGTGTATTACAGGAATTTATAAGAGCAATGTATGTCTTAAATATAATATGTTAGGAGAAGAGAGACAAGGAAAAAGAGGGAAAAAAAGACTCAAGGTGTAAGCTTGCTTTTTGTTTGTTGCATTGCAGAAAATATCATAAACACTGTCACCCCTGGGGCTGAGTGCAGGTGATATTGATGCAGCAAAAAGGACATCCTTGGATCTGAGTTCTCACCTGGCAGGGTGTTCTGACTCTGGTTAAGCTACTTACCTTCTAACAGTATCAATTCTCCGTCGGGATAATAGGAGTTAGTTTTACTGCAGGTCTTTTAGAAGAACACGAGAAGGGCAGTGCCTAGAACATGGTAAGCAATTCAAAATGTTTCATTTCTCCTCTTTCTCCCATGACCACTGTTAGCACTTTGCCCAGGTTCAGCTTCTTCTCAATATCAAGGGAGCAAATCACATACAAAAATCATACTGAGATTTTTGCCTTTATATCTCCTTAAAATTCTTTAAAAAATCCCGTCAACCCACGGTTCACAGTTTCCTTATCGAGGTCTTCAGGCCAGCAAATCTGATAAACATAAAAGTTGAAAGATGGAGCTACCAGCTTTTACTATAAGCAAAATGATGGCTACCTCCGACTGCTCTCTCCCACACCCCTGTGTGTGGGTTCCATTAATCGGCGTTGGGGACAGGATTTCACTTTTATTTTATTTTATTTTTTTTTTTTTTTTGGGTTTTTCTCCGGTACCGGGAACCGAACTCTCCACCTTGCACTTGCCAGGCAGGCGCTTTTGCCGCTGAGCTAAATCCCCAGCCCAGGATTTCACTTTTAAAAGGCATTAAACTGTGACTTGGCCTCATCGTCCCCAACCTTGGGTAGCTTGGATGTGAACACATTCAGCTCCTGGGTCTTTAACACTTATAAAGGAACCAGTTTTAACTGAGCTAAGGTTAAAATGCACGGAATCATTCAGCAAAACAAACTTCCACACTCTGGTCAGCCCGTGACTGACTCTCCAGCCTCACACTCCCAGGTCTCTTTGTCATGAAAAAAAGTGGGATTTGGCGGCCCTGTCTCGCAGGTGCCTTCTGACACACTGCTAGGGATTTTTTAAAAAAAAACTCTCTGAGCTACCTTTCTCCCGCACCAAAACAAACTACTTTCCCATACCAAAACACCTGCACATTTTAAAGCAAGTATATCAGCCAAAAGGGGTTGGTTCATTAATCAACTGAGGTTGACAAAAGCGCTAACATTCTTCACATGCCCGCTGAAGAGCACTGTGGTCGTAGATCGCTATCTCCTATTTACCTTTCGTTGCTGGAGGCACCTGAGGAAACAAGCCCCTTCTATTGATATCTCTGCATCACAGTCCTCCTCAGCAATAACAACCAACGGTTATGCTTGTTGGGAAGAAAATTAAAAGTAAAAAAAAATTAGGCAAGTTTGGGTTTGTTGCTATGAACATGTCAGAGAGGAAAACTGAGCTCCTAAGCATTTTCATTAGGACAGCTGGATTCCATATCTAGGGATAGGCTGGCATCACCACAAATATCTTAAAAGTGTTCAATACCTGCTTGGTTACGGCTGGAGGCTTGTTTTGTTTTGTAATACGTGGGGATCAAATCCAGGGACGCGTTACCACTGAGCTGCATCCCTTTGATATTTCTTTTATGGCAGGATCTCACTAACTTACCAAGGCTTGCCTTGAACTTGTGATCCTCCTGCCTCAGCCTTCTGAGTAGCTGGGCTTGCAGTCATGTACCAATAGACCCCAGAAAGGGCTGGACATTTTACAAGGCAAAACCTCAGTGCTGTAAGCAATTAATGAGATTGGAACTCCAAGAAAACCAGACTGAAGGTCTTAGAAGTATTGGACGGGGAAAAGAAAAGTAATTTAAAGTACAATATTGAAGCAGATGTACAGGAAAAGTGTGAACAAATTTTTTCTTTAAATTTCCAGCATTTAGCATAAATCTTGGCACACAATAGTTGCTTAATACTTGTGGATGAGTTAAACTGTTGGAAGAAAGAAGTCCAGGGATTTAGGGATAGATTTTGATTTTTAAGACCCTAAATTCTGAAAAAATGGGCTTCCCTATGTAATTAGAAATAATATAAAAGCAGTTTTAAACTGTAAAACAAGAGTAAGGAGATTCAATAAGTCTGAGATTTTTTTCCCATGGTACTTTTTTTTAGTAATCTCATAAAATATAGCCTTTCAAAATATTTTTCCAATTTTTTGATCCCTCTACTTTGTAGGGATCAAAAATTAGTTCTTGTTTTCCACTGGGTTCCTGGCCCAGGTTACCTGCTAGGCTTTCACCTATTGAACTCACTTTCACTTTTTTCTCTTACACAGAGCTCTTTTTAAAGACTTCTTTTTGGTATATTAGAATTGGCAGCACCACTCTCCTTGTAGTGCTTTGGGGCCATTATTAAGTAAAATAATAGTTCCTTGACCACAGCACTGTGATATTACCACAGTTGATTTGATAGCCCAGAGGACTACTGAGAGATAAAAGGCAGACAACACAAACTGGGCGAATAATTCTGGACAAAGGGATGATTCACATCCTAAGTGGGACAACATGAGATTTTATTATGCTGCCTGGAATGGCACACAATTTGAAACTTGCAAATTATTAATTTCTGGAACTGTGCACTTCCTATTTTCAGACCACACTGACCATAGGAAAGGAAAACCTTGGAAAGCCAAACAATGGACAAGGCCCTATGGATAAGCTATAGCTTTGCGTTCTCAAGTGAAACCTGGAAACTAGTAAGTCCTAACCGCAGGCCGAGGCGTTCAGGCCTTTCCTCCTTGGAAGAAGGCCTGTGTCCTGGGTTTGGCACTTTTACAGTCACTCTCACATTCGCATGTAGTTTTTAGGGTCTTGGATGCTCTTCAGCTGTCTCTTCTTTTTTAGATTGCACTCTGCACCTTGGGCCCCTAGTTAAAACCTTTATAACAGATCACAGTTCTCTTAAACCTTAAGTAAACTTAATGAATCTCAATATCTGGTTGCATTCCGCATTTCCTTTTGACTTGGTTTGTTTGAATGGTCTCCTTTATTATTAGAATGTAGTCAGATAAGGAGATCTTTCTCTGTCCACATTTATTGTATCAGATTTATGTAACTGTAATGCTTGCCTTAATTGGATGTGTGGATGCTGGAAATGAGGTGGAGACACTCATAGATTCAAGTGATACACTTGGTGCCTCCATGTCTGAGCACCTGGATGCATCTGGGGACTGTTACAGAGCTAATTGTCAGGTGTTGCATATTGCAAGTACAAAGACCCCCTGAGCTCCAAAGAATAGCCATCTTTTTAGAGGATTCCTGAAGAGAAACATTGAATGGTATCTCTGCCCTGTTTGTTTATTATACAAAGTAGATGCTACTGTGATGTGTGAGTTAAATTAGGAGAGGTATGAAGAGAGAGCCAGTGGGGTGTGGTATACACAAACTTCAAGAAAACCTTATTTCTTTGAGCTTGACTTGGGATATTCTACTCTCTGAACCAATGGGGGAGGTAGGCATCACATGTCTTTTCAATTTCTACATAACAGACCAGTCTTTCTCTTTTCTGGCATCCAGAAAACCCCAGAGCTCCTGAGAGGACAGAGCATGTGCATGTATCCTTGAGAGGAGGAAGCAAGAAGGATTGCTGGCTCTAAGAACAGATTGAAGACCAGGGCAAAGGAACATAGAGAATAGCAAGTGAGGGGCTGGGGATTTAGCTCAGTGGCACAGCGCCTGCCTGGCAAGCACAAGGTTGTGAGTTCGGTTCCTGGTACTGGAAAAAAAAACAAAAAATAAAAAAATAAAAAATAAATAAATAAATTAACAACAACAACAAAAAAAGAATAGCAAGTGGCCTGTTATAGCCCTTTGTAGCGGCAGAGAGATACCAATGGAGCCAAATGTACTGGTGCCTGTTACAAACCATAATCCCTAATTTTCCCAGTAACTAGAAAATGAAAATCCCTCCTTTCATTTTAAATTGGAAAGTCATATGATCAGATCAGTGTTTTAGAAACAATAATGTACTTGAACTTTGAAATAAACTGAAGTCAACAATTAGCTGTAGGATGATCTGATATGCCAATAGGAAAGGTGATAAGACCATAAAATAGAAAAAAAAAATGAGATTTTGAAGTAAGATAAGAGATATTGGGAATATAAGTGATGGAAAACAATTTGTGGGCATCCAGAAAACAAGAAAAGAAGGCAGAAAGGAAGGACAGAATGAAGGAAGGAAGGAAGGAAAGGGAGCAGGCAGGAAGAAAAAGAAATGGTAAAAAAAATTAGGAGAAAATGTAAAACATCTCTGCTCTTCATAAGTGGACTGGTAAGGGTTGGGACCAGTAGCTCAAATAAATAAGGAACAGAACATTTGTAGACAAAGTCTGAAGAAAATAAATGGTTCTGAAGTGGCTAAACTGATATCCATTCATTTATTCATTTTGGATCTTGGGTCCTTTATTTTCAGATTGATGTAGGAGGGTTTTATCATCCCGATAGCCCTGAAATATTTTTTGATCTCAGAGAGCTGCGTGTTTAAAATTTTAAATCAGTTTCTAAGATTTAAAAATGGGACAACAACATAAAAATAAAGGTTTCACACTATTATTGAAAGATTGAAACATTTGCCAGTGCCCCCTAATCAACATTCTTTTAAAATCCATGTATCACCTCCAGATGGGCAAAATCCCCACCACTCCCTTGTGCCTCTTCAGCAGGTCTATTTCCCACATTCTTGCTCTTGGGACCTAATGGGTGCTCTCAAAGTCCTACTTCTAAGCCCTACTGCTAAGCCCTTAGCCTGCACAGAGGTTGCCCCAGGCAGCTCTGATAGCTCTCTGCCTGAAGCTATTTTTTTCCCACTGGAGTCCACTCCACAAGTCCATGGACCAGGCCAGAGGTGCCATCTCTTCCCTAGTAACCATCAGCCAATATGGAATGGGAGTCCTTTGCTGGGTACTCCAGTTTTTGCCATCTCAGCACGGCTGTTCTTTGGCGTTTCCATGTAGTATCCGAGTTCCCCTCTGGACTGACTCCCACTTGCCTACTTTGTCACTGCTCGTGCTTTGTTAACTGTCTCTACTTCACTGTCTCTTTGCTCTGTCCCCACACGTGCTTTCCAGGATCATCTCCAAAATAAGCTGCTTGCATCTGAATCTTTATCTTGGGCTCTGTTTGGGGGAAGGATTCAAACAAAGACAGGATCTCCAACCAACCAGCTCAATCATCTCTGATTTTGCTGTCGTCTAGGCCCTGACTGCTCTACAAAAATAAGTTTCATTGTCTCAGTCTTTGAGAAACAGCGATCATTTTGGAGGCCAGTGAATTGTCTGAGGCCACGCTACGGTCTTGCCTCTCTCCCCAGGCCCTGCTGCCAATATTGCATCTATTACTTCAAGAGCAGGCAACCTACAGGGCTTCTAGCTGCCAAATTCAGCAACTGTTTGTGAAATAACATATATGCCCATTCATTTATCTCTTATCTTTAGCTGATTTCTCATTTTCTCAGCAGAAATGAGCAGTCGTGACAGAGACTATTCTGTTCACAAAGCCCAAAATATCTCCTATTTGGGACCCGGAGTTTGCAGATCCCTGCATTTCGTCATGGTAGCATTGGAGGCACCATTGCCTACTGCACTCACTTGCAGATAGAGCAAGGTGAACACACCCTCCCTGTTCCATGTGCTCAAAGGGGCAAGACTCTCGGCACCTCCCTTTTGTTCAGCTGGCACAAGGTGCTTGTAGCAGAGCCCAAGGAACAAGGCTGTGACTCTGGCTTCTGGAGATAAATTAATTTATTATTTAAGCACATCTGCTTGCTTATTTAAAGAGGTGCTGTGGCCTCCACTTGTGCACTTGTGTGGAGGAAAACATCACACTGAGATCTCAAGTGTCACAGCAATTAGTCAAATGGGGAAAGATGCTGCTTCGGTATGTTCAGGGACATTGTACTTGATAATCTTTAATTTGCTCGATATTACAATTAAGGTAACTTCAAATGTGTTATAACCTTAAAATGTCAACATGTTTCCATTATCTCTGGTGTACATATTATTTTTAACCTACTTCACACATAAGAATGTATTAATGCATTTTTTGGCTGCTGGTAAAGTGGTCCTCTAACGGGCTTGTGAAGGACTTAATAACCCTGTAGAAATGTTTTACTGATGAGTATTTAAAAATTATTGGAAAATCACTCAGTTAGGATTGGAAAAAAATTGTACCATAGTATCATTTGCTGGGAGAGAAAGAGATTCATGAGAAGAGAAGTGATTAATAGGAAAACTGACAACACAAGTGTTCAAGCGACAAAGAGTTAGAGAGAGGAGGGCAGTTCAGCTGAATCAGAAATCGAAAGGCCCAGCTTTCTAACTCTGGCTTCACAACTTCCTGGCTGTGTGATCTTGGGAAAGTTGCTGAGCTCGCCTGCAAGTTGATTTCTTCATTTCCAGCAGAAAATCTCTGGTCATTCCAGCAGTTTGTATACAAGAATGTAATTAATGGGTACTGGTGAAGGAATTATATAAGCTGTGAAGAGGCATGCAAACAGGCATTATTATTGCACAAAGCTGGGACAAAAGCACTAGGGTGATGAGTGAGGCTGCTTCCTGTAGTCACTTATCACTTGTGTTTCCACTGGTATTTTAAGACAAGTAAATAAGGAGAAAAGATGGAGAAGAAATTCATTTCCTCCATCTTGCTCTACCTCGCCACAGATGACAGATGATCACAGCTTCAAATCTATGACTCTGACCAATATGAGCGTAGGTTCTATGTGGGAGAGGAGCAGACTGCTAAATAGCAACCAGGAAACGGACTTTGTGGTGTCACATTATTTCATACTATGACACTGACCAGTGACCAGTGGCCAAATTTTAATTTCTTATTTTGAGAGTGATTCCATGAGCTTTGAAAGTCACTCATGTCCCCTCCTCCTTGGCAAACTCTTCAGAGGCAAGCATAACCCCGTGCCTGGATTATTGAAGTAAACTTTTATGTAACTCCAACACTTTCCACTGGTGTGAAATTACTGATACGTTGGGATCCTCCATTTTCCCTAATTAGACCAGTGAGTGAGGGATTTGCAGAAACAATTCCAGAGACTCTCACTTTAATATTAACTAATGTGCACTTGGCCTACTTTTTGATTTTCCCACTGAACATATAGGGTCAGTTTCTCATCTTGCTCGGCACCCCTGTGGAGCAAGCTCAGAAGTGCGATGTTTTCAAAGGCAGTGTTCTCCCTCCCCTCCTCTGCCTTGTCCTTCGCCTCCACAAGATGTGACCTGCTGTCCATCCAGAGACAGAAGTGTTCTTTCACGGCAATACAGTGCAATTTTGATAATCTAGCCTAGTGATTCAGCTAAGGAAAAATTTAACTGTTCCATTTATTTTGCCTTGTTGATTACTGTGTGTTTGTGTTTCTATGTTTACATGGATGGAGTTTCAGAATTTTAGGCTACTTTTCATTCAGTAGACTTTTGAGAAGGTAAAGTAGAAGCACAAAAGGAAATAACCTGCCTGACGATCTAAGTAAAGCACCAAGGGAAGCATGACAATCTGTAGAGTCAGACTGTGTTCAAATTCTGGCCCCTGATCTGATTTACTTCACAGTCTCCAGCAAGTAAATTTATTTAAGCTGCATATTATCCATCAACAAAATGGGAATAAAATTTAGTTCTTAATTTGTTTGTGAGTTTATAATAAAGTCTGTAATAAACCATCCCCCACATTCTGGCAATAAGAGATACTGGATAGTTTATTGTTGTTGCTGTAGAACTGGTAACATCCACTTAACGTATCAGTTCTAAGGGGGTAAATGAGAGATTAAATAGATAAATATAGAAAATCTACCTAGTGAAAAGGCAAATAAAAATATTGATTTGAGGATCAAGAGAAATTGGGTCAAAACCTTCAGCCAGCTACTTTGTCTTTTTAGCATTAGGTTTGCTTGTCAGTGAAATGAGGTGTTAACACTCCTGGATTTCCTGCGGTAGAAATCTTCCTTTCTAGTACCAGGTATACACTGAGGTCAAGCAGAACCACACTAGGATCAGGGAGAGAAAACAGGCAGTGCACTAACCTTCCAACTCAGCTCAACCGAAGGAGCGCGTTTTGTCTCTTCTGCACACCCAGCTTCCCTACTGGGCTGCTTAGGCTCCCTCATTGAGACCAACTTGGCACACCTTTCGGCACGACGACCTTGTGATTGTTTCTCTAGCTCTCATGTTACATCATGGAAGACGCCACCTTTTCCCACACTTCAGGTTGGCAGACTGGCAGCCAGTCTGAGGCACCGGTAACTTTCAAGGTGGTTAAAGTGGCAAACTTAGTTTCTTTGAAAACCATGAGGTAGATACGTAATTCTACTTCAGAGTTTTTCCTAACATCTTTCCGCCTTAGGCTCCCTCCTTGCTCCAGCCCATTCCTGCATTTCTTCCCAGATCACCCTTCTGCTGAGATCTAAAACCTACTCCTTACCTCTGATCATGTCCCTCTCCACTTGACTTGTAGCTAATTAGAAAACAGCAGGTAACACTCTCCTCCCCTTGGAATGTCAATATTACTCAGAATGATAACTTTGAAGGGGGGATTGTTCTGTGTGGGTATCCTTTCTCAGTTCTAAATCCCTGCTGCATGCCAGACCTCTGGTTTTTCTGCCCCAGAGAGTCAGCTTTGATAGCATATGTGAAAGTTTCTGCTGTGGCCATTAAAAAATGGGCTTTGGAGTCAAACAGATCTGTGCTTTGGACCTGGGTGTGTAACTCCTTTGCTTCTCTGCCTTGCACAACTAACTTTCCTGGACTCCAGTACTTGTGCATAATGTCTGTGCTGGAATTGTCATAAGAATATGGAAATTTCCTGGGATAATCATATCTCCTACTTTTTGTTGTGGTCATTCTTAGCACTATTATCATCGTCATATATTCACTTGCCTCTTACTACAAACTTGAAGACTCTGAGAAATGTCATACTTCTCTGTTTTGTTTAAGTGAACTCAGAATTCTGTTTTCCTTATTGTTTTGCATACATTTACACACACACACACACACACACACACACACACACACACACAACATGGTACATGAAGATTCCTGGGTCTCTCCAGTGCTAAATCATTAGGAAACTGCTTCTTTTTGGGAGGTGATAAATAGTTACTGAGTCTCGAGATTCACTGATATCTTTGTGTCCAATGGCTCTGCTGCTTCTGGTCAGACTCAGATCATCAGATTCTTTTTTTAAGAATCAGAACTCTGGGTCCTGGTGTCTACTCTAATGCCATCCTGATTCTGAAGATGGAAGGACTGCTGAGGAATAACCCACCACATTTCTCCTGAGACTTGCCCATCTTTAACCTTTTTCCAGGTAGAAAAGAGGTTAAAGAAGGACTTTCTCCCTTTTCTTCTCTTTTCCATTTTCTTTTACATCCAGGTTCATGCTTAACAGACTATCCAGGACTTTATGGATACTATAAGAATACAAGTATCCCTTGATAGACAGGAGACTATTACCTAGAAATAGGTGAGTAAAAATGTGTATGTGTATGTAGGTACATGGTATAATCATTCTCTGCCACAAATACCACCAGCAGCAGCAGCAGTAGCAGCAGCAGCTCTAGTACCAGTACCAGTGCCATTATGATGTTCGTTACCCAATCCACCAAAACCAGGAACTCTTTTTCTAGGGTCGTGACTCTGAAATTCTTGTAAAAAGAATAAAACGAGTTGGGTTTGTAATCATATGGAAAATTTCGTTATCCTTTTGAAAAAAGACACATATAGAACCAACAATGCAATGCCCCAGTGCTCAAAGGTATTCATTTTTGACCAAAGTCTATAGAGGCATCAAGAAATTCCTTTCTTTTATATAATCATTACATCAAACCTAATCTCTTTCCAGCACAAAACTATACACTGTTGTGATGTATGGAAGAAAGAGGAATATTATCAACAATGACTGTCTAGGTTAGCGTTCTACTGACATTTCAGCTTGAATTTTAGAACGTGAGTAGTTTCTGTGAGCTACTGAAAGTGAACAATTCACATTAAAGTATACATATTGTTGGTGGGTCTTTCCACTATTTTCAGGTAAATGCTAACTTTATACAAATCACATTTAATCAATAAGAATTAAAACACATTCAAAGACAAAGGTAATGCAGGTAATAACTGTGGTGTGTTTAATAGATAGAGAAATCCTCCTGGAGGGCTTACTATAGCTATTCCTGTAGCAATACAATTCCAGACCTTTGGTGCTTAAAGGCAGAGCCCAAAATACTACTCTGATTCTGATTACATAGTAATAGCTCCTTTGTATTAAGAGATAACTGTGAGCTTGCCAACAAAACAAGATCTTTACAAAAAACTAGGTCAGTTAGTCCTCACATCAACTTTGCAAAAACAACCTACTTCACCTCAAAATGGCTACATAACTTCTTAACATGGCCAGGAAGTGGTAAATCATGATTCAACTCTTGTTTGATCAACTCCAAGGCCCATGCTCTTAGCTACTAAGCTATACTGCTTCCTACTTCATAACGTCTGCTTCTAGATGAAAGCAGGGGATGTTTCAATACTAAATTTGGTCACTGACAGATCCCCTTCCACCCACCACCAAGGTTCAATCAGTGGAAGCATTCAGTTGCCCTCATAAACACGGTATGATCTTCAGGTCTTCATGTCATGCTCCCCACATCCAATCAGAGGGCGAGTACTTTCCTGTCTTCCAAAAGGACCTTTAGTTTATCCTTCTTCCATATTAGGTTAGGTGCTCAGAACTTGTAGTGTGGATATTACGCAGATTCCTAATGAAGTTCCTCTGCTGATCCTCCCTACCTCATCTGTGAGAAATTGGGAGAGGATTTGAAAATGACCAAGCAAACAAATACGTCCTGCCAAGCACCCATTCCAGATTATTTCTGTCTCTCACACTTTTTGGCCTATTAAAAACTCTGTAAATGTAGATAACTAGTAGCAATTCAAAAGGATGCAGTCAACACACACAAATGAATTCTACTCTCTCATTCAGAGAGACGAAGAACAATTCCTCTCTCATTTCCCCAGATGAAGTACAAATCTACTGCAGTATTCACGGCAGCTAATTTTTTGTAGCGCTTTGCATTGTCCTTTGAACCAGTTACAATATCTTGCTGGTTCCCTGACTAATAAGTTAAATAAAATCTTTGGCATGTTCATTTTATATTTGTTTTAAGAGTTGTGATCTAACTTTAAAAATCTTTGATACATCTATCTTTGACATTGTGGTTTATCCTAATTTGGTCTCCCCAGAAAACAGAGATCGAAGCCTAAATTTGGTTGCAAATATTTACTGGGAGATATATTTGTCAGCATTTCATTACTGTAACAAATGCCTGAAATAATAGACTTATAAAGGGAAAAAGGATCTGGGCATGTTCATACTCACCTGTAATCACAGCACTCAGAAGGCTGAGGCCTTCCTAATTCACACTAGAAGCATCATTGGAAGTATTAAGTGGCTGACCACTCCCTTTCCATTTCCCACCAATGCGTTATGTTACTTTACATATGTCATTCTTCTGTAATCTGTTCTTGCCTTTATCAGACCATCAACTACACTGGATTGCATTTGCCTGTTCTCATTCTCCCTCCCTCTGCCTGCTGTCTCTCCCTCTTCCTTTCCCTGTCCCTTTCTCTCTCGTTATTCATAAGTTCTTTGAGGGCAGAACAATAATGATCTTTGTATCACCAATGCTTAGTAGCTTCTCACTCATAGAACACACTTGAAAAGAGATTGTTGATTTAACTAAACACCTAATCCTCACTGTACCATTCATGATATACTAAAAATAGTTGGCATTAGTGAGGATAGGCCAATTTTTACTGCACTTACAAATAACTGAGGAGTCCCAGTAGTGTAAAACAGGTAAGGTTTATTTTACATTCACCCTATGTATTGATCATATGGGAGCAGAGGTCCTCTGTTTATAAAAGTTACTCAGGACCTAAGCAACCATGTAGCCCTTATCTGGAACATACTGTTGCTTTACCCAAAGGAGGAGAAAAATCTTGAGTATTTTTGCACAATCAATTATGTGCTCAGTCAAGGAGTTACACAAATCACTTCAGCTCAGAATTCATAGGCTAGCACCAGGTATCACCCATCCATTCAAGAGTGGGTAGATGTACCATCCTGCCAGGTATTTGGGTAGGATTACTTGAGTTGTTGGGTAGTTTTTACAAATGATCACGACAGTTTCAGTCATCGATATTGTTACAGTTGGAATTATATCGCCTGTTAAATTTATATACTGAAAAGAAGTTCTAGCCTGTCTCATAATGTGACCTTATTTGAAAATAATGACATTGCAAATATAAGTAATTATTATGAGGTCATACTTGAGTGGATGGGCCTCAAATACAACATAAAAGAACAACAATTAGATACAGGGACACATATTGAGAGAATGCCATATAAGCACTGAGATGACTATTTTCAAGGCAAGGAATGCTATCTGGGACAGATACTTCCTTAAAACCTTCAGAAGGAGCCAATTCTGCCAATATTGCACTTTGCTTTTGAACTTATAGCTTCTAGTATGATGAGACTAAATTTCTATTTTTAAGTCATCCAGTCTGTGATACTTTGGTATGAATACCTTAATGCAGATTTCTCTACTGGGAGAAGAATGTTGCTGTAGGAAAGTACCTAAAAAATGAGTAAGTGGCTTTGGATTTCCATAAACATGCAACAGTTTGGAAGTACATAATAGAAAAGCTTAGACTGTTTCCAAAAGGCTCTTTACATAAATATGAACCTTAAGGGAACTTCTGGGGAGATCTCTCATAGAAATAAACAATATATTACTAGAAACTGGCTAAAAAGTGATCTTTTTTATAAAGTAAAATTTGACCCCTATTATGAAGTGAATAGTTGTTTTGTGGAAAGAAGGCCTTGTAAATTACTAAATTTGATTTTTAGCTGAGATTTCTAAGTCTTGTTCAAAGTATGTCCTTGTTTCTGCTTGCTCCTTATAGTAAAGTGTGAAAGGATGGCTGTGTTGAATAAGGGGTCATTAATCAAAAAATAACAAATACTTGACGGTTTGGGAAATTCTCAAACTGGCCGTATTGCAGAAAATTAGGAAGTTTGCTTTGGAGAGAATGTCGAGGATATGGCTAGACAGTGATTTGCTCAAAAAATTAGGCATGCGATTCATTAATCCTATCAGCCAGCTCAGCAGAAGCCAAAACCAGAAATGGGTTATCCAAGGAAAATCTGTGAAGGACTCTTGTCTGATGGCTTGGACTACTGTGAATTGCACAGAAGACCAGTAAGATTTTTGAAAATGTTGTGTCAACAAAGACATAGCTAGCCTAGCTGGTAAGGAAGAGAGATGAGAAAAACTGAAAGAATAATAACCCCCAAAGTGGTTCAAGAACTGGGTCCTCCTCTGTCTAAGAAGGCTTAAACACCTCCTCATTTGTAGAAGGTGGAGCTACTGTGCAGAGACCAGAAAGCTGGGCCACCATGTTGATGGACTTAGGAGATAGAGCACTTAACCCAAGAACTTTCTACATCTTAAAATGAAATGGAATTTATCTTGCTATTTTTTGAAAGGAACAGTTAATGCTTAAATTTTTTTCTTGACCAGTTTTGCATGCTTATATCTGATAATCTGAACAACTAATTTGAAGACAATAATATGCAATATAGCAACCATTGGTGAATTCCTACCATCTTGTTTAGTGAGGCTCTATATCATTTCTAATTTTTTATTACTTTTTATCCTCTTTAACTTTTTGATCAGTCTTGCATTCTTAAATCTGGTAATCTCAGCAACTTCACTGAAGATAACAATATGTAATATAACAACCATTGTTAATTCCTATCATTTTGTTTGAAGTCTTGTATTGTTTTTATTGTTTTTGTGCTGTGTTGTTTTTGTCTTTGTTGCAGTTATTTTGTTATTGTTTTTTATTCTTTTTAAAATAAAAAAAATTTAAAAAGAAAGAAATTCATCTAGCTTGCATTTAGACCTCTTTGGAATCCATGGCCTTCTTTTTTTATTGTGATTAATTTCTTTTGGAATGAGTGAATTTTACAAGTAGATCACTTATTGCCCAATATTGAAGAATTTGGTCCCAGGATAAGTGTCCCTTAAGTATTACCCATACCTGATTTAGATGAAATTTTAGACTGAGGGTTAATGCTAAAATAGGTAAAGACTTAGAGAGACATTGGGATGGAGCAAATATGTTCTAGATGTAAGAAGGACATGAGTGGCCAAAATGCTATTATTTTTTATTGAAAAAAGATAGGACATATTTTTATAACAAAATAATGGGAGAATAACAATAATTAATAGATTGCATATTGTCATGTTGAGAGTAAATACTCAGAGTACAAGATATGGGCATAAAAAGTTCTCCAATTGATATTAGCACAAATCTTCCTATAGAATGCTATGATTGATTGAATTGTGTTTCTCCACAGTTGATGTGTTTATAATCACTAGTACCTGGGGATCTGACTTTGGTTAGAAAAAGGGTTATTGTGAATATCTTAAATACTATCTTAATTTGGTTTACTCTAAAGCACATCATTTAAAAATGACTAGACTACAAGTAGTTAATTTTGGAGATGATCTCAGAAAGCATTGTGAGAGAAAAAAGTAAAGAGAAAAGGTGGGTTGATAAGATGACTCCCTTTGAAAGCAATTAGGGTTCACTCATGGGACTCAGGATGATGGCAACTGTAGAGGACTGTTAGCTTACACTCTTCTAAACCAAAGTGGCTAAGTGCATCTGGCTTTATGTATCACAGGGGCCTGATACTCTTGTACTTACAGAGTGGCCATGTGGCAGTATATGTACCACATGCCAGGCACAGAGGAAATATACAACAAATATTTGAATGGATGAATGATAATGGGTGGGTGGGCTGTCCACCAAAGGAAAATTTGTAGGTGTCTGTCATACTTGAAATTACTGCTTCTATGACACAAGGTAGTATTTTCAACTAACGAAGTGAAGGAAAATTCACACATGTACATCACTCTTGGCAATAGGGCATTCTTACATTGGCAAACCCTTTAAGCGTTTATTACTTTAAATCTCCCCCATTTAAAACAAAGTATTTACAACATATTCTTTTATCCTCTTTCTCCTGGTTCCTGGTGAACAGTTTAACTATTTTGCTTTTACTTGTTTAAAACATGAAATACTGTAACTCAATGAACCTTTCCCGCTTCCAAACCTACCGTTTCACTGTGCTCTTGCATCCCATGGGAAACAACATGAAAAAATAATTTGCAATCAAAGATGCTTGGTGAGTTACTGCCTCTCATCTCTGTTTTGGAGGTCAACAAGACAGGAAGCCCTAAGACATCTACAGGAAATTACATTTTTAGTAACTCATTCAGAAATTTAATATCTTTAGTGAAACAACTATTTAGATCCAACAGAATTAGCACTAGCAAAAGATAATTTTTGAAAAGTTTCTGTTACAGCACCACTTACCCATGGACATTGATATGAAACTAGAGAGCTCCCATTCACAAAATTGTCAGAAAGCAAGGAATTTTCTTCTATGGTCACTTGTACACATCAGATTCTCAGTTGTTTTCAAGTGATGGAAAAATTTGCAGGTGATGCTTGATTCAATAGATGAGATCATTTCATTTCTATGGCCTGTCAGGTCTTGTTGATTTATGAATTTCTGTTCATCCTTTCCCAGACTCTTAAGTTTTTCACAGCTCTGTCCTTTATCATTCTTTCCATCCAGTATTATTATGCTCTTTCCTTTTTTAATTCTTTATTACTCTCTTTCCTTATCTTTCCCCTTGTAGTTACAGAGAACATATAAATTTTAACCCCAAACCTCAATGATTGAAGATAGTTGGTAAACTTTGCTGCAGTTTTTCTACGTCTTGGGTATGAAAAAATCCATAGTACATTATATTATACTGAAGTGGAGATGTGGCAGTTATCAATTCCAAGCACAGTCCTTCACGCATATAAATAGTATTTATTTTATTATATCCCTTGATCAAGTTTAAATAGAAAATCTTCCTTGCTCCACCTTAGCTAAACTAGATGAAAATAGACTATGTACTTTGTAAGAGGGCTGCCCCTGAGTTCTGTGCATAGTGACATTTTCCTGACTGGAGGTACAGATTCAAGGTAGCGTTTGCAGTGATGACCATGCAGATAAAATGGTGGTAATAATGGTGGGGCATGACATGTCTGCAGGGAGTGGAATATTTCCAAAATTCTGTAGTCTCCTATTTTTGTGGTATGTGACGATTAATCCTAATATGTCAACATCACTGAAAATTTGCCTGTATTTTGCTCAAATCTTGAAATTGCAGAAGGCTAAGGTTAAGGATGGTGGACTAATTAATCTGATGGAAAAAATTTTAAACAGCCCAACATTCAGGCTGTGGGATGGGTACTGCTAGCTGCTTTTAGCCACATTTATAGTAAGAGTCAAGGGCAAAACTTAGAGCAAAAAAAAAATTGAAAACTTAAATTTTGGCCTAAAGAGAACCATGTACAAAATTAGGGCCACAGGAAGTGTGAGTTTTAAAGAGATTAACAGTATTAAATAGAAATCAAGTACTTTGTATAGGGACAAGAAGACAATTACGTGAAGACATTTCAGGAATTAGTAAGACCTTACTCATTGAAGGCTCAAGGGTGCCAAAGTATCAGGCTTCCATTTGAGAGAAGAGTCCATACGGCCACTGTTTAGATAGACTTCCTAGGGAATTGGTTCCTTGAGATTCATTTCACTGTATTCTGTCATCCAGGCACTCAGAGGCTGCTGCAGCCATAGTCTTAGAGGGCCTAGCTACTGCTTCACTAACAGCAGACCTTGGTTTTGCCCACATGTTGCTGGTTTAACAGTCATGCAGAATGCAAGAATTGTGGCATCAGGTAGGATTCCTTCCTGATTTTGAAGGAAGGCCAGTAAGGCCAGACAAGGACCCCTGTGAAGGTGGTGCAGAAAACTTTTGGAATTAAGTCAGATGTGCAGTGAAGACTCCAGGAAATCAGAGCTATCAAGAACATGGAATATCTGCTGAGGAAAGCTGTAGGCCATAAGTAAAGCCAGTGCAGGGGAAAAGCATTGTAGACAACAACCAGCAAGACTATAGGGTTGAGGTTACCCAAGATATTTTGAACTCACATTTTACCATTTTGTTCCTAGATTATAGATATAGGAGCTACAGGACTCAGTGTTTGCCTATTGAGTTCCATTCTTACTTTATTCCAGCTCTCTTCTGTCACCCAACTCCTCCCTTGTGCAATGAGAATATGAACTCTGTGACATTGTATTTTAGGATTGTTTTTACAGAGAAGGTCCACTTTAAGAGTTTCTCTTGAGTCTCAAAAGAGAAATGGACTTTTGAAAAATGCTAGAATTATTGAGACTTTGGGGAAGGTATTATTGCATTTGCAGTTATGCACAGGACAGTTGTATTATGTTAGGTGGACTTATGTACTTGTGATCTTATTTATTTGGAGATTAAGTATAGTTTAAACAGATGTGGGTATTAGCCGGCAAGGAGTGGATTGTGACCATTAGTCCTCATTTGTCACTTCATTGGATTAAGAAATGCCTAGTAGATTAGTAAATCATGCTCTTGGGCATGTCTGGGTGGGTTATGAAAGCATGGCCATGGTACTATATAGCAAAGCCTGTCCATAGCCTGTTCCACTCTAGCACTCTTTCCCTGCTCTGCTTCCCAGTGACCATGAACTAAGCAGCTTTTCTTTACCATGCCATTCTGCTGTGATGCTTTTGCCTTGGACCAGTTGACTGCAGACTGAATCCTCTGTGACTATGAGCCAAATTAAACCTCTCCTTTATGGTGTTTGTGTCGGGAATTGTGTCTCAGCAACAGGAAAGCTGACTAATACATGGTATGTGTTATTTGATGTGCATTTAGTGTGGCTCTTTCTATACTCTAGTATTTTATTGATGTTTCAGCATCTCAAAGTAAGTTTTTCTATATATTTATCCACTTGTTATCTATTGTTGTTTATATGTAATTTCTAATTCTATGAGTCAGAAAATGGAAAAAACTCCAAGGAGAATGCTCATAAAGCAAAAGAAAAAAATTATTTTGGTAAAATATGTTTCCATTTTGTATTTTTGAGAGGTCAACATAAACAGTTGTAAGTTACAAACTATTTTTTAAATCATACACAGTGTCACTTGCCACTGTTCTGTTAATTAATGCAAATGCAGAACACTGCATCGGTTCTTCCCTAGATTCCACCAAGGTACAACTGTATAGTAAATATGTTAGTGTATAACCCTAACCCACCGTCATAAGATTCTTTTTTCAACTGCTAAGTCCTAGAAAATCATTGCCAAGATTCCAGACAAATTTTTGTACATTTGGGAAAGCACAAAAGGTCTAGTAGAAGCCTACAAAAAGTATGACACTCACTCTTGGTATACACATACTCGATTGCCCACCAATAGGCACAAAACAGAAATATATGTTACATTTATTGAGCAGCTGCTAAAGGAATAGTTATGGTGGCCATTTAATTTAATTTTTACAAAATTAATATTACTGGTATCTGCTATATGTTTCAGTTTTCCAAAACAGCAAAAAACAGATAAGGTAAAGATAATCTTTGCCATTTCTATCACTCCAGGTTTCCAATAGTGTAAATCCTGTTTTCTACAGAATAAGAAACAAAATATTAGTGTGTAAATATGCAAAATCTGTTCCCTTCCCCAGGCAGACACATTATAAAGAGAAATATGTGTCTACGAGCTTGGTTCCCAAGTCTCACTTGCGTAGCATCATGAGAAGAACTGAGGAAGAACACAGCAAGACATTGGCAATTGATTGAGTGAGTGACATTAGAAAAAAACCAAAGGCTAGAGGTGGAAGGGAAAGAATCAGATCCAAGTAGCCAAAAAGGATTTGGGCAATGAAGACAAAAAAACCGAAAAAACAAAAAACAATATGGATTTGATTGTGGGTGGAGGAGAGAGAGTGGAATTCAAAGAACTTGAAAAAATGAGAGAGAGTTAGGACTTAAGTGAAAGAAATAATTATCAAGGAATAAGCATTTAAAATATGATGCCATCAAATGATGCTGTCTTTCCACATTTATAAAAGACTTCAAAAAACTTAAATTATATTTTAAATTAAATGTTAGATAAATTTTTGTAATGTAAATCAGATCTTGACTGGACTACATAGTAGCTCAATTATTTTTGTTCATGGCTTACTTTAGCAAAATAAATTGAATTTTCACTTCTGTGGGAATAATGACATTCTTCAGCTATATGTTTCTGGATATTCCTGAATTTTCCACTGGTCAGTCTCTGCTCCTGATCTTTGAATATTTGATGTCCTTGACCCTAACAAGGTACAGACAGGAAGAAAAAGAAACAATTGCATTTCTAGTAAGAATTAAATACATACAAAATTTCTATTCTGCATAACACTGTGGTAAATCATTGAATGTATAAGGCAAATATGAGTCCTTTACTGAGCTGGGATGGCAACATAAGGAGCTCTACTTTATTCAGTGAAACAATCATAAGTGGTAAAATTTCTTTTAAGAAAAAATTTAAAGGCTCTGGAAATTATTATAAGAGCATGCAGAAAGATGGCAGAATTTTTATTTAAGAAAATATACTATATCTTGATAATACTAATAAGACCTTCTCCCTATAACCCCAAGGACCCCAGTTCAGTGTGATGGAAACTCTATTTTTAGTGGATGTAAGCAAAATCATAAGGCTGTCCCTCTTCTCAGCTCTTAATCTAGGGTCAGGATACCAACATTTCTTCCCTCCAAGCTTCTGCTAGACAAAGCATGATGAAAGTCTATTGTGGCACAAAGGTGCAGAGCACCTTCTTCCACTCAGTCCCCATTCGTAGGGTAGAAGTGGCAGCTGAGTAATACTGGGCCATTATTTCTCTTACCTCAGTTCACTCTAGGGCTTCCTTCTAGATCCGGAGCCCACTCACAGAAAGGAGTGTCCCATAGAGAGAAGCTGGCCACTTTCCATGCCCCAGTTTTAGAAAGATGATCCTGATATTCTGTCCATGGGGATAAATAGACTGCAAGACCAGAGAACATAAGCATAGGATAAGAACATGGATAGGATACAGAATTTGGAACAGAATATAGGGAAGTTCAAACATAAAGGCACTATTGAAAACAGTGGATAATTTGATGATAAGATATTAAACAGGACATAGTACCTTCATATTAGAAACAAGGGAGAGAATAGAACACGTAGAAGTGTAACAGAAAGCACTGTGGAAAGAATTTGCTAAGCACAACCCTCTAAGGGTCTACATTAGCCTCAGAGTCAGCACTCAAAGAATACCCCTGTAAAGGAGTCCATGTTTAATGCATCAGGTAATGGAACAATTTAATGCCCCTGGGCACTGTTTAAAACAACAGGATAATAAACTAGTAGTTAATGGTCACTAACATCTGGGTGTGATATTAGTAGAACACTAACTGGAAGCTTAGCTGGTAAGCTGAGCAAAGACATAAGTAGAAGAGAGAGAGAGAGACAGAGACGGAGACAGAGACAGAGACAGACAGAGACAGAGACAGAGAAAGAGACAGAGACAGACAGAGACAGAGACAGAGATTGGGAGAGAGAGAAAAAGGTTAGCTAAAACTACTGACTTGGGGCCTGCTCGTGGTAGGGGAGAGGAGAGAACCTGGAAAACTGCACATGACCAAAGATGTGCCATCTGGGGGATAATATATTAAGTTGTACATAATTAGTTCATCTACATTACTAAACAAAGGATCAAGCAAACACAGTAACAACTCTTGGAGCAGAGGAAATGAATAAACGAGTATCTGTAATATCTAAAACATTGGTACAGGTTGAAACTAGACTGTTCCTTAAAATCTTGTGTCTTGAAAGTTTAGTGATCCAGTTGGTGATGCTACTGGAAGGTGGTGGAGACTTTAAGAGGTGGAGTCTAGCTGGGGAGGTGGATCATCAGGGAAATATCTTAAAAGGTTATATTTTGTCCCTGGACTCTTCTCTCGCTCTGCCTAAGTTCTGGCATGATTTGAGTCAATTTGGTCCAGTACATGCCCACTGGCTAGATGTTGTACCTCACTACAAGCCCCAGAACAATGAAGCCAGCTAGCCATGAACTGAAACTTCCAAAACTGTGAGCCAAAATAAATATCTCCTCCATAAAGTTGATTTTCCTCAGGATTTTTCATAGCAATAGAAGACTGACTGACACAAATGTCTTTTTTTCAATGAAAAATATGAGATATAAAAATAAACAGGAAAGTATGACTCATACATAAGGAGAAAATGTAGCAAACAAACTGCCTGTAAAAAGTGGTCAGATTTTATATTTAACAGGCAAAGACATCACAGTTACCATTGTAAATGTGTTCAAAGAACTGAAGAAAACTATGTTTAAAGAAGAAAATCCTGTCTTTTTCAAGACTCATTATAACTTGTAAAGATGAAAATGTTTTATCAAGTAGAGAATATCAGTGAACACAAATTTTTTTCCATTTGGAAACTGTGGGGTTGATTATTTTAAAAAAAAAGCAAAATGATAAATTGCTACAGGAACTCAACAGCACATTTGTGCTGGCAAAAGAGAGGGGGAAAAAGAACATGAGGATGGATCAGTAGAGATTATGAAATCTGAAAAATACAGAGAATAAAAGAATGAATAAAAATCTGCAAATCCTTAGAAAAATATGAGACACCATTAAGTCCATTAATATAAATGTAATGGGAACACCAATAGGGAAGAGAGGGAAAATAGACAAAAATATTGGAAATAACAGACAAAATCATCCTAAATTTGACAAAAAACCTAATCCACAATACTCAAAGTTCAATAATCTTCAGTAGGACAAATGCAAAGAAATTCACAAGTACCTATATATATCATAGTTCATGTTGAAAGATGAAAGAATAAAACCTGGAAAACAGTGAGTTTCTCATGATGTAAATGTAAAATCTAAAGATTAACAAATGATTTCTGATCAGAAAAAAATGCATGCTCAAAGGCAGTTTAATATGCTAAAAAATTTATAACAACAGCCAAAAATTGTATAACATGCAAAATGATCTTTTTTCAGTGATGGTGAAATAAATACATATCAAGATAAACAAGAACTGGAAGAGGTTTTTTTGCTAGCAGACCATGATTTTGAGAAGAAATCCCAAATAGCATTCTTCAGGGAGAAAGCAAATCACCCCAGAAAGTAATTCATGTACTATACATGTACAGAAAACAAAAAGTAGCAGTAAAAATGATTGTGCAGCATCAAATAATATATATAATTATATATTATATATATAATATATATAATTGTATTGTTCCATCTACAATATACAAAATTGTAGTCATATATTTGATGCTAGTATTATGGACATAGGCAGGAATATAGCTCTCTTAGAGTAAGAAATAACAAAGGAAAGCTAAAATCCACAGAAATAAATAGGGAGATGAGAAAAGATAAATGAAAAAGTTAATATACTCTTCAAATTTATACTTTTTGCCCCTTTCCCCCTTGTTTCCTTTAAAAAGCAGAAGTATAAAATATATTGTTTAAAATATCTGTAGACATAACCTGCATAAATTCATAGCACAGAAAGTGAAAGAAAAAAATAAAACTGTATAGAATAAAATTTCTAAATTTTGTTTGGAGTCAATATAAACCTGAAATGGAATCTTAAAAGGTTATGGAGTTGAAAGTCGATAAGTAAATTCTTAAAATTATGATCAACTGATTTTTAAGAAGAGTTCTAATACCTCAGTGAAAAAACTATAATCTTTACAATCAAATATTTATATGAAAAGGTGAAGTTGGGCCCTTTCCTCATACAATACACAAAAATTAACTAAAGATTAGTTGCAAAAGCTAAAGTTCTGAAACTCATAAAAAAATAGGCCTCAAGTTTTGGGCCCTTTTGTTAGGCAAAGGTCTTTTTGCTCTCACACCCAAAACAAAAGTGGCTAAAGGAAAAAATAGATAAATTATATTTCATTAAAATTTAAAACTTTTGTGCATCACAGAATGTCATAAATAAAGTGCCAAGATGCCTTACAGAATTGGAAGAAATTTTTGCAAATCATATATCCAAGGACTATTATAGCTAGAATAAAAAAGTCTTACAATTCAGCAATGGAAAGGCAACTATTTCAATTTTAAAATGTGTAATTAATATAAATAGAAATTTCGCCAAAGGAAGATCTACTAATGATGAATAAGCTGAAATTAAATAAAATTACCAAAAAAGATTAATTATCTATTTCTATGTAAAAAATTCCAAAACTCAGACTGTTAAAACAATGTTTTAACGTGCAACCTGGGATGAATGGACCTAGGGGGCAGTTAGATATGCATGGTGCCTCAGTCCTGGAGCCAGCCATGGTGCTTTGGTTCTCTTCCACATGGTCCCTTACTTCATGTAGTTCTCCCTTTCCATATGCCCTCTCTTTCTCCAGGACAGCCTAACTCCTACACAACATGGTAACTGAATTCTAAGAGAAAGAAGATGGAACTCATAAAGCAACACTTCCACTGCACTTGGTTGGTGTAAAGAAGTCAGATCAACCTGCATTTAAGGGTGGAAGAACAGATTCCACCTCTTGATGCTAGAGCAGGAATTGTAGTAGCCCATCTTGGGAGACGATCCAAAATCGATGCACCTAGTCATAGTGGAAAATAACATCTTACTTTCCTGATTGCTGAGACAAAATATCTGACACCCAAAGCTAAAGGGGGAAAAGTTTATTTTGGTTCACAGTGTGTAGAGGTTTCAGTCCATGATCAGCTTGCTCCAAGGCAAAGTGGCAGAGAGGGCATCACAGTGGAGAAACAGTTTATGGCTGGCAGAAGCCAGCAAAAGCAGCAAGCGACAAGTGACAATAGCAGCCTTCTTTCTGTCCCTTACATTCTATCCAGGCTACCTTCCCTTAAGGCAGGTCACATTCACATCCAGAGGGGAGCTTCCCATTGTCCACTCCCAGAACTGTGCGGAAACCAATCAGTAGAGTAATTTAGTAATCACACACCCTTGCTTCCAGCATTGCACACTCTAGATCCAACTACCTCTGCAAAGCCCCACCTATGATCACATGGGGCTATGGGGGTCGGGGTGATGCCTAGACACAATTCATAGCACCCAGGGAGGCTAACTGAATGGCAGAGAGCAGAGGGAGCAGGTGTCCCTCACAGACAAGTGTATTCAAAAGAGAGAAGGAAGGCAGTGTTCTGAGAATTCTTACTGCCTTCTCTACTCACCAATGAGATTGGCTCTCCTTCCCTGGGTACAAATGAGTAAGAGAGCTAGGAGGGGCTCAGAGTGTTTTTCTAATAGTGTGTCACTCACACAGAAGTATGAAGCTTGAAGAATAAATTGCCTACTATGGCACTAGGTAGAAGCCATGCACAATGTGCAAGGCAAAATATTAGGCAGTATACAAGAATTCCACAATCCCCACCAGTCAGTATACTTGGAAAAGTGCCAGGATATCACTATCTGAGGCAAAAGAAAAAAATAAAATAAATTTTGTTTGTTTTTCTGAGACGATCTTAGCAATACCTCAGCCAACTTGTCCAGCTCCATGCAGTTATTTGAGAGATATCTGTTCTCCTTCTGAGATAGGATTTGAGTACATACTTATGAAAACTGAAGGTGACTAATGTAATAACAGAAGGGAGTAGGGCCCATGTTGGAGAGGAATATATCAATTATAGATACAGAAAGCCCCTCGAGTCACGGCCATCGGGCCAGAATGCACTGATTCCTCCCATCCTGCGCAGTTTGGGGGACGTGCATGAATCTACCACCTAATGAATGAGACCAATTCTGGAATTCTGTTCATCTTACTCTTAATGAGTACTTACAGTAAAACAGGATGCTTCCATTTAGATATGCTAATGAATGCGATTTTAATTTTAATCCATCTTTTCTACAAAACAGTTGAAGTTTCTCAACCTAGAAAAAAATGGTGGGAGGCTAGAAATATCAGAAATGGGTTTTCTCCCTGAGGTAATTCACCTGAAACGGAAACCCTCAGACAAAAGTAAAGAAATAAGTAAATAGAAACTACCATTTGGTGCCTGTGAGAAAAGGCTTCTTGTCCTCATTTTGGAGTCCCACTGGGCCTGAAACACTCCACACTCAAGGACTCTCAGAGTTGTTCTTTTAGTTTGCTGTTTCTCCCTTTCAGTTTATTTTTAATGATTGTTGCTTATGAGAACAATGAATTTGAAAGCACATTAAGCGTGAATTAGGGCGTGAAGATATATACAGCTGTGTTGAATTGTTAGCAGAGATTGGAAACTACAACAGTAGGGCTCTAAAAGGGTGGATTCAGACTGTATAGAGTCCAAAGCTTGGAGAATGGGGGTGTGTATTTTAGAATATTAAAAATGTAAATTAAAAATACAAAGCTAAATACTGAGATTCAGAAAGGACCAATATGGATGGGTCTCAAAACTTCAATTTCTTTGGTTTCATGATAAATTGACCTCTACTGAGGACATAATCTTTTCTTTAATTTTTAAATTTTTTTATTTTAAAGACAGTAGTAAATGAGAAACAAACAAACAAATAGAACAGTAGCAGCATACCAGTATCACAAACATAAACAAATCAAAGCAAGAATATTCAAAGTGATACAGAGTCTCAAGGCAAAATAATACAAATCAACAAAATAATCACTGGGATTCCAGTGGTTGTTACATTACATATCGCTGTCCTCAACTACATTGCTCAGATTACCAGATGTAAGAATGGAATATTGCTCAAACCATTAAAGAGAATAAGAAAATAATTCTTTGATAAAACAGTAGAGATAATACAGAGTTTCACTAGACAAGACGGTAGGAGTTCACCATTGTAATTCCATTGCATATTATTAAATATAATACATATGAACTGATCATTTGTATTTGGGTAAGGATGAGCAGGACTTTTGCCATCAGTGATGTATATACTTTCTAACAAAGAAAAAAGAACTGTGAGGGATAAGAGGCTATGTTAGTGATGGGTGCATTCATTTGCTAGAGCTGCCATAACAAATATGACAAACTGGGTGATTTAAAATAAGTTTATTCTCCCAGCTGTACAGGTTAATAGTCAAGACCAAGTTCTGAAGGCTGCACGGGAGAATCTGTCCCAGGTCTTTCCACTGGCTTCTGATAATTTGCTAGCAATGTTTAGCTTTCTTTTGCTTGTAGATGCATTACCCTGATCTCCGCCTTCATCTTCACCTGATGTTGTCCCTATGTGCATGCACTGAAATTTTCTTTCTTTCCTATTTTTTTGGTACCAGGAATTAAACTCAGGACCTTGTGCTTGCCAAGCAGGTGCCTGTGCCACTGAGCTGTATCCCTGGCCTTCCTTATTTTTTTTTAAAAAGGAAATGCACAATATTGAATTGGAACCCATCATACTCATTTTATCTTAACCAGGAACAATGATCAGTTTCAAAATAAATCACATACGTAGGTACTGGGGGTAGTGGTTTCAACATCTTTTTAAGAGATACAACTCAGCCCATAACAAGTGACAGGATACTGATATACCAAGCATCTTAAAGAATCCAGTGTTCCAGGGTGAAAGTGCTTTACATATCCTTTACATTTTATTCTAAAAGATGTTAATTTGCTCAGAAGACATCATAATTTTGTCAACATAAAAGTAAAGAAAAAAGTGAACCTAAGTGAATTCTCTCCATTTTGTACCTTGGAAACACCTACAGATTCTCCTCAATGTTCAGGTATTACCTGCTCCATCATTTCTGGCCCATTTATTTTCTGTATTCCTTCCCATTTCCCACCCTTCCATCTGCCTCTGCTTCTTTCTCTGCCTGCACAGGCTGATTTTGTGGATTATGTCAGCTGAGCCCTCAAGAATTCTGGATTCAGGCTACTCTTAACTTATAGGGATTCCTAGCATGAAGCTGGAAGAGGTAGGTGGGTAAGATATTGGATATAAGATATTATATATCATAATTCTTCTTGTGATCTTGTCTCTGGCTTGTTTGCTTAAGTGAAAACCAGTGTTCCTCTCAAGTTCTCTGACAGTATATAACATTTTTGGCAGAATTTATTACCATTCCATTTCCTCCTAGCTTTGTCTCCATCTTGTAGCTGGGATAGTAATAATGCTGCTTCTAAGTTCTGGATGTGAGATTTTGCCCTCCTTTCCTTTATATTCACACTATCTGAAAAAAATTCTTTTGGAATGCCCCATACATTCCCTGTTGAGATCCTGATTCACATCTTCCTGTTCTCAAATTTATTCACTCCTCCGTCCTTCTAATATGTTAAACCTGATATCTAAAATTGTATATTTATTGCATTTTGTGTAGATCACGGTATTTTCCAGTCTCACTCTTCTACTACACCAGTAGGAGCAAAACATCAAGTTGGATTCTTTGCATCACTACTATGAAATCCAATCTTTCCAGATTAGAATCCATACATAATATATGATGACTAAATCTGGAACCTGGTTAACTTTATGACTCTTCTTTCTTTTCCACCTGTTTCAAGTAACCAAACTAAAAGTAACCAATCTAGCAATATTTCAATTAATTTAAGAATAATAGGTTTTCGCTATGTGGCTCAATGTTTATCAAAATAAAGTAATTGAGAAGATATAATCTTAGTGAGAAAAAGAAACACAATTGGAGCACTATTAAATTGTATTTACACACGTCGACCTGTAAGAACTATTCCTCTCATTTCCATCAATCATTTCTTAGGTTCATAGGAAAATTTAATCTTAGCCATTATTTCCTGTTCCTCTTCTAGGGTTCTACACAATGGTGAAGTGTTTGGGGACCACTGTGGAACTGGTTTTGCATCATTTGTCCACAGATTTCTTGCTGTGGCCTCCACTATCTTAGAAGCTCTTTATTCTTTTCCCCTCAGGTTTAGGTTTCATGATCCTGTGACACTACCCCTGTTTCCATAGACTTGGCTATACCTGTTAAATCATTTTGTTTCTGAAATTCTTCTTCACCATCAGGGATATATGGACATTCTCTTTCATTCGTCTCTCCCTGTTAACTTTGCAATCTCTATCCCTGAAGAGAAATCTCTTCTTTGTTTCTGTTTTTTCCTACGATAGCTTGTCTGTGGCTCTGCCCTCTTTCTTCACTTGTTAGACATATCTGCTAGGATCCCCTCAAGTCTTGGAATGTTCAGTGAGAAAAGCCATAGAGAATTAGGGTTTCAACTTTGAGAATAGGGACAAAGGAACAAGGAGAAGACAAAGGGTGAACACATTCTTCACAGTGATTAGCATTTTAAAATACAGTATGATGATGCTGTAATAGCATACACTGAGTATGAAGAGGAAATGAAGATAGAATCAGAAGCTAGTGAGAATGGGAGTCTGGTAAGCAGTAGCTGCACACAAATGAATGTCAGGAAGGTGGGGATGCTACCCTTATGAGAATCAAATTATCTCTTAGCCTTTCTTGAGGTTGATCCTAAAGGAACTGACTGTCTTTTGAATGGACAAGGAAGTTTCTAATGAGAGACGTGACTACGCACAACCTTGCCCAAGGAAGAAGCAACTGGCAACCCATCTGCCATAGACATGTGTGCTGCTATCTCTCACAAGAGAAACCTCTAGGGTTGCGGTAATGCTTTCTTATGGTAACTTCATCGTGTACTTGCTTCTAAGAAGCTTTGCTTTTAATGACTGCCCATGTCATTTCATATTTTGCCAGCTGTCCTGACTTGTCCGCAATTGCAACTTATTACATTCCTCTTGCTCACCAGATTGTCAGATTCTGCAGTGGATGCCCACTTTAGCATCTTGTTTTATGTAATCTCCAATGAATTGAACAACTCTAACATTAGAATTCTTAAACTTAAACAGGCCTAAGAATTTCCTGAAGTGGTTATTCAAATACAGATTGCAAGGCTCTACTCCTAGAACTTGTGATTTAATAGAGCTTGAGGATTTCCATTTCTAACAAATTCCCAGGCAATGCTAATGCTTCTGCCCCTAGGTAGTATTTCTGGCCTGGGAAAGCCAGAACACAAATGCTTATGTTTAGAAATGAGACCCTTACTTAGTTCTACTCCCTAAAGGCAAAGTGCTTCAATAGCAATGACATAACTCTATTTTACTTTGGTCAAAATTGACTATAGATTTTTCCCCCAGCCGACGTTCTTTGATACAGTCCAGTCACTTAAAAAAATTTAAGAACTTAGTTTTCTATTATCACTTCTAGGTCAAGACTATTCAATACCATGCACAATATTTATTCAACAAATACTTAGTAACCACTTGCATCCTTTGGTAGGTATTGTGCGATATACAATGATGAGACCTGTCCTCCATGAAAGAGGCAACACTATGTAGACCAAAGCATGGCTACTCTCGGAGCCCCAAGGTCCTGGTGAAGGTCTAACTCTGCAACAAGAGATATGCCATGTATGACTGTACAGTGCATAACCCCGGTGGTACACCACATAACCCCGGCCCATTGTGTCATTTCAGCTAAACTGGAGCATACTGCCAAGAGTCTCACTCTTTGTATGATTCTGGTTAGAACAGATCATAAGAGAAATTTTGCAAGATTTGTAAGCATCAACCATTACACTCAACATTCCCTGAAGGCTAACACACTGCTATAGTTTATGCACGCAGTCACTGATTTTGTGGTTCACCCTATAAACACAGGCAGCAGCCAGGCTTTAGTTGTCCAGCTTTCTAGTTTGTCAGCTCCTTTGGCTTCTCCAAGACCTGAGTCAGGTGCTTCCTCGGCCGCATGATCAAAGACACCAGGTCTTTCTGCACGTCACTCACTTCATTTAAGTTAGAGGCACTGACACACAGAATTGGTTCTAATTTGTTCCTGGGGAATTCCTTCTGTCCTTGGGCTTCCAGTTTGTTCTTGGTTCTTTACATTCCATATAATCTTTACTTAGCTACTAGTAGCCTTTATCCTTTAGAGTGACATCCATATATACCAATGAGGCAATGAATTTTCATAGCACCCTTTATGAGCACTCAAAATTATTTGAGGCATCATCTTTATCACAAATCCCAGATTCCATATCACTGCTAGTGGTTCAGCTTCTTTATAGAAATCTGGCTAACAGAGGCACCATTCACACAAAGATACAAACCCTACTCAGGAGTTTTACATTGCACAACCTGTGCAATTGCATAAACTAGCTCTGTTCTAATTTTTATGACCTAAATGAATATGAACTACCTATTGAATTCATCTGTTTTTTTTTTATTAAGTTTATTTGCACATATAGGTATACATAATGATCACATTAATCATAGGGAATTTGTACCTAAACATGATATATCCTGAATCCTTTTCCCCTAGCACCTTCTTCTCCTTTCAACCCTTATTTCCCCCCTTATTCACAAAACTTTGTTTCAATTTTATCTTTCCTTAATTTTTTTTTTCCGGCCTTTCTCCCTTCTCCTCTCAAGTTCCCCTTTCTTTTGAACAATTTCTTCTTTTTGGTACTGGGAATTGAACTCAGGACCTTGCACTTGCCAGGCAGGCGCTTATGTTCCTGAGCTATATCCCCAGTCCCCAGAACAATTTCTTCTTATTTTACAATACCTTTTATACACTTTGGTCCTTATTTACACTTGCAATATGTCACACCAGAGAAACAACATAATATTTACACATTTGTGTCCAATTTATTTCACTCAAGTGTATGATCTCAAAGTGCATCAATTTTCCTAGAAATGTCTCAAGTTTATCCTCTCTTTGGCAGAGTAGTACCCCACTGTATAAAAACACACATCTTTCTTTATCCATTCCTTGGTTGATTGACATTTGGGTTATTTCCAAGATTTAGTTATTACACACTGTGCTGGTATAAACATAAGTGTGCATGTATCACTGTGGTATGATGTTTTTAATTCTTCCAGGAAGATACTCAGAAGAGGAATAGCTGGGTCACATGGAACCTCTAATCCTACCTTTTTGAGGAATCTTCACACTGATTTCCACAGTGGTTGCACCAATCTACACTCCTACCAATAGTTGAGAAGGACTGCTTTTTCCTCACAGCTCCTGAAGCATTTGTTATTCATTGATTTCTTGATAATAGCCATCCTCTCTGGGGTCATGTGGAATCTCAGCATTGTTTTAATTTGTATCTCTTGAATGACCAGTGATGTCAAACATTTTATCATACATTTATTTTCCATTTGTATTTTTTCTCAGAGAATTGTACATTCATCTCAGATGCCCATTTTTGGACTGAGTCTTTAAATTTGGGGGAGGTCTGATTTTTTTCAACTCTTTATATGTTCTAGATATTAGTTTACTCCCACTCTGTGGGTTGTCTTTGCACTCTACTGGTAATTTATTTTGCTGTGCAAAAGCTTTTATTAAGATGAGAGGGCAGTTGTTGATTCTTTGTAGTATTTCTCATGCAATCAGGGTTTTCTTTCATGAAATCTTTGACTACACTTATGTCTTCAGGAGTTCTACCTATTATCTTTTCCAGTAGATTTAGTGTTTCTATTTTAATATTTAGATCTTTGATCCATTTCAGTTTTTGTCTAGTGTATGGTGAGAGACATGGGTCTAGTTTTAGTCTTTTGTGTGTGGAAAGCCAGTTTTTCCAGCATCATTTATTAAAGAGGCTCTGTTTCTTCCAGCACAAATGCTTGGTTCTTTTGTCAAAGATAGGGTGGCTGAGTGTGTTTGGAATTATTTCTTCATTTTCTAATTGGGTCCATTGATACTAAGCTGTTTCTTTGTTAGTGTCATGCTGTTTTTATCACAGTAGCTTTATCGTATAATTTCACATCAGGGATTGTGATGCCCTCTGCCTTGCCTTTGTTGCCTAGGATTGTTTTTGTTATTCTATGTCTTTTCTGGTTACAAATGAATTTTAGGAATGTTTTCTCTAGTTCTGTGAAGTATGTTAATGGTATTTTTATTAGGATTGCACTAAATCTGCATAACAATTTTGAGAGTATTTTTAATTTGTATGGGGTCATTTTTAATTTGTATACTGGCTCTTCCTACCCATAAGCAAGGGATATCTTTCCACTTTCTGATATCCTCTTCAAATTCCCTTTCAGAGTACTGTAATTTTTAATGCATAAATCTTGAAGAAGAGATTAAACATGTATAAATCTTGAAGAAGTCTCTATAAATAAATGGTAATTCTGCTACAAGATATTGGAACTTTTAGGACACAATGAAAGCTGTCATAAGAAGAAATTTATAGCAGTGAATTCTCATATTGGGAAAACAGAACGAGCTCAAATAAACAACCCAAGGTTTAAACCTCAAACTTCCATAAAAAGAAGAACAAATCAATTCTAAAACTTGTGTGAGGTAGAAAATTATTAGAAAATGCAAAAACTAATGCAATGGAGACTAAAAAACAATACAGTGTCTGTTGTATCTTTTGGATCTTATTTACTCTTTCAGTTTCTTACACTAGGGAGACAATATGATGTTTACACATGGGAGTCTCTTTTACTTCACTTATGAGTACGGGTCTCTAATTGCATCCATTTACCCACAAAAGTCTCAAGTTTATCTTTCTTTATAGCTGAGTAGTACTCCATTGTATAAAAACACCACATTTCTTTTATCCATTCCTCATTTGATGAGCATTTGGGTTATTTCCGAGATTTAACTATCACAAATTGTGTGAAAGAGAAAGAAACTGCTCAAAAAGGAATAAGTTGAATGGCAGAAAGGAGAAAAGAAAGAAGAAAGAAGAAAAAAAATATATATATATATGATAACTAAGGTAATTGTACTACTAATTTCCATTAGTTCATTGAAGGGAACATTTAGTGTTTATATTGTTTTACTAATCTTACATATCTATATTGCATAATCTAATCAACTACTTTGAAGATAACAATATGCAATATAATATACACTGTTAATTTCCTACATAGAAGACTCCAAAAGCTCTGCCAAAACACTTCTAGATTTGATAACCAAATTCAGTAGTATAATGATAAAAAGTGAGCTCTGAAAAATCAATAGCATCCTTGTACTCAAATAAAAATCTCACTAAGAGAGAAATTAAGGAAACCACACCCTTCACAACAGTATCAAAAAAATGAAATACTTAGGAATCAATCTAACAACTAAATTTCATCTTGCTTCATGTGAAATTTCAAAATTTCCATGTGCTGGCACAAATGAAATGTTAAAATTACTCTAATTAATGTAAGCATCACATGCCTTTTATAATTGTCTATACCATTCTGTTTTATTTTCTACATATCACTTGCCATTTTATAAATAATCTTTTTTTATATGTTTATCATTTATTTTCCTCCAATAGGATTTAAACTCTAAGAGGGAAGGTGTTGTGTCTCTCTTGTTTATTATTCTAGCTCTGTGCTTTAGTCCTAGAACATGCCCTGATACTCACTAAATAAGGTTGACGGTTAGACTGAAATCACCTAGTTTAGATGACCAAAACTATCCCAGTACAGATAAAGAACTAATTTAATAAACAGATAAAATGCTTGGATGAATAACTAGTTCATTATGATCACTTGACATACAAAATAGTATTATTTTAAACTTTTGTAACCTAGACCTGAGAGATAAAGCTTAGTGTGACACAGTACATATTTAGTATGCCTGAGGCCTTGTTTTCAATTTTTTTTTAAAAAAAGTTTATAAACATCTAATGGAAATGTGGCACATCGCATATGACCTATGCTACTAAAATGGTACTATCACATCTGAGAAATGGGGATGTTACATGTAGTTAAGGAATAAACCAAAGCTTATATATAAGAAAGCATTTCTTAAGTGTCTTCAATCATGAGTAAAACTTTAACTGGAGAAAGTGAGATGGTATAATGGGAGGAAGGAACAAAAGAACATATTTATCACAGTATAGATTATGTGGGAATAATAATTGACCTTTTTTGCCTGGACAATACATTTAGTTATAAGAAATTTTTAGATGATTTGTAGGAAAGGGTAGGAAGGAAAATGAGGACCAAATCACTGAAGATTTGCAATTACTTTCTAAATACTTATTTCTTTGTAAACATTTTATTTCTTAGTAAATATGCACTTCATAGAACTCTAGTTGCTCAAAACATTCTAGAGGAAAGACAAAAAAAACATGTTCATGGTCAAGTACCATACACTTTATCTCCCTCAGGGAACAGTCCAAACACACTTCCATATTTAAATATACTTTGATAGGGCAAGAGAAACTCCATTTTCTTTTTGTAATTCCATTTTAACAGAAGTCACTTAAAGTTCACATAAACTGTAGTTAAACCTCCTTCCCTTGGTTAGTCATAAACCAGAACAGAGTTATAAAATGGGAACAGAATAAACAAGACAAATGGGAAGCAGGCTAAATGTTAAACCACAATGATCATTTGGAATTCGGCTGACTGACAGCTTTACAGAAAGGTAAATCTTGTGACAATTGTGTGACATTCTTGTAAAATTTCCCCAAATGAGGTAATGGTTACTATGGAAACCTAAAAATGTACTTAAACTGAAGATGAGACCAAGATTGGGGCAGATATCTTCTCTGGCTCCTGGTCAGAGACTCCATCAGCTACCTCTCCAATAAAGCTTTGTTCTTTCCTGCCTTTCCAGTCTCTTGTGAATACCTGTCTCAATGGACTTGCTTGCTGTATGTATCGTCTGGAGACCTTAAGCATGAGATTTGACCTCATGAGAAAAGACCAGTGTGTGAGGAGGCTGAGGGCCTCCCAGCTTGACCAACCACTCTTTAGGTGGCAGGGCACCCCCGCTGATTTGAGCTGGTCACCTGGGGATGCCTGCCTGCTGGGATGCTGAGGTTGTGAAAGTAGAATGACTAAGTCCCACTCTCTGACCTAGGTAAGATTTAAAATTGGATTCTATTGTTTTCTTTGATTTCTTTTTTCCAGACTGACTGTTTGATGGGCCCAGGCTCCAGACACAGTAGCCACCTGGTCTCAGCATAGCTGGGAATTTGACTAGAACTTCTGCTTTTGCATTTGTCCTGAGATTGTCTCTGGGTTTGTTTGGAATTAGTTTTTGGTATGTTTCAGATTTGGTCAGTTCCGGTGTGTAAACCTTTTCAAACTGATGGTCGGAGTAGATTCAGGATTCCCAGGATTGTTTTGCTTTGTTTGTCTGTTTGTCTACTCTGTGTTTTTCTCCTAAATGCACCCGTGATTTCAGGTTGCCACAGCCTTGGGCTCTTGTTTGGACTTTTGGCCTAGTGGGGGAGGAAAGACCTGCCGAGGTAAACTGTTCTGTCTTTGTTCTAAATTGAGCTATCAGGGACTCGGCAGACAGTAAGCCCACCATTCTGGTTTATGCATGATTAAAAATTTTGACAAATTTAAAGGTGATGTGTGTTTGTGGATTCCCAGATCGAGTTTTGGTAATTAAGTCAAGGTCCCCTAAGCAGCAACCCCCGTTATACCCTCAACACCTGAAGATGATGCTCCCTGTTGTCTCCCAACTCAGCCACAGCCCTATCCCAATCCTCCTTCTGAACTGCCATATGCGCGCGCGCGCGCGCGCGCACACACACACACACACACACACACACACACACGCAACCCACACACACACCCCGTTGCCTACCTCAGCGGGAGATTCCTCCTTGGCACTGAAGCAGAGCAAGCTGCAGAAATTGAAAGGTTTTGCAGGAATGAAACTGTTCCAGCTGGTAGAGATTACCCCCAAATTTTTTCATAACAGAGAGGATGCAGAATGGAGATGTAAGCAGGAAAATAGAAAGATAGTGTTGGCAGCTGACAAGAATGATGCCCCATCAAGGGCTAGGAAAAGAGACAAACTGGGAGGAGATTGTCACACTCCCCTAGATTCAGACCAGTGTGCCTTCCCTAAGGAAAAAGGACATTACAAACAGGAATGTCCAAGCTGCTAGAAAAGGAGAAAAGAGAGAAAAGGAAAGTATTTGTGATGAAATCAGAATTTTCAGATTGATGGGGTCGTGGGTCTCTGTTTCTTGGCCCCAGGGAACCTATGATAACTGCCATTGTAGGGGAAAAACCTATTAGGTTTTTAATAGACACTGGCACTTATGTATTGGAATTTACTCAGCCAATAACCCCACTCCTAGGTCAAAAGAAATTATTATCACTCAATTTAGCCAAAATATATTTGAGTGCAGTCTGATTTTGTAAGCAAATTGTCTTGTGTGTTTTTTTGTTTGTTTGTGTTTCTGTCAAATCCATAAAAAGCTGCTTTATTTGAGCTCAACAATTTTTCTTCTTTTTATATTTTTTTGTAATTTTGAAACAATTGTCTGAAATTAAATTTGGCTTATAAATAAGTATCATCTAAATTAAAGGTACACTTCCACCAAAAGTTGACAGTTGGTCAAATGATGTAAAAATTGGTTTATAAATGGAATGCTTATTGTTGTTTATGTATTATTATTTGAGAGTCTCTCATTGTTCAGATTTAATGTATTAAGTATTGAGATCATGTTTTCATGGATTATCAAAAATTTGTTTAATTAAATAGAAATCTCTTAGGGTGGGGAGAGATTATTAGAGAGGACTCCAACTGATGAATAAAAACAGCTGCTTGAAATAACATTTATGAGTTTTTGTTCACTAATAAGGAGCCCAAATACTATCCATAGTCTTTTGGGAGACACCCCAATAAATATCATTCAAAATGTATTACTGTGTTGTATTTACATTGGTCACTGTTAAAAGGTTGAGGTTTCAAAAATAAGACAGTAAGATTTTTTGATTGAAAGATGCTGTTGGTACAAAACTAAATTAAGAACCAAAATAATGACAATTCCTTGTTGCTAATTTCATGGCGTATTAAATGTATTCATGGCTTCCAAATGTACAGTATTGTAAAATGTAGAACTAGGATTGTTTATACTGATAGATATTTTCTTTCAGATTTAGACATCTGCCTTTCTCTTGTGCTCCAGATATCTATGATAAGAGATTCATGTCAAGTCAACATGAGTCCATCAGTCAATTGAAAATTAATAATGGAAGCCATCTGAATTATTATTAGCACTAATTTAAGATGAAACATGATGACCTATAAAGATAGACATCTGGTCTTTTCAAAGTGCCAAAGCTCTCTTTCATGAGTAATTTTAGAGGTAATTCACTATTAACTTTGATTTTACTTTATGTATTTATTATTCTATAGCTAAGTTAATTTTCTTAATATCTTGTCCTTTTAAACTTATTTTGAAGTGCTTTTATGTTACATGTTGGAATGCCTAAATAGTTTCTTTTATTTTTGTTTCATGTATATATGATTTGAAGACATTTTAAACTATCCCCTGTAATTTGATAAGTCCTATTTGTCAGTATATTAAAAATAGTATTACTATTATAAAGTCAATGTACATAGTGTTTGTTAGAAGTATGGCTCTGTTTAGATAAGCTTCTTACAATGGCAGAATTCTGTATAAACTCAAGATATATAGATCCTGTTTGGCTATAAGTATTGTACAAGTTTGACATTGTGTCACTTCACTTATTACCAGAATTACTTTGTCTGTTTTGTTAGCCATTGACCTAATATCTTTATGTTTTTCTTTAGTTAAATTGCACGTGGACTCATGATATTTGGGCTTTCTTAGTGCCAAATTTTTGTGGTATGACACAAGTAATTTTACTTACCTTCTCTGGGCCTTTTATGTTTATCTGTGGAAATGATATATTGAATGAACTGAACTTTCCTGGTACTTCTAGGTATCTTTTCTTTCTGAGAACTTAGCTGATCACATATTCAGAAGCACTTACATATACAGAAGTGTGGTCAGACACTCTATTAGGAATTTAAAATTATGAAACATCCCTACTTAAAAGGAGTGCATAGTGTGTCTAGGAAAAATCAACCAACTATGTAAACTGATAAAATTAATAACAGCCCAGACAATGTTACAAATTTCTTCAAAGACAAAAGGACAACAAATTAGGTAGAAGATTCTTATGTATCAGTAGGGATGATTGACTAAACAACTTTTATATTCCAAGATGGAGATTTAAATGTGTTACAAAAATGTCATTATGACTATTATGTTTTAATACTATGTTTAAATTTTCTCTATAAAACTATATAATTGCGGTCTGTTAACATCGTACAGGGATTCATTTACTAGAACATTCATGCTTGGTAAGAAGTCACAATTCTCTTGCTATAGTTTATATTTCAAGGCTCTTCTGGATGTTCAGCAACTGAGGTTAGGAGACCAAAAATTAAAAAGATAGATGGGCTAAAGGGATAACCAATATGGCCCTAGCTCTCCAAAAAATGTCAGTCTCCTTGGAATACTCCTTTTTTTGCTGGTTCACAAGCCTGAGACAAATAGATATCACCCAGTCCAGGACTTGTGGGCAGTAAATGCCCTGGTTGTAACCCTTCATCCTACTGTACCCAGCCCCTATACCTTGTTTATCTACTTCCACCTACTCGAATTTGGTATACTGTGTTAGATTTGAAAGACTTTTTTCTATGTTTCTTTGTCTACTGCATCCCAACAGTTGTTCGCTTTTGAGTGAGAGGATCCATATGGGGGAACAGAAATGTACTTTACTAAGGGGATCTGGTGGCCTGGAACACTGCCCCCCTTTTACTGACATCATTGGAGCCACCTGAGCACAACTGTGTGAAAACAATTGAGGAAATCTACTTGGCCAGTCTGGACCTACAGGACATGCCCTCCTGAGCCCTGACATGACCCTGATTTTGGACAGAAATAACATGGTAATGGATGGGACTGGGGAGGCAATGGTTATCACCCTTGAGCAGACTGTCTGGTCCAAGACTTTGCCTCCTGGAATGTGGGCACAAAAGGCTGAATGTAAGACTCTATTTGGGCCTTGGAGATAGGAAAGACAAGCAAATGAATGTTCATACTGACTCCCAGTAGTCCTTTGCCAGTTTGCATATGCATGGTGCCATCTACCAGTAAAGAAACCTCTAACCACGGGAGGAAAAAGACATTAAAACTCTCAGGAGATATTTAACTTGTTTCAGGCCATGCTGTGCCCATTAAGATAGCTGTGACGCATTGTTCAGGCCATCAAAAAGATAATTCTCCAGAGGCCCAAGAAACTGAGCAGCAGATCTAGCAACCAAACAAGCTGCTGTTGGAGACTCACACCCTGTACACCGAGCTCTAGTGACTCCACTCCTCAGACCACCCAAGTATTCAGAAGCAAAACTGAAGTGGACCACAACAGAGGGGGCTACAGAACAAAATTTGCCAGGAGAGAAGGTGTTTCTTCCTGAGGATGTAGGACATTTTGTGATCCAGGAATTACAGAGTCATACTCACTTGGGAAAGATAGCCATGGTAAAACTACTTGGTCTTCACTTCTCTATGTCTAGACTTTGGACCTTATGCACTTCTGTGGCAAAACAGATATGCAGCTTGTGCTCACAACAATCCAGTTTTTCTCCCACAGCAACAGCCCAGAGTCCAGAGACAAGGGACTCTGCCCTTTTAGGATGTTGAGGTGGACTTTACAGATATCAAACCCACCAGTGGAAATAAGAAGTATCTGTTGGTTCTCATTTGCACCTACTGGAGCTGGGTGGAGGCCATTCCCACAAGGACTGAGACATTCAGAGAGGTGATAAAAGCCCTGATGGAGTTAATCATTCCAGGATACAGGCTCCCCATAATGATAGGTTGAGATAATGGATATACTTTCATGGGTCAAATGGTTCAGAGCCTTTCCACAACTTAGGGCTAAAGTAGAAGCTGCACAGTACCTACTGGCCACAGAGTTCTGGCCAGGTAGAGAGACAGAATCAAACTTTAAATAGCCAAGCTTCACCAAGAGACTAGGGCAAACTGTGTGACTATGCTTCCAATAGCCCTCCTGAGATCTTGCTGTACCCTGTACCGGGATGTGGCTCACTTCATTTGAAATCATGTTTGGGTGGCCTCACTCACTTTTGCCCATTCTTCAAAGACTATATATATGAAAAATCTGTCCTTTGGGGGGAGTGATAGGGCAAGAGAGACTCCATTTGTTTTTGTAGCTCCATTTCAGAGGTCACTTAAACTTTAGATGAACTCAATTCTCCACTCCCTCCCTTATACCTAACAAAAGGAGAACAGAGCTATAAAATGAGAAACAAATAGTTAAAACAGATTGTAGGTACGCTAAAATTTAATGGTACTAACAAACCCCTAGGAAATGTAAACCTTGTGACCATGATGTGGCATTTTTGTAAAATTCCTAAGTGAGGTAATGTGGTTACCATAGTTATTGTAAAAGTATAAAAACTCAGTACAAAGTTCTCTGCTCACCAACACTTTGTCTTTTTGACTCTCGGTCAGTGGTATCGGTCACGCACTTCGATAAAGCTTTGTTTATTCTCACATTTTCAGCTTCTCGTGAGTACCTATCTCCCTTTTTCTCACTGAACACCACCACCACTTTATTTTTCCAGCATCTGATTCCTTTACTTATAAGACGTTATAAAGCTAATTATCATGTATACAAATTGAAAACCAGACTAAGAGGTCAAAGAACATATAAAACATATAAAACAATTGGTCTGAGTAAAGGCACACTGTTAGATGCTTTGTCCACAATAGATTGCAATACCTTTTTTTCTCTTTCTTTTTTTCCTATTATGCTTGCAAATATAATGTTAAGTGAAGCACAAATTAAACTATCACATGATTTCTCTTATATGAAAAACAGTATATATATATATATGACAATATGCAATCATATGTTTTAAAAAATAGTAATTCTTATTTATCATTGACATTTGCCTAATGCATAGTGTCAGTTGACATTAAGAAAAGTTGTTCAGGTGTATTTAGAGTAGACTGAATTCTTTGGGGGACAAAGGAGGAGGAAAATACTGGATTATTCCAGTACTGAGGTAATTTAAAAATCCATAATAAATAAAGTAATGAGATTTTCAGAGAATCACTTAAGCAGAAACAATTCCTAAAGTTACTAATCTATAATAAAATAAGGTTTCTTTAGAAGTTTTAGCTATAAATTTTTTGGACAGCATGTTATGTCTATTTCATATAAAATTAAACATCTATTTTTCTGGTTTTGTGTAAAATATACATATTATTTTGTTACATGTATAAAGTTACTGCTGAATTTTAGTGTTGAGAATCTGCATAGCCATTGCACATTAAATGGATATTGATCTGGCATTAGAAATAAAAAACAATACCCATTACATTAATCAATAAGGACTTAATTCCTGATGAAATCAGCAGCTAGGGTGGAGTATCTGTTTGTTTTTTCCCTTTCCAAGCAAACTATTTCATGTTATAGAAAATAATCCAACATTTAAAAGATTATACTGGGGGAAAAACAGCATTGGTGAAAGCTGCAGTTTGTAATTGCAAAGTTAATTATCTTTCCTAAACCATCAGTTGTCACTTAGAGAGACCAGATTCTTGCAGACCCTCCAGGGACTGCCTTTATTTCATTCCTAATGGCTTGGGACCCACCATTTTGCTGTCTCTGAACATTTGGTCACTGAATGCACCATTTATGGAGTATTGTTTAATTAAGGACAAATTAAGAGAACTGTGCACAGAATTTAATTTCATAGGCTCTGTAAATTCTTTTAAAGAGGATACTAACTATAGGCATGATAAGTTTTCATTATCCATTTCTTCTATAAGGTATTGACAATTTATTGTTTGCAACAGTTCCAAGTTTTGTTTACTCTTCAGGGGATTTTGTTGGCACTGTACTTTTTGTGCTTCACAGAAATCCTATGGAGGCATCTGACTCCTCATTAACCCCTTCAGCTCCAAATCACCCAGCTGTAACAGCTCACATCTGAAATACTACATTTGGCTTTTATAAGAACTAGAGATTTGCAATAGATTAGGAATTCATGGTAAGGGTCAAATAAGAATTAACATCCTAAGAATATGCTTAACATTTTAGATCTTGGAATATAAAATATTATAAATTGATAGTTTTTTGTTCTTTCATTTTTCAAATATTGATTGAGCGCTTGCTATATACTAGGAAATATTCTAATGGAGAATGCCCCGCTTACTAAAAGGCAGCAAAACTCTGAAATATTTTGTCTTTAAAATTTTTCAGAATAAATCTTCACCATGATCCTCCAAGAAGTCATGTATAAATAATAAGTTGTAAGTTTTCCTATTGTCACCTTGATAGAGTAATTCTGTGTTGGATACAAAGTGAATCTTGCAGCTCTTCTTGTCCAAATTCTTACATTACTGATAAGAAAGTTGAGTCATAAAGGGGTTACTTTTACTTGTCCAACTTTATCCAACAAGTTAATACCACTAGATATTTGAATACTCAATTATGAAATTATCAAAAATGTCATTACTTATGAAATAATTATGATACATTGCAGTGGAGGGCTCTTGTATTTAAGTGGAATAGAAAATTAAAATTAGAAATAGAGAATTAAAATTCTCCTAGGCCAAATTGAAATTTATTATAAGAATTCAAGGGAAAAAGGATTTTTTTAAAAGAATAAAAGAAAAAATTGGAAACATAGCTTCTATAAATAGGCAGGGGAACAAAGAGGAGGGAAGAGAGAGGAATAGGGAAAAAAGGAAAAAAAATATGAACAAGAACATATTCCCTATGATGAATATGAGCACTATGCATTGAAAATGCATACTAGGTGCTGGGGATTTAGCTCAGCGGCAAAGTGCCTGCCTGGCAAGCGCAAGGTCGTGAGTTCGGTTCCCGGTACCGGAGAAAAACCAAAAAACAAAACAAAACAAGAAAATGCATACTAATAAAAAATTAGAGGAAAACATTTCAGAAGAAACAGAAACCAGGAATTAGATCACTGGACTCCTTTACAGTCTCAAAAGGATATACCACTAAGCATTTACTTCACTCTTTCCTTTTCTGTAGATACCTCTAATATTTTCCTTCAATCTATTTGAAAAATATGGCTCCTGTTGATGCCTAGATTCACAAGTTATATTCTAGGACTTTAGAGACATAAGTCTTCTTCCATCTGAATTCAAAATTTCCAGGAAGTCATTCTTTCTAGAAACTTGAGGTCAAGTAGACTCCTAAGCCAATCGATTCCCCCAACTAGAAAGATCTCTTGAAGGAATTGTGATTAAGTCTATATTAACAATTCAACTACATACCTCTAATCTGGGAGCTGGAGGTGGAAGTCTAAAATATGGGAGATTATGAATCTTCCTGCCCTTTATAAAGTCATCTTAATTCTTAGATTAAGAACCAAAAACAAATTTCTTTCAACAATAACATGGTTAAATATATTATTGTGCTTTTATATAATGGAATACTATTAAGCAATAAAAATGACTGAATTACAACTGCACACAATATGCATAAATGTCACAAACATATTTTAAAAATACAACAGATATGTACTATGTAAAATTTAAAGAGACAAGCTAATAGTTAATATTTCACTTAAACTGTAACACTATAAGTAAAACTAAGAAAGAGATAACTAAAAATCAGAATTACCTTTGGGAAAGGGCAATGGAATGATACTGAGAGAATTCCTGAAAAGAGTTTTATGGAACTGGCAACGTTTTATTTTTTGAACTGGAAGGAATAACATAGGTGTTTCTTTGTGAGAATCCACTGAATTCTGTATTTGTTTTGTGTACTTTATTTCTACAAGTTATGGTTTACAATGTAAAATGTGTCAGTATATCTAACAAAAGCAAGGGCTCCTCGGCCCACGAGCAAGGGCTCCCCTTTTTCAACAATATTCCCAGTGACAAGAGCATCTCACATTATTCTGTGGCTATAAACACAAAGGTGCTGTGGCCCTACTTTTGCTCTAGTTGTCCAGTGACAGAATATCTCAAGAGAATGTGTTCTTTCTGCACTGACAGAGCACAGAGAAAGCATTCACACTGTTTCCTCTGGGTAGAAACTCTGAACAGAGCCACCAAGGCTGTTTGTGTTACCTCAGGGCATGGAGGGTAGCCAAGAGACACCCTGTGGAGCCAGAATGTCATTCCAAGGGACGGCAGACCTGAAGGGTACGTATGGTAAAGGCATGTGAAAAGCACCAGGGAGAGGTCAGATGGGAGATTCCTGCTGGAAGACATGAGGATGATTGACGCCTGGATTGAGAGTGGCTCACCCTTGCAGATGCCTCTGCTCTATACTTAAAATATGGAAGCTGTAGGGAAGCTCGGAGATCCTGTGCCAAATCCAAGCCTCCTAATACTCCACACAGTCACAGCCTTCCAACAACTAGTGCTCAGCATTCACTACGCCCACAGACCTCTCTGCACTCCCTCAGCACAAAGACACTTTTAGACTGAGGGGAATTCAAGCTTATCTATGTAAGAACTCCTCCATCTCCAAATTCTTCAATGAATATAAGCTTTAAAATGAAAACTTTTGGACGTATATTGCCAACATTACAGGCATCAAAGCACAGAGCCTCATTAGAGAATGGCAAAAACACCAGCAATACTACAATAATAGCGATAACAACAATCACAACAGATATTATGATTCAGACCTAAAATATCCCCTGAAAGTCTTCAGTGTTTGGATAACAACAGGACAGGGGGCGCTATGCTCATCAGGGGGTTCACCCACTGGCGGGTTCCGTAGGTGACGTGCTGTTAGGAGGCAGGGCCTGATTGAAAGTGAGTCACTGAGGGTGTGACCTGGAAAAGTACACTCTTGTCCCAGCTCCTCCTTTTTCTCTGCGCTTGAGGCACCCATGGAGTGAGTAGCTTCCTCTTACCACCATGCTCTTCCACCATGGATTTCTGCCTTGGAGCTAAAGAGCTTTGGACTGATCCCTCTGGAAACTGTGAGCCAAATAAGCCTCTCCTCTTCTAAATTTGGGTATTGTGCTCCATCCAAGGGCAAGTGAGCAGTGCAACAGAGAGCAGCCCTAAGATCAGAAGCTTGATGTCACAAAGGTGCCTTTCACGTGGATTCACAATTTATAGTAAGTAGAATTGACTGATAATAACAAAGAAAAAAATTAATGAGAAAGTATTTGACATAGTAGTTGAAAGAAATAGAAAGTTCTTTTTTAAAGAAATTATAATACTTAATAGAGGAAGACAGTTGCTAGCCACGCTTAGCAGCTGTACTTTGTGAGGGCCGACGTTGCTGAAACATATTGATCTTTTTCTATGCGGTCACAATATGGCTGCTGCCAATATAACCAGTATGTCTTCTTTCAAGTGACAAGAAGGTAGGGGAAATGATGGGATAATAACACCATCCTATCTGTAGAAAGGAAAATCTTCCCAAGAAATTACTTGATGATCTCTGCTCATAAAACTCATTACTTGAAACCAGGTTCATTGTTAACAGAAAGACTTGGAATGTGGACATTTAATAGAGTTCATCTTGACCCTGTTACCAAGAAAGAAGAATAAATTGGATGTTGACTATATGACCAAGAGTGTGCCTAGCACTTGTATAGCATCTTCTTATTTATAAAAGAGTTTCATAGCAAAGAATGATCCTGATTGAAGAGAAGGAAATAATTTAGGAGTAATAATTTACAAGCCATTAAAGGCAATCCCATGCTATACTATCTCAGAAGCAACAGCTACCTTTTATTTTTTATGACAAATTTTGAAAAAGCCCATGTTCACGAATTTACAGTGAAATCATATCCCTATATGAAAGCACTAAATTTATTAATATGTTTTATTTTTATTTATCACTCTTGCAGGGCATTTATAGGATGTCTATGTTTTCAAGGTAAAACTAAATTAAAGGAGAGAGGAAGAACTCATGTAAAAGCATGAATTCCTTCTGGCTTTATTTCTTGGCTATTTTCATCTTTTGAATAATCCCATATACATTCTAGCTTATAAAGTCCTAGAGTTTTATTATAAATACAATAAATGAGCATTTCCTTGCCACTGCAGAAACCAATTCTTAACTATTTTTCCCAAGCTTTAAAAGCCTTTCTTTTGTAAGGATATTATTGTTCTTTACAAAGTAAACTTCTGTCTGGAAACATCTCACCTACTAGTGGGAGAGATAAATCCAGCCTTTCAAGCAAAAGTAAGTAGCAATAATAATAATAATAATAGTGGTGTGTGTGTGTGTGTGTGTGTGTGTGTGTGTGTGTGTGTGTGTGTGGCAATAGAGCCATGAGAGGTTTTATAAATGCTGGCTCACTGAACTTCATCCACAGGACCACATTCTTGCCACTTGGATTTCCACCATCACAGAAGAAATTCGTATAAACATGTGGCTGTAGCAACAGAAAACATCATAAATCAAAAGATAGACAAATAAGTAACACTGATGCATACTCTCAGATCTGCAGATGTGCACACTCTGATTTGCAGCCAGACAAAAGGACTTTTTAATATCATATTTCACAAAGAATCCCCTAGCCATGAACTAACTGCTGAAATATTTAGATAAGATTGAGTGTATATAGAGGGAGGAAAAGGGAAAAAAAAAGGAGGGTGTGACAGTGAAGTGGGGGAGAACTCAGAGGGGAAAGACTAATGGGCTTAGAAATAAAATGTCATCTGAATCATTGCTAACATATTGCTCACCCAACACTAAAATGCTATAGGAAAATTATACCAAATCCAAAACCTGTCAAATGAGATTTAGCAACACAGTTCAGAAGTTATCCTCCATTGGGTAACTGTCTATAATCTTGCAACAAACCCCATAAGTGTTCACAGTAGTTATTCCATATGCTAAGGGTAGCATATCATTTCAGAGCTGTCAGTTTTAATTTCAGTTTTATTAATTTTACCATAAGCCTACAGACGTATATTTCAGAAGGCATATATCATGAAGATCATAAACTCCCACAAAGAAGCTGGTGATAGTTATAGGTCATGTCACAGGTTTGATGGGAATTAGATTCATCAAGAGAATAGTAAGAGCAGGTTTAATGTATATGTCAAAGCATGCATGAAGCAACTAGCCTGTCCACAAATTGGCAGTCAAGATGTGTCCAAGTGATTAAAAATACTTTGGGGAATTTTTTCTTAATTAACATAACATTGTTATAAAAATATGGGATTTAAAACAAAACTATAAGCCTCTAATATGTTTTAAAAGAAAACTCCTTTGATTTCTACAAGGACTGCTTCTTGATTATTTTTGAGAAAGCAGAATCAAATTTTTCATGGTGTGTAGCAGACATCTTTCTATCACCAACTGGCTGCTATCTGTGCACTTTAAAGCATATATAAAATTAAGCTGATGCTGTGGTGAATTAAAGAATGGTGAGATTTCACCATTTATTCATTTTGGAAGCAGAATCTTTTTCCCTCCCTCTGAATCTGAGGTGACTTTTGACTTGTTCTGCTCTATGTAATGTAGTAGGACAGACTGTTTAATTTACACGTCTAAGCTCTAGTATAGTCTTACAACTGGTTGACCAGAGGAAAAGAAACCATGATAAATTATTAAATCTCAAGTATGCCCTGTTGATGGTTGCTGGAGCCTTTGATAACTATGATGGAAGGATTAATAGCCCTAGGGCGTTCTCCTTAAACCCCTAGAACACTCCCTCTTGGAAGCCAGCCACCATGTAAGAAGTCCAATTGCCTTTACACCATCTGCTACGTGGCAAGGAAGCCTAAGTCACTTAGGAAGATAGAAAACCACCTGAGGGATTACTGTGGCGAAAGGCACATGAATGACTTTCTTAAATCTTCTCACTCAGCCCTATCTATAGCTGCGTGAAGTTAAACAAATGACGAAGCTGACATCTGACAGTAGAACTACTGCCTAGAAAATGCCCTGCCAAATTCCTACCGACAGTGACAGTTATGAATTGTTTTATTAAAGTTACTATGTTTCAGGCAGTTAGTAATGTGACAATAGATAATCCATGCAGACTATGTGTATGGTGCATGTATAAGGAATACATACATATATGTTTGTAATGTAAAGAGATGGACATTTGGAAATGGTCACAAGATGGTACAAAGCTCAAGGGAGGAGCTTGTTACCATGTACATTTTAAAAATATTTTATAAAGTTCGACTGTACCCTTTCAAATTTTAAAACTGAAATTAAAAAAAATAGAGCCAGAGAGAAAGAAACAGAATGCAATCAAAATGGACATCTGATAGGTCACACTGTCTGGTACCGATGTCAATAGGTAGGCAAGTGAGTTCCAAAAGACAAGAGGAAATCATCATGGGCACATAGGCACAGCCTCATTCTATCTCAGTGATAGACAATACAAGGATGTCGGTCAAAAAAACAGTCACTGACGCATTGTTCTTTCCTTCAACAATAACATCAGTAACAATCTTTTGTCATTTCACTCTGTGAGAAGACAATTGAGAAAATGGAGATATTTTTTAATCTTCAATTCATAATTAGACAACTAAAATTCAGGAAGCTTAGGTCCCTCAAATATTATCATACAATGCAAAGTGTAGGCTGTCAGGCTTTTGTCTTCTAGAACCGGCCTTTCTACAACAATGCTTCTCATTTCACTTTTTCCAGGAAAAGTAAAGACCTTATCCTAACCCAGATTTCAGTACAGCATTTTGCAGAAGAACAATAATATGCTGTGAATATTAGCTATGATTATCTAAGGACATTGCTCCTTTAGATTCATTTGGTTTGGTCTGTGGTACGGATGTGTCATCTGGGTCAGTCACTCCCCGCTTTAGTGGTTTGCCTCCTACCTGACGCTGCTGACCCAAGCTCAACACCAGCAGCGGATGAAGCCAGAAACTGGGGAACGGGGGAGGCACAGTCTTGGCTCCTATATAATGGATTAAGCAGAAGCAAATGCCAGCAGTAATTAAAAATATATCTTGGTCTTAGGTTGATAGTTAGCATCTTGTCCATTAGCTTACAGGCCTCAGAGTTCACAGCCTTTGCGGTCATGCCATTTGAGGGTTTTGATTTGGGCGCTGTGGCAAACTGCAAGCATTTGTCAGCACTCACTAGGGCTATTAATAGAAAATCTACAACGTTGTATTGGATTAGATGCTTTCATTGTTTTGGTATGTTTCTCTATGGAGGTAACAGAACCATTTCCTTTCTCATTTAAAAGAGAAATGTTGTACTGCTATTCCATTAGCTGAACATATAATAATTTATTGAGCTAGTTTTAGCACTATGATGTTCTCTAAATAGGCCAGATATTTTATTCTACAAACAAAAACAATCATCTAATATGTGCCAGGCATTGTAGTACAAGGTGAAAATGCTACAAAATTCCAGAAACATTCTTTTGACTGGCTATTTGCTAGTTTTTCTTTTAAAAAATGATTAAATCAGCTCATTCTGCCTAAATAAATCCATTTGCATAATGATCAATTAATTCAAGAGACACTGATAGACTCTGTGCCTTGAGAAAAATGGTACTCAAGAATCTTCACCTACCTGCTAAAATGGGCGATAAGACCTGAATGTGTGGAGACTAAGAATTTGTCTTTCTGCTTTGGAGCTCCAGTGAAATAGACTGCCCTTTGCTAATCCTAGAGAGGCCTTTGGATCGTGTGGATGTGTAATGATCTTTGCATGACCATTCTCCTGTCTACCACCCCTGCTAGATTCTGCTGCTGCGATCCGTGCAAAAATGGGGAAACCCACTCTTTATCCCACGAGGAGCACCTTTGTCATCTGGCTCCTAAGCCAACATTTCAAATGCCTTAGATTTTCCAAGTTTTGCCATCAGCATAACCTGTCCAAGCTTAGTCTAAATCTTTTATCTCTCTACTTAGAACCATACCGTTTAATATGGTAGCCACACATGGCTTGTGAGCACTTGAAATGTGCCTAGTCTAAGCTGAGATGTGTTCTAAGAGCCAAACACACACCAGATTTCAAAGAGATGGTATGAAAAACTTACCTTTAATACTTTATCAGTAATTTAAAGGAAGTAAATTACTAAAATTATTTTCACCTATTTCTTACTATTTAAATTGGCTGTTAAAGACAAGAAATTACATATGAGACTTGTATTTGAATTCTGCCTGGCACATTGCCTTAAGATATCAGGTCAATATCTTGGGAGTGGTTAGTTGAACACCTATTCTTTTAATGTTGTGTTCTCTTCTTTCTCCCAGGCACTTGTGTTCAAAACACTCCCCTCCAACTTAAAGGCAGAATTTAATTTTGTCATGGATATCAAAACATTAAACACATGCCTGGGTTGGTCTCTTTTTCAACCTCTTAATACTTTCAAAGTTAATTAAGGCTTAAGTGGGGCATTCTCTCAAAACTCATGGAGGTAGTGTTCCATATTAGACTTCTGCAGCTGCCTTAGGAAATGACAATAAATTTAGTGGCTTCGTAAAACTAATATATTATCTCACAGTACCATAGTTTTAAAGATTAACACAGGACTCTAAAGGCTAAAATCAAGGCTTTGGCAAAGCTTTTTTCCTTTCTGTTGGCTCTGGGTAGATTCCATGTCCTCTCTTTTTCCAACTTTCAGAAGTCACCTGCATTCCTTAGCTTACAGCCTCTTCTTCCATCATCAGAGCCCGTCAAGTCCTTCCCACATCACATCATTTGGACTTCTTCTGCCACACTTGAGATTGCTGTGAGTCAGCCAGACAAAACGGCATGCCCTCATGTCAAGGTCTTTTGTATAATAAATTCTGAAAAGTCTCTTTTACCACAGGAAGTCCAGGGTTAGAACACAGACATCTTTGGGGAGGGGGAAAAAATTATCTCACTTCCCACACACACTAAACTTCACTCTCCACCTAAAATAAATGCACATTTTAAATTCATTTTAACAGGAGTGGTAGCTACAAAAGATATGAGCCTTGGACATTTGAGGGGCAAAAGTGCTCTCTTGGTTTATGAGGTAAAGTTGATCTTATGAACCATACAAAATAAAATATAAGTTTGGAAAATGGTGTTTTTGGACCCCTAATAATAGTAACATCTGCTCCAGATGCTTTATGAAAATGTGTCTTATATATGTGGGTGTTTTTAAGCAGGGCTTATTCTTCATTCCCAGTAGATTTATTAATCAGGGCATCATTAGCTTGCTAAGAAACTTTGGAGCAGAATAAAAAGCTCCAAAAAATCAAATAGGTTAAATGTTATATCTGGGTCCCCACACTGGCTTTATTCACCTTCCTGTCTTGTAATTTGTCCTTTATCTCTACCTGTACCTCTAGCTTAGAATTTCTCACCCTTGGTGCTGTTGAACTTTTGAGCCATTCTTTGTGGTAGGTCCCTGCCCTGTGCACTGCGGATATTTGACACTGGATCACAGTAGCAAAACACTCCCCCTCCTCAACTGTAACAACCAAAATGTCTCCAGGCATTTCCAAATGGACCCTTGGGGTAGGGTGATGAAATCAATCATGCTGAGAACCTCGGCTCTAGTTAAAGACCACTGAGGTGGAACCTGACTTAGTTATCCCATTCTTCAGCCCCCAGAGTAAAAGATATGCTTTGTAGAAGTTTTTTTCATAATTATTGGGTGTATTGCTTTCACCTGTGAACAAGATAACTGAGTCTCACTCTCTTAGACATAAGAATAGTTCACCACGGTATAAAAAGCGACAGCTTTCTTTGGAGTCATGATTTATTGTGATGTTGGTTGAAATTACTGAACTTTGCTTCTCTCGTGAAAGACTAGGGAGCATTTGTATCCCTTTATAAAATGTTCCACTGTTCCTCAACAGCTTTTTAAAAATTCCACAAAAATCTGCTGAGATAAGGAAACATTATACATGCCACATATGTGTGCACAGGCAAACACACAAACACATGCACATACACAAACACATGCACACAATCAGACCTGAAATTTTCAAAGTTGGAAACATGAACGACTCCACTCTGCTCTGGCCATAGCCTGGACGTTTTCAGCCAAGTTTAACGTTCTCACTGGATTGTGATGGTATATGCTTCACAAGGCATCTATTGCAAAGCTGAGACTGATAGCTATTTTGGTTTGCCCTGGTGTCCTTGAAGTCATATCATAGCATCCTAAAGTTTTAGAACTGCATTCCAACTTGGAGATCCTCTCCAAGAAATTTCACACAGTACATCCTAGAATCCTTGAGCATCCACCCGTTTGATAACAGGCAAGGAGCTGCATCTAATTTTGCGTTTCCCAGCTCACATCAATGAGGGCTAGCACTTCGGCCTATTTTACATACACTGCTGCTACATCAAATGTGTGTGATGAAGGGGCTCTGTGGAATTTTATCTTCAGTTTCCAAAGCACTGATTTAGTCCAACCTCTCATTCTGCAAAAATAAAAGAAACTTGACCCGGGTTACCCAGTGAATTAATAGCATCCTTTCCATGTCAGCTTACTGCCATCCCAGGGGTCATCACTGTGAGAACCCAGCTTGTTCACCACCACCGTCAGACACTGTATCAGTGGTTCTGCAATCAGCCAAGGTCATTGTGCTGAGAAGCCATCAATTATCCCGAGGAGTCAATGAGAGTTTGCTGTTGTAAAGGGACTCAATTGAAGATAATCCATAAAAAATCAATTACATTATTATTTCTTAATTAGAGCACTTGACAATATAGCTTTCCTCAGCAAAGTCATCAGTGAATAAGCACATAAATATACATAAATAAATACCGATTCTGTCCCACTGAGCTCCTCGATAAGTTCACAGTGACCTTTATCACCAAACATTTTCCAGACAAGAACATTTGCGTGTTTAAGAAAATTCCCAGCTGTTTTTCTCTATCAGACAGAGAAATGAGTCCATCATAAGTGCTTCTGATAATATATTTATATATTATTAAAATATCATTTAGTATTTATGTAGTATTTTCCAATTTACAAAGAGCTGTCCCCTCTTTGAGGCAGTGGCAAACCCAACTCTGTACCTTGAAATAAGCCAAAGATTGCCTTACACCAATAACAAACAAGAAGATACCTCACCAGCTTGGGTCATTTTCAGTGGTCCTACTCCATTTTTCCTTGACCTTATCCCATTTCAAGTGAGTGTTTTCCCAGCTTTTAAATCATAGTTCCTTTTCACATCTGCAGCCTTGAAAAAGCCCTTTGAACTTAATATTGGTTTGATGTGTTCATTCAATCACTGTTTATTGAATGTCTATCTATGTGATAAACACTATAGAAACCAAGGTTGCTGGTTTATAGAGTTTGTACTCCAACAGACAGATGATTCTAATACCATGTAAACCTCAAAGCTCTATAGGCTTCTAGGGGCATTGAATAGAATGCTTGCCCTATACTTAGGAAAGAGGGGAAGGATTTTTAAATGATTTTCCTGCTCAGCTGAAATTAGAGTAATGAATAGGAATTAAGAAGACCAAAATAGAATGAAATATCATGGGCAAAGGCCCAGGAGTAAGAGATACTAAGGTATGAAAACCCAGATCTAAAAGTAGACCAACATTATTGAAGGACCAGTGAAACATTTTATAAAGAGAGGCACATTCTTCACATTCCTTCATGAGGGAAACAAAGTTGAATAATTTCAACCGGGTCACAATAAACCATTGGGACTTAAGAGGTGTTGATTAGGGCCTCCACGTTGGAGTAAGGGAAGAAAGAGAACTGTGAGGGAAAGGTGTTTCAGGCAAAAAGTAAAACTCATGCAAGGTCTCAGAGAAAAACTAAAGCAGAAGTGGGAAAAGTTGGCTGTGACTAGTAAAATAGGAGTGATGGTGAGTAATAACGATGAACTCACAAACGGACCCAGGGGAAACTTATAAGACCATAAACAGGTTTGAACTTTATCCGAGAGAGAATTGCATTCTGAGTCTCACTCAGGGTAATCTATTCTCCATATAACAGTTGAACATTTTTATAAAACATTGGTACCTGTTCCATGTTCCAATCCATCTTCAAACTTTCATGCCTGCCATTGTACCTCGGAAACTCCAAGCTCTTCGGCATGCACCAGGAGGGCCTATGGAATCCCTCTACTGCTTACTTCTCTGATCTACCTCAGAATGGTCTCCACTTGCTCAGTTTACACAGTCGCATGACCCTCCTGTCTGTTCCACTAGTATGTGAAAGCCCTTGCTGCTTCATGGCCTATTCATTTGCTGTTACTAGCAAATTACTATTTAAAATGTTTTTCTCCTAATTTAACATAGATGGGTTAAAATATGAGAAGAGAATGTGTCATCTCAGAGAGGTTTTCTGCTACCAAACTGCTCTCAGATTTCCTTAAATTCAACCCTCTATTAGTTATTGTAATCTGACCCATCTATATTTTCTTGATATCTATATCTTTATATTAAGTAAAGGAGGCTTGATGACTCTCCCTTCCCTAAAATAAAGTGACTCATGATTAGCAGAAGGAAGTGTCTCATACATCATATTCCAAGGTGTGCATGGCTCACGGAGGGTGAATCATCTAAATGTAAGTGCTTCCCTAGGATTTCTCTGCTTTTTAGACTTTCATCCAGCTCCTGGGAAGGGAAAGACATGTGTCCTAGAATTGACACACAATGTTTCTTTAGGTGGACAGAGTCCCATGACAGTGCAATCTGCTAAAGGGCTGTCTATAGCCACTTCCCAGCTACAAGTACAGTTGTAGCAAAAGCAAGTTTTAGTGAACAACCATCTCAGCTATAGTAACATAATTATTATTTAAACTTATCCTGGGTGTTTATCAATTAATTCATTATTAGAAGTAATGGTGTTTTCTTTCCCCATCAGACATTAAACCAAGATCCATTATATTAGAAGCTTTTTATCGCCTGGCACCACTGTAACCTGTTTCTTAGGATAGTGCCTGGGGCATAAAATGATCAATAAGTATTTGTTTTAAAAATATATGTATGCAAAAGCATTGCTGGAATTAACCCTGGTTTTCATCTTTAGACCTTGTCCTTTTTTCTCCATGATAGTGTCTCATTCTTCCTAAATCAGAGACATGATGTCTTGTAGGAAGTACAAAGGAAGGTCAGAGTCAGTGTTTTCAGAAATTCACCCCAGCTCTGGTATTCTGTATGCCCCTAATTTTTTTATATGAAGAGGGGGAATTTTCTTCTGAGAAGATAGAAGAGCCTTACATTAAATAGGACAATGAATTATATTCTCTATTTTGGCTTAGATCTGGGGCATATTTTTAAAACTGACATTGGCTTGTGGTCAGAACCTGATTTTATAAGGCACACGATGAGTATTACAGGGCTGAGATTACACTATATCTCTTGATAAACCAGCAAAGATGGTAGAAGCAGGCTTTAAACCAATGAAATCAGTTCTGTTCCTTAAGAGCTGCTACAATATTTTTGATTGGTACAATATTTTTGATTGGTAAAGTAACTGTACTGATTTCCTTGACATAGCCACAATTCCAGGCTACTATCCAGGAAGTGCTTGATAAATATTTCTTGAGTAAATGCTTGATTTTTAAATATCAATGGCAATTAGAATATTTAAACATGTAAACATGAAAAGGCTATTCAAGAGAGTTCCTAGCTCACCAATTCTCCATCTTTTATTAAATGCGGTGTTACCCAAATTTTGCCACCTTAGTTGCATCTACAGAGCAACAAGATCTCACCGAAACCTTTTACAGGGCTCATCTTATTGGTGTTTAGAGCAAAGGGATGCTCTGGTTGCTTCAGTCAGATTTTCTTATATCTCCTTGCTACTGCTTCTGCCATGAGTACCAATATCTCCACCCTCATCTCTTCAGTATTCTCTCCCAGTCTTGGTCTCTGCAGGAAATGGTCACTTTCTCTTTTATTTCCTCAAAGACACCAGAAGTACAGTGCATATTAAATTTTTACTACAAAGATAAAACCCATCACTATTTCACTCTAATACTCAAGTCTTATCAATGTTACCTTGACACTGAGAAGCCATCAGTGAGAGCAATGGCTTTGCCTTCAATGAATACAATCCTGACATACAGCAGAATCAGTTCCTTTCCCTTCCCTGGGTTCCAGGAGTGTCCATCAACCATTATGGAAAATGCCCCAGATCCTGTGACTCTCAAATGGAGTACTACAGTGGTGGGCTGGTTCAGCTCACATCAGCTTGCAAAGGCTGATACTAAATTTTCAGATATTTGACCAGGTGGTTGATAAAGTCATTATTGAAGATTTAATTATATACATGTCAGATATCTATCTATCTTCATTTATATATATATAAAGATAATAAATACTCAAATACATTTCCTCCTAATGAATTCACACTTATCTGTGTTCTTGTGATTATTACATCTATCATATCTCGGTGGTAGAAATACTGTAAGGATGTGCTACTATGCATTCTTCCAAACTCCATGTCTAATGATGTCACATTAGTAGTTCAAAAAGGCTGTACCAAAGAAGTTAGCCAACACTACTGAGTTCTTTTTTTCTTCAGGAAGCCAAATGGTAGACACTTATTAGTACACCCTTAGGTACCTCTAAGGTCCATGTTCTATATTGGTCCCAGAGTTCCCCAGTGAACTCAGCTTATTGTCCACATTTATTGGGTACCTTTATAACCTTGTCTCATCTCTTCAATTTGCCTACTGGTTTTTCTTGTGATCACATTCAGAAAAAATCTTTGTTTCAGAGTCAACTTCTGGATAAACCTATCTATGATATTATGGGACACACCTGTGTAGATTCATGAACTCTCAGTGAGCACCTCAGCCTAGCCTCTAGGCTTTCTTTGTGTAACCAAAATATCTATGCGCTCCAGCTATAAACCTTTAGCAAAGAGACAGAAGCTCTGTTAGCAAAGGGATCGATGCTCTGAGATTATTTTCTCAAGGAGTCTTTACCTGATCACCCTACCTAAAATAGTGGCCGCAATTCTCTGCCCTGATTTATTTTTCTTCATTACATGTATCACCATCTGGCATAACGCTAGATATTTAATTGTTTATTAACTTATTATCTAGTCCTTATGGAATATAAGTTCCATGAGTACTGGATCATTATTCATTTTCTGCTAATCTCTACTTTTTTGATGTGGTTCAAATCTTGTTATGGCATTCAGAAAAGGCAGGACTTACTGGCAACTGAAGCAGACTTCAGCATACATCTGGATCATTTGGCAGACTGATTAAAACCCAGATTATAAACCCCATTCTAGATTATCTGATTCAGTAGGGCTGGAGTGGGCCCTGAAAATATGCATTTCTAACCAAGTTCCCAGATGCTGGTGATCTGGGGGAAACACACTGAAAGCCACTGTAGTGTATGTGAAAGGTAAGACGGCTGCTGTTGCTGCTGCTTCACACAGTAAACCTGGACTTGAATCCAAGCTTTTCTGCTTGCTAGTTTTATCATATTGTGCCTCTACTTCTTCACCAATGAAATAGTGATAATAAGAATAACTTCTTTCATGCAGCTGTTGAGAACATCAAGCAAAAGAACACAGGTAAACTTGTAGGATCATTCCTGGAATATAATAAGCCCTCAGTAACTGCATCTGTCCTCACTGACAAACTGCTTATCCCAACATAGGCATTAAAAGAGATTATCTACTAATAAAGATCAATATAAACTGTTTACATTTGGTCCAATTTCCACACCAGTGTTTAAAAAATACTTCCTTCTGTCTTCCTTCATTTGTCCTTTCAGCTTGTGTCATGTAGTTAAAATATAGGTAAGATTAGTTTAATAATTAGTTTGCTGTCATTGACCTTTATTTTGAGAACAATTCAGTTCCAAAACTGAACCACTGATCATCCACTTAAAGGAAGATACCTCATTATATCAAGGACTTCACTGGCCATTCATTTTCTAAAAGGAATATAAAGAGAAAAGGTCTTTAAAAATAATTCCATAGGCCCAATGTTTACCTGTCATTGCCTGAAAGATGAAATGTCACCAAGAGGAAATGTTAGCACTACCAACAAATGTTTACATAGTAGAAATGGGGCTTAGAATGTAAAACTGCAGAGAACATTTTAGTTTTGCTGACAAGACTACCACGCATTTTCCAAATGTTTTCATTTCTTACCCTGAGTATTGCCAATGCTGATCTACTCACACAGTTTATAACCATTTGCCCTCCAAACCAGGTTTCTGTCTAGCTATGTGTAATCCCTTGACAGAGGTACATTTTTCTATCGGGCTTTTGCCCACAAAATGTCATATGTTGGTATAAATCATAAATGGAGTTCATTTAAAATTCAAACTCCTTACTTTATCTTACTAAGCCATTCATGATCTCACCTTTTTAAACTTTTGTGAGCCTAACTTTGTCAAAACTGCCACTTCTTACAACAGGTGTACCAATGAATGTTTACAAATTACCTCTCTGAAGGAGTTAAAAGCCACCCACACCAGCAAAAGCAAATCCTGACTTGTTGTGTTGGCTAATTTTCCACATGTAAACACTCTCACAATAGCCAATTTCAAGTTACCCCCCCCAAGATATTGGTGAACACAAAGACAGAGATGTACAAAATTGGTTCTCATGAATGAACTGATATATACTGACACATACTGACTTAGCTGAAGTCAGTATCAGTATCAGCTGAACTGATATATACTGATATATACTGACATTAGCACAGCACTGTCTCCAACACAAATACACACATCAGTGCTGTAAGAACAGAGTACCCTGGTTTCATAAACACAGTTGCACTTTTAAGCTTCCCTGTCTTTGTTAAAGGTGTTGTTACTGACAGGAATATCCATGCACAGATACACTGGCAAACTTCTTCTGTATTTCTAAGGCTCAGGAAAAACATTCAGTCTTCACTCATAGTTTTGCTACCATCCTTTAGTCTAAGGGAAGAACTAATTATTCCTTTTTCTGTATTTATTTAGCATTTTAGTATAACTTTATTAAATATTATACATTTATATAATTATGAACGCCTATCACAGCTCATGGCAGAGAATAAGTAATCCATAAATTCATATCATACTAGTCAGAAAAAAGGCTGCAGTAAAGAAGGATCCAATATTACAGAAAAACAGAAAAAAATCCATAAAAATAGTTTGAAAACTTTTAAAAATTACATGAAAACAATTTCAAGGGCAAATATTCAAGTAAAAGCATAAATCATATGACATTTTTGCTTAGAGAATATATTTAAATATTTTAAATATAATAGTTTACTTAATTCTTACTATATTCCAGAAAGACTGAAAAAGCTAAAGCTCTCAGAAACAAGGCAACCTATTCTAAATCAGAGAGCTAATTATTAATGGAGTCATGATGAAAATTTTTCTAATCTGCCTTTTCTATTGAAAAATGAAGTCCTTCTAATCTATACCCAAAAGCACTATAAGCTTGCTACAGAATTGTATGCACAACAGTAGCTTAATAAATATGACTGACTTTTCCCAGCCCTAGCCTAGTAAAAAGTAATTCCATAACACACATTTAATTCATTTTAGTCATTCAAGTTTTGATAAACTAATATAGAAATAAGAGTTGAAGAACATGTTAAAATTATAAAGTGTATAATTTTCTAATTCAGCTATATAGTATTAATTCAGCCCTTCATCATATATGTATTGAGTATACACTATGTAACAGCCAACATTTATTGTCTCCTTAATAGGTGCCAGGCAGTACGCCGAACACTTTACATATATTATCTCTCTCATTCGTACAGCCATCTAGGCAAGTACTATTATTACCTGCATTTTTCAGGTAAGTCTTAGTGACTAGAAATAATGTGCTTTCGATCACACAGTTAGTACATGGCAGAAAAGAAACATGAACCCAAATCTGACACCTGCCTTGGTAAGCACTGTGAAATATGGCTCTTCTTCCGGTAGAAACAAAGCGGTGAAGTCTTTTTATCAAGAGCAACAAATATTCTCTTAGATTAACAATTCAGAGAACTGCACCTTGACTTCTGGAGTTTAAGGTCTGCTCAGTAAAATAGGACCAAATTAACACAGATAGATGATAGATAGATAGATAGATAGATAGATAGATAGATAGATAGATAGATGATAGGTAGACAGACAGATAAAGATACGTACTTGTGCTTAGAAATGTTACATAAACTCAGAAAAGACAGAATTTGTTGGCAACTGAAGCAGAAGGAAAGGTATCCAATTTTGGGGTGAGTGCCAAAGAATGAATAGGAGAAGAGAACAGGAAGAAAATATTTCAAAGAAGTAAAAAATATTATTCTTAGGGATAGGAATACAAGATAATGATGTTTCACACAAGATTACATGTGACTGTAACACAGGTTTAAAATATAAGCCAGGGAGTGGATCGTAGAGTGTCCTGAGTATTGGGGAAAGGGAATTAAACTTTATTCTTTAACTGCTGCTCATGGAGGAGAGAATAAGTGAAAAAAGGTGGTGGGCAGCCTTCCCCTGGCACCATATGTTTGGACAGATCAGGGAGGTGAAGAGGGCTACTAACGGGACCCTGATGCACGGTGGCCCTGTGCACACAGGTTCATGATGAAGAAAGGAAGTTAAAAAATCTGCCAACATCATTATGAAGACTCAGTCAGATAGGGAAGACCTAAGCACAGAGACTACAAAATTTGTAACCCCTGTGAGTGGGAAATGAATAAGGATACTTAGGAGAGACATATGAGTTTTCCAGTGTGGGACAGACTCTTGCTGATATTCTCTGAGCAGGGTGATATTAAAACTCCCAAATAGTTTTTCCTGGAAATGGAATTCAGAAGAATGGTCAGCAACAACTGTCAAAGCCTCATCCAGAGGTGGTAAAATTGTGACGGAGGGAGGAAAACCGTGGCTAAATGCAATGATAGAAAAATAAGATTTAAACCTTTAAATAAATCATCATGTGGGAGCTGAGAAGTAGAAATGCACCAGAAAAGGGGAGATTTTAAAAAGAAAACATGCCTAGGTGAGACATGATGCTGAGTTCTCTGTTGCTAGCAGCACTAAGTTCTAAAAAAGGCTTGGGAAGAGGGAGGAAAAGACTATTGCTTTTCACAACCTGTTGAAATGATTCTTGGAGAGTTCTGACACAAAGAGATGTAAAGAAACCACACTGTTCTGAGTGAAGAAATTGAGACAGAAAATATAGATACCTTTTATAATGAGCTTAGCATGGAGGCAACAGGATGTGGGGAAAGTTTTTTTATCAAGATGAAAAAAATTAGATTGATTGCAGAAGGAAGACCTTTGGCTGGAAAAACAAAACAACAGTGACAACAACAAAAAGAGGAAGAGGAAGGAGCAGTGGAACAAGGTTCTTCAGAAACAAAAGGATATGATGGGTCACAGGAGTAATTGGAGGAACTATCTATAGACTGCGGGTCAATCACTGTTTGCCTTCCCATGAGATTCTGAAGAAGAAGACGGGAGCGGAGAACACATTTAGCAGTGCGGGGAAGATTAGTTCTTAGGGTAAAAATCCTTTTGATAATTTACCTGCATCCAAATTTGATCTGCCTGCCAAGTTGTCACAATCATTTTTTAATGGAAAGCCTTCCCCTAAAGGGAGCAGGTGTGATTGGAACCAATTCAAGTGTGAAGGAGTTGACACTTCCTTTGGCAACCTCCCACCTTTCTTCTCCCTCTTCTCTCTACTACATCCTGCAGGTGCCCATTGCCCCCCTTCCCACAGGGGGGCTGCATCCAGGTCTGCTCCCTGGGGATAAAAATCAAGACTGTACTTATTAAAAATTTAGGCCATTGTTTGTTGCCCACCTGGAAGTCAAAATTTCTTTGCTGTCATCCAGGTCTCCTAGTAGCACAATTATTATTGCCTTCCCAGGTTACTTCTGTCACGCAAAGGAATCACTATAACTACAAAAGTTTTCCAAGAGGAATGAGAGAGTTTCTGGAGCTGGGGTAAGGTCCCTTGAAGGTATTTTGGAGGGTATGGGATGATAACAAGAGTCTCTTCAAAATTATACCACCTTGTTGAAATTAGCAGGGCCTTGACATATTCCTACCAATGCACAAAGAGGTTATTGAGCAGGAGTGGCCATAGGAATAATGTCAGAAACATACCAAATGTGATTGATATCCAACATCATTTATAATAATGAATGTAACAAACCATTGCCATTAGTTATATTTTCCCATAAAAGTTTTTTTTGCGAGAAAAGTAGGTGGAAAATTTCAATTTGGGGCAAGGTGTTCATATTTGATAGCTGGGGTTCTCCAGAGAAATAGGATAGATGGATAGATGGATGGATAAATGGATGGATAGATAGATACATAGATAGATAGATACATAGATACATAGATGATAGATGGATAGACAGATAGACAGATAGATAGATAGATAGATAGATAGATAGATAGACAGACTTACACAGTTTTGGGTAGGGCTTGCTGAAGCCCTCAGGCCAGTTCTGATTTTGCTGTCTTGAGACAAAAATTATTTTTCCTCAGAGAATCCTCAGTTCTACTCTTGGGGCCCTTTTAATTGAGGGGATGAGGCCTGCTCTCATTATGGAGGAGATTCTCCATTACATTAAGTCAACTAACAGTAGATGTTAACAACTCTATAAAATAATTTCTCAGTAATACCTAGGATTTGGTTGAAAAATTGGATACTATAGCCAAGCCAAACGGACACATAAAACTAGCCATCGCAAGGTATAAGGATGTATTGGTCACAGTTTTGAGCTGTTAGCTGGTAGTACCCTCTCTATACCTTCACATCTGCTTTGAATGTGATGCTTTAGGGAAAGTCACAAGTAGAGATTTGAATGAAATATTACAGAGAAGAAATACATCATAGGTGAAAAGACCTGATGAACTTGGAAGATTCAGTAGAAGCAAAAAATAAAATAAGAATTATTTATGCAAAAGAATCAGAGCCTGAGAATCTTCACAGGAGAAGGCGGTGGGTGTGGGGGACTTGAGTATTAATGCCATGAATTCAAATCATTTTTTATTCTTATTTAGACATCTAGGAAAGAGTGACCCCACAATCTGGAAGATTTGGGAATACCCAGAGAGGTGACACAAGTTAAACTGAAAGCAGTGAATTTGATGAATGAAATGTTCCTTCCATCTGTTAAGTTTGACTCTTCAGGGCTGATTCTTTTTTTGCATGGGAATCAATTCTCAAATTTAGAAGGTAAAATTAGATATCACCATATCAATCACTGACCAAAACCAGAATCAATTTTCCTAATAATTTATCAAACTTTGCAACTTGTAATGCTTCAGCTTCATTGTCAACTTGATTGACTTTGGAGACACCCAGGAGATTAGTAAGGCATACTTCTGGGTGTGTCTGAGTGGACCATGGAGGTGTGACCTTGGTTACTATATCCAGCCCCTGGCCCTCTCTTTTCTTGTACTGTTTTATTGCTGGGCTTCTTAGCTGCCCAGGAGTTTTGCCCCACCCTAACTTTCTGCCATGATATTTGTGCCTTTAAAATAGCCAAACACAAACAAAAATCAGGGACTAAATCCTCTGCAACTGTGAGCCAGACACAATAAATGTCTTTAAATTGTGAGTGCTAGACATTTTGTCCAGGTGACCAATATGCAGCAGAAGGTAAGCCATCTTACTTATTAAGACAAAAAGAAGAGGAGCGAGAAAGCCCTCTGTTTGGGATATGCCAAGATGCCTTACTAATTTCCTTACTCATTTTTCCCCTCAGCAAGGTTAAATTAGATATAACTATATTGATTTCACATATAGGAAAGCAAGATGCAAGAGTTCAGAAATAACATAAATGATAAATGGAAGTATTCAAAGTGGATCTAGATCTCAAGACAGAGCCTCAAGCTCCTCCTTCTTGACCAAGTATAACTCAAAACCACAAGACTGTTGTTTTTGGAAGAGTTCTTAGACGTATCCTTTGATGCCTTAGTATACCACTGAGTTGCCCTAGGAATAATCTGGGAAGGTCTGAAGAAGGCTGCGAGGTTAGAGTACAAAGAATTTCACATCATCCAGATCAAGCACCGCATTCATCATGTACATACTGTTTTCTAGTGCTCAAAAAATTGTTTTAAAAACATTGTTTACACTGTTCACTCCAGGTCTCTGCCAGACAACCTAGTAACTGCAATTTTCTTAAATTAGTATTTATGATCCAAAAGAGTCAGTGTGTTTCTAAACCTAGAGTTTAGTAATTGAGGTTCAGTCACGGTGCAGAGGAAAAAGAACTTTCCACTTAAAATGAAGTTCACCTCACTTGCAGGAAAAGTTTCAGGCCTAAGTCTAATCTAAAAGTCAAAACATAAGCATCTTCAAGTGTTATCAAATCTATTAAGTCCAAAATAGTTCATAGATGACCAATTTCAAAGTACTTAAATGGTGCAACTGTATCTTAGCTTATGTGAAAATCAATACAAAAACATGAATCACCAGAGAGTGTGCTGGAGCCTTCCATAGACAGTTTGTAATTAGCAAACCATTGATCTACATAGACAGGACCCTGGAAGCTAGGAGATCAGGCAGGTGAAAAGCCAGAGTCTCTGTCCTTGATAATTAATCTTTACTGTTCTGCACCATTCAGGACCTCTGTCCAGACTATAATCTTGGCATTTCAGATGGTTTGGAGGTGTTAATTCAACTCTGGCACCAAAGAAGATATATATGATATTAAAGGGAACTCTACATAACTTATGCATGTTCCATTATAAAGCCAGCGCTATTATCATTAATATTCCCAAGTATCTTTTTTTCTACCATACTATATTCTGGCCAATACTACATAAATCTAAATGAAGATCATGATTCATACAATCATAGGACCTTGAAACTTAAAGAAAGCGAAGAAATACTTTCATCTAACTACTTCATATACAGAAATAGTAAGGCAGTTTGTCTAAAGATACAAAGTGGTAGACACTGGCTAGAATCGCAGTTTATGATTCTAGTTTATGAGTTCATGCCCCCACACAGGGCAAGTCCTATTTACAGACTAATAGCACAGGAGGTTTAACCTATGGTCTACGTCATCTACCCTAAAGTGATTGATCTAACTGTTAATTACCCCATTTTACAAAAAGAGATCTGACCTCTAGGAATGCATTTTTCAGCCTGGATGTGTGCCACAAACTGCCATGCATTTATAATTTATAGACTAAGAAAGAATTCCTGCCTTCTTTCCTTCCTTATTCGAACTGCTGTGCACATTCCACCTGAGGAAGCTCTTCCCTCAGTTCACTGTAACCAGTTTCCCTGCAGGCAGCTTGCGCTTCACGCTCTCTTTGAAGACAGTATACTGATTACGGACAGATGTGACATGTGTCCCATTTGGGCCAGAGAAATGTGACGTGTGTCACATTTGGGCGAGATTGCTTAAACGGACATCTTGCCCTCTCCCTGCTTTTCTAACAAGGAAAAATAGCATAAATCAAAACAGAGTCACCTCTATACGGCCCATGAGCGAGTACAACAAGCAGAGCTGACCAATACCGTACAAACAGTGTGAGCCATGGAGACTCGGGGGGATTTGTTAGTCCAGAATAACTGGATGTGATCCAACTGCGTAATGGAATGTTGAAATATTATTAGATCAGATCAGGCGTCTCTGATATGTTGTGATACATGAAAACAATTTAAGAAGACAAAAAAATGTGTTGAGTGATACATATTAGGTAAGATAAATGTTATATTTTCTCTGGGTATAGCTTGAAAGCACAAAAATTTTATTTATATACCTAATAATTTTATCACGCACTTTTGGAAACCCAACCAGTCTATAAATAATTATTTATCTGCATTATATCATTTTATATATATATGTATATATATATATATAGAGAGAGAGACTAATATTTTGAGTGCAGATGTGACATTTCTTTCAAAATCAGCTTATGTAATGTTGAGAATAAAACTAATGGGGGGAGGGGGAACAAAGTTTTTAGCCAGGAATTCCACAATAGCTACCTGAGAACACCATGGGGATATTTATTATTCCATCAGCTAGTCCGTTAAATACCCCAGCAGCCTGGTCACAGCAGGAATCAATACATGCCTCTGTTTTCCATACTGAGGGATCATCTCAAAATCATGGACATTTGTGTGGGATATAAATGCAAACTGGATTCTCTTTAGCACCTCTGGAGCCTGAGTGAGATTCTCATTCACTTTTGTTTAATCCAACATCCTTCTCTGAGAAGGTGAGGGGCAATTTTCTAAAATTCTGTTTGTTAGTGCACAAATACACATAAGTACATATGCATAGACACACGTTTCCCCTTTTTCTCTCTCATTCTCTGCGTCTCTCTTTCCCTTTCTCCATTGCTAATGATAACATCTTTTGCTAGGCAGGGCAGACCTTCTCATTAAAGAACAGTAGTAGGTGCATAATGGAGATATTTTTATTGAATTTCTTTGACTTGGAGCTAGTTATCACTGGGACATTTATAAAGCTGTCAACCAATCAGAGCTCAAAGACCAGCAGTTAGAAATTCCAGATGATCCAGTACACTTAGGGGCAGAGCAAAAACTTCCCAGCAAACTACCTCTGCACCCTACAGATTCTATAACTGTGCAACTCAACCTTGGGTCTCTGGCTAGATCAGCATTCCTGATATGTGGTTTGATAGAAATTCAAAGGCTCAAGCCATGATCTAGAGTTCCTCCAGAGTTCTTACAGAGGTGCTTATATGTTTTAACAATATCTCCAAGTAAAGATTAAGAATAACTTGTATAAAGTTTTCAATTAACACAGTAGCCTTCATGTGAATATCCCCTTTCATCTGGAAGGGAGGTAGCAGGCTTCTCCAGACCAGCAGATAGCTGAGGGTATATTATTCAGCTGTTCCAAAGCCTCTGTCCTATTATACCTTGTTGATGGCAGTATTGATAGAACTTTGTGCTCGTGTGCTGAGGAAGTGCCAGGCAACTGCCTTTCCTTAGACAGCTCCAAGATTAGTGGGCTTGCTTTGCTCAGATTAACACTGCTTCCCACCCTGCTGCCAGCTAGAGAGGGAGCACACTGTCCTCTCTGCAGCCAAGGAGCCTGCTTCCCAGCCATCAGCTTGGGCAGGAGAGATCCTGATCAACATAAGTCATTGCCTGTTCCCAGACTGTCATCATTGCCCAGCCAGTGAGACGTTCCATCCTGGTGCTTGAGCAATGTTCTTCTGATCTGCCTGGCTTATTCTGTGGATAAGCAACTGCATAAACCATTGCAACAGGCATTCTATTCAAAAGGGAGCAGGCAGACTAGGAAAGCCCTTACCAGCTGATTCAGGGAGGAAATTCCAGTGCAGCAAAATTCTCACCTACAGAGAGGAAGGGTGAGGCATACAGAACCGTCTTGAGCAGCTCCCAGAGAGCCAGCTGGACTTTGAAGTACTTGATGCATTTCCCAGGGAGGTCGCCATGTGGACAACTGGCCTCTAGGAAGTGGAAGTGCCGGGAAGAGGCTTCTACCTTTCCTTTTTTGCATTTAACTTTGAAACTGCCAATTTTTAATTTTGTTTTGTTTTACAGAATTTGGAGTTAGTGTCACTGTGTATGAATCTCAGAAAACCTTCAAAAATAGGCAACTACAATGAAGCAACACTCACCCTCAGCAGCATGCCTTGCACAATGGCAAGGGAACCTGCTCCAAAATTTGCCAAAGGCAGAGGTAACAGTATAGGCAAGCATAGGATCTCCCTCTCTTAAAGCAAAAATCATAAAGACATTTTACACGGTTGTATTTTGAAAAAGAATGCTAATTGTTTTAAAGCCATTGGCTGCAAAATGAAACAGAATCGAAGTGCTCAAATGTGCAAACGTGACCCTCCTAAAATACTCAATTCTGCCCAATTTTGTTAAATGATTTAATTCTGTCCAATCCCATCAGATGAGATTCAGAATAGATGTACTAGAAACAATAGCAAAAAATGTTTTGCTACACTAGTAGCAATGGCAAAAGTCTGGTTCTCTCTCCAGCCTCTCAGAAAAAAAATAAAATTATTCCGGCTGCCCATTATAACACCTGCTGCTCCCAATGTAAGCACAAGCCAAGCAACTCATGCCCTTCCATCCAAATATCCAATCTACCCGCGGAGAATTCAAGCTGTCCAGCCACACACCAGCTGCTTGCTTAGTCACTGCAGCATGCTCTACTTCAGCTCCCTCATCTCTCCTAATGTTTGTTCTCTTGCTTTGCCTCGCCTCTGACTCTTCTATGAAACAGGAATCATTAACACAATCTCCCAGTTCCCCCAAAACTCCAAAAATCTTATCTGCTCAACCAAGATTCTTACAGAGGTTCTCACAACCAGGGCCATAGAATTTTAGGCTTTCTTTTACTCCTTCTTTTCTGCTTCTAGAATGACACAAGGACAAATATTTCTACACTAGAAGGGAGCACCAGAAGTTCCACTCAGGGTTTAGAGCCAGTGTTGATCCCAACATTTCCTGGAATGGGAGAAGCTGTGACCTAATCTTACTAATCTACCTTCATCCCATTTCCCAACTACAAGAGACAGAAATGGCTCTCCCCATTCTGAAAACTCTATTAGGAGGTTTATTCTCTTCTCGTTTCATTTTGCTTTCTTAAGTGTTTGAATCACAAAAACAGTTTTCTGTCTTGCCTTGACTTGAGAGTCATGACTCATCTCACCTTATAGATGCATTTTTAAAACAACACATGTAAACCTTAAGATATAAATTACATTTTCTCATGAACATACATTTCTTTCCAAAGACTCTGACTTCATTGTTGATTGATTAATGGGCAGTGATTCTTAACACTAAATTTTAATGCCTCTTTCTCAAGCAGTGACACATACTAATCTAGCGATCCCAGATGTTTACAATGCCCTCAGGATTCATTTTTATCGTGTAGTGGTTGAATCTGTGATAGAAATAATCACTCCTAGTTGGTCATATTTGCAAGCCATGGTGGCCTTCTGATAGTTCTCGTAATACCACGGAACTCCCCTGTCTGTGCCCTTATCTGGGACAGCTAAACCATCAGGGATGAGAAAGTAGCTCTGACTCTTCCAGGAGACAGGACTAGTAGTCAAGCAGTCCAGTGCAAGGGCACCTCTTGAGATGAACTCTTCAGAGGGATTGTCTTTGTGTTTTACACACGTATGTTGAGTGTACCAGCGAAGACCCCTATGCCTGAGATACTCTTCCTGTACCTTCAGGAAACTTTCAGGTCCTTCTCCTTGCAGAAGCCCTCCTTAACCATTTTATTTAAACCAACCTTCCTCTACCTCAAATACACACACCTTCTGTTATACCCACTCAATCTGTTATTTAATTCCTAATGGCAAAACAAAGCAGTGCCTGAGGTTCACAGTGGGTTACATATTGCTCTTTTCTCTGTGAATTTCTAGTTTTTCCCACTTGGCTCTTGTGACATTGCTTGGTCACTAGGATGAGGCCATGGCATAACCACAAAACCATATTTTAAGTCTTGGTTTGCATCAGTCCAATTATATCCTACTGGCTAATCCTGAAAGAAAAGTAGCAGAAAATACAAAATGATTTGGAAACATGGAGGGAAAGCCATGGGTAACAGTATCTCAGAATACTGCACCGACCAATTTCTACCAGATACCAACGGCCTCCTGGAACACTGGCTTAAGAAACATTCTAAAGTTTCAGATGGGCTCCTTGAAAAGTTGGTACTATGTGTGAAGATGTGTCTCCCTCCAAAACTCATGGTGAAGCCTATGAACCAAGGTGATAGTATAAGAGGTGATGTCTTTAAGTGGTCTGTCTTTATAAACAGGATTAGTGTCCTAATGAAACAGCCTGTGGGACCTTTCCAATCCTCTCTGCCATGTAAGAAAGTACATCTTTGAAGCAGAGAGAAAGTTCTTATCAGACCCAGAATGTGTTGGCACCTTGTTCTTGAAATTCCTAGCCTCTACAACTATGAACAATAAATTATACTCTTTAGAAATCCTGAGTCAAAGATATTTTGTTATAGCAATGCAAACTGAGTTGAGTGTGCCAATGATGTACCTACTATAGCTCATGACATATAGAATGACAAAATAAAAGGTGTAGAGAAGCAGTTAAAATGGATTAAGGCAATCAAGAAAGTAATTATTTGCCAATCATCCCAGGGCTCAGAAAATATCACTGGTCAGTAACTTTGTCACATAATTACGTCCCTACACCCCTTACTTGCTTTCCTTTTCACTTTTTCAGACTATGTTTTAGAGACCACTGGCTATCCTTGCTCTGTTCACATTTATGGTCCCTCTGTCTAAGCACTGAGAATACTGAAGAGGATACAAGGGGGGCAGGTCAGAGGTGGGGGTGGGAGACACTGCCTACAAATGTCAGGTGGGAAGGAGCTTATGGCTTTGTGGGCTGATTCTGCATTTGCTTTCTTAAAAAAGTCCATCGTTTTTTTCCCTAGTATTTGGGCTGATTAAAGAACTTTTCCTATGTGGGTCCCTTAGTAAGGTTTGTTGATAATTTACTTAAAAATCTAAAAAAATGACTGGCGTTCTAGTGTTAGTTTATTCCTCTTTTCCTATTGCAGTATTACTGGAACACCCACATGTAATCTATTGTTTTTTCTCAGTGTACATTTAAACTTCAAGCACCATCAAGTTGTTCATTTTGTTTGCTTTTTAAAAGTCTAATAGGAAATATGTATAGTTGGGGAATGCTGGAGAAGCTGCTGATACTGTACTCGGTATTGTGGCTTTTGTATATGGTGGATGGCTATAGCTTTTCCAAATGTTTGTTTTCGAAGAAAGGTAGACCATGTACTTACCTGGCATTGCAGGTTGGGTTCTATCAGAGGACAGAAAGGGCTCTAAAACACAAACGTTCTGAAAGCACTGACACCGTATGGGGGTGAATTCGTCTCCCTTCCCCTCCAGCCCCTTCTTCTCTCCTGCACAGCAGTGTCACTTCAGGGAACGCGGTCACTACCTGCCCAGTGATCCTGGACATAGTGCAGAGTAATTTTTCATGTCATTTCTTCATCTTCAAACTTCACAGAGTCAGATCCGTTCTACTTTCTAAAGAGGGTTTATGTTCATCCATTTCTCTTTTTCTCTCTCTCCCTCTTGTCGCCCTCCCCTCCCCCTCTCCTTCTCGGTCTCTCTCCCTCTGCTCCATTCCCTTCGGGTCCTTGTGCCCTCCACCTACATTACCACTTAGCTTCCAGTCTCGTCGTCACTCCTCAGTCACGTGCTCCTCTAATCCAGTTTGCAAACAGCCAAAGTAATTTCCCTAAAATACAGTTCTGGTCAAGCCACTTACGTGAATGTTTAATTCCCATTATCGTTCTTAAGATGAAGATTGAATTCTGCACCTTGGCTCCTGATTACCTCCCAGCCTCTCTTTGTGGTCATTTTCTGCTACATGGGTCAAAGCTGTTTTGCTTCTCTGAACCCGCTATGCTCTTGCCGGATTGTTGTTTCCATAACTCTACCTCCCTGAAATACTCCTCATTTTCCCTAGTTAAGCACCTGTCACCAGGCCAGTTAATACTGAATCATGTCGAGGGCTTCACTTTATCCTGGAATTTTTCCTGATAATTTATGCTGGGTAGGGTAATCTTGCCCCATATTGCTTAGCAGCTTCCCCTTTGACAGCTCTTGTCACACAGGATTGATACTGAGAGTCTATCTGACATGTGTACCCCTCTATGCCGTAACCCTGCCAAAGGCAGAGTCTAAGCGTAGTTAGCTTACAGTTGAGTCTACCCATCACACAGCAAAGCATTTGGCACATAGTAAAAACCCAATAAATATTTGTTGAACTGAATAAACATGGAAGGCTGGAAGCCCATAAAAATTTACTTCATGTCCTGAGCACATGTCCATAAACTGATTACCAGTTCAACATAGCACGAGGGCACAAACTCTGGTACCAAAATGCCTGGACCCGATCCTACTCACACTACTAACTAGTGTGTGATCTTAGGCATTTTAAGTCTCAGTGTTCTCATCTGAAAATTGGAATACTTAGACTCTAATAGCAGGTGTTACAGATTAAATATCCTTATTAGTCAAATAATACACTACTGTTTAATAGATGCTAGATAAATGATAGTCTCAGTATTATCAAATGTACGGTAGCTGGTGGGATTCAATAGGACTTTTATGGATAATAAAAAGTATTGAAATTTAAGAGAGAGAAGGGAAAAACTTAAGAAGTTGTGTGGAATGGAAAGATACAGGAGTAATAACTTCATGTCAGTGTAGCTCTTGCTATGCTATAGTACTACACTCTTATGCAATTAGAGTCCTATCTGAGTCTATTCAAAGTTCACACTCATGTTCGGGTACATATGTGTATACTGAGAAGACCTATATACATCTGTTTGGATTCCTCTTTGGCTAGTGACAAAAGGATACTCATACAAGCTTAAGCACTGAAATGAATTTATGTGCTCATAAAGCTACAGTACAGAAGTAGCACTGGCTTCAAGCAAAGCATGAACCCATGACTCTGAAATGCCACCAAGAGCCCAGTTATGTCCTACATAACTCTGAAAATGACTGCCGGATACTCTCAAGGATACTTGCACCTGTCTTCCTGCTCAGCAAGAAAGACAGAGTCTTCATCTGAGCACTCAAGCCAAAATCTTCATATACACCCTGATGGCTCAGGGCAAGGGCACATGACCCAAACTGCACCAGTGAGGGTCCATACTGGGACACTTGAGTGTCCTTTAGTCAATCACTGTGATAGTCTGATAGAGGATATCCTGATTTGTTTAAACTAAACTGGACTCACCAGTGAAACTGAAATTAGGGTCAGTCTCATTACACAAAAGGAGAATGGAGTGGAAAGGAGGGGAGGTTTTCCAACGGCCTTAGAAATAGCATTACCATTTAGGAAAGGTAACTGGTGGCTGTCAGCAAATAATGGTGCTTGAAGGACCAGAAAATATCCTGAGGAAAGACTTAATCTTCAAGGAAGAAGAATCTAGGTTGTGGGCTTCCATTTGAGGACCATGCTCAGCGGAAGGTGAGGGTCAGCGGTGAGAAGCGAGCAATCTTGCAGGAACATTGAACTGTTACTTCTTTTATTACATTTTTAATTTTTGTAATTTTTTTTTTTGGTCCTAGGGATTGAAGCTAGGGCTTCGTGTATGCTAGGCAAGCCCTCTATCCCTGATCTGCATCCTCAGCCCTAAAAATCAGATTTTTAGAACATCCTTAAAAGATGTCTTTTGAAGAAGAGCAAGAAGTCTTCAAGTTGCCTAGAAAGATGAATTTATGACTCAAAGCCAGAACTTCCAACTCCCAAATTACATGGCTCTCTATAGACAAACAAACTGGGAGCATTGAAATAACTAAACTTTGCAGCATTCAGAATACTTTTAAAACAATAGGCCAAAAGTAAATTGCTAGGTTTATCTAAGGAATATATCTACATTCATATATGAACTATGTGTGTATATAACTGGTACAACTACATTTAGTGTCTTCTTCCAATCAATTGCATTCATGGGTACAAAAACAATAGTGGTATCCCAAGAGTCTGTAAGCCTCAAAGCTGTTTTCTTTTTTTTTTTTTTCATTTAAATTCTTAACTTTTTGTAGCATATGAACTTCTTGTATTTATTTTTAGGCACTCTGCACCAAGCTGCCTACATCGTGTCAATGTTTGCTGTGCTAACTTTGCATCTAAAGGTTATTCAACACTCTGAGATATGAAAAACACTCACATTTTTACCTCGGAGCAACTATACTTGGATTCTGCTGTATATTCTAGTGGTGTTAAATGTCAAAAAATACTGGAAATAAAAGTATTGGGAAAGTCACTGAGAGCACTGCCCTAGATTGTCTGAGCAGCTAAAGGATGTGGGCCTGTCACTGACGGATGTGGGCATGGCAGCCTGGGGTCTGTCAGGGTTCTGGGAGGAGCACAAACCAGGACGCAGGTGGGAAAAGGAGTCAGTGGTTGTTTATCAGTCACTGCAAGTCAGCCAGCACTCACCATGTACAAAGCAGCATCAAGAACTGTATGAAGGGCTGAGAGACACACACATGTAATATGGCTCTTGGTTGAATGAACGAAGAACTTTTATTCCTTCTCATTTAATGATCAATTCTGAAAAGTGTGAATTTTATGTCAATTTTGCTAGTAAAGATACTGGTACTTGCAAAAGTCTGATTATCGGCTATAGCTGACTGGTGCTATTCTCAAATGGGTGGTGCATGTAAATTCTTCCTTTCCTTTCCTTTCCTTTCCTTTTCTTTTCTTTTCTTTTCTTTTCTTTTCTTTTCTTTTCTTTTCTTTTCTTTTCTTCTTTTCTTTTCTTTCTTTCTTTCTTTCTTTCTTTCTTTCTTTCTTTCTTTCTTCTTTCTTCTTTTTTTTTCTTCTTTTGTACCTATTTGCTGTACCTAAACATACTGTTTATGTTCCTTGCAGGGAGTGGTACACATACAGAACACATATTAATTCTTTTTATCATCCCCTTTCCTACTCCCTCCCCTTCCTTCCATCTCTTGATCCCCTTCCCATGTAAGAAAGATCTATCTCTCTACTTCCTATTAACTCTGTTTCATTTTGGTCTTTATTTAGAGTTTGGGTTTATTTCAAAGGAACTTTTACTCCAGCTCTCCAGCGAGCACTGATAACTCAAATGTCTCTTCCTGGTGGAAGAAGTCCCCTCCGTCCTTTCTGGGTATATCCAGGCTCACAAAGCGTGGGCAGAATCCTGTCGTGACTGCTGCTTCAGTTAAGCAACAACATTACTCATAAATAAGGAGAGGGGCCAACCCACTCTCAGGCTGCCTTCTTAAACCCTATTGCATATACAGTGGAGAGTCAAGGAACACGCATTTCAATCAAAGCCTTATACACACACACTCACTCACACACATGCACACACAAGGGCTACGGAGATGCTACCTAGTTAAGAAGGAGCAAGCTGGAAAATGAATCTTGAAATTCCTCCTTTGTTTAAAAATCATACCAACTTGTTTATGCTTCTATTTAAGAATAAGAGATGCTATAGATTTTAGTGTCTCCAAAGAGAAAAGAACAAAGTGCCATTTATTTTTAATGATAGTAATGATTATTAGTGCATTGTAGTTAAAATAGTTATATTAAAATTACTTTGCAGTTAATAATTTAACATGAAAATTGTCATTATAACAAACAAAGCCATAGTTTGCATTGCATAGCCAACTTACAAGCTATCCAGCCACGAGATTTCAGCTTGTGGCTTTACTTTCCTGTTTACAGAGTTTCCAGACAATCATTTAGACTGTGTTCTGCAAACTATGGCCCACGTGTTAAACCAGCCAGCTGTTTGCTTTTTTGTTTTTGTTGTTGTTTGCTTTGTTGTGTTGTTACTATTTTTTGTTTGTTGCAGTATTTGGACTGAGTCTAGAGCCTTGGCATTGACCTATTATCCCTACCCTTTTTAAGTTTTTTCTTTTTATTCTTCATTTTGGGACAGGGTCTCACTAAGTAGCTAAACTGCCTAGGCTGGCCTCACACTGGTGATCTTGCCTCAGCCTACCATAGTGCTGTGATTACGGAGGTGAGCCACCAGGCCTGGATAGCTGTACAGGTTTTGTAGTTATGTATTTTGTAGCACCGCTATATCCTTTATTTGTGTGCTGTCTGTGGGTAGTTTCACACGGCTGTGTGAAAACTACCCACATACACAGTTTCAACGGCTGTGTATTAATACAGACCGAATGGCCTGCAAAGCTAAAACTATGTGCTAGTTGACTCTTCACAGAAAAAGTTGCCAACCTCTCACCTGGATTTTGAGTTTAATTTTTTTATGTTAACTGGATGTCTGGTAGCATTTGGGTTGGCATCTCATAGCATAAAAATGGCAATAATGATGCCACATCCATTATTTGCCTACCTTTGAAACAAGCCATTAAAAGAAATACTGTGTTTTCTATCAGACCTGCTAGCAATGTAATTTAATGTACACAACCAACCTTTATGAAACACCTACTATGTCCCAAAGGTAGAAATTCTTATGTTCAAGTTCTAATGCTCCCTGTGAAGTGATATCTGTGAATGGATAACAGACACGATGAAAACTCTCCACTGTTCTTTGAAAACCCACCTCTATTGAATGAATGGGTAAATATTTTCTCTCTTTCACTACCCAGATTAACAAGGAGTAAAACTGCGGAGTGCCGTTTGACATCAAATGCTAATAACAAATGTGCCCTTACAGTACCACTGCCACATTCCTGTAATATTCCAGCAGTTCATTGTTACCCTACGACAATAGCAAATAATTTTAATTCCCCTCTCAAAAAGACTCCAATTATAATCCAATTCCTTTCAGATTAAGTACACTTTGATAGCAATTCCCTTACACCAAAAAATATAGCCCAGGATAATGGGCTGTGAGTATAGTTTCAATGCTAATAAGAGGCAGTTTAACAGCCTCAAGAAGTTCATTCTGACTACATTTTCATTGCAGTGATAAACAGCATGTAATGCCCCTCAATTATAGCTTTAATGTAAAAAAATGAATTTATAAGACAATTTATCCCAACTAAATTGTAATTTTGTTTCTAAGATGCTGCCCTTTTAATAAATAAAAATTCTACTTATCCATTCCATTGTTCTTAGGTTGAGTACTGACAAGGAGATCAATTACAGGGGGAAAAAAAAGAATTACAGATGAAATCAATGCTACTACTATCAGTAAATTAGTGAGACTTTGTTCAAGAGACCAAGTTTGAAGCACTTCTCTTTTCTTTTCCCTGAGGGCATTACAAAATAAAATGCTATTGATGATTGAAACGTAAACGGAATTATGGATTCCAGCCCATCATGAGCAACTAAACAAAGGAAGAAATTAGAGAAATCCTTACTCACCAGCTCAAATTCCTTCTGTGAACAATTTGTTGGAGTATATGTACATTGAGAACTCTTCAATATGTATACTTGTATGGATTCTTACCAACCTAGAGGACCAAGGAATCTGTCAGCCAAATCAAATAACAGACATTATTTACCAGCAGGCCAGAAGCCAGTCAAAAATCTCTCTTTGAAGCTAACCACTAACTGGACTTCTGATAGTATCAAAAAACCTTGGTGTTTGTTTCATTTAAACCCTGTTTGTTTCATTTTAGTGGACTGGCTCTATTCACTCAGCATAGCGTTGCAAGAGTCAGCCATATTGCTGTGTGTAATGTGTGTGTGTGTGTGTGTGTGTGTGTGTGTGTGTTTCATTATAGGCCATGTCCCCAATGTTATTTCCACAGATGAAAAAAATTTTTTTTACTGTTTTAATGATCATAGATGTATTTATTTAGGCGAAAAAAAAATACAATGAATACCTAATTTATGATTTAAAGGAATATTAAAACAAAACAAATTTTAAAAAGACAGTAGCGATCCTGTACATGAAGTGTTCATGGCATGTTTATGGGTCACACCAAAATTCTAAAAGCAACTCATGCCTTTAGGTGCACAAATAGTTGGACAAAATATGGCTTTTCGTGTCACAAGATATACTTCAGCAATGAAATGTACTTTGATCCCCCAAATTGTAAATTTCTGAGTTACTCCTCCTGTTCAGTAACTTTAGGCTTTTCCAGCTTGCACCCTCTGACACTGAAACTCAGCCCTGGTGTCTGCAGCCTGTGAAACCCACTTTGGAAACTGCCTTTGAACTCTCCACACCCTCACTCCACTTTCTGAAGTTTACTCTCTCTTCGGCCTACTCTCCTGAAAAATGCAGCTCTGGTTAAATCCCGCTCTCCTCTTATCCTCACCTGCACCCATGAAACTAAATGAAGCTGGAAATAAACACAGGGCTGCTGACTCGCCTCACTTTAAATGCACATGCTCTCCACAAGAGAGCCCTTCATGTGGCCAATCACACTACATTGCCCCAGCCCGTCCACGCTCCCTATTTCCTAGGTGACCATTTTGTACTTTCCTCCAATGTCTTACAGTTCGTCCTTTGTTTTCTCTTTCATTCTACTAAAGAAATAGAGGCCATCGGATGAGAGACTCCACAAGTACCCACCCCGTCCCCGCCCGACCTACATCCGTGCCTTCTTCCCGCTTATGGAGTGGATGTCACTTTCACCTTCCCATGTGCATTTGATCTCATCCGCTTCGGTAAATTGAAGACAATTCCTCTTAGAATTTTCCCTTTTCTTTTGTGTAACACTCTTGCCGACTGAGTAGTTCTCATCAGTGTACAAATAGCTAAGGAAAAACATCTTCTTCAAACCCCTTTCCCACTCCAAATGGTAACTTATTTCCTGCCTTCCCTTTATAACATTAAGTGTTTTCCACACTCCTGTTTCTGCAGTTCCTCTCCCCGTATTCCCTTGAACTCACTCTAGTCAAGTTTCCTTCTCCCCACTTGATGGAAACAAAGCTCTTGTCAAGGACACCAACGGCATTCATGTTCTAAATCCAACAGTCCGATCGCATTCCTTGCTTTACTTCATCCATCTGCAGCGTTTGTTACATTTGATCTCTCCCTTCTGGAAGCATTTGCTTCCTTACCTTCTTCTTGGTTGCTGTTTCTCGCACTAACCACTTATTCCCTATTTTCTCAGGTAGACCTTTCTGATCTCTCGTCTTCTTCCTCTCCATCCTTGGAAAGTTGCAGTGGCCCAAAGTGCAACCCTTTACCTCTTCTCCCGTTGCCTTAGGGTCTCATCTGACAAGAGTCTGATAACTAACAAATCTCTATCTCCAGAGAGACCGCTTCCCTGAACTGCACATGCATTATATTATGTGCATTATATAACTTTCATTTAAATAGCTAAAAATCATCTCAACTTTATTACATCAGAAACTTTGTTCTTAGTCCGGCCATCACATTGCCTTGAAAGAACTGGCACTCCCATATTATTTTACCTGTCTGTGTGCTGAGGCACAAAGTCTTGGACTCATATATGACTCTTTTTCTCTCTACCACACCAGATAATCTTTTTGATCCTACTTTGTTACTAGTGATCTGATCCACTTAACTCCCAATTATTCCTGATCCAGTCATCTCTGACTATTTCAATGATCTTTTACCTAGTCTACTCCTATCTTTTTCTCCTCTACTTTCTATTCTCAATTTAGCAGCTAGAGTCACCCTATTAAAAGTAGTTCCATGCATGTCACTCCTCTTCTCAAAACACTCATTGTTTCCAATATAAAACCAACAAGAACCAACAACAACAGAAAAGCTGGAGTCCACAAACAGCATGAAATTTGCCTCCCTCATTACATCACTGATCTTGTCTTGTAACTCCCAGTGACCGGAGGCTCACTCCACTTCATCCATATCGGGCTCCTTGCCGTGCCTCTGCCATGCCAGCTACATTCCTGTCCAGAGCTCTTGGACTCACTGCGTCCTCTGTGTGAAACGTCCTTCCTCTACTTATTCACTAACTCCTTTACTTCTTCTGATCTTTCCTCCTCTCCTTCTCGATGAGGGCTTTTCCTCACTGCCTTATTTAAATGGTAGCTGAGTCGCACTCACTTGGATACTCTCCTTATCTGGGGGTTTCTGTCCTTTACTTAGGATATATTACTATGTAATTACCATGCATTTAACTTTTCCATTTCATTTTTTTCCCCATTTCTTAATATCTATTCTCTGTCCTTAAAGGCAGAGTTTTTGCTTCTTCCCACTTGCCACCAACTATCGCTGAATCTCCAGACACTCAAACCGTGAATGATATCCATATCCATAGTTATTTTCTTGATGAAGTAGAAAGACGCATTTTCCAGAGCTCTGTGGCAGTTAGACTGGAGTCATGGGACTGATTTCTGGTCAGTGTAATATGGCCAGAAAAGTTGTAAGCCACCTCCACGCCTGGTCCATTACAAACTTTCCTGAGTTATGTTCTTCTGTCTTCCTCATCAGCAAACGTAGAGGCTGTCTATAAAAGGCAACAGTACCTCACAGATAGGAGGGTGGCTCCCATCGGCCAGAACTGAGATATTGGCAAGAAACAATTCCTTATACCAAGCTATTGTACTGATACTTTAGAATTGTTAAAAGGATGAACGTGTCAAAAAGCATAGCATTTGTTAAATATTTCCTTTCCTTTTTTTTTTTTTTTTTCCAGTACCGGGAATCGAACTCACAACCTTGAGCTTGCTAGGCAGGTGCTATGCTGCTGAGCTAAATCCCCAGCCCCTGCTAAATACTTCTGAACACATTTTATATTATTGTACTGGAACCATTCTTAAAGATAAGACAGTTTCCTAATGTAGAAAAAATATAACGAACATGATTTAACTATTAGTATGAACTACTTTTATACACTTCTAGATCTACAAAGGTTTCTGCAATGTACATTCTTATATGCCTTTCAAAAACCATTCTCTTCATCATATCTTTTCTTTCCTTTTTTTCTGATGGTACTTTTCTGTGTTCACTCTTGTGCTGACTTCTTGGTGTTCCATTCTTGTTATTATATCTAAGCTTAGATATGAGAATCTCTACTGCTGTCTGTTTATGGGTTCTCCTCTTTTTTTCTCATGTTTGTTGTAAAGTCTTCATTTCTTAACTGATAAGGGGCCAGGTTTGGGTGTTTTATCTGTCACTATCCAATGAGAACATCTTCTGGTGTGAAAACCATCTATTACACAATACCTTCACTGTAGGCTATTGGCTTGGCTCAGATCTTGTCATGAATATTCACAATAAAAGCCTTTTCAATTTTCTTGGGATTTGATTTTGTCAGATATTACCTTTATTACCTCAAATAAAGGTCATGGTGTAATATGAACATATTTTGGATAATTCTTCACCCACCCCCGAGTTGTCTGTGATTTGCCTTATCTGGCATTGCTATTTATAATAATTACTTTTCTTTTTTAGTATTTTGAGGTTTACTGGTAGACTAAAACCATCCTGGGAAGACTAGAGGAAATTATTATACCCCTTGTGGTAACATTTCAGATTATTTTTCAAATGCAATCTTTTTTAACCAATTTTAATCTAATCAAAATGCAGTGATAGCCTGGAATTAAAATATGCAAGAAGTGGGTTTCTTAATGGTTTATTTCAATGGGATGTGAAGTTAGAATTGTTAAGAAATGCAGAATGCTAATTAACCAGAGTGAGAAAGCTGGGGATGAGAGAAAGTATCCTGATAGGGACTTTAGATTAAACTTTCTTACTCAAAGTTCACAGAAGGCAGGATACCAGATGGGGCAAAGCTATGAGGTCATGGCCTCGTAGGCCTCATTAGGACTCCTGGGGTTGTTTCATTATTGCACCACCCAGCAGGGGGAGACACAGGATGCTTCTTTCAACCTAAGATACAACTTCTTGTACTCTGGGACTTCCTTAGATATTTCTTTGTCCATAACTGGTAGAACAAGTTGGTCTGGTCTGACAAGGTTCTCCCCTCCAGTGCTTTTTGTTTCTTGAATTACAGATGATTTTGTATTCAAGTGACTCATTAGAGGGAAGGACTTGTATTTGTAAGTTTTGCAGATACTGAATCATATCTTATATATATGGCCAATGGTTCCAAAACACTGACTGGTGAATCTGATTGGAATTTATCCATTTAAAAATTAAGCCTCTTTTCATCTTGTCATCTTCATCTCCAATAATCTTAGTCCAGCAGTCAATATTTTAAGGACTGGCAAAAGGAATTCATATAGACCTGATGACAAACTTTACTGAAATTTTAAAGTATTTATGGTAAGAGTAGCCATGTTGGTTAGAAGGTCTAGCCTTTGTATTTGCTCTCCCAAGAGTTAGATAACTTTGCTCTCACCCAGTCCACATCCCAGCTCAACATATACCTGGGATTCCCAACCATATGTCAGTTGCTAAGTTAAATACAAGTGATAAAGGAAGGTTATGGCCCCTGATACTTGGGTAGAAAGACATTTAACAAATGCTTGTGGAGCAGTGTGATCCAGGAAATATGAATGAGGTGCCTAAGTAACTCGGGTGAGAGATTTTAACTTAACAAAACTACCCACTGAGGTAAACTTCATGAGGAGGGGGTAATCTGTAAGCATACCTTTAGCAAATAAAACAAATGAGGGAAAGGATTTTAGTACACATGGGATAGAATGTAGAAGGCATAAAGAGAACAGTGTAGTTCAGTGATTAAGTTTATTTCTGTGGCTGAATATTGTATGAAAAGGGAACCATGTCAGATAAAGAGTAGGTGGCAGGCCTAGGATAGGAGCAGGGAATAATGGGTAAGTGTTGATAATGGACTGAAGAGTGAGGAGGACAGGACTTTTATTGCCTAAGCAACTGTTCAAAAACAGATGATAATTTAGGTTCCAAACTAGCTGGTTGCTCAGACTTTGATTTGACACACCTGCTGGCAAATGTGTCATAAAGAACATTAAAAGACTCTGGGAATCGAGGTGGAAACTACCATTCTGAAGGATAAAGGCATGCATCCCATTCTTCAGGAAGGTCCTCTTCACTGTATTAATAGAAGAGTGGTAGATAGAGTGTGCTACATAGCACAGATTCTCAGACATTAAGTGGTACATTCAAGGGCAATTTCAACTTCAGTTATGCCTTGACACTGAACAATAATTTCTCCTTCTCCAGTCTTTAATTTTAAAGATGAAGTATTGCATCATGAAAGGCTTTAAAGGCTTTTTTGGACAAACGTATCTCTGACTCCTTTAGAGACCAACAAAGGCAAAACAACTTTAAATGCATATCTGTTTCGCTTTTCTCATTTTGAATTTCTTGTTTAATAATTCTATCTAATCTACTAATTTTATAGGGCATGGAGTAGGGATGATGACTTCGGAGAGCTGAGTTCCTATTTGGGTTATATAAAATGAACGCGGCTTGCCTCTTGTTAAAAAGTGATTTGAAAAAATAAAGACGGACGTGCCACAATCTCCACCCAGATCTCATTTAACAGCCCTTTATAAAAGGAAAATAAAACCCTTAAATGTTTACACAAAGCCTAATTATGAGTTTGCAAGCATTTCAGGTGCAGAAAGTACAAGGTCTTGACTGGAGGAAGCAGAATGAGAAGCAGATATAGCATTTCCAGGAAGTAAAACAGAGGCCAACCACTTTTGGGATCATAATCAGGACAAACAATGCTCACAGACGCTTTTTAGAGGCCTCAGGTTTTGTAGCAAAGAAAGAGAGAGAGAGAAAGAAAGAGAGAAAGGGCAGAAAACAAGGAAGTGAGACTGAGAAAAAGAAGAGTCATTTGGGCAAAAAGAGAGTGGATTTGCCCCGAAGGCAGAGGGAAATGGTGAGCTTAGAGAACTCAGAGCAGTCTAAAGAGCCTAACACACAGTTGCCTTCTGCTTTTTGCATCTGTAGATGGTCAGTATTGAGCCACTCAATCTTTCCTCTTCACTCGATTCTTTTTTCTCTATTTACCCCGTAATTCTCAAAAATAGTTATTTTTTTAAAAACTACCAAAAAAGTCTCTCTTTGTGCATTGAAGAATCCTAACCTCAGGTCACATTTACCAGTTCCTACCTTGCTACAAAAGATATGGGGGTGTCCAGTGAGACTGTCCATTCTAGACCATATAAACTCCAGCCCACAGCCTCCCTTGTATTTAGTAGGCGCGAGGGGAAGGGTTTCCAACTCACTGAAAGAGTGCTCTGCTGTCTCCCACTTCGCTCATTGTTTATTAGCTAAGTGCAGGCAACTCTGTATATGGCAGAAGAGAAAGGATCTTGGCCCTGTTTTCCTACAAAGTATAGCTACTGTGGAAAAGCAGAAACTGTCCACCCTCAGCAAGGTGAGCACCAAGGAGCTACCACTCAGGGGAAAAAAATCCCAGCCACTCCTCTGCATTTAAGCAATCCCTTTAGAGCCTTTGGCTTTATTTTGGTGCGTTTTCTCACTCTCTCTGAATTCTAGGGCCACTTTTCACTTTTGTGTGTTGCTCCTCCTTTCACCTCCCACTGTCTCCCTCCAGAGCTCTACACTGTCCTGACAGACTTCTAAAAAATCCTGTTAGCTGTGATCCAGCTCCTGATGGAGCCTAATCCTTTCACAAGATGCGCCTCTCTGTCAGCCAGGTCACTGTTCAGTCATGCTGACTCTCTTGATCAATAGCTATGATCCAAAAACAGTATCAGTAATTTTACTATCACATTTGATCATTTTCTCATCCTCAGATTTCTTGCCTTATCATCTTCAGAATCGAAAACAGAAATAGGAGAAATGAAGGAAAAACTTTGCTGTCAAAAGACTGTCACAAGGACACTAGGTAAGTTTAAATCTTCAGATGCAGGAACTCTTTAAGTTAGGGCTGGCAAACTTGTTTCTGTAAAGGGTCAGACAATAAGTATTTTCAGCTTTGCAGACAATATATGGTCTCTGTTGCAACTACTCAGTTCCGCCAGCATATTATAAAGCACCTGTGCACAATATACAAATGAGAAGATGTTGTGCTGTGATGACCCTAACTGAGGGTGGGCCATGATCTATAGCTGGCTGACCCTTGATAAAATACCAGGTACTATTACATTAAATACAGTACTCTTAACTTAGCGTGTGCTTACAAACTTATCACCCCAGAAGCTAGAAAGAGAGTTTCTGTTGCCCTTGTATAACTCATTGTCTATGCTGACGTCATAAACATCCTCAGGAAAGAGTGGAAGCATTCTGCATCACGGTATATCAACCTGCGCAGTGGCTTTTACAATAATAACATTTGTAAAATAGATCACGAGAGAGAACTACTTTTCCTAATCAAATGGTGATAATTATGACTTAAGGTTCATTTGACCCCACTTTTAGTCTAATTCCCATTGAGACCTACATTGGCACTGAGACCATATGTCACTTATCCAATAACTTCCAAGGAACAACTGTGTCTTCTCATGTAAATTTTGCTAAGCTTGTGGATCACTGACCTGCTGCAGGTGATGTAGGGCATATCAATTTACCCCTGAATACACACAATGAAGCCATCTCTCCTCTTTCTTCCTGAGATTTTATTTAGAAAGCAGTTCATGAACATACACCCACCAATTGTGAACCAAGGTAGCTTGACCATTTTCATTCTTTCCCCTGTCAAGATGCCAAAAGCATTTAGAGCGCTTTACCAAACCCCACTCGCCAAATTTCCCCTTTAACACCGAAGCTGTTGGAACCCAGAGACAAAGCACAAAGCCCTCTCCGCCAGTCAACTCCTATTGTTCTGTTTTACACTGGTTAAAAAAATAAATAAATGAATGGCGAAACAGATTGTTTTTGAAACTGATAACACAATTTGTTCTCCTGCTTCATATGTTAGATTTCCGCCTGCAGCAAATATTTACAGCAGAGTTTTAACCCTCTCAAAATCAGCTCAGTTATGTAAGGGCTGTGACTGTCTTTCATATAGCACCCTCAACAATGCGGCTTTGAGAACAAAAAAAAAATAGCGACCCCAGACACTGTCCTATGTGCTTGATCAATGTTTAGTTACAAGGGGACATGTAGATAGAAAACATATTGGCCAAAAACTTGTTGTCAATTATTTAGCATTCCCATAAACCATTAGGTGGTCAAAAATATCTTTAATTGATTCCATTGCTACCTATGCTACTTATTATTTATTACTGTAACAAACTTCTCCATGGGAACAGCTAATTGTACCTCCCTGGTGGCCACTTCAAGTGGAATAAGCCCTGCACAGTGCAGCCTAAGATACGCTGAAAGGTCTTCAGCTTTGGGGATTTGATTAAAACTGTATTACATGAACACATCAGCAACCATTGCCAAAACAAAACACTAATTTAAAAAACCCTTCTGCTTTACTGCTTAACACAATTGAAAGGAGCTTTGTGTGCATGTGTGCATACGCTTGTGTGTGCGAGTTTGTATGCATGAGAGAGAGAGAGACATGAAGAGTGGTAGCAGGAGGAAGGGTTGCATATGTTGCCTTTTTTGCAGACGATCGGGTTTAATGGAAATACTGGGGCATTCTGTAGAATAATAAGGCATAAGGAAAGGGCAATCTTGCCAGCTGCATTATGGGTACAAGCAAAATCTCAGACCTGGTGATAGACTGCAAACTATTGTATCAGAAAGCAAATTATCTTGCCCATCCCTCCGTAATACACACACACACACAGGCACGCACCTTTAAAAGAAGCATAATTGTTAATCTGCTACTTAGTAGAAAAGACAGATGTTATGGAAATAGTAAGCCACACTGTGAAGAGTGTTCTGTGGAAAGAGATTCCATAGGCAGCACACTACACGGGAAGATTTAGACAATTAAGCAACCGTTGTGAGGCATGCAGATGAATAACACATGCTAAATTAAATCAATACCAAACACTGTGTAGGAAATAGGTTAATTGTTTATTTTAAATTTCATGGGAAAAAAGTAAGCAACAGTGGAATTTGCCATGTACTCAGAGCAGCATACTGGCCTAGATTTACCATGGAAGCTCAGAGCACAGTGTGGCCCCTGAAGTCCTAGCTGTGGGTCTTTTCAAAACATTGCTTCCTCACATAAATAATTCCAGATAATTGTAAAGAAGGCTATGAGCGAGTATAGAATTTTTAAAGACTTAAATACTGAGACATTGAAAGACTGCCTGGGTAGGTATGGACACTTAGCCTCAATTTATGCCCCTTAAAGACACCTCAGTTTACCACATTTATCTGTAAAGACTTAGAGAATAAAAATAGTCTTTCTCATTTCTTTTCTGAACCAGCTGATAACCCAAGAGTGTCTATAACAGTGTGTGAGTGAGTCAAAGACAACTATTGTCAGAAAATAACTCATTCCAAAAAGTAGGTATTTTATATATTGTGAGGCCACCAGCTAATACATTTCTTAAGTGTATTGTTTATGTGTAGAAAAACAAATACAAGAACAAAAGTTAAAATAACAGAGAGAACAAGAGGTGATAGCCTGTATGTGTGGCTATTAAATGCCCCCAAGTATTTGGGAAAAGCAAAGAAATGAAAATGACTCTTATTGAATGTTCAAAGATGACAGTTGTGCTAGATACCTATATAGTTCATGGAATTTTATTGAGGTCTATGAGATATAAAGTTTTTGTCTCAATTTTTAGACATTAGGAAACCCAGGTTTCAAAATGCTTAATGATTTGCATAAGATCAACAAGGTGGTCACTGGTGTGAAAGTCATGAAACCTGCATCTGACTGACTCCAAGCTCTTGGATTTTCCCATTACCACAGCAGGCTTCTGCAAACAGTCTCAGAGGATGTCTGTGAAAATGCAGCTCTTTGTATTGTATGGCCTGGTGTTAACTATAGGAACGCAAATCTACTCTAAGGTAATTCCAAAGCGAGGGAATTTGTGTCTCACATACCCAGCTCATCACTGAGTTACCAAGATAATTTGGCCAAATTGAAATGATGATATTGGATTCATTAAGCACAGATGAGTTAATTTTTATTCTTTTCTATATATTTTTAGATTTATATCCCTCCCACACACAAGTTGATTGGAATTGACTTTTATAGTAGACGTTCTCTTATTTGACATGATCATTAGTTGGTTAATTAAAAAAGTTAAAGAAGGAAATTATAAGTAAATATGAACTTTAATCATTTTATTTTACTTTAAACAAATGTACATTCATTCACTCACCAGTATTTAAATATAAGGTATGTCTTTGCATGGCCACGTTTATGATCAGGCACTACCGCAATGTCAGGGTTTGGTTTTCATCAAATGAAGGAAGAGTGAGGAGACACTTTCATGCAATCAGAATATGGAATTCTCGTTGCTAACCAACTTCTCCCGGGTTTTCCACTTGCCTTTCTCACGCCTAATTCTACATCTTTATTTTTAGCAACTTCACTTTATTGAATCACTCTAAAGCATACACCTTTGTTTTCATAGAAACAATTCTATTTCTTTTGCATTAATATTTCAAAGTTTACAGAATATTTAATTTGATTTGGTATTATAATAATTACTATAACACAACCGGCGTACCCTAGCTCAGGGTCAAACACTGTGTCTCCTGGCAAACATTTCCTTCAATTGGTGGGAGCATAAAACTACAGGCCTGCCGGAAGGGACATCATTCAGCACTTTTGCCAAAGGAGAGAACATCAACTAACGCAGCGAACTTGTTAATGTTGCAAAATTATCACAAATAAGATAGAATGATTAGCACTAAGTGCATAAGTACTACAGAGCACCCAATGTGTCCTGCCCTTAGGAGTTGGGTCTTGGGTACCTTGGCAGTAAAGTGAGCACACCTGCTTTATGGCTGTTGGAGTCTTGTCCCATGGACTGCTTGGTGAGAAAAGTCACCTTCAGATTCACCTCCCACCCTGGCTCTTGATCAATGAGAACTGAGCTTGAAGATAAGTCATGAATGTCTTCACACTAGGAGATGGGGTGAGGATAGAGAATCTTATGGAGTTATCATGTGTGATTTTTCAAATTCCTCACTAGTGGCGTGAATGATGGAATTAGTTGAGGGTTTCCATGTTAAACCCTGGTGCATCCATATGGGTATCACTTATCATATGTCTCCCTTGCTCTTGCTGAAGTAGGAGACAAGGACGAATGAGCAGCAAAGGGCTGTGACTTCTCTTACTTCCACTCTACAACATCCTGGCCTAGTCTCTGTCCTTTTCTGCTACATCAATGATTCTCCCAGGGTGGCATTCAGCAAGGTGCCTCATGATACCTATGGAAGGTACACATTTTTATCTGCACATGGATTTCTGAAAAAATAGATATTTTGTATAATAGCAGACAATGGATTCAACCTGGATCTTGGCCAAAAATTACAAAACAGTAAAAAAAAAAAAAAAAATAGCATTACTGATCCTTAAAAAGACTAAGTATCACATTCACTGATAAAGATCATCTTAGTCCTTTACCAATTCCATTCATTCATAGAATATATATCCCTTTGACTTATTTGTTGTTGTTTTTGTTTTTTGATATAGTGTCTTACTACATAGTCCAGGCTGGCCTTGAACTCACTGTGCAGCCCAGGTTGGCATTGAACTCATAGTGATCCTTCTGCCTTAGGATCCCGAATGCTGGGATTGCAGCAATGCACTATCACACCTCACTCTTTTGACTATATAAAAGTGAATATAAAAACTGGAAGTGTTGAAGTTTAGAGCTAGAAAATAATTCAAGGTTATCTCATCCAACTTTTTCACTGCCAACAAGCAAGACTACCGTGCTAAGGTGATGAGTAAGCCAGAATAAGATCAAGGGAAACTTTTTAACCCTGCAGGTCCTTCCATTCACATACCACCTGGACACCACGTAGTTTGTTCATTTTGGGAGGGGGGTCCCAAAGATTAAATTAATGAAAGGGTAAACTGAGCAACACATCCCTGAGTTTAAGAAGAAATATTTGACAAATGTATCTTGTTTTCGTTAACTCCTTCGAAGAGTCTCTGATGTATATAGGAAATAGGTATTATCATCATTATTATTATTATCATTTTCATGGATATCCTCAGTAGTGAAGAGGATTCTAGCAGAGTCTGTGTGGTTCTTTGACAGATATTGAACACAGGGGGTTTAAGCCTCAGACAAGTATTTGGAGTCAGTACTAGACCAAGACATTCTGTGATGATTTTATCCCTGAGTACCAGATGTCTTTGCTGCTATGCTCAAGAATCTTTCCTGATGAATGAAGTCAGAACATTCTTTAAAGACCCTACTCTTTCTACTCCATAAATATGAGGTTGTGTTTCTAAATTATGAATATGAGGGATGCTTTTAAGATGTTTTCTTCCTCTATATTCAACTCATGTTTTGTCCCCCAAAATCTGCCTTCCAAGTCCTAGTACTCCCCATCTCGGTCAGTGACAAAAATGATCATACAGTTTCTCAATGCTGAAACTTGAAAATTATTCTAGACTATTGATTTTACCTTCTTGCCACTTTGCGTCTATTAGAAAATCCTAATGGTTCTTGTCTCAGTTACTGTTCTAAATACCCAACACCCAAGATCAAAGAAACAGATTTATTTCAGCTCACAGTATGTAGAGACTTCCATCCATAGTCAGCTGGCTCCAAGGCAGGATGGAATGGCAGAGGGCAATCATAGAGGAGAAATGGTCCATGGCAAAGCAGGGCAGGCAGAAGGCAGCAAAGCAATGAAATAGTAAGCAGCAAAACAAAAGCAGCAGCAGCAGCAGGCCTGTCTCTACCATTTGTCCCATCCAGGCTACACAACTTTTGATTGGTGCCACCCATACCCAAGGTGGAGCACACTTAATTCCAGCATCACACATTTAACACCAGCATGACATACCCTAGGTCCCACCACCTCTGAAAAGCCCCATCTATGACTGCCTGAGGCTTTGGGGGGGCATCTAGATACAACCCATAACACTTCTCCCTGCAAAATATATTTTTCATCTTCTAGCACTTTTCCTTATCCATTTCTACCATCTAGCCACCATGGTCTCTTACGTGTGCTGTGGAGACTGGCTCCTAACTATGCAATAGTTCCCCTTTTTAATTTTTGCCCTCTTCTAACCCACACATTGTGGCGGCCAAAACTACTGCATATTCTCAAAAACCAAATCGGATCATGTCTATTTTTGGCTTAGAAAATCCTCTTGCTCTTTCCTGCCCCAAGATATTTCTGCTCTGCTCTTTCACTGAAATTGTTTTATACTCTTCCCTTGGCTGATTCCTTCTCAACTTCCAGATAACAGAATAAATGTCACCTTCCCAAAGACCTTTACCACCCATCCTCTCTAAAGTCGAATCACTTCCTATTATCTCTCTCAGATTTGTTTCTTTCATTGTGTTTGTCAAGGCTTGTGATTATATTGTTTCTTTTTTTAAATCTGTCTCTTCTACCAGAGAGAAGGATTATGTTTGTTTCTGTTATCACTTTATCCTCATGGGACACCATGAGTTCTCCATAAATTTCCACTGGATGGATGGATGGATGGATGGATAGATAGATGAATAAAGAAATGAATGCAACCACTCAGTTGTTCTAAGAACTTGAGGCTACTTTTAAGAATCTGGAAGAATGAGGAAATGGAGGCAGAAACTTCATGTGAAACATGCATGAAAGATTTTGGCTTATGTGAGGGACAGTAACATTCATTTTTTTTTAAAGAGAGGAAAAAAAAAGCAATAAAAACAATACAGAATTTCAAACCAAGGTGATATGAAATTAACAATGGTTATTATATTGCACATTCTTATCTTCAACATTTATTTTGTTTCCATTACTTAGCTCCATTCCTGAAACTGCATATGCGCTTCAGAAATATGTGTTCCATGAATGAATGAAGTAACCTTTTTAACAATGGACAGGTAAGGCTAAAAGGTATGGTAAGAACCTTGCTGTCTGGGTAAACAGCTATGTGCAAACACACAGAAATTGCCTTGCAATTAACTCTATTGTTGACGATGTCATTATGCAGTCAATGATTAAAAGTTCTTTTATTAGAATCCATTGTTTAATACATAGATAGCAAGAGTCATCAGTTTTTAACCAGGCTATTCCAGTCTCTCCATTCTTGATTTTAAACATCTTTTTCAATTCCTTGGGATCTCAGTCCTTTTCCTCTTACAAGTTTGCCCACTAGTGCTACGATTTTATCAGTAACCAGGCTAATCTTACCAATGGCAGGGATACTACTACTACAATTATTGCTCTAGTATTAGTGCTAAAAATTTACAATGTGGAAATGATTTATTTCATGATTTTAACACTTACAGAAATAAGATCACAGACCTAGAAACTTCAATTTTCTTTGTTTATATGAACTCTTATTGTAGGAAGAAGCAAGAAAGACATATTACCTATCAAAAAGAAGGAAGCTATTGTGTATCAACTGACACAATAATTTTTAGGGATTCTTTTATAATGAATAAAATCTAAAATCTCCTACATATCTGTGCCACAATTTATTGGGGGATCCACTGGAAAGGAGGCTTTTGTATTCACAAGACATCAAAATGTTGATAAACACGTGACAAGAAATTCCTGTCTATTTTAAGTTGAGGAACATCTCTGCAAAAAAAATTGAGTTGTACATCTGAAAGGAGATTCAGGTATACATTTAAGAAAAAAGGAAGTTATTTTCCATTCAAGAGAACAAAAGTGGACCATTTTATAGATGAAGGAAAAATAAAAATATTTTATTAGTTGAATCTTTAACTTTCTAAATGTGTGACCTAGTTTTTTCTTTGTTGTTTATTTTTCCCCATCACCCAGGACCTTAAAGAAAATTCCTATTTTCAGGTGATAAACAAATTAGGAAATATTGCATAAAATGCCAGCTATCTTACCACTCACAAGGGTCAGAATCACCAATCTGCATTTTATTGTTGCACAACAGTAACTAAGATTCTGAAAATTAGATAAAATGGCTTTTCTAACCTATGCTCCACACACAAGTATAATCTGGATACATTTTTAACCCAGAGAATTCAGTTTATGCATACGAGAAACGGGAGCATAGTGTTATTGCCCTCGGGATTATTATGAAGATTAAAAGCCATAATCCATGTAAAATTTGCCAAGTCTCAGTAACACTTAATAAAATGTTTGCTGTTATTATGAACAAGGCTTTTTTTCCAAAGCTTGCCTGACTCCCTTGCCCAGGCTTTTAACCACAGAGTTATTAAGATAGACTCCAGGAGAAAGGATTGGCAGGGAAATGCAGACATCTCCCTAGTTACTACTGCAATCTTGATGCGGCATTCAATGTGATTTATCCTTCTCTGAGAATCTTTCAGTAGCTCCCTAGACTGTCTGAACACAGCCCGGTATGCCATGAGACAGTCTTCATGACTGAAGGAGAGTGTAGAGATGTGGTCTAAAGTTGGACTATCTAGGTTTGAATACTAGCCCTGCTGCCTACTGTGCAACCTGGGGCACGTTGCCTTACCTCTCTGTGGCGCAAGTTTATCATGGAAATGAGAGTAGTGAATGGCTCATAAGTTTGCTATGAGAATTAAACAAGTCAATTCATGTAGACACTTCAAATAATGCTGTCACATTATAAACACTGTTTTGTGTTTTATTATGATTTATGACAGGCTACTAAGAAAATAGAATTTGCATTAACAGATTGTAGCGGATATTGGGATGCCTCAATCAGAAGCTAGCTACTTTCCTGTGAATGGCCTTGGCCTTTCTATTATAGCGTAGTTGAAAAGAAATAAAATGAGTGAGCCCTGAGCTGACAAGAAAGAAAGAGAAATGCAGTCACGAGAAGTTAGAAGCTTACTGGAATCAAGTACAGCAACTGTGGAGCTGCATCTCTGCAGGTTGAGGGAACTGCTTGTGTATCTCTGAATGCCCGGCCCATCTGCATGATCCAAAATTATCCTTGTTCTAGTTCCACAGAGTACTAAATAGTGGTTAGTTAAATATCAGTGGGTACACTGAGACCACCTGAAATACCTAGAAGAGTGACAGATTTTCCAGGAATCTTCTATGTGGTGAATACATTTCAGCGTCCCGCTCTGCAGAATTTGGGGTAGCGGAATCGGGGCTCCCTGGGATCTGTGTTCTGCCTCTGCCCTTCCCAAGATGGAGCTGCAGAAGTGTTATTTCCTTCCCACTCCAGTTTCCGTGGGTCTCCTTGCAGCATCCAGGAGTGTTTTGAGAACAAGAATTCCCATAAAGGCAGAAGCTAATCACTGTCTTCCACCCATGCTGCATTTTAATTTGCATTATTACCAGGAGAGTCACCGCTATGTTTTATGGTGAGGTTCTTGGTGATTTCAACCATATGTGTAAAGTCATACTTACATATATGAAACTTTTAGTCCTTAAAAACTCGAAAACAATCCAGCTTCAAAGCCATGCTCTCCTCATTGAAACAATTACAATATATTTTTGACAATGGGTAGAAATCAGATCGTGGCTAATGTAACATTTTTAAGGATTATAATTATAGTTAGTATCAGAATATTATATAAGATAGTTTAATATTTGTATGGTATGAAGTATGTGTAATATTTGTGTGGTCTGGGGATGGGAAAGCGTCCAGAACAGTGAGGAACATACCATAGGCACAGGGAAACATTACACTTCCGTGTATTTCTTTGCTTACAAAGATACTTTTCATGTAAGATTGTAAGTTTCTTGATGGTAGGAAATCATGTCATTTATTTTTATGTTTTTATTCCCTGAATGTAGTTTAGGAAAAAAGGAATGAATTGTGGCAAAACGAAGCACACAGTCACATGCAAAGACTGAAACGCAGGGAGTTGTCAGGAAATAGAACAGGGGAGAGAACAAAGCCTCATTGTTCCCCCATCTGTTTGGGGATTGTGTCTTCATGATGTTCCTTATTTCATTCCTTTAAAAAATGTTAACTCAAAGTGTCATATACTCAGGATCATCTGTTCAGCCCTGCCTGGGCTGAGGTTTTGAAAACAGGGCAGAGAAAGAGATCGTTACATCAGGACCAAGCTAACTTGGTGCCTAAAAGCAAATGCTCAGGCCTTGCTACTTATACTATGGTACCCACACTACAACCCGGACACGTCCTGAGATTTTATTAGAAATGCAGCATCTCAGGCCCTTCCTAGGTTCTACAGCATCACAGACCTGCTCCAGGCGATTCATGGGCACTGCTTTGCGTGCTGAGGCTCACATGTCCGATGAAGTAGTGGGAGTGTGTTGGTACATTACGTATGGTCTGTGGGATTACAGTGAGGTCAGAGGAGGCTACGGTTTCAAGATGGAGTGACCGGGATAGCAACGACTGCAATAACTAAAATAAGGAAGATAAGATGAGGAACTGGTTTTGAAACCAGGGTGAGAGAGAGAGACAGAAAGATGACACTTAGGTTTGGAAAAGGGGAACTTAAGGCTCACATTTCTTGCCCATCAAATCAATAGCAATCAAATGTAATTTGCTTCCAGTATTAGGGATCCCCACATGTAGAGAGAAGCTAGAAGAAAGGGAAAAACAAAGAAAATATTTTTGGAATATATGCAAAAGAAACTCATCATTTACAGGTATTTAAACCCCTAAAAAAGCCCAGAGATGAAGTCACTTATATGCCATCTCTGTGCCCTGGGTAGCAAGACCATGTCTCTGGGCTGTTTTCTATCAGCCAGCTCTTCATCTTTTCCCTCCTTGTCTTTGTGTATTTAATACCTTGAAAAACAATCCTCTTAATATCCTCTAAAACCCATTTTGGATATCCGCACTGTGTAAAATGTGTGTAAAAAGCCTCTTAACACAATTGTTTTCAAATGACACTGTCAATGTATTTCTCCTCATTTTGTAATCATTATTATTCACTGTTGCTTATAATAACCTCACATGAGGCTAGAACTGAAATCTGTTTCCTTATGAAATTTTAAAAACCTTAACCTTTATTGCGCGTCACCATTACTCTTTATTTTTTATTTTTAGTGATTTTGTTATGTTCTTGAGAGATATCTGAAGCATTGATTTTTCTTCAAGAAAACAACCTGGAATCATTTACATGAACTTTGCAAAAATATCCATATGAAAGGGGCATAGATTATCTGCTGGGGGCAGGGCTGAGGGGAGAAGTGAATGCTATCTACTATAATGCACCTTTTATTGTCAGATCTCAAAGTGCTTGACAAATATTAATCTATCACCTTACTTCCCTGGGAAACAAGTCAAGATGATTAAATACATTTTACAGATGAGAAAACTGAAAACACAGATTGGTGATGTGATCTGCCCAAAGCCATAATAAAGGTCGCCAGGGAGTGAGGCCAGAACCCAGCTGCACAAGCCTTTGGTTCCTTGGCCCTCACATTTGTATTAAAAAGGAAAAACAAAAGCTTATGCCTCGTTACCAGCATGGAGTGTTGGTTATGAAGTACATTCTTGCCCCTGCCCTTTCCCTAGCCCCAACTCTGTCAGCTTCTGCCAGGGGGGTTCCTTATCCCCAATCTCTTGCTCCCACTTTTCCCAGGACAGAGTAGAATAAATTGGGGCTCATTTGAGATAGTATGAAATAAATATTACAGCTGTGCCTCAGTATGTGTGAGTGCACACACGTGCATGTGTGTATTCACTCCCACATTCATGAGAGGGAGAGTGTGTATTCATTCAATATCTGAAAGAGTAGTTCATATAGTTAAATTCTTCAAATGAAGATTACTTTTAGGATTATTTTATCATTGGTTTAAATAGCAGTATGAAGACAGAAATCCTGTTCTAATTTTTATTAAAGGCTAAGACAGAACCCAAACAAATTTTGAAAGTTTTAGCACCTAAAGGAAGTGTACTACACTTCGGACTAGAGGCTGGAGGTTTGTCTTGCACTAGCTGGACCCTGGCTGAGCCTCTCCCAGGATTTGTTCTAACAGGTCAGGGGAAGTAAAAGTTGCTCATCTCCTTCCCGCTGAGACCTTCCCCATTTGCCCCTAGCACGTCCTTCCAGAACCACGCCATGCCCAAGGGTAGCTGATATATACAGGAGATCACTTGGAAATTATGCTACAACTGCTCTTCGCTGACTTTTGTGGCCAGGCAGGAAGAGGTGTCATACAGATGTGTAAAGGAAAGGTGCATCTTCGAAGATGACCGGTGGCGGGTAGAATAACTAAGCAGCCAGCTGGCCACTGTCAAGGGTTGCTCGCATGCTTTGTAGACAGTATTTTGCCCTGCCTGCACTTACTTAATCCTTTCCTGAATTTTGGCCCATCCATCACCAACATTTCAAAACATGTTCTGAATCATCACACCCATAGTCAAGAAGGCCTGGAGTCCCAAGTCACCGGAGGCCCAGGCTCTTAATTCCCTGCCCCCCTGGTGTCCTGATGCACTGTGCCAAGGCTTCCCCAAGGCACTGGGCAAGGGTGACCTCACTGCACTGGGGCCCATGCTGCTCTCAGGGCAGTTTTACACAGTGGCCCTGGTGGTGCACATGCTGAGCCTCAGATTCTGTCCAAACCTTATTTTCTGCCCCGCATTGTTAATAATAATGCCTATCATTACTGCTGATTATAACAATAACTCTGAACAAAGCAGAAATCTTGCCAATGATGATTGTGAGAATACTAAGAATTCTAAACTAAAACAAAGACATAATTTCAGGTTTTAATCCTAACAGGCTGGAAATTAAATGTAGGCCCCAAAGTCAGGCGAGTTAAAGCATAGGCTACATAATGGCCCCCAAACCATTGTTTCTCCCTCATGTTGAAAATTAAATGGAGAGCAGATTCAGGATTGCTATTGTGACTAGAATTTGGTGACAGTGAAAGTTGTTCTTTTTTATTTTATGAGAAGCAATTTGCAGAAGATTCAATCCGTTGAAACCTTCATAAAAATTCCTACAGCTTTACATTATGGAATGGAAAATAAATGTGCTCAAATTTTTGAGGTTAAGCATAAAAACTTTAACAATAGATGTTTTTTTCTCATATGTTTAGGTAGGATCCTATAGTTTGTATGTGCTTTTCCTTAAAAACATATAAAAAATTAAATAGGATAGATAATGTTGATTGGGGTTCATGAAGTAATTGCACTTATTTTCCACTTTCCAACATGTGCTATTGTAGAACACACAAACTGGATAATGCCAGATAGCACTAAGAGTCAAGATGGGTACATTTTTTAAATGTTAAATTACTTTTAAGAACATGTTTCATTTCTGTTTCCCTACTTTTCTCCTTTGTTTCCTTCTTCTCTTCTGGTAGAGGTGTTAAAACAGCTTAAATGGAAAAAATAAATCTGAGAAAAAGAAGTTAGTTCTGTGGAGAAGTTCTGCATAAAGAATAAAATGTAAAAAAACAACTGGTATACATACAAAAATTGTTTTGCGGTAGAGTTTTTCTTCTTGAAGAAACTTTCTATTCTCTAAAATGTCTCCATTTGTGAACTTCATCTATGATCCCGCTCAATTTATATGATATTTAGTCTTTCTTGTCTTCTCATCTTTACTGTTCACCCCTAAACAGGTAAAAGGCACTGAAAACACAAGTTCAATGTAGCTTTCAGGGTCTCACTTTCCAAGAGATTCTAATTTAGTAAGTCCAGCACTGGACAAAGAAGTAGGCATTTTTTAACAAGCACAGCTCAAGGCCTATGAAGCAAGTGCTCCAGAACTCTTAACTTTCAGTGGTGTACAGCCTACAAACAAAACAGACATTTACAATCTTCTGCAGGCTACCACTTGATGGAAATAGACTTCAGTCGAAAGTAAAGAATGAATGAATTAGCCACTCAAAATGCGTCACATGTGGATCTTTGTAAAAAGTGCTTTACTGAAACTATTACATGACCATGCACATTCTTTTGATGGAAGAAATACACAGTTTACAAAATCAGGCAAAAGTGATGGATAAAAGTGAGCATATAAAAAGGGTGGGTGAGTTTAAGGACATCTTTTAAGTTATTTTTCACAGCTTAGGATTTGCAAATCCTTAAATGTTTTTCAACAATTTTTTCTTGCAAGTTTTATGCAATGCAATTACTTCCTTAATTATCCAATAAACATAGCCAGGAAGAGCTATTTCATGCCCAAGAAGAGTTTCATCTGAGAAACAGGTCTTCTGTTCTCAATACTAGTAAGGGTTCATGTCTGACCTCAATACAAAACTTGTACTAAATTTGACAACATGTAGTGCCAGTGGAAGAGAAGAAAATTATAGTACTGTGGCTGGTGTTTAATGACTTCTGGAAAGTATTTGACATGCACACTCACATTATTCTTTAAAGACTCTTTAATGAGGCATTTCCCAAGAAATTTTGATGATAATCTGTGGTGGACTGATTGGCAGTATTTACGTACTTCTGAGGGACCACAGAGTTACATTTGTGTGAATGAGTTACTTCCTCTTAAATAAATGACTCTTCTTTCACATGTTCAATAATACTTAGACTTTACCTTTTTTCCCTCTGCTCTCCCAAAGAAGTTTCTGTCTCTCCCGTCATTTGTTGTTGTTGTGGTGAAGTTATTTTTCTCAGCGAGTCTCACCCACTCATAGTTACCCTGAAGGTCTTTTCCACTGTAGAAATGCTGTGAATGCGCAAAAAGGAAGCTCGTTATCTCCAGATCAGCAACTCAAAACTACAGCGTGATCAGAAGTGACATCACCATGCGGTTTCATTAATAATATTTAGAGGAGAGCTATTTTCAGTCGTTCTTTTAGTGTCCAAAACCAATGTTTCTTTTTCAGCTCATTCCCTATCTGCCTGCTCCTCTCTGGGTATACCCGGGATTCCTCCTCAGGATCATGCTCTCTTTTTCATTTCCGGTGCATGGCTCCTACTGTTTTGCTGGAATGGAGCAACAAAAACAAAACAAAGCAAAGCACATTAACACTATTGACTTGGTAACTTTCTTTTCCCAGAATAAGATCTGAAGAGAATTCAAGAAAACCACAGATACTAGAACTGATGAAGTCTACTTCCTGTGAATTTGTGTGCCTTGCTCATCAAGACATACCCGTTTCTATTCTTGTTCTTTACTGTGTAGTCGCAGCACTTCTGCAGTGGCCTGGGGACCCTCCTTAGCACAAAGCCACGATTATTACATGTGAGAACCTTGGCCCACTTCTAGTGCTGAAGCAAAAGAGACCTGCACACCAACGGGGTTCACCCAGGTTCCTGGGGGGCTGACAATGCTGATGGAATTGGATGGTTTGTAATGGGTGGGGCCCAGGAGAAAGCGTTTGTCTTTGCTTGCTTGGTGAGCTCTCTGCTTTACTTTTTCAGAAATGAAATCGCATATGCATATGTGTATTTTGGTGAATGGAGGACAATGAGGTAAAAAGTGATGCATGAGAAAAACACGAATTCCCACATTTTTTTTATAGTAGAGGGGCTCGGAGTATCGGTAAAGGAGTGTGAACACTGGGATTTTTCTTTTTTTCTTTCTTTTTTTTTTGCCACCTGGCATTTGTTTAGGAATCCTGTAGCATGGATCCATGTAAAATGTTATCAAATTCCACAATACCTTCTTCACAACAAATATCAACCCATTTTGTAATGACAATGAATCATTTATTTAGACTCTAGGCTTCAATTTGCTTCAGTCTACAGTCAAGATCCTTAAATTCATCATCTGGCTTTTTGGGTCAGTAGACTTCTTGTTGTAGGATGCTGTTACATATTCTGTAGGATGTTTCATAGCATCTGTAGCCTCTACACTCTACATAGCAATAGCACCTATCATAGTCTGTGGACACTGCCAAATGAATTCTCTGGAAGAAGGAGAAGACAAAATAATCCTTAATTAAATATCACTGTTTTAAAGTAAGCAGTTGAAATTTATAACAGCTTCTTGTTCTAAAATTCTATGTGTAATCATCCTAAGATTATTGATCAATAGCCAATGTGTTAATACAAGAGACCTACGTTTTTATCTCTTAATTTATACCTGTAAAGATAAGGAGAAAAACAGGAAGCAAAATGTTTTTCTGGATTATGAGTGGGACTAATTAAAAATTTAATGGCAAGGGTATTTTCATCATTAATCCAATTAGAATATAGCCCCAAATATTTATTGAGAACCTCTTTGTTTAAGTATTCTTCCCACTTATACCAATTTAATTTTTTTCTTTTAATTTTATGACAACAAAAGAGATCTAATCTGTTGAACATTTGTACAATAGCTCATTTAACGGGTGTGATAGTGTGCATTAGCTCTAAATGATAGAGACAGCAAGCTAAAATTTAGGAACAACTAATATTCACCCAATTCACAATGCTAGCAAAGGGGAAAACAAAAACTCAAAATTAGATGTATCTTTTTTAAAATGGCTTGATGGCAATTATATTACATTGCCTCCTGGGTTATTTTGCCAGACATTATTTTAAGATAATAATAACAAATTGATTTCTTGTGAGGTCCATAAGTTTGGTGTAATAGTTATTTTCATTTCTTTTTAATATGGGAAATTTAGGGAGACAGAGGTTCTGCTACTTGCCCAAGATCACACACTAGTAGGTGGCAAAGCTGAGATTTCAACTCAGTCCATGACCTCAGCCACTACTTTCTGTTGCCTTTCAACATAAAAAGCTTCATTTCCTGCCCTTGGCACCCTATGAGTCAATGCAAATGAGTATTCTTTTCAGGTTGATCGCTGTTTGGTAAGACTTTTTCAGTGGCAAGAGGTGCCATTAGTGTCTTTTACTGAAAAAAAGAACTGATGCTGTGGGATAAGAATAACACTCAAACGTTAGCTGGTATAGTAAGAAAGATCCTCTAGCATCCTTACATAGAAAAGAGATTTGACCTGCATTTCTCTCACTAAAGGTGAGCTTCTTGAAACATCCTCAGAGACACTGCTATATAAGATCTGACCATAGCAATCCAGTTACTCTCTTGCCCTACTTATGAAACTCTCTTTCCCATGTATTCTACTAATTGCTAGGGATGGAGCCATAAATAGGTTTGATTCCTGAAAAGCTCAAACACGAATGAGTTGTAGAAGAAACCCACACTGAGATAAGATTCATTCTAGTAAATCTTGTTTTGTTGCTGTGTTGTTTTGTTTTGTTTGTAATACAGATTCATCAAAGGGTTTTAAATAAAGAAGTAACAAAATCAGGTTTGTGTTTTGGAAGGACTGCTCTTCAGCTCTGTATCAAATACAAATGGAGTTGACATACACCTAAGAATGACTTTGCCATTGAGTAGCCAAAATTTTCTTCCTGGAGTTTATAGTTTGTTATCCAAACATAATGGACTAATAGAGAACAAAGTATCAATTTGGTCCAAACACTTTTTTCACTGCTCTATGTTGGACATAATTAAACAGCCCTACTTGAATCTTTGTATGACAAATCCCATGAGCAGTAGGGCCTAGAGAATGCAGTTACTGCTTAACCTTCTTTTACTACAACAGAAATCTCCTGACTTTAAGAGTCTACCAAATCTTAGTGTTTGTGAAGACTAAAGCAAACAGTAACAAAAGCTAATATTTTTTACCTGCAAAGCAACTTTCTAATCATTCACTCTCAAACCATTAACAAAATGCATTTTTAAAATTCTTCTTTTTATGTGATGAACACATAAATCTGAAGAGCATTGTTGAACTTTCCCTCAGTCTCACAGTCAAAAACAGAACCTGTAACTAAGTCCCCTTGTGCTCCCCACTGGATTAAAGAAGAGCCCATCCTGGATGGAGGTGGACCTCTGACTACAGAAGTTGAAAATCCTAAAATGCTTAGGTTTTTAGACCCTCCTACTTAGGTAGCAGTATTGGGACAGTTTTCCATCTTTAACTGACAAGAAGAAATCCAGGCGATGCACACAAATGAATGAGGGCAGTCCCCAAAAGTCCTACCACATGAAGAAAAGAATCACCACAAATTTCCCTTCTGAATATCATCCCAACTTCCGGTGACTACCAGGCAGAAAAAAGAGACCAAATGGATACACATGCAGTTGCTTATAGTAAATATGGTCATGTCAATAGTCAGCAAATATTTCCAAGGTATGTAGAATTAATCAACCCCTTGCATTGTTAAGTGAATTAGATCTTCCATTGTCTACCATAAAGAGCCCTCCCAAACTATTTCCCAAGCCATAACTCTTAGTAAAGCTAGTATGTTGCTTCCTGCTCCATAACTATAGCTTCCTAAATTTATATATGGCCTTTACCGGAACAGTGTCATTCATGCTATGTAAGCGGAAGTGGGTCCTGGAAGTTCAGTGACAACTGGGCCCTTACTCCATTTGGCTGAACCTTAACTTGCCTTATCTTCCTCTTGGGATGCTATGAATGGACATACACCACCTGCCATTTCTTTCCTTCCATCTTGTTTCTCTTAAGGTCCTATAGAGTCCTTCTAAACTGTTGGACTTAATAGGTTTAGTGTCCACCAAGTATAGTAATATGAATCAATTTCTAATGAATAGAACCCAATTCACAACAGCAGGAAAGAGGAACTGAGAGATGAGAAGATACAGTCTCACTGTCAGTTCTCATTTCATGAAGGTCTATGGTAGAATTTCTTTTCCTACTTCCCATATCCTGAAATGTTAAGTCACTGAAGCCAATCTTCTCCACGGTTTCCATGGCCCTATACTAACCCCCTCTCTAGCCCCAGGGAATGATGGCGGTAGAGAGTGGGTGAGCCATGGGCAATGGTGTATTTCCTACCAAGATCCCATGGCTAGAACCGTAATTCTGTTCTGCATTTTAGGATGCATATAACAATAAGACGTTTGGACAAACTGTGGTTACAATCTGAAGTGGAAACACCCACTCAGTTTAAATGGAGCCGTCTCAGTCATCAGATGAGTGAATTTGGAACCACATACTCATGTCAGTTTCTGAGCCTGGATTTTTTCACTTGAGAAATGAGGGGTTTAGACTAGAAAATGGGTCTCAGGTCAAAGAGTCATGATCATTTCCATCCCTGTTGCTGTAATATTTTTGGAGTGACTAGGTTCCTTTGAGAATCTAATGCAAGCAGGGAAAAATGATAATATTTCAGAAATTTAAGTACAATTTGGGGATGCTTTTCCTTTCACCTTGATCTCTTCCCTACTTCAGAAACTCCTTGTTATTCTTCAAAAAGAATTTCTACAAAGTGTGGAGGATGGGGAGGGCATATCATAGGTAACATCCCAAAATGTTCCTTATAAATTGAATCTTTCTAAGAGATGATACCATCTTCCTATTTCCTTGTCATTTAATTACTTCAAACAAAATATAACCTTAACAGAATCCAGTGTCATTTGACAAAAAAAGCCATAAGTCTCCAAAAACATTTGACACAATAAGGAATCAGAGGTTTTACCCAGGAATTAAAAATAGATTGTCACTGTAGCATTTGATTGTAGTTACGATCCTGCTTTTGCCAAGAGGTTTTGTAGGAAGTATTTTGGTTTTTTGGGTTTTTTTTTTAGCTGAATCAATATTACCAGCCAAATGCTACCTTGACTTCTTACTACTAGACTGGCTTTTGATTCATCTCTGAGAAATCTGGCATAATTTGTGTATTATGGTATTGTGGTACAAACTCTGGCTGCCTTGTATCAGCTGAACCAAAACACCTGTCCTGTATTTTGTGTTAAAAATCTCTAAAAGAGGATACAGAATAATGGCAAATGTAATTCTGTGCTTCATTATTCAAAACCTAGGCCCTTGCACAAACAATCAGAAACAAAATTGTCTTCTATAATCAATTCTAAGCGCACATTCAAGTAAGTGTACATAACCCTTACTTCAATACTCACCTAGCTGGAAGGAGTCTAGTCGGTCAATGTGTCTTCAAGACTCACTAAATTCTCATTATTCAGGAGTTTTGGCTGATGGGAGCACTGGTTACTCCCAACAGGTAAGCCTCCCAGAATTCACATGCTTGTACATTCAAGTTCCTTGTACATCGACACCAGGATTGGACACAGGACTGGTGTTAACCAACAGGATTTTCACAAGCCTGATGCAAACAGAAGCTTGAAAATTGTTTATACAGAGTATCCACTTGGAATATCTCATCTTTGAAGCCAGTTATGCCGAAAGATGTTTAGTCCAACTACTGAGTAATGAGACTTCCTGTAGAGGGAGGATTTGGAAAGGAAGAGATTATCTTGGAAGTCTCAGCCCCCCTAAAATCTCTACCTAAATACAGCCACAGGGGTGACCTCAGCTCTCCCATGTGGAATAGAAATCTGACCAGCTGAGCTCAGCCATCCACCAAAATCATGAGTAAGAATAATAATTTAAATGTCTAAGAAAAGTAACAGCAAATTGAAACACTAGTTATATAAAACTTATGTGAGTTAATGTCACATTTCGGTTCATATAAAATGTAAACATGCCATGCATACATGTATTATAGCAAATAATGCATGTAAACACTGTGATGTGAACGTTAGTTCTTGTTCTTGCTTATACTATTCACAGCAAGTCCAAACTCTAATATCCATAATGGAGAAGAAAAATTGTCAAGTGTAAATTATGCTTTAATTCATGTCTCTGCTCCAAAAATATTCTCTACCGTGTTTGTTGTCAAAATGAAATCACCAATTAAGACTTTGAAAATTTAGAAGTATTAAGAAGTGAATGGGATATTTTTCTTTATTATTTAGATGTATTCAAGATCAAAGGCATTTAGCATATAAAAATATTGTAAAATTGAAGTGTGAACCTAAGCACATAATTACTTTGAAAACTTGTATTTCCAAATGAAGGATTGTTAGACTAAACACTTTCATTGGTCTTCAGCTACACTGAAGAGTTTAGTTGATACATCAAGCATTTTGTCCTCTACTCTTCCTCAGACTCTTCTATAAACTAACAGAAAATTTTATCTAAGGTTGTCTTAATAATAACTTCTTCCTCCTCACCACTCCCTTACCATCTTTCCTGTCCTCTTATCTGGCTCCTAACCTGTGCTATATATTTTTGTATTATCTCTTTCTTCTTGTGGCGATAATCTTGAATTCTTGTGGGATGTAAATTTCAAAATGTTCCAATAAAGCCTTTGCAAGATAAAAAAAAGTAAGAATAGCTTCTACTCACTGAGCAATTGCTAGGTGTTAGGAATTCTATGCATGTCTCTGTACTAACTCATCATCACAATTAAAAGAATAGATCAGTTATTCTTACTCCAACTGGAGGAAGAAGTTAAAGATCACAAAAAAATTTTCTGAGGTCAAAAAGCATCTAGGTGACAGGGGCACTTCCAAGTGGCTGACTTGCAACCCTGTTTCTATAATTCCTCAAGGTGGGGATCAACAAATTTTTTCTGTAAAGTTCTAGAAATAGCAAATATTTTTAACTTTGAAGGCCATAAGCCTTTGTGCAGCAACTCAAGCCTTCCATTTAAGCAGCCATAGACGATACGAAAACACACGGGTATGGCTGTATTTAAATGAAACTTTGTAAGAACAGGGAGTGGGCTGCATTTTGCTTGTAGCTATAGTTTGCTAGCTGTCTTTCACTTTCTCCACCAATGGTTATCAAATTTGAGCATGAATTACATTGAGGGGAGAGACTGTTCAAAGAGACTATTCACCACCTTCCAGAGCTTCTAGCTCAGTGGGTCTGGGATGGGCTCCAAACCCTCAATAACACGTTTCCAGAGGATGCTGATGCTGATGCTGCCAGAACCAGGGTCCACACTTTGAGAACCTCTGCTGTAAGGATACAGGACTTAAATTGCTGATGATAAGGTGAAGGCATAAGTCTATCATACTGCATTTTTAGTGAGCAACAGCATCATGGTATGAGAATTTTCATAGAAAATTCTCTATTTCCTATTTCGTATCTCTATTTCCTCTTCCTATTTCTTTTATCAGATAGGGTCAGATGAGGCTGTGAGGGTCAAGGACAATGGAGAGGGTGGGGAGCGATTAGGAGTGTTCCTGTGGTTAAATGCAGATTTGGATCTTCCATCCTTCGTGCCTCTCCATGTCCTATCTTGTCTCTACTTTCTCTGTCTTTGGAAGCTGACTCCTAAAGGTTATGGACTTAGGACAATGTAACTTTGCAGAAAAACCAACTACACTTTCTACAAACGTAACAAAATGCCACAAATTTCAGTGGTGGTGTAAACCAAGAAGCAGAAGAAACAGTGGTGATAGATGTGAGCGCATAAATGCAAAAGCAATATTTACGACTTTCAGTCAGAGCCATGTCCTGGACATCAGCAGGTATCACCTCCTTACCTGTCACAGCCATGTTGTTCGGAAGTGAATTCCAGATCTTTCTTCGCCATGTCTCTGACCAGGGGTATGAGTTTTACCTCCTTTTCTATTCATTTGTCAAACAAGGTTTCAATTATATCTCTTTTTTGGGATTATGAAGATTAAATGAATTAATATATGTACAGGATTGGCCACAAAATAAATCCTTATTAGGATGGTGTGTACTATTGAATACATTTTACGATTGAGGAGACTGAGTGCAGGAAAGATTGAATGATTCATTCATAGCTACTTCACCTATGTAGTAATTGGACAAACATGATGTGAACCTGTGGCTGACTTCAAACCTTTAGAGCCTACGGAAATAAAAATACAAGCAAAACCGAGGTATCTAATTAATCCCTTTCAGCACAGCAACAGGCTACAGGGCACAAACCAGAAGATAACTCTCATCGCCAAAACACAGAGAACCGTACAGAAATGTAGGATGGGGAAAGAACGGGTTTTTACACAGGCAAATGAGAAGAGTCCTGGCAGAACCATATCTGCTTGGGGTGAGGACAGGGCATCCTGGTGCACAGCACTAGCAAGGCTGCCTTGCATAGAAGCATAAAACAGTATCTCTGAAAGCAGCAGACTATTTCCATGGCTTAGTGAATGCTACAAACTTAGGACAATCCCCCTCCACTAAATACACACACACACACACACACACACACACACACACTCTAAAAAATTAAACAGAAAGAAAAGCCCTAAATTGTAAAAAAAAATTCCTTTTAAGTACTGTATGAAAAAGAAGAGTAGAAAATATTGTCACAATAATTTGCTCTTCAGCAATAATAAATAAATAAATTAGTAAGTAAGTAAACAAGAAAATCAGTATTCCACCACCATTACTCCTCCCAGATTCCAGTTACTTAGCTAAGTAGGGCAGGGGCAAAGGAGTGCCAGAGGTAGCCAGGAAAATATGAAAGAAAAATTTTTTGTGAAAATAATTTTACACGCCTTCTGTTTTCCAACAAGGGGCATACCTGTCCCAGGAGCCTTGCAGCTGTGCCTCGAACAGAGCAAGCTATTAGGTTTACAGCTCCCAGAAAATAGTTTCACACAGCTCTGATTGCATGGAGCCCTCTGAGGTCTTCCTGCAGGTTTGGTTTGGCTTCATGGTGATTTTATATTTCCTGTTCAAATTTTTATTAGTTTTATATAGATACATAAGCATGAGAGGTCAGGGGGAGGGAGAAACATAAGAAGACCAAATGGAGGTCAGTTAGTAATAGGAACTTAAAGAAAAAGATGATGCTCAATTTGGGAAGGTGGTGCTAGAGTCTGGACGGCAGGCCCAGATTCGGTCAAGAACTGCTGCCAGATGCCCTTGCAGCAGAATATAGCGCTGTACCTCCTCACTTGAACTCCCCTCGCTCTGCGCGAGAGGATCATCTTACATTGCATTTCATTGTGTGGACACTAGGAACAGAGAAACTGCAGTCACCGTAGACCAAAGTCATTCCAAATCTATTTCAGCTGCTGATTAAAAGCATAGCGTCAGGAGCCAGAACATGATGGTGTGAGGCCAAGTTCTCACCTTCCAGCTGGGGCACCCAGGGCACCGAGGCCTTTGTCTTCACTGATGAGGTAAGGACGGGGGTTGTGTGTACACACATCTCATTTAATCGTGGGTGGGACCGAGGAGAAAATGATAATACATGAGATTTTTCATACTATCTACAGAGAACATATATGTATATATATTTAGAATATATATTTAGAAAAGTACCAAGAATATAGTAAATGGCCTACTTCAAAATGAGCTGGTTACCATTCTTGGGAGGATTTCTTTTTCTGTGCTAAACCCAATGGATTTTAAAATTCTGCTTCCCCCATTCTGTACCCCAGATCCAGAGCTCCCGTTGGGGTCCACTGAGGCCTTGCAGAAATAGCAGGCAATCTGAGAGTCTGCGGGGCCGGATCTTCTTGCCTCCTCTCCTTTTCCAGGTGTTGCCCCAAGGACGTTCCTACCACAAACTCAGCCCATAGCCGTCAGCTGAGAGTCTATCGGCAGAAACAACCTACCTCCTCTTATCTTGTGGCCAATCTAAGCAAACTGACTACTCACAGTTCCTTGAACTGACTACTCTCACCCCTCTTCTTTTTCACTGTTCTTTGCCCCTCACGTAATATGACACCTAATACATGGAAAATAGGCAATAAGTGTGATTGTTGAGTGAATAGATGCCATTTTTGTGTCCAGAAAAGTCCTTATTACCTTTCTTCCAACAAAATATCCTATCCATGTCTTTTCAGCCTAAATGTCCTCTCCTCTTCACATTGTCTGATTCTAGTCCTTTTCCCTTTCTTGGAATTGTTATCACCTCCTTCAATCTGTCAGAGATTTTTTTACTATAACTTACTATAGCTGCTCATTGGCCTATTTCCCTCCAACTCAGGCAAAACTTGATTTTTTGAATACCTTGAAGTCATAGCTGTTTTCACCTGTATTTATCCAGCAAATAGTTGAAGCTCAATCAGTGTTCAAAAATGAAACTTAGTTCAGTGATTTCCTAATGAATCTGTGCATTAAGATCATCGGCAGAAATGTTACAAATACAGATTTGCATGGTTGACTTCAAACCCAATGGATAAGTCAGGGTTAAAGCCAATTTGGGAGCTGCTAAGACTTCAGTTCGACTATTTACTAGTTCTACTGAGAAGAGATCCATTTAGTCGTAGCTTCACCTTTTAAATATTCATCTAGTATTTGTTTTTACAGAAGGCTCAGCTCTTGTCCGAAACACACCAACTGGGGGCTGGGTATGTAGCTCAGTGGCACAAGCTCCTGCCTAGCAAGCGTAAGGCCCTGAATTTGATTCCTGGTACCAAAAAAAAAGAAAGAAAGAAAGAAAGAAAGAAAGAAAGAAAGAAAGAAAGAAAGAAAGAAAGAAAGAAAGAAACACACCTGCCAATCCTTTGCTCCTATGGGAAGTGACTGGATATCTTGAAAAGATCCAGTTGTGTTACTGACAAAGAGAGCACTAGAGACAGATTGCCTCTGGAGACACTGGCCCTGGCATTCACTGGTTGTACAAATTTAGCCTAATGACTTTCCCCTGTGCCTGAGACTTTCTGCTTACAGAATGGACAGTAATCAAAAGGGGCAATGGGTGCATGAATAGGGAGTGCTGAGAGCTGATCTTGACAAAACCTAGTCAATGTTACTTATATTACCATTAAAATTACTATTTGTATTACTTTAGAAAATTACTTTTTTCAGAAACGTATGGAACTCTAAGGGAGTTATTGCCTAATTGTCAACGTTTGAAAGTTAGATAGAGAAATGTGTAACAAATTCATGATTTGAGAGTCTAATCCCAAGATATACACTATCTCCCACTGTCAGTTGCTTTTCTGAGATCTCCTGGTCCCTGGTGCCTAAAGACTTTTTTCTCACATTTTGTTGTCTTGGCAAGGCTTTCTAAGCCAAGACAGATATGTTCCACAATTTAACATTCTACAAGGGAGTTAGGTGAAGGGTTTTTTTCGTTTGTTTTCTGTTGTTTTTTGTTGTTGTTGTTGTTGTTGTTTTTGTTTTTTTATAAAATATCTCAGAGGTTTAAAACTGGGCAATTCCTTAGCTATAGTATTTCGGTGGAGTGGCTTGTTTTCTAAAAGCAGGCTTCCTTACAGAGAGTAGTATATCAATTTGTCACCGGCTTGGAGATCCTGGCAGAAAACCGTGCAAATTACATACCTGTAATTTGGTTTTCTCATTACAGGGACCTTGACCAGGCTGGGGACTGTGGAGTAAGGTCACTGACACTTAACAGAGAGCAGCTGGACTGAAGAATTCGATGCAAAAACTTGGCAACCCCTCCCCTTCCCCGCCGCCTCCACATCCCCCACTGGCAGGAAATTACACCCAAACCACAGAAAACATTGCAAATACTTGTATCCAAAAGATATAATTAAGTTGATCAGCTTAAATAAAAAGGCTGTGACCTGTTTCTTACTTTGTATGAATAAGTCAGGTATAATAATCCATTTTACTTGTCTCCCAAAATGTTCATCCACTTAAAGGTGACAGGAAACTTAGATTTCACAGGAATAATTTAGGGTAACCTTGAAGAAAGGTTTTCACATAAAAACTTTAGAAAATATTATGATGAAAATCTCTGAGTCTACTCGGAGCTCTAACCCTGGATAAAGAACTGAGAATGCTCTACCCAAAAGATAGGACTATGTGATAGATTTGAAAATCCGTCTTGTAGATATAAGCTCATTTTGGACCCTTGTAAAAGTAGAATGAAGGCAGATGGAAAGAAACATATGAAGGGAAAGACTCAGGGTCAATATACATGATGTAGAAATGTCACTTTAGGGGGCTGGGGATTTAGCTCAGCGGCAAAAGCGCCTGCCTGGCAAGCGCAAGTTCACGAGTTTGGTTCCCGGTACCGGAGGAAAAAAAAAAAAAAAGAAATGTCACTTTTTTCATCACTGACACCCTATTTACGCTGAGGAAGGGAACAATATTTGCTTACAGATATATCCTAACAACCACTTAAGAAGAAGATGAATATTATAGAGAATTGGGTACAGATAGAATGTTCTATTAATGCAGTAACCTCTCCATTGCCACCCCCCTACAGTTTTAAAAAAAAAAAAGTAAAATAGCACAAAGTGAATTTCCAGAAAATCTTTTACTGAAATGGAGTGGAAGGGGTGCTGAGTGACACCTCCAGGAAAATGTAGGATGGACATGAAGACTAAAGTATGACAGCAGGAATGTTGATGGACAGGTGCGTGAAGAAGAATGCTATTAGGAATTCACAAAATTTATGGGGAAAGCTCTAGGATTTCAGAAAAATTCACAATGGGTTGACTTTCCCTGAGAGAAGAGGATGTGTTGCTGTCAGATCTGTGGCCCAAGAAAGACTATTCTTCCATGGTCTCCTAGGTCATACAGCGACTCCCTCCCTCAGGGATAACAAGTCCTACTATGTTTTCCTCACAGGGACGGGCTCTGACCCCCTTGGTCAAGGCATTGAGAGTCCACTGAAGGCCACAAAGGAATGGTCTATGAAAATTCCAGGAGGAAAACATGAAGATGCCATGCTGATCACTGTGCGAGGTAAACTCAGTCTTGGAGGAAGACAGTATTAGAGGAGATTTCTCAGAACAGGGATGGGGCTGGGTGTAAATCTAAGCAAACAGTGTGTTCAGGATTCAAGACTGCCTGGTACTTTTTTTTGTTTTTGTTTTTGTTTTTGTTTTTGTTTTTCTCTGGTACCGGGAACCGAACTCATGACCTTGCGCTTGCCAGGCAGGCGCTTTGCCTTCTGAGCTAAATCCCCAGCCCCAATATGACGAGCATTTTTTCCCTTTTTTTGTGATGGTGAGGATGGAACTTGGGGCCTGTGCATGCTAGGCAGGCACTCTACCACTGAGCTACATCCCCAGGCCCTCTGAGAGAGCCAGGACTGCCTGGTACTTTGAGGAAACAGCAAATCACTGAGCTCATCTCCTTCCCCAAGGCTAATTTTGGGGGTTTGGGTTGCCTAGAAAGGTAACAGAGGAACACCATTAGAAAGAGTTGCTTAAGTCAGCCTGAAGAGTTTGAAATGTGTGTGTGTGTGTGTGTGTGTGTGTGTGTGTGTGTGTGTTAGTATTTGCATCTTCACAACTTGTTTGGGGGACACAACTGAAGTTTTTGTGCATGCTAAGTGTGCATCCCACCGCTGAGCTGCATCCCCAGCCCTGCATTTGATCTTGATGGCAGTGGGAAGCCAGAGAAAATATTTCAGTAAGTGGTGATGTGATTATAACTGAAGTCACTAGAAGGGTCCCTGCAAGCACTATTTTCTACAATGTAGGCATTTACCTGTCCAGACATCCTCCCAACCTAAAGACTCATACTTCCTTCAAGATCCTCTTGTCCTATGAAACATTATCTAATAATACCATTGATCTCTGTAATATTTGTTTTTGTTCCAATTTCGTTTACTGCCTTGTACTTTTTCTTGTAATGAAATGTTCTTTTTCATTGTGCATCCAAATCTTTGTAAATCATTCAGAATAGAGAATCACAAGGCTACAGGAGGACAGAAAGATATCATAAGGGAGTCAAGAAAACCAGGTATAAGACACATTAGTTTGCGTGGAAGCATGTGATAGTCTTTACTCCCACCCACATGCGAAGAGGTACAAGGAGCATTCATCCACCATTATAAAACAACAGCAGCAGCAGCAGCAGCAGCAGCACATAGGCAGTGTGAATAGATAAGTGTAATTAACCATGGTATTAGAGAAGCAGCAAGGAGTGATAAGGCCTGTGATCAATCAGGTAGAGGATCTACTTTTGTAAGAGAGGCAGCCACTACTAGGTTCCAAGTGACTGTTGACAAGAAGTGTGAGATCTCTTGGTTAAAAAAGAGAAAAAAAAATGATACTCAGATTTTTATTTGAAATATCCTGATAGTAAGTGGTGGCTCCAGATCTTCCTAACCATTGCTTGCCGATACTGTCATTGTAACAGCTCAGATGTATCTCATAGACCCGATTACTACTTCTGCCATACACTTTCATATGACCGTGAACTCTAAAAATGAAGTGTTTTACTCTTGTGATTTTAGCACGCTGTCTTTATTATTCATCCAGTTCTTTGTGTTGATTTTTATTGCTATTCATTTTTAATCTTCACTTCCAATGTCTCATATTGATGAGAACTTGTGGGTATTGAAAATCATCACTTGAGGATTTTTCTGTTCTCTGAATAGCATGCTCATTTTCCTATTGTAGATACACAAAATAAATATAAAAACAAAAATTCGTTAATTACTTACTACAGGTCATACCATTATATAGGTTGTTTATATGCTTCTCAAAATCATTTTACAAAACTACTGGTCTTTTGATTCCTACTCATAGGTGAAGAACTCAAGGCTGGGAAAATTAAGCAACTCTTCCAGGCTCATACTGTTAGTAAGTTATGGAGCTTGGACCCCAACCTGGAGTGCTGAACCTAGGAATATTATTATTCAGCTTAAAATGTCTAATGATGGTAGAAGTGATGGTGATGAATTCAAAGAACTTGAAGTAGGTATTTGTTCTGATTCACCCAAACTCAATGATTCCTCAAGGCTATTCCTTGAATAATTGAGTCATACCAAATAACTTTCAATGCAATGGTGTCTAGTATAAAAAAGAAAGTGGAATGATCTTTTGACCTTATGATGATTAATTTTCATGTGGTGATTTGTAAACCTTGAAGAACGACTTTTAACTACGGATTCCCCAAGGGGTGTGTTGTTTTTCTCCATATTTCATACAAATGTAAATATAAAGGTAGAAATGTCTCAAATATTTTTAAAATAGTAATTTAAAAGAAATGTGAGCACATTAAAGTGGCAATTCAACTTACTAAGGATCTCTAATGACTAAGTAATTCTGTCACTGGTTAACCATTTAATAACTATGTGTCCATTTTAATGTAAGGTGGATTTACACTAATAAAATACCACTTTCCTCTGCTTTACGTATTGGAGTTCTATGTCAGATTCTGTTTGCCTAGTGCATTCTGAGGGAAAGTTGGAGAACCTCTTCCTAGTATATAGCATCTTAGTCAGTTTCCACCCTCCTACCTTATTACACATAACTAAGTAGTCAGTGGATGTGATTAGCATTGTATTATATTTATGGAATCTATTGTGCAATTCACTGTAAAATGTACTATTATTTTATGTGCTACAAAAAGAAAAAAATTCCCAGTGAAAATGTGGAATACTATCAATGCAGAGATCTTAATTTTTTTTAAATGTATTTTTGAATCAGTAGAATATAATATTTCAGAGCTTGAACTGGTGGGATTTGGGGGTTGCATACTCATATTACTAGCATTGTGGGAGGCTTAGGCAGGAAGATTAGGTATTCAAGTCAGCCTGGGAAAAATTTAAAAAATAAAATAAGTGAGAATCAAAAACGGGATCATATCAAGTTTAAAAACCTATGCATAGTAAGGGAAACAACCAACAGAGTGAAGAAACAACCTAAGAATGGGAAAAAATTTTGCCAGCTATTCCTTAGAAAAAAGGACTAACATCTAGAATAAATAAAGAACTAAAAACAATTAGACCCCCCAAAATGAAAGACCCAATCAAAAAATGGGCAACTGAAATGAAAAGACACTTCTCAGAAGTACAAATGACCAATAAATATATGAAAAAAAATTTCAGCATAACTGGCCATTAAGAAAATGCAAATTAAAACCACACTGAGATTTTAAATTATCCCCAGAAAGAATGGCTATCATCAAGAAATCATACAATGACAAATGCTGATAAAGCTTTGCAGGGCAAGGGGAAGGAACCCTTCTATTTTGTTGGTAAGAATGTAAATTAGTTCAACCACTATGGAAGTCATAAAGAGATTCCTCAAATAACCAAAACTAGAAATTCCATTTGACCTAGGTATTCCTCTTCTAGGTGTCTTCCCAAAAGAGATAAAGACATCACACAACAGTGATGTATGCACGTCCATATTTATAGCAGCCTAATTCATAATAGCTAAATCCTTGAAACAGCCTATGTGTCCATCAACAGATGAATGGAATAAGATGGTGTTTATATGCAGTGGAATACCATTCTGCCAGAAAGTGGGACAAACATGAAGGAATTCCTATGTAAATGGATTTGTCCCGAGACCATAATATTAAGTGAAATAAATTAGACACACAAGCTTAAATATTATTTGGTTTCTCTCATATGAGAAGCCCAAAATATAAATGGAAAGCAAAATAAAAGAAGATATTAGGAAGTAGGGAGATCTTCCTCTAACTGAAATGGGAAAAAGAGGTGGAAGGAAGAGGAAAGAAGAGAAGGGAGAGGGGGTTTCATTGTGTGATCAGTCTTACATGCCTATATCTGGTAATCTGAGCAATCACTTTGAAGATAACAATACGCGATACAACAACCATTGTTAATTTCCTATCATCTTGTTGTGAAATTCTGCATCATTTTTATTGTTTTTGTGTTGTTTTGTTTTTGTTATTTTTTTTTGTTCTTTTCCCTTTTAAATTAAAAAAAAAAAAAGAAGCATTGAAAGAAAAAAATGGAAGCAGAGGTTTTACAAATGGGAAGGGAACCAAAAACTTAGAAGGAGCAGAAAGGAATGTGAAGGGTAGGGGAGGAGAAAAGGAATTATGAATTTGTCATGTACATGTACCAACTCCTCACAATAAACATAACCACTATGTACTGCAAGTATACCAATAAAAATAAAATAAGAAGGGCTAGATGTGCAGTTCAGTGCAAAGGCTCTGAGTTCAATCCCCAACACCACCAGAAAGAAAAAAGAAAAAAGCAGAAAGAAATTTGAACTTTGAGTCCAAATTACTTAGATTTGAATTGTGGGTTATTCTACATTCTGAAACCTTCTGCAAATCACTGAGCCTGTATCATCTGCTGCAAACTAGTACTGTTATTACAACCCAATGCACAAGGCTATTGCAAAAATTAAGTAAGAGACTGAATGTAAGGCCAGAGGCTTGGGGTAAGGTACGTTTTCACTAAAGATTATCTATTGTCATTATTATGAGACCTAAAAAAGACCTGAATGTTTTTTTTTCCCCAAAACTCATTTGTTGAAGCCTAATCCCCATCATGATGATAATTGAAAGTGGGGACTTGAGGGGATGATTAGGTCATTAGGGTGGGCCTTTATGAGGAAATCAGCACCCTTAGAAAAGAAGCCTTCAGAGAGGTGTCTTTGCTCTTCCACCGTGTGAGTACACAGGGACGATGTGCCATGTGTTTGCCAGAAAATGAGCCCTCAGCAGACACTAAATCTGCCATTACCTTGGTCTTGTTTTCCAGGCCTCCAGAACTGTGAGTGATAATAAAGTTCTATTGTTCACAAGCCACACAGTGTACAGTCCTTTGCTAACAACAGCTTGAACACAGTGAGACAGCCATTGATCTTATGACCTGATTTGTGTAAGGTTGCTCCTCTTAAAGGCCAAGGCAGAAAGGCAGATTGCGTGATACCTAAGCAAGTGCCTTTAGCAAGCCATGCTTCTCCTTTTCATCTCTTTTTCAGAAGTTCTTTTCTCACTCAGAAGGTGAAACACATATCTGATTGAATGGGCTTTTATCCTTAAAGGAAGAAGTCTGCCTGAGGATATAAAGCTGCGTTCAGATGCCAGTTAAATCTGTTTGGATGAAAAGATTTTAGGAATCTTTAGCTCTCCTTGGTGATCTCCACATCATACAAACAGATTTCTCTTGCTCTGGTGTCTTATGGTCCCAGATCTGCAAGGATAGAGAAGGTTTTCCTTCTAAGGTTTTGGTCTTGCATGCAATACTACATTTAGATAAATGATGAAATGATAGCTATATTAATTAGCTTGGTTGTAACAATCATTTCACAATTATACATATACCAAAGCATCATATTGTAAACCTTAGATGCACATATTTTTAATTTGACAACTATACCTTGATAAAGCTAGAAAAAGGAAAGGAAAACAATAACGGTTTTCTTAAAATTTTTAAAAGGAATTCCAATTTTGGAGCTAATTTTGGCTATAGTTTTTGTGTTAAATGTGAAAAGTTTCTTAGTCCTTTGGATTATGCATCCTAGTTAATTTATACATGGAATTTTGTGTGGATGAGTAGGAACATAACACTTCTGCCTTCACATTCCACTGCACACCAAGCATGCCTTTCCAACTTCCTGTAGGTACTGCGAATGCCTCTGACGGTGGCCTCATCAGTACCTTACATTCTGAACCAAACTCACGTGTGGTCTGGGCTTACTTCACTACAGATAGAACCAAACTCCGTGTCCCGGCGCAGCGGAGGTCAGGCGGCTCTCCTCAGCACTGCTGTGACGAAAGTCTCTGGACTGCCAACACTGAGTGGCTGCACCCAGCTTTCCAAGCTCATTTCACAAGGGAAATGAGAACAAGGGAGTTCATTTGAAATGTTTTAAGGAGCAGTGGTGGTTGATCTCATTTCTAACCACATTCTACTTGCCAGAATTCAGCACAATGCTCCCAAAACTTGATTTTGCCTCACTGAAATAAGAACTTGTTTTCCTTTTCCACCTCTACCGACACCATTCTTTTTCAGATACTCTTTATTTTTCACCTGTCTTACCAAAGTAATTCCTTCAGAAGTCTTTGAGGCTCCATCTCTTTTCTCCTGTTTCTGAGTATACATCGCCCACGTTGTTGCTCAGGTCACCTTTCGGTCCTGTTCTGGTTTCCCTGGTTGGATGCAGTTTCTTTGGTATCGGTAGGACAGGGTTATACTGTGTGATGTTCAGGTGCTGCTGAGTGTCAGGTGTCCACCTCGCAGCGCAACCGTTCGTGTATAATTCTATTCAGTGTAACTGAATCGCTTATTTTCTTAGACATGTCTATATGCTATGCATGGCCTCATGCTGATCAATATTATTCTGCCTTTTGAAAACATACTCATTATTTAAGATCCAATCTAGGAGTGTCCCTTCTTCTTTCAAGCATGTCTTGATTCACTTGGTAGGAAAGAAAAGATTATTCCAAAGAGCTCCTCGAGAATATTTTAAGAACTCCTTTTTCCTCACACTTTTCTAAATTCTGATGGGTGTTTAAAGTTAATGATGTATGGGCCATCTATCTCCCTGACTTCTGGCTCCTTACAGACCTGCCGTAGACACTAAACTTATATTTGCTACATCAATCTCAACACTTTGAATATCATAGGTACTCAATTACACACTTAGTGTATTACCTAATTATTAAAATTTTAGCTATGACTCAGACTCCACAAAAATACAAAATTATTCAATACTTTTTCTTCTCTAGCATGACACCAAATCATTGAAAGAAGACCTTCGTCATATTAAATATTTAAATTATCTTTATACCAGATAATTTATAAATGTACACTTAAGATAGAAAACCATGAAGGGCCTTGTCAATGCCTCTAAAGTCTGAAAATTCTCCTGGCTATGGATTCTGGGGTTTTAGGTAAAGCAGCATTGCAGCAATATCCACATATTTAACCCTGAGCCACTCTCTGTCTACCTCTGCTCTGTTTAATATATTTCCTCTATGCTCTTTTTTTTTTTTTTTTTTTTTTTTTTACATAAACCTCAAGTTTTCAAACCTTTCATTTGCTTTTGGGTTCATTTCTCTTACTCCATTCTCCCAGACTGACGACCTTCTCCTCAACTTCTTAGCAAGATACTTTCTTGAAAAGTGTACTGATTATACATGGCTTTATTTCCTTACTAATTTCCTATTATTTAGATGCAAATAGATACAGGATTAAAAACATAGTAGGACAGGATGCTTTGGGCAGCAATCACTAGCAAGATTTAACTCAAATTGGCAGAAAAATTTTGGGATTTATCAGTTAACTTTCATAATAAAAGTCCAGAGGTGAAATGCACACCATATCTGCAATTCTCTTGGCTTGGTCCTTCTCTGTGTTTGCCCTGTCCTTGGGCCAATAAGAAAATAGAAATTATAATTCTAGGCGTCATAGCAGGCATGCCAAGGCTAGGAGGGAAACTATTTGTTCTTATGTTTTCTTTTCAGAGGAAGAAAATTCTTACCCAAAAGAATTTATTCATGTTTCATTGGCAAGATTGAGTTGCATGCAATTCACAAACCAACCATTGGCAAGGGAGAATAATTGCCCTAACTGACTAAAACTATCAATCTGAGATGGAATGAGGGGTCAGCCACAATAATTGTGGAAAAAGAAGACAAGGAGGAAGGAAAAGAAGAAAGAAAGAGAAGTAAACTAGAATAAAGCTTCTTGTTTGATAAGTCCACCCTTTGCAAATAATTGATATGTTTCAAAGATCTCTGTTGGATCTGACAATCTAGATGGGAAAATGAGCTTCTAGGTTCTTCATTAGAAGGAGTAAAATCCCTGGAAATTCGTCCCATATCTAAAGGTTCTATTGAGTAGGGAATTCATGTCACCTCTGATTGTCTAGAATTAGTCATACTGTCCATAGTCATATTAACCATAGCAAGCAACTGGTAGGAAGCTCAAATCTATCATTTGAACTAGTCTACTGGCCAGGTGACTAGAACTGTTTGATGAACACTATTAATAATTACCATAGTTCACTAAATATTCAGCCCAAACAACTCAAAAATCATAGTCACCTATCACAAAAGAGGCTTATTTCTCACTCATACTGCAGGTCCATGCAAGTTGTCATCAGGACTCGCTCACAGACTCAAGCAACCTAAAGCATCATCTCAACATGAGTTTCGGGTATCATCATAGCAACAGAAAGAACAAGTGTGCTAGTTTCCAGAACTATTGTCTGGAAGCAGCACTTTGCACTCCTACTCACACTTTATAGGCAAAATCATACCTACAAGCCTAATGCTGAAACAGGAAACCCAAGTGCAATTCTTCGCTGTGCCCAGCAAGTACAGAACTGATCTCTCTGGCACACTGCACTCATGCATAACCTCCCACATTCTCTTCTATTTCTCCAGCGTGGAATCCTTGGGTTTTTCCCACAACCTCTCTGGTCATTATCAGCTTATAAGTAGCCTATTTTGTGGCAGCAAATAGTTTCATCTAGTGTAATACCAGAACTCTCAAGCTCCGTTTAGTTTAAGGTCTCGGCACGTACCCAGGAGTATCTTATGTAGTGTTTGGAAGACTTCATGGGGAAAACTTTGTGAGATGTGTTTCTTTGGGCCATGGAGGCTTGGCCAGCTCTTTTTTTTCTTTCTGGACATACTTTCACTCCCATATACTACTGACCCACTCTCTGATCAAAGTTATTAACCACGTAATCTATCAGGCCTTGATCTGACAGTGAACAAAATAGACATATTTTCTGCTTTCATCAAGCTTACATTCTACCTGATGAATTAAACATCTCATATCATAGTTGGAAGTTTTAGAGGAAAGATTCCAGTAGGAAAAGATGATAGGAAGTGCTAAGGAAGTGTTATTTATTCAAAGGTGTCCAGAGAAAGTGAGACTCCCACAGAACTCAAGGTCGAGAAGGTAAATGGAGGAAGAATGTCCAGGCCAAAGATTAACAAATATCAAAGCTCTACGGTGCTACTTAGCCTGGATTATTGGGAAACAGCAAGGAGGAGAGTTTGGCTAGAGGACAGTGATTGGAGCAGGTGGGCAGAATAGAATAGAAAGATTAAAGATAAAGGGCAAAGGGGAAGCCAGGATTTGCATGGATTTTATCAAAGTCACTGTGATTAGAACAGGCGAGAAAGGAAAAATCCAGGGTGAGGATGGCCAGGCAGAAAACTATTGTAGAAAATTAGATGAGAGATGGTGGTTTGGGTAGGATCAATATTACAGAAATTGTGAACTCTTATTTTCAAGCCTTCAAGGCCACGCCTAAAGGTGAAGAGAAGGGAAGAGATATTATTGAAGACCTGAGAACAAAATAAAATGTTTTACCCAACTGCCACTCAGGGCTTTTCATAGAAATAACCTCTGGGTGTGGTAGATGCCAAATGTTTGTTCTTTTACTCCCTCCCACCTGAGATCTTTAAGGGTTTTCTGAGACCTCCAATTGTAGGTGATTTCATACATGGATGTGTATTTTCCTTGACAAACTCAAAGCCCTTCCAGCTATTAATGTAAGACCTCTTCCATTCCTTCCTTGTATTTGGTACTTAACTTATTTATTTTTATTTTAAAGAGAAAATCAATAAAACTATGATACAGAATTTCAAAACAATATAACAGAAGATTAACAATGTTTATGATATTGCATATTGTTATCTTCAAAGTAGTTGCTCAGATTACCAGATATAGGCATGAAAAATTGATCAAACAATGTAAGCATGAACAATTCTTTATACTGAACTAATAAAAATTAGTATTATAATTTTTTTAGCTATCATGTACATATCTTTTTTTCCCTCTTCCTAATGGCTGCTAGAGTTTTGGCATGAAACGCCCATATGTATATATATATATATATATATATATATATATACATATTCTTTTCCCTTCCTTCTTTTCTCCTTTCCCCCTTGGCAGTTTCTCTTTCCTTTCCAGCAGTTTCTTTCCCTTTCACAATATCTGCTGTACCTTTTGGATCTTATTTACTCTTTCAGTTTCTTGCACTAGGGATACAATACAATGTTTACATATATGAGTCTGATTTATTTCACTTATGAGTATGGTATTAAGTTGCATCCATTTACCTATAAAAGCCTCAAGTTTATCTTTCTTTATAGATGAGTAGTACTCCATTGTATAAAAATACCACATCTCTTTTATCCATTCCTTGGTGGATGGGTATTTGTGTTGTTTCCCAGATTTAGTTATTGTAAATTGTGCTGCTATAAACATGGGTACATATAGATTGCTGTGGTATGATGTTTTTAATTCTTTCAGGAAGATACCCAGGAGGGGAATAGCTGAGTCACTTGGGCCCACTAATCATAATTTACTGAGAAATCTTCACACTGATTTCCACAGTGGTTATACTAGCCTACATGCCTACTAACAATGGAGAAGTGCTCCTTTCCCTCCATAGCCCCTCCAACTTTGTTACTGGTTGATTTCTTGATAATAGCCATTCTTTCTGGAATGAGATGGAATCTCAGTGTTGTTTTAATTGGCATTTCTCAAATGACCAATTATGTTGAACATTTTTCATATATTTATTTGCCATTTGTATTTTTTTATCCAAAAAGTGCATGTGCATCTCAGATGCCCATATGTGGAATGGGTCTTTAAATTTGGGAGGCCTGGTATTTTTAACTCTGTATATATTCTAGATAGAAGCTTTTGTCTGAGGAACAGTTGTCTAAAATTTTTCCCACTTCATGGGTTGTCTTTTAACTCTGTTGGTGATTTCTTTCGATGTGCAAAAATTTTTTAACAAGATGAGATCCCAGTTGTTGATTCTTTCAAGTACTTCCTGTGCAGTTTGTGTTTTGTTCATGAACTCTCTGCCTACACCTAGGTCTTCAAGATTTCTACCTACTTTCTCTTCCCATAGATTCTTTCTCTTTTAATATTTAGATCTTTGATTCATTTGACTTTAGTGCATGGTGGTAGACATGGGTCTACTTTTAGTCTTCAGCATGTGGAAAGCCAGTTTTTCTAGCACCACTTATTAAAGAGGCTATATTTCTTCCAATGAACATATTTGGCCCCTTTTTCAAAGATAAGCCGGTTGAGTGTGTTTGCACTTGTGTCTGCATCTTCTAATCTGTTCCACTGATCCTCAGCTCTATTGTTTTACCATTACCATACTGATTTTATCACAACTTTGTAGTATAATTTCAAGTCAGGGACTGTGATGCCTCCTGCCTTGCCTTTGTTGCTCAGGATTGCCTTTGCTATTCTAGGTTTCTTCTGATTCCAAATGAATTTTAGCATTGTTTTCTCTAGGTCTGGGAGATATGCTAATGGTATTTTGATCAGGATTGCATTAAATCTGTATAATAGTTTTGGAAGTATGGCCATTTTCACAATGTTGGTTCTTCCTATCCATGAACAAGGAATATCTTTCCTTTTTCTGATACACTCTTCCATCTCCTTTTTCAGGTAATTTTCAGTGTATAGATCTTTTTCTTCCTTTGTTAGATTGATTTCTAAGTATTTCACTTTTAGGATGCTACTGTGAAGGGTATAGTTTCCCTAATTTCTCTTTCAATGAGCTTGTTGTTTGTGTACAGGAATGCAATTGATTTTTGAATGTTAACTTTGTATCCAGCTATGCTATGAATTTGCTTATTAAATCTAGAAGTTTTTGGTGGAGAAAAAAAAAAAAAACACATCTTTTTTATCCATTCCTCAGTTGATGGGCATTTGGGTAGTTTCCAAGATTTAGCTATAACAAATTGTGCTGCTATAAAACATTGGTACTTTAACTCTGGGCTTGGGCCACTTAGTTCTTCTGCATTGTTCTCATAAGCAGAGTTCACAGACTAGATCCCATGTATAAGGTCTAACTCTCTGGCTAATAAATTTATTTATCAATTGTGTTGCCAAACTCAGGAAGTTCTGCTATGTCCAGTTGTACCTACATTATTCTGTCACCCATGGGCAACAAGGCCAACCAGCTTCTTGCCTTTGGACTACAGATAAAATATTGGTCCTGTGTCCTTCAGACTTTAAAGCAGATATAAAGTTCTTTAAATCTTTCTCCCAAAGCTCAGTTAAGTTTGAGATGAGGAAAAATGACTTCTGTCTTAGTGGTTAAGAGGAGTAACTTGTAGCCCACTGACAATTTCCTAAAAAGGATTCTCCCTACAAAACTCTCGAATTTGACTTTACCATTTGCTTTTTTATACAGATGGGAAGAGAGTGTTGTATTAATATTGGAAGAACAATCTTTTCCCTCTTAATCCTGCAAAGTACTCCACTGCTGGCTCTATAAGAAAGGTACTTCTCACTTACCTGTAGAAACTCCAGGACTCAAAAAGACGTGACTGTATATGTTCTAGTCATTGCAAGCATGGGGCTGGTGCTAGAGTAAGGAAGGGAGGCAGCTAGGCTGCAAAATTTCGGAAGCCGTTCATTCTTGCAGACCTGGAAGTACACAGCTGGCACTCCACCATCAGGTAGTTAGTTTGTCCTTAAATTTTGTACTTTATAAGCTTCATCCTAGTACTCATCTTGAAAGTCAAACAGAAACAAACTACAGTTAATTTAAGAAGAAATAATATTTGAAAAGGCATTTGTCTAGGTAATTTATAGAATCACAAAATGTGTTAGGAGAACAAAGTTGGAGACTGCAGTGAACAGCAAAGCTCAAATCACTCACACATCAGCAACAGCATCCCACGTTCCAGTGTTAGGGAGACACTTCAAAGCTCGGACTGCCGGCCACACTAGACCTAGCGGTATCCTGTTCCATATCATGGTCCCTGTCATTGCCATTCTCAACAGAATCAGTTCATCACTTCACTATCGTCAGAGTCAAGGTCAAGGGCCTGCAATTTGAATCGCACAGTCATATGTCCAAGGTGTAGGAGATTCTATGTGGTGAGTGTGTGCCATTTTTAACTTCTGTGTCAAGGAAAAGCTTAGATTCATTATGATGTAGAGGTTTTCTAAATATATAGGAATTTAGATCAAAAAATGAATTCTAAATGTTAGTCAATCATTAGTCAGTATCCTAAAAGAAGAAAGGTGCTCTAGATTCCTATGAAAGAAACAAAATTAGAAGTTGATAAAAAAGGGGGCTGGAGATTTGGCTCAGTGGCATAGCGCCTGCCTGGCAAGTGCAAGGTCGTAAGTTTGATTCCTGGTACTGGAAGAAAACAAAAACAAAAAAAAAAGAAGTTGATAAAAAAATAAAAGAGAAATCTATTTAAAAATTAGTCAACAGGGGATGTAAGCTCTAACTTAGAGAAGAGAAGGATTTGGCTGTGCAAAGCCTGGCTACAGACAGAGGAAAGAATAAAGGCAAAGCAAGAAGGAGTTTGATAGGTTCTTTTTTTTTTTTTTTTTTTTTTGGTTTTTCTCCAGTACCGGGAACCGAACTCACGACCTTGCACTTGCCAGGCAGGCGCTTTGCCGCTGAGCTAAATCCCCAGCCCCTGATAGGTTCTTGTAACTAATAATAGTTGGTGCATAAAGGAAGGATAAACATCGGGGGTTGGAGATATGGGCAGGAGTCAGATAATGCAGGGTTTTCTAGGCTGTGGTTGGGGCTTTGTATTTTATTCCCAAAACAATGGGAAATCATTGTGAGCTTTTAGTAAAGAAGTAAAATGATTCAATTTCCATTTTTTAATAAAAACATTTTTTGGCAATGTCTGGAGAAGGAATTGATAATGGAAGAGTCATATTAAAGTATCAGTTGGGAGACTGCAGTGATATTCAGGGCTGGGGGAGGGAGAAGCTGGCTCCAAATGAGATAATAGTACAAGTGGAGACAGAAGCTGGCATCGGAGGTGTATATTTGGAAACAGAATTGATGACTTGAGTTTGGTCAGTTAGGAGAAGAGAGGACTTGTGGAGGATTGCTAGGTTTATGTACTGAATAAATGAACGGCTGTAACTTTTGCTAAGGTGAAGTAGAAACCAAGGATGGTAATAAAAGCTGAAGAGTTTTATTTGGGACATGTTGTTTGCCACATTAGGACATCATCAGTTAGGTAAGGCTTTTACTCAAATTGCTAAAGTTCTTCACGGGTTGCAGCAAACCAATTTGCAAACACATTAAGTAAAACCAGTTTGAAATATTTCGGGACTCTTAGACTCTAGAAACATTTCACTGGCTTTTGTCTTTTTCTTTTCCTTATTTAAAAAAAAAGAACCAAATGTTCAAACATACATAAAAGTACAGGAATAAAAATTTACAAGACACCTGTATATCCACCATCCAGATTTAACAAATGTTAACATTTTGCTATATTCACTTCAGATATTTTTTGAAATAAATAACACGGTACACACATGACTCTACTCCCTCACCCTATTCCTCTTAACTCTATGCCATTTATATAAAATTTTAAAGCACTCAAAACAAGCTATGCATTCCTACCTGCACAAATAGTAAAATTATAGAAACAAGTATGTCAGGACATGACAACAGCAGAATTTTTTTCTAATTTACATTAAATGTAATGTAATTCCTACACACTAGGGGCTCCAAGAAATCACACCTCAGTCATTTTGCAGTGTGCGTTTCCCTGTCACTGAAAATATTACAAGAAACCTGCTGCTGTGGCAACTCAGAGACACTGAAGGAAACCTCTAGTTTGTAGCACAGTGGGGTCACATTTGAGATGCCCATTGCCTGAATCATGTAGAAGCCTTCCAAACAGGAAGCGTGCCTTCTCTTTTACCTAATATGACTTGAACCTATATCACAGCCCCCAGTGCCACCATCACTAGTGTTAAGGTCCAGCATCTGTGCATCCTCTGTGTAGCTTATGTTAGTCATCAGTGTAGCATCAGAAGCCCCAGACCTTTGCACTATTACCTGAACACAAGGTGGAAGACCTACCCAACTCCTGGGCCCCCTGTTCCAGGAAATTTAATTCTTGAAGTTAGAATTTTCCCATGCTCCTTCAACTTCCCAAACGTCCAGATATATGGCAAGGTAATTCTCTGCCACTAAGCTGGCACTCTAAAAGTTTCTCAACTTTCTGCTAGGGTAAAGAAAGCTGGCACTCAGAATGGTAAGTTCTGTCAACCTTCAAAGAAAAACACAATATCTCTCCTTTCCAATGAGCGTATAGCCAAGTCAATAAAATGCTACTCATTTCTCAGGCAAGTAATCACATCTCATCTTGTGTAGTTCCCTCCTTGGGCATGGGGCCTGGCCTGGACTCTTTCCAATGAAAGGTGTTTCTAGTATCTTCTTTTCCCTATCACCATTTTTACCCTCCTAACAAATGGCTGGCCTCATGGCACCTTTCTGTCTTCATCATCCACTACTCTTACTTCCTCCACATTTTCTTTTTTACGTCTTTAACTCTCAATTTCAGTCATTTTCTGTTCTCCTCAGAAAAGTTTTGTTTTTTCCTTCTCTTTCCTCTCTTTATTTTATTGACAAACTCAAAATATTACCCAAGGAATAAAAAAAGTGTTCCTACAATTATAACAGAATAAACAAAATAGAAAACAAAACATATTGTAAGTATTAATCCATTTGCCCAGAGGAGAATTTTTTAGCCTCACACAAAGAAATACAAAATGATAGTACTGAGAAAATCCACCTTCAAATTTCTATCAAATCTACCTACATCTATATGCTTATGTTCTTCCTAATTAAGAATGCTTTTTTTAATTAACAGCCGGCAAAAGAAGGTAATTTTGTACTTAATTTTACTATTAAAATATATCCATTTTGCACCAAAAACTTCTACTTAATTCCTTGAAAAGCTTCAGTGCAGGCAACAAAAATAATTTGTATCATCAGTATGGAAATATTTCATTTCTCTGAAATATTTCACTTATTTCTGCATAGCTTTCATTTCAATTATTACAAAATTATCTAAAGGTCTTCCTTTCCTATTACTCTTCTGTTTATAAGGCAAATGGTTACTAAAGACATATTCAAGGTCCCAGAACTATGCAACAAGTTAGACAAAACTCCAATTTTTTTATAGATTATTTCTTTTCCTACTTTCTTATTTTCATGTCCAAAGTTGCTAAATAATAAAAATAGATGTTCTGGTAGACTGAATGCAGAAAAAAGAAGTTTATAACTACTAACATTCCGTCATATCTGAAAGCTTTTTAAAAATAAGATAAATTCACTTTGTTTCTCTCATCCCTAGATATGCATGGCACACAATAGCCACATAATAAATATTTGAGAATGGAAAATTGTACGTCTCAAATACTTTTAGATGTAGCCTTGCCTGAAGGGGAAAAGAGATAATTCACAATCTCTTCGAATCCTGAGATGGTATTTTCTCAGCAGCATGGTGGTATTCCACGTTCCCTTTTTCCCACACTCTCCCAACCTGAAATCCCTAAGAGGCTAAATTCAAGAAGGCAGGACTGGACAAATCAAATACCTCATTAAGAATGCCAGAGAAATATGCCTAAAGATGAAATTATAGCTCTTAGACCAGCACTCAAAACCCTGGAATAAAAGAAAAGAGAGGAGGAGGAGATGGGGGCAAAATTATGCGATTTGACCGTGGTTACTTATCCAGTAAATGTTTCTGAAAGCTACTAACTACTAATTGTGGTAAGAGTTTTTAAGCCAGGAAATGGTGAGCTGCTCTCTCTTTCCCTCACACTCTGTAATTCATGTGCCCTTTGGGGATGGCACTATGTCTTAAATACAATAATATTTTAGAGAAATTTGAATAAGTTAACAGGTATGCCAATTTGGAGCCATAAAAGAGATGCAACTCCAAAGATTTCAAATAATTTAATAAGGCATCACCATTTTTCTAAAGTTTTGAGGTCCCCCTCCCCAGTCTAAAAAGCTCTACCATGTGGCCTAATTCAAGGCTGCAGGCAGGAGAAATTATTGACTTCATTATGCCTGCCTGGTGCTCTCAAGTAAAAGTGCTCAGCACCAGGCGTTCTCATTCTAGGAGGCTCTGTAGAAAGCTTTTGCGCTGACAGATCTCCACTGGCTTCTTAAGAAAAGCAACCAAAAGAAGGAGGTTATGTTCCATTGTGTACGAGGCTCAGAGGTTTGTACTCTCCAACCCGCCTCTTTGTCTTAGAAAAGACCCACAGCGCGGGGCCTACTCACCCTGGAGTCATAATGGCCCTTGGACCACTGAACAACATTCAGGGCTTGCTGAAGAAAGATTAATGTTGATTATTATTGCCATTAATAGTATTACTGTTACTGTTGTTATTATCCATTGCTTACTGGAATGAGCATTCTGTGTGCCTTTGAAACACTCCACTGCTTCCCCTGCAGAGTTTGGAACAGCCAGTTGCTATCTACAAGGGAACAAAGAATCGATGCAAAGCCATCCCTGTTCCTTGTACTTCTTTTGGTACAGCTAGACTTGTGTTTTTCTTTGCTAAGATGAATAAGAAGGCAAGAAAGAACGGCGCATTAGTTAGCATGAGGCTGGCCTTCGTGAGAGAACAACCCTCTGATCTCTGTGGCTTCACTTAATACAAGGTTGTTTCTCACCCAGGAGAAGTCCAGCCTGGATGTTAATAGTGAGCTGATACTATTTGTCCAAGGATTCACCAACTGCCTCAAGTCCTGTGCCTTCCATCTTCCAGCTACCGAGCTCATATTGAAGACTGCCTCCATTGCACCAGCTGAATCGGGGTGGGAGAGATTGTCCATGGGAAGTCTGGAATTTGTACGCACTAACTCTACTCACATTCTGTCAGCCAAACTTCATCATAAAGAAATTTGGGGAGTCAGTACAGTCACCAGTGAAGATGGGGTTGGTGCCTGAGCATTTAGCCTCCAAATATTGACATATGGGTCAAAAATGCACAGTGAACTCTAGGCAACTTTCTCTGGAAGATGACATACATGGAAAGATAGCACAATGGAAGCAAATCAAAGTGCTCTCTCCGGGTTGGGGTTTTTTGTTTTTTTGTTTTTTTTTTTTTTTTTTTTCCCAGTACTCTATTTTTCTTTCCAGAAAAGTCAGTACAAACTCTCCTAAAAGACACAATCCTGACGTAACTTTTTAATTCCTGGCAGTAATAGCACAGATGCAGCATTGGACACAGAACAGGTACTCAGGTCCCAGTTATCTTTTGTCTAGGGCCACTGAATTTCTCCTGAGGAAACAGCTACATGGGTTTTTGCTCTAGTGGAAGAGAGATGTGTTAGCTCTCCCAAATACAGATTTTCTCTATGGCTGTACCACCTTCAACGTGCCCAGTCTTGTCCAAATATAGATTTTCACTCAATTTCCTGCTCATAGTCCCACTCTCACTTCCACCCACCACCATCTTGGTGCATCGGGCTTGGGGTACCAATCAGGTTGCTGCTTTGCTGCGCTCCTCCCAAAGGCAGAAACTCTGAGCCGAGTTGTCTCTCACTTTACCTTGTTAATTCCCACAATTCCATATGCTGTCTCTAGAGTTTGTATTAAGGTTTTTCAACTGACAAAGTCTCCTTTCCCTCTTGTCTTACAAATTTAGAGAATGGTCCTAATTATTTCAGCAGTTTTAAAAATACAGATTTCGGGGCTTAATACTTGAAAATTCAAAGTAAATCCAAATCAGAACTAATGTCTTCCTATTTTATGTTAAGAAGAAAATGTTAATATACAAAACAAAATAGAAAATATAATACAACAAAATCCCATACACTCTCATCTCTCAATTATTTAACCTCTGCCAAGATGTGACAAGACCATACAATTAAGAATTCCCAAAGGAAAACACAGAAGGCTAAAATTGTTAAAAGCAAAAATAAAATATGGGGCACCAACACTCATCTTTCACAATTAATAAGCATAGGATATCAAAGGTACTCTATGTAGACATTTCTCACTTAATGACCAAGCCACTTTCCTGAGACCAGGTGGTTGACTGAATTGGTCATTAAATGAGGAATTATATAGAGCATGTACATTAAAATATTCAGAATGAAGAAGTGGTCAAATGATACTCCAATTTGATTATTTTGCTTTTACTGGCATAATTCTTATATGCAGTACTCTATAATAGAACATAAAACTACAGTACTGTACTATACAATGTGATCAGCAAAAATTACAGTAATGTATAAACAAGGTATATTGTACCAGAAAAGACACTTAGGCTCTATAAACATGGTATACAGAACTGTACAAAGAAACAAGATGGGTTGTAAATCCAAGTGGTGGGTCATAAGTCAGACTAGTCGTTAAACAGGTAGGTCGTTAAATGAGAATATCTGTAATCAAATGTATAATAAAATTTGATATAGATTGCCTATAATTACATAAACAAATTCCTAAAAAGACAGAAACTACTGAAAGTGATTCAAAATAAAGGAGAAAATTTGAATATGCTAATATCAAGAGATAAAATTAGTCAAAAATCTTTCCACAAAGAAAAGCAAAGGGCCAGATTGCTTCACTGGTGAGTTATACCAAATGTTGAAGTTAAATTTGATAACAGTATTTTTTTTTTTTTGAGACAGGGTCTCACTATGTAGTACAGGCTGTCCTTGAACTCACTTATGTAGCCCAGGCTGGCCTCCAATTCATGGTGATACTCCTGCCTCAGCCTCCCAAATGCTGGGATTACAGGCATGCACCACCATGCCTGGCTCTAGTAACAGTGTTGCATTGGTGTCCTTTTTCTTAGATTGATAACAACAATGTTATGTAAGAGAATTTTCTTGTTTGTGGCAAATGCATGAAGAAGCATTGAAGAATAAAAGAATACAACATCCTGAAATGGCTCTGAAAAATATATATGTATGTGTGTGTGGTTGGTATGTGTGAATTGGATAAGTGTGTGTGTGTGTGTGCACGTGTGTGCTGTGTACAGGGAGAAAGACAGAGAGGGAGAGGTAAAGAAATAGAATCATACAACAAACATACCAAAATCCTAACCAGAGAAGCTTATGTAAGGGTTTTTAGACCTTTCTTTCTTCACTCTGTTCTTGACAATAGTACAAGATAAGTTTGAAGTTATTTCCTAGTAAAAGTTTTTTTAAAAAATAATAATACATTTGACCACGTAATACTCTTCCTAGGAATACACTGATTATTGAATATTAGGAAGTTATTAAATAATGTACCATATGAATATAATTAAGGGACGAAGTTATATGATCACCTTCATAGACATGGAAAAGCATTGGACAAGATTAACAGACAATTGTGATAAAATTAACTGAAATTAGAGTCAATAAATAATACTTTAGCACAAAAATGAAGCAATGTAGCAGGTGTGCTGGTGTGTACCTATAGTCCCAGCACTTGAGAGGCTGAAGCAGGAGGATTGCATGAGTTCGAGACCAGCCTGGGCTATGTAATGAGACCCTGTCTCACAACAAAAAGAAGCAATATAGGATTACCAGATCTATCAGAAGTTAAACCCTAAATGTAAACTTTTAGAAATCTACATTTAAAAGACTATAATAAATATGTTGCATAAATAGACAAATAGAAGAAAAGCAACAAAGATTATAAGAATGAAATGTTTTCTAAAAATGGCAATATAAATCAGTGGAATGTTTAATAACTTCTTAGGTTAACTACGAGTCATTTTGAAAATACACAAATATGGAAGTAAATGTGCATCTCATATACACATCGTGCACACATTTATACCAGAATGCTAAATGTAGACTTTGAAACTGTACCAGCACTGGAAGATAATTTTATAGTTTTGGAGTGGGGAAATTCTTCCTATGACTCAACGCTAAAAGTAACTAAAGATAGATAAATTTTATTACATAAAAATTTAAGACATAAAATAAAAACAGCAAGTATAAGAAACAAAGATCTCTGAATAACTGATATCACAATGAAACAATGTCTCTGGTATGCAAAGGACTCCTGAAATCTAAGTAACAGAATGATCAACCAAATAAGTACATGAGAAAAGACATTTTCAGTTTAAAAAGTAAGATACAAAAATACTTCCTTAATCATATGAAAAGATACACAACCTTGTACCTGATCAGGGAAACTAAAACTGTATGAGCTTTCCTGGGCATGGTGGCCCTCAACTATGATCTCAGCTCTCTGGGGGACTGGGGCAAGAAGATCAAAAGTACCATCTTTGTGTTGTTTTATTTTTGTCTTCATTGTTGTTGTTTTCTTAGTTTTTTTCCTTTAAAATTAAAAAATGTATATATAGAAAGAGAAAAAAAAAAAAAAAAAGCTTCAGTTCAGGCTGGGCAACTAAGCTTCTTAGCTAGACCCTGTCTCAAAAAGGCAAAAGGGAGCAGGAGAAGCAGCTCAGCGAGCTGACTGGTTATTTAGTTTGTTACAGAGGTGGAAGAATATGGTCACCTCCTTCTCTCACACATTTTCCCTCGCTCGTATTTTCTCCTTTATTTTGAACATTATTTGTTTGATTTTTTTTTTATCTCAGTTTGCCAATGAATGTCATTATCGTCACTGCTTGTCTCCGCATATTTGCTGATGCTAGACTTTATTCCTGTTTTCCCACAATAGAAGAGTTTTTCTCTTCTTTTCTCTGCCCCCTCGCCTTTGTTGTTGCTTATGTGGATATAACGCAAAAGTCCTCTCTTTTTTGGGCACACAGTCAGCATAGATTCTAAACCAATTCTAGGTCCTCTGTGGTCCTCTCATCTGCGTTCTCACCTTCCGCATTTTCAGTTATCCACAGTTAACATGGCTTGAAAATGCGAAATGGAAAATTACAGAAATAAACAATTGATCAGTGGTAAAATTTGAAGTTATTCTGAGTAGCATGATGAAAGGTTGTCTGTCCTGCTCCACCCCACCCTGTATGTAAATCATCTTTTTTGTCCCAAGTATTCATAGGACATGTCCTACAGTCCTGTTAGCCAGTTAGCAGCTGCTGTGCTTTAAATATGAGGAGTCTCCTAGACTCCTGTGCTGAGGGCTTGACTCTCAAAGCAACAGTTTTCAGAGATGGGGCCTAGAAAAGCGATTGGATGGCAAGAGTTTTAACTTTATTAGTGGGTTAATCCATGGATGAGATCATAATTTGATGGCATTGTGGGGAGGTAATGGGAGCTTAGGACATGGAACCTAGTTATGGGAGTGGATGGTGGGGCCAGGACATAAGGACTACAGGTGGTCCCTCCTGGTTTCCTAGGCTCTCTCTCTCTCTCTCTCTGCCGGCGTCCCTTTTCCCTTCTCTCTCTCTCTCTCTCTGTCTCTGTGTGTCTCTCTCTCTCTTTCTCTGTCTCTCTCTGCTTCCTGCCTTGTCATGAGACAGCTTTCCTTCACAGTGTCCTTCCGCCATGATAGTTCTGCCTCATCACAGCCCTAAAAGCAATAGTCAGCTGACCAGGCACTTACACCTCCAAAACCCTGAGCCAAAATATATCCTCCTTTAAGTCAATTCTCTCAAGTACTTGCTCACAGCTATTGAAAGCTACCTACCCCAGTAGCCATCTCTGGTACCAGACCAACTGTCACGGGAGCACAGCGTTTGTATTCAAGAAACCCTTATTTTCCTTACCAGTGGCTTGAAAGCATAAGAATAGTGATTCTGGCAGTTTGGATATACCAGAAAAAGTCATGTAGTGTTTCTTTAGAGGTAAAAGTTCTCAATAAAGAAAAAAAATATATGCCGGCGTTGCTAAAATTCATACATTATAATTTTTAATACTTTATCATGCTTAACTTATAAAGTAGCACATATATTTATGTATAGGAGAAATCATATATAAAGGGCTTTTTACTATCTGTAGTTTCAGGAATTTACATGGGTCTTAGAATGAATTGTATGTGGGTAAGGGTGTTACTTTCTTATGAATATCATTAGATTATTAGAATGTTAACAACGTGGCTATGTTTTATAAAGTCTTACCAGGAATTCTATCTGTACTGAAATAAGTACCTGTTTAGCCATTTTATTCTGAATGTGATGAAAATTTTTTCAGCAAAGATCAAGTGGACATGATTTAATACTGGTTGATTCTATTATAATGGGTAATCAAACTGACAAGCACTCAAACCTTTCCTTTTTCTGACTGCCCACCGACATCACCATCATCTTCCTATAAGCTTCTCTCAACATTCATCTCATTCACTGTTAGTAGCATTTTTCAAACATATAACCATAAAATATTTGTATAGATGCTATCTCCAAAAAATAGAGATAGCTGCAAGTCCTCATTTATTTTTCATAGCATATCTGAAAAATAGAAAAGAAGAAAATACAGGAGACAAATGCAACCAGATCATGCTAGCCATTCATGGAACCACCCAAAATATATATTGCAATCATTTCATATTTGACATAATGATACTGTGATTCCACAGTCACCTCTTTAATTTTTGTAAGCCTATTCAAATCCTGAAACATTTCAAACTCCATTAAAAAAACAAAAAAAACTGTCGCTACTGACTGAGTTTTAGAATTCAGAATGAAGAAATGCCCAGGAAGATTATAATGACTGTTCTTTGAAAGGTTCAAAATAACCAGGAAAGAGTTCATAATTGGACAACATGGAGCAGGTATGCTATTCCCATTATCTAGGTCTAAAAGAGCACAAACAAGCACAGCATTCTTATCTTCTACATCTGGATAAAGCCTCAGAAAATGTTTTAGCTAAAGACTACAACTAACTGCTTCCAATTAATTGGATTTAGCACTCATCATAAAATTTACTTCCAATAACTGCTTCAAATTTTTATTTACCTATTTGATTCAATTTTTAAAAAAGTTTGGTACTTCTATTTCTAGATATAGGGAAAGTAAGGGTACAGGCTAGGTAAGTTGGCTGAAATTTCTGCAGAAGACAATCAAAATATGATAAATGAACACAGAAAAGCAACCATGATCTGGTAAGAGAATGTGAAAATTTCACAACCTAGGGTTATTTCCTGGACAGAAGACAACACTCAGAGCCTGCCCAGGAGGAAAAATCAACAAAGAGTTTGAAGCTGGGCGCACATACAGTCCCATCTACTCAGGAAGGTAAGGCAGAAAGTCTGCAAGTTCAACACCAGCCTGGTCAATCTAGTGAGACCCTACCTCACAATGAAGTTTTTTAAAAGGGTTAGGGATATAGTTCAGTGGTGGGATGGCCCTAGGTTCAATATCCAGTACCCCAAAGGGCAGAGTTTGGGGTGGATACTCACTAAATTCACAAAGGCTTACACACCTGATCTAACAAAACTCCATCTATGTCAAAGCATCTAAAAATATTACCCGTTTTAAGTCTTGCTGCTAGGTGGAGAGGGGAAATATGTTTCCTGAGAATTCATAATCCTGAATCAGCTGCCAAGACTTTATGCCTGATTTCCTGCTACCAGGAAAGAGCTTAAGTGAAGACTCAGTTTAAAGTGGTCTTAGAGTGGTAATAGCTCCAAGCACCTCACAAAAATGAATATAAGTTGTCTATACAAACACTGTTTTCACCCAAGGCCTTAAGAATTTCCAAAGATGAAGTTCTAAGGAAAATGAACAGTTTTTCATCAAGAATTACTAAATTCACAAGGAAATTAGGCACCATGACATAAGAAAAACTAGTGTAGGATCAACACAAAATATGCATTAAATATATTTTATAAGGTTTGAGAATTAAAAGAGGCTTGAATATATAATGCCAATTAGATTGGTAAAGAACCAAACAGAACTTTAACAAATTACAAGTAAAACTGAAATGTGTTCTGAATGGATACATTTAATAGATCAAATAGATCCAGCAGGAATGAAAAAGGGGAAAAAATAGAAGACAGGGAAAAATTTGTTATCCAGATGCGAACCAAAGAGTTCTAGGAAAAAAATTATCCTGAAGCGAAGGTCCAGATATGATAATGACTGAAAACCTTCCAAAATTTGCTTGCAAATGAACCCCCCAGAAACTCAGAAGAAAAGGGGAAATCCATGCTTTAGCACCGTACCACAAGAAGATAGGAAAAGCAATCGAACAGGAAAGATGCATCATCATCTCAAGATCTAAAGAAGCTAAGGGAATTTTTTTTTCAACTTATGGAAACAATATAAACATCAACCCAAAATTTTATACCAAGCAAAAAATGTCTTTCAAAATTAATGTAAAATCAGAGCATTTTGTGACCCATGTGAAAGAAAATTCTATTCTACTTTGAATAGACAGAAAATCATCCCAAAGAGAAAGTCAGAAATGAGAGGGAATGAAGGATCTAAAGAAATCTAAAAAAAATTAACTATATAAAACAATATAAAATGTGATATGTAGCACATAAATCAGTAATTATGTTGGAACTGGAATTATAATGTTCTAAGTTTCTTTTAAAATTTTTATTACTACCTCTTTGCAGTACTTAGCGGTCACATTCATTGTGGGGAGTTGGTGCACATACACAGCACATCTTCATCGTTCATAGTTCCCTTTTGCCTCCTGGCGCCCTCTATCTCTAGATCCCTTTCCAGTTGGAAAAGATATTGTTCAGGAGTTTAGGAATATTAATTAACATTAAATTGCATAATTTTGCATGTCAGAATTTTTAACATTGTGCCAAATGAACAGGAGTAGTTTACACAACTTCCAAATTAGTACAGATAAAAAATATAATCAATCAATTCAAAGTAAAGTAAGAAAATAAAATATAAAATCAAACAATAGGAGATAAGGGAAATACAGTTTATAATTCAACATACCAATAATTATAAGTGTAAATGAGCTGTTTCAGTTGAAGTTAAGTATTTTTAAATAAGTTTTTGTGTTATTTACCATGTTCATTTAAAATATAAAGTTATAAAAATTGTGCAAGTAAAAGAGAAGAAAGATAGCAATTCTCAAAAGAGTAAGATTACATAGGCATACTAACATCTCATAAAATTCTAGACCAAAAAGCATTATTAGATTTAAGAAAGGTCACATATTGATACTAAAAACATTCTATTCACCAGTGAGGGGTAGGATGTTAAAACCAAAAGCACCCAATAACAGTCTCAAGTTACAGCAATAAAATATCACTAGGGAAAAAAATCTACCTTCGTAAAGGAATTGATCATACTTCAGTAAGTAATTGGTAGGAGATATACATTACATATATCTAATGTATAAGTATATTATATATATAATGTATATAATGTGATATGCCTGATGAAATTTCTGCAATCAACCACAACATGTTTTACTCTACATGATCTTTTCAAATGTGATCACACATTGAATCATAAAGCACATATCAACAAAACTCAAGGATCAAAGTAACAGAGAATACATTCTCTTATCATTATATAATTAATCTAGAAAACACTAATCAAAATATAACTACAAAACCCTGATAAATTGGAAAGTAAAGGACCATACTTCTAAGTCACCCAATGCTCAAACATAAAAGCACACTATAAATTAAAAATTTAAAGTGAAGAATTTACTTCCTTTTTTTTTCCTTTGGTACAGGGAACTGAACTGAGGACCTGAGCTTGCCAGGCAGGAGGTTGTGCCACTGAGGTATATCCCCTGCTAAAGTGAAGTATTTAAAAGCACCTACTTTTTGAAACCTATGGAATGAGGCAAAAGTAGTACTGAGAGCATCATGTATTGTTTCACTTTGGGAAATATAAAAGTTGCAGATTAACGAATTGGTATTTATCTCAAGAATTTGATAAAACTGAAAGAAAAAATTAAAGAGTGCTGGATAATAAAACAGAAAATAATTTTATTATTGCATAAATTAAAGAAATCCAAGTCACTATTTGTCAATATTTATACACTTTCAAAGTCTCTCTTCAGGTTTATTAATAAAAAGAAGTTGCAAATAAACACTGCCAGAAATGAAGAGAAAACTATAACTACACAGACGGTGAATATTAAAGAGAGAACCTAAGAAGGCAGTTTAAAGCAGAGGTTAAACTCCTAGGACAAAGATTGGGAGAATTAGAAAATCTGAGTAGCCTTATACTCAAAGGAACTGAATAGATAGTTTAAAGTATAAAGTAAATGCAGCACCAGGGTTGTTTTTTATTGATTCATAGTGTCATGTAAAACTCAAGCATTTCATGTGTACAGTTCAGTGACCTCTGACAAGCACATACAATCATGAGGTCCTTGCCACCATTAATCCATATAGGACAACTCCATAATTTCCAAAATTCCCTTACTATTCTAGTCCACTCTTTTCTCCCTACTCTAGCTCCTAGCAACTGCATACTTGATTTATGAACTTAAAACTTGGGAGTTTTTTTCAGAAATTCATATGGTATATATGCTATTTGCCTGACTTTTAGCCATTCAGCATAAAAGTTTAGAGAGTCTTCCATATTGTGGCTATCAGTGGTCCATTTCTTTTTTATGCTGAGTTTGCCACTGTAAGGTTGCACAATTTGTGTATTCACGCACTAGTAGATGAACAATTGGATTATTTCCAGTTCTTTAGCAATTATGAATAAAGCTTCAATAAACATTCTTAGATAGATCTTTCTGTAGACATATGTTTTCATTTCTCTTGGGTAAATAATTTAGAGTGAGGTTGCTGGGTTATATGGGAATCCTATGCTTAACTTTGTAGGAAATTGCCAAAGTGTTCTCAAAGTGGTTATATTAATTTTCATTTCCAGTAACCATTTGCATTGCTCCACATCTTCACCAGTACTTGATATGTCATGGAAAAAATACCTATTCTAATGAGTATGTAGTGGTCAGGTTCATATAATTTTATTGGTGAATTCTACTAAATAGTAAAGGCATAAATATTTCAATGAGATACAAAATATTCTAGACAAGAAAGAAATGAAAATACACTCTTCCATCCATTTTATGAGGATGAAATGACTTTGATACCCAAACAAAGACAAAACAAAAAATTGCATCCCAAACTCATTCATGATGTAAGTGAAAATACTCTATTTAACCATTTTGGTTAGTGGAACTCTGTATCATCTCTAATGTTTTGTCTAATAATTATTTTGTTATTCTCTTTAATGGTTTGAACAACCTTCCATTCTTACACCTGGTAATTTGAGCAACATAGTTCAAGATAACAATATGTAATATAACAACCTCTGTTAATTTGCATTATTTTGTCTTGAAACCCTGTATCAACTCTGTATTTAAACGTTCTTGCTTTGGTTTATGTTTGTGATGCTGGCATGCTGCTATTGTTCTTTTTTTCTCATTTATTACACTCTTTAAAATAGAATTAAAAAAATATGAGATATCAAATCCAACAATATACTAAAATATAAAATCCAAGACCAAGTTAAGATTATCTCAAGCTAAAAAAGATTTTTTAATATTGGAAAATCGGTTGTGTAAATTAATACAGCAATCAAATTTAAAAATGTAATAAATATATCAATAAATCCAGGGAAACTCTTGCTAAAGTTAGCATTAATTATATTTAGAAATCACATTTTAAGTAAACTCTTACTAGAAATAATCTTTATTCTTAAGTGAATAAGGATATGCTCCAATAAAATACAAGATTCATCTTGCTTAATGGTGGACCGTTGCAGACAGTCTCCTTAAAACTAAAAAACAGACAAATAGTGTAGACTTCCCTTCCACTGTGTGTGTCATTGTTCTGGGGTCCTACCTAGTAAAGGCAAATGGGAAGAAAGTAAAGAGCATTTGGGGAAATTTTAATTGATGTGGTAGTGTGCAGATAGAATGCTTATCTGTCACTGCCCAAGACTTCATACAAAAAGAATGGGTACTCATGGAGGTTTCTGACACCCGTAATCATACCATAGTGAAACAGTGATGAGTGACAGATGATGCTAACTTGTGGGTTTCGCTGTCCCTTACTATACCCCTGTAACTAGTGCAGCCTGACCTGACTGCACCTTACTCATTATGAGGCATTGAACAAGTTGCTGGATAGAATTCACAGATCAAAACATACAGGCAGCTTTAGAAGACACAGAGAAAATTTTATACTTAAAGGAGGCAATCAAGAATTTTTTGTTGTTGTTAGTAAACACCAACGAACTCCGGGGAAATAAAGCAAAATCCATACTGAGAAACAGAGCATCTGAATACATTATACTGTTGCCATTCTTTTGTGGGTACTTTGCTATTCCTGAGGTCTTCAAAAGCTTTGAAGTCCAAGTAAGTTTACAGAGTCTTTTAAAATCACCATTTATTTAGCATAACAGGGAAAATGTTTCTTTGCCAATTTAGTTTCAGTAGCCATGTTAGGATATTTTGAAGATTCTCCATTTCTAAAGTGACTAGAACCAGAATCTAGGATTCCAGGGTGTGACAAGTATGCAAATGGTTATAAGGACAATCCACTATTGTTACAAAGATAGGCCTTTTGGGCTTCCTATATGTGTACTTATAGTCATTTTGATATATATAATAGCATCCAAGAAGAAACATTTGTTTATTCAACAAGTGTAGATTGAATACCTCCTACCTGCCCTGAGAATGCAGGTGTGTGCTAAGTAGACAAAAGTCATTGTCCTCAGAGAACTTACTTCTTAATTAGGAAGGTAGACTCTAAGAAAATACATAAGAAAAATATTTTTAAAAATCAGTCAATCATGATGAAGTGTATAGCATAATTGGGAGATAGGTGTACTCCTGTAGGGATTAGGTTTGTTTATTAGATCTTGTCTTGGATTAAAGGTGCTTTTTGCATCTCCTTCAGCTTTGTGACAGGAAACTACTATCAGAAATATAAACAAGAAAATCATTTATGAGGCCAAAATGCAGACACTAAGACTGAAGTCTTAGCATCTATACATGGAGACACATGTGTCTGTACACAAGATTCTCTGTAAAGCAGACATGTTTTGCATTTTCCCAGAAGCAGATTTTGAGATGAGGATTCAAGTAATAATTTATTAGAGAAATAATTCCAGGAGGGCCCTAAAGAGAATGAGACAATAAGACGAACGTAGGAAGCCCATAGAGGGTTATAGGACAAGTTCACAAAGGGCCATCTGATGCTTGGTTCCACTGGAAAACTCTGGGATCCAATAGGAAACATATACTCAGAGTTATGTCAACCAATGAGCAAAGGAGTTGAGCTACTTATCCACCAACTCCTATAAGTCATAAGTTAATTAATGAATGAATGAATACCCAAATTCTTCTGGTTACTGCACATTCCAATGGTATAGGCCCTGCCAAAGAAAGGACTTAGAAAAATTGTTGCACATGTTGACTGTCAGATAGAGAACTCAGAATGTGTTTAGGGGATATGAGTAACCACAGTAATGTATATACTACTCAAGAGAAAGGACTACAGGGTTAAAACATTGGTCACCCTGATTATTCAACTGGACATATACAAATAGGTGCAGAATAACCGCTATGCTCTAGACAATTAGAAATACAATGTCACCCCAGAACTCACTGAGGTAGTAGTGCACAAATAAATGACCTCAGAAATAAATAGCCACAAAAGAGGGATAAGAAGAAGTACTGGCTTTTAGCCTTAGAGAATTAGAGAGAAAGTAATGGCTTCCAGCCTTAGAGAAGCAGAGAAAGTGTCCATGAAAATAGTTTACTGAAAGAAGTAATATGAGTAGGAGTTTTGGGTTAAAGAGAAAATGGGAAGTAGGCAAAGAGCAATTTCTTTTCCCAGCCCATGAGATAGAACATGGTACTGATCTAGGGAAATTATGAAAATATAACACAGTTTTGTTTTCTGTTTTCATTTTTAATAATAATAGTGATAAAGGATTCATTTTATCTGATTCCCATGGTCATCTAAAATTTTTCTACCTGTGAAGAATTAGTCATTTGTCACCTTTAACAGACCAGCAAAAAATAAACATGGACACGTAGTGCCTTTCCCAGTATCTACAATTCTTTCCAGCTCATAGCTATTTTTGATATGCCATTTCCTCTACTTGGTGGGACAGTCCCTGGACTTTATGCTTTTCTGCCACTTTATCTACTAACATCACTGACATTCTGTCTTCCACCAGTATAGTCTCGATCATTATTTCCTGGGCAATCTTTGATCCAGCTCACTTACTTCACTTATGATATAGCTCTATATAAAGTGAAGACTCTTTGCAGTACCCCAAATTCCTGCCTACCCTGTTTTCCCCTTCAAATAATGTAGGTTTTCTTTAAAAGTAAAGACAGAAGTGGGGTATATTCTTGCAAATGACAAACTTTAGCATCTTACAGAATATAAAATGACTTCTCAGAAAACTCCATTAATAGAAGTGAAAGATAAGAGGTATAAATACTCTAGTGCTCACTAAATCTAAGATCAGCACAGCAGTTCTCTAGCATCCCTGTGCTAGTGACTGCCCTGAACTAGGTCCTCAGGTATGTATTTCAGTTGATGAAATAGATGGAAATTGCTCCTCCATGGGGATAGTGACTTCCAACCTCCATTCAGGAGCAAATTCACCCAGTAAGTATCAGTGCTACTCAAGAAGCCTAATCATTTAAATTCCTTTTAACTATTATAAGGAAAATGAAATTTTAAGTATAAATGGTAAAACTACCAGAGTATTTTCAGTATTTGGATAGCTTTCAATCTGATTTATTAAAATATTACTACTAACTCTGGTTCTTAAAGTTTTATGTGACTTTTCATGTCTCATCTTAATAACTATAGCCCATGTATCATGTAATTATAATTTCTGTTTGTTTGATTTTTAGTCTAATAATAAAATCCACAATCAATAACACATCTTTTATCTATAATCTGAGTGTAATGTTAAATATAGTAATCATCCTTATAATAATTTTAACTGTTAATTTGTTTAGTTTTATTTATGTTTTTAAGGCATATTAGTAAAATTAACCTTGAATCCTACTATATACTTTTAAACTTAAAGTTTACCAAAAATGATTGATATAAAGCAGAATATGGATGGATATAGAAATGCTATGGGCATAAATGGTCTTTTGAAGGGCCTTGTTATCACAAGATCCAGGATCTGTGGGAGGAAACAAATGCAGTACATAATCCTAAAATTTGGGGACTTCTCTCCTACAAAGCATACCTGCCTATCCAGTACTATCTTAACCTGGGCAAACCTGGAAAAGGGTCAGCATAGAGATTAATGAATCTAGTTACTTAGATTACATTACAGAACATGGAAGCCCATGGCTTTGCCATTTCTCAGAGCTCTGAAAGATCTAAATTGTCTGTGCATTCTACAATAGAAACTACACTTGCTTCCAGGCAATCATGAGCTTCTTTGGACATACTCTCTTGGCCTCTCAGGTTTACTCTCCAGTCCCCTCTTCTCAGCCCTGTGCCCTAGGAGCCATTTGATATAGACTTTATCAACTGATACTCTTGACCTCTGGCTTCTAGTTGCACATGACCAATAAGGAGGCACCACTGACAGAGTAGAGAGCAGGACAGGAAGCCAGAGTCCCTTGACTTATGCATCACCACAAGTTTCTGCCTCCCTTTTTGTAAAGCTGTAGATCCTTTCATGTAGATCTCTTCCATAACCTCAGTTGGTCTTTCCTTTGTCCTCTGCTCATCCCTAAAGATCCAACGATGGCACGATCTCCTTGATATTGCTAGCCCTTGAGTTCTCTACCCTTTATTGGTTTCATTTAAACCTACCCTAAAGAATCTTTATTAAAAAATGCTTCTCAATTACCAGGATTGGCTGTGCTTTTTCTGTCCGTTTGTTTGTTTGTTTGTTTCATTGGTTGCTTGGTTGGTTGGTTCGTTGGTTTTTTGAGACAGAGTCTCACGATACAGTTCAAGCTGGACTTGAACTCACTAGCACAGGTTGGCCTCAAACTCAAGGTGATCCACCTGCCTCAGCCTTGCAAGTGCTAGGATTACAGACGTGGGCCACCATGGCTGGCTTGACCGTGCTATTTGTTTCATAGCAGACATGGACTGAAATATGTCTGGTTCTGTTCTTCAAAGGGGAACAGATGTCTTCTCTAATGTCTCAGCCTTCGACCCAGAAGTAATACATTACATATACACGTACGTGGTTGTGATTGCGAATAGGTCAGCATAAGCCCCCTAACTTTCCATTGTGAGCCCATATTTTATTCTCAGAAATTGTGCTTTCATTTGGCAAAGAAGCATCCCACTCCCTAATCCGCATTTTCTTTGCTTTTATAGTTCACAAAGTTGTCAGCCCCTCACCAAAAGAGATAATATGCTTTTCAAGGTAACACTGAGATCCAAAACTGAAGAGATTTTCAGCAGCGAATTAATATTCACTGCCCATAATCAGTTCAATTTCTTATAATAATTTAGCACCACATATGGTAGTTATGAATAAGCATTGATAAAATTTCCCTAATCCTTTTCACATGGGCCAGAAGAAAAAAAGATTTTGAAGACTTGAGTAAGCCAATCAAGATAAATATTAATAGTTTCAAACATGGGTTCAAAACTTTAACCAATAGAAATTTGGGGCTGGAAATTCACTTTGTTGAAAACTTATAGAAGTATTTATTAGTAATATTGCCAAGAATTACATACGATTATATTATTGCCAAGAATTCAAAGGTTTCTTGGTGAAGAGTGAAATATCTAGAAAAGCATGATGTTTAATCACATAGAACTTTCATTCTAAAATCATAAATCAAATAAGCCATTTTCTCATGTCTCTTTATTCTTTCTTATTATGAAGAGTGAGCTGGTAGGCAGAGAACAAATAACTGACGTGTATCCACAGGTATCTTCAATTCTTCAGCATTTGTAAAAAATTTCTCTCCCACTAATGTACACAATGATGATGAAAACATCTACTCTCCTGCTTAAAAATGCATTTAAACTGTATAACTTAAAAATCCCAAGACAGAAATCTCTATGAGAAATTGTGCTGTAGCAATTATTACTACTGGTCAAAAGGATCCCTCTAGATCTTTGACTAAAACATAGCAAGACAAAACTGCAATACTGTTGTTTTTGTCCTAAGGATTCAGAATTTATTTTTAACTGTACATTTAATTTTAAAAAGGAAACCTTTGAACTATTGTCTGCCAGATTTATGTGCTGTAGAGTTCAATGCCTTGGGACTGTACATTCATATGAGGATATATATATATTTTCTAAACTAAGAATCACGGGCACAAGAAAAAGAGAAAATAGAGCATCTGATAGGGCACAATTTATAGTTTTTGGAGTAATGAAGATGTCTCTAATGTCAAGCTACTTTCCTGTTACAGTGAAGGAAGAGGACTATTCTGTTTAGTAAGCACTAGGAATACCTATCCCATGACAGGAAGTAGAATGAAAGAGCCTTTATTTTTCTGTATCTTCAAAAATAAAGCATAAACCAAGAATACTGTATCCCAAGAACAATAAAGATCTTACTGCCTTCCAGCATAGGGTTTGGGAGAAGGACAGGGAAGGGGTCAACCAGATGATCTTTCAGAATGCTTACCGTGCTGGAATCAAATGTATTCTAAATGTATCATAAGTTCCATTTCACAAACATACAAATGCACAAAAGAGATAAAAATGCCAGTTGTTATCTTTTTTCCTAAAGCTTTAGTTTTGTTTCAGACCTTATTTTGGAAGAGGAAAAAAAATCACAGATGAATCACTGCAAATTATGATACCAGTCATGGATCTTATCAAAATTGGCGACTCATCCATTTTCAGCAGTTTTGCTAGCCGTGGAAAAAAATGCGGCTTGTTTTTCTCCCTCCTCCAAAGGCCAAAGGAACATGATTGCATCTTTTCTCCAAACTACAAAAAAAGACTGACCATTTTTATTGCTTTGTACATTTTAATGCTTAATTTATATGAAGAAAATTGTCCAAGTCCATTTTGGAGTCAGTTTTTTCAATAAATAAATCAAAAGACAAATGTTTGCAGTTTGATTTTCTGGCTTTGAAGCAATAATATTTAATATGATTATTATCAATATTTATTCCAAATTATTATCACTACTATGTATTTAAAGTTAAGTTTCATTCCGATTCACAGAATAACAATTTTAGATAGTAGCAACAGCATTGAACTGAGTCAACAACATACATGTATTCATCTTTGCTATTTATTACTGTGTGACCTTAAGTTTGTCATTTACCTCATTCAGTTATAATTGCCATGTCACTGATAATATTAAAAACAATATTAAAGTTACTTTCCAAGAGTATTGTAAAAATCAAGTAAAATAATTTAGCAAAATTATTTAAAATTGCAGACAATGGTGCAACTAATACTTATCCTAATTGTTATTCCCTTATTATTTGTTCTGAATAATTTTGTACTCCACAAAGCATTAGAATTTTATTCATATTTTCAGGTTGGGACTTACACTTAATTTTACAATTTTTGTAGACTTTTGAATTTGTAGTTGTCTAGTTCTGCATATATAAATAATGGTTCTTTTTAAATATTTTATTTTATTCTTATTAACCTATATTCATTCTACATTTTAATGGAGTTTGGTGTGATATCCATTTTTCCAAATCCAACCTCCCTTTATTTACCTTTACTGCCTCTACGCTTTAGTAATCAATGTTCTGTATTCACATTGACATTTTTGGGCTTATATATATAAAAGGGAGCATATAGTACTCATCTTCCTGTCTGTGGCTTATGTCACTTAACTCAATGATCTCTAGTTTCATCCATTTTGTTGCAAAAGACAGAACTTCATTCTTCTTTATGATTGGATCATATTCCATTATGTCTCTCTACCATGTTTTCTTTATTCATTTACCCACTGATGGACATCTGCATTGACCCCATAAATTGGCTACTGTGAAAAATGTCACAATAAACATGGTGTAGCAACTATTGTTTTGGTATGCTGGCTTCACTTCCTTTGGATCTATATCCAGGAGTGGCATAGCTGGACCAGACGGCAAATCTGTGTTTAGCTGTTTGGGAACTTCCATAATGGCTATACTAATTTACATTCTGAATAACAAGGTATTGAACAATTTTTTTCTTCACATCCTCACCATTTTCTTTTCATGTGTTGGTGATAGCCATTCTAACGGCAATGACAATGTCTCATTACAGTTTTAATTTTCATTTCCTTGATGGTTTTTGTTATTGAGAACTTTTTCATATATTTTCTCTCCATTTGTATCTTGTCTTTTGAGAAGTGTCTATCTAGATCATTTGTCCATTTTTAAATTCAATTATGTGTCCAGTTGTTTTGTTGTAATTGCTGTTAAGTTTGCTGAGCTCCTTTTGCATTCTGGATATTAGTCTTTTGTCAAAGGAATAGCTGGCAAATATTTTCTTCTATTCTACAGTAGTCTTTTCATGCTGTTGATTTTTTTCTGTGCAGGATCTTTTTACTTTGAAATAATCTCATTTGTCTATTTTGATTCTGCTTCCTATAGTTTTTGGATCACATATTTTTAAAAAGTCATTGAAATGCTTCCCTTAGGTATTCTCCTAGCAGTTTTATACTTTTAGGTCTTATATCTAGGTTTTAGACCTACTTTGAGTTTACTCTTGTACAGTGTGAGAATAGGGGTCATTTCAATCTTCTTCATGTGGTATTTTCATAGCACAGTTTTCAAACAGGCAATCCTTTTTCCAGTATATGGTTTTGAAGTCTTGGTTAAAATCAGTTAGCTGTAGATAGGCAGGTTTATTTCTGGGATTTCTATGCTGTCATATTGGTGTATGTGTGTGTTCTTATGCCAAATGCTATGCTGTTTTGTTTTCTGTGGCTCTGTAGTATGTTTTAAATCAGATATTATGCGACCTTTGGCATTACTGTTTTTATTAAAGAGTTCTTTGGCTATTTGGGGTCTTTTGTGTTTCCATATGGGTTTCAGGGTTGCTTTTTCTATCTCTATGTAGAATGTCATTAACATTTTAATCAGCATTGAACAGAGTCTACAAATCACTCTGGGTATCATGGACATTTGAGCAATATTAATTCTTCCAGTCCATGAACATGGGGGATCTTTTCTAGAATTTTCTTTCCTTCTCTAATTTTTGGGCTATTGTAAAAAAATTTCTCAATAATATGGCTAGCTAATATAGAGCCAGTATTAACATTAAAGCAGTTAATTACTCAGGTAGCATGTGGATTGCTATAGTTTATTCAGCACATTTAAATGTCCATGACTGGGGGTTTGTTCAAGCATACAATATAGAAATGTTCTCTTATAATTAAAATCTCACACAGAAGTACTCCAATTGTGATGGAAAAAAAAAAAAAGACAGAACAACTGTTAACTCAATTCTACCAATGCTTAACTGCTTTCCATTCAGCAAAGTGAACGTTTTCTAAGTTTACCTGAGTCTCTATGATGGAGAATATTTGGGGTTATTGAGTTCACTGAGAAGAGATAAACTGGGAGATGTTATTGCCGTAGACAGAGCTATAGAGTGATTAAAAGTTTGCAAATATGGTGGACGGTGTCATAAAGCACTAGTTCCCAATGTAAAAACACAGTGAGAAGGTTTCTTTTGATTTCTTAAAATCATTATGGTAACCTGAAATTTTAATAAATTTCCTTGAATTTAAGCAGCCTGGGGAATTACTGGTTTTGAATTACTGGCAATAGTGAACAGGGTTAAATACAGTTTCAGAATGAAAATCAGTTTTATTTTGTCAGGAAGTGAGTGAGAAAAGAGCTGCAAAGGCAAGAAAAAGAAAGAGAAGAGATCACTGGGGTTGCTACCAAAAAGTGCAGCATGAATTCAGAGATGACAGAGCAGGTAAAGATTAGCACTGTGGCTACCAGCATAGTGCCTGTAGCTGCGGCGATGGTGGGGGAGGGATACAAATGTGAAGCAAATTCATGGTCACACACTTTATTGCTTGAGGTCTAAATGAGCTACACCCTTTTCTCTCGTTCCTTTTTAACGTCTTTATTAGAAATAGTTGAAGGGCTAACAACGCCAAAATTCATGGTTCTTTCCTCCTTGCAGAAAACTTTGCTGTAATTCAGTTTTAGCAAAAATTAATGCCTGTGGATGGCCCTGCCTGCAATGCTGAATTGTGGTCCTCAACACATTCCAATATAACTTTTCTTGCTTCTATTTTTATGAAACACATGCTCACTCTCTAACCAATGCTCCCATCTTCCCTCTGGCTCACTAGAAGGTTTATGGAGAAGGCTTTACAGTTTTTACTGACCACAATTCAGATATTTTGTCCAACAATCAGATTTGAGAGGTTTGTATGGCTGAAATGTTCCAGTTTGGAGTGTGGAAATAAAAATCTGGCAATCAAGACACTGTGCCATTAATAGAATGCCATTATTCAATTCACTTAATTTTTTAAAGGTTTTTTTCTTTTTCTTTTTTTATTTTAAAGAGCATAAAAAAGTAAAAACAATGTGGAATTTCAAAACAAGATGATAGGAAATTAACAATGGTTATTGCATTGCACATTGCTGTGTCCAAAGTAGTTGTTCACATTACCAGATATAGGCATGCAGAGTAAAAAATTTTTTTCAGTTTTTAAACTTCGTATCTTTTATCTGCTAATAGGTATAAGCCCCAAATCTACAGAGTCTTTGGAGAATTAACTGAGCTATTATAAGTACTTTTCAACAAAAAATATACTAGACTAAATGTTGGCTTGCTGTACCCCTCCCCACTACACTTACCTACTGATAAGAAGAACAACATCTAAAAAACCGTGAGCAAAAGAAAACCCGAGTTTTACCAAAAAAAAAAAAAAAAATGCACAAAAAAAGGAAGCACCTAAAGATAGAAGTCACAAACACTCACAATGAACTTGAATAAAATTAAAGACTTTAAAGATAAATAAGCTTGTTTAAAACCCCAGCTGCATGTTTACTGGTTCCATAAACTTTCTTGATTCTTAACCTAAGCCTCAGTCACATCTGTAAAAGGAAAACAGCAGCTTATAGCTCCTGGAATTTCTTTGCGCTTTAGGTGAGATCATTTATTCAATCTCTTAGTTCATTTGTGCAGTAAAATATTTTTAGTAACTATTGTCACAGGCAGTTGGGACTGTACCCGTGAACAAAACAGAAATCTTTGCTGTGTGGAAGTTTAGATGTGGTGAGAGAAGACAGATGTTAAATAATAACTGTAAAAATAATAATGTATATAAAATGCCAAAAAATTATGAATGCTACAGGAAAAAGAAGTAAGAAATTTAGGAATCTGCCAGGAAATTTTGTGGCTTGGAGGGAAAGGATCATGTATTACAGTGTTTCATGGGATGATCAGGGTAGGGTCCACTGAGAGTGTTACTTGAGCAGAAGCTTAAAGAGAGTTAATAAATCTGTCAAGCAGTACAGGGACAAGAGGCGCGATGCAGGGATAAAGAACAGTTAAGTAAAGGCCTAAACAGCAAGGAGGCTGGTCTGGTTGAAAAGAAGTAAGCAATGGAGAAACTGATAAGAGAACTGCAAGAAGAGCAATAGGGTCCCACAGGATTTACGCCATCAGGACTTTGTTATGATAAAGGAAGTGTAAAGTTTTCTTTAAAAAAGAGTGAAATGATTTGATTAATGCTTTTGAAGGAATCATTCGGTTGATGTGTTAAGATTTTTCTACTGTGAGGAGGTAAGACAATATAGCAAAACAGCTAGTTAGGAGGCAGATTGTAGGAGAGAAAAAGGAAAGCAAGGATAATTGTGGAGTGGTGAGAAGTTGCACAAATGAAGATCAAAGTTGAAAGTAATGTCCACAAAATTTCCTAATGAACTGAAGATGACATGTGAGTGGTGGAGAAAAATCAATGTAAAGCTTTGGATTTGGGGCTGGGTAACTGCAAGAAAAGAAATGCCACCACATGAGATAAAAGACTGTAGTTTGACCAAGTTGCAGGACAGGTTGACCAGGAATTCAGTGTAAATGTCTATTCAACATCCAAGTAAAAGTATCCGGTGGGCAGCTGGACCTGTGAATTTAGAGCTGCAAAGAAACTTCTAAATCGGCTATTTCAATTCAGGAATCATAAGCATTTAGAAATATCTACACCAGGAGACTGGATGAAATCAACAGAGAACTAAAAGCCAGGGGGACAAATGACCAATGAATTTAAAAACTCTAAGGAAACATACTTGAAAGCCATGTCAAGAAAGTGTATCTCAAAGAAGGCAATTGATCACTATGTGTGCTGCTAAGAGATCATGTAAGATAAGACTGATGGTTGAGTGTATAATATAAAAACCATTTCTAACTTGATGGAGTGGCAATGTTGGTAAGGGAAGAACACTTGTGTTATACTTAAGAGATGATAGGAGAAAATTCTGAGAAAATGAGAATAGGTTTTTTTTTTCCCCAAGAAGTTCTACTGAAAAGAGTAGAAAAAAAATTGAATGGTAACTGCTACTGAAAGTAGAGTCAAAATTTTGATGTGAAAAAATAGTATGACTCATTGTCAATATTATGAGTATCAAGTCCATTACTCTGAATCCACACTCAGTAATCTTGACTGTCAAAAAGTATCTGTATATTTATACTTCCCTGTGAACATAAGTGATGAGGTTGCTCTATACCTGAAAGGTTGGAAAAGCTCCACTGGAAAGAAAAGGCCTTTCCCTCAGTTGGTAATCTCCTTTGTAGTACATTCCAGACAGCTTCACTATTTCAAGTAAACATGCCAAGGAGAACTACCATCTTCCCCTCTAGCCATATTGAAGCCATCACACTTGCACCAAGGACACATCGTCTCCTTAAATGCCTTATTCTTCTCTTGAAACAAAACATTTCTCAGAGAAACAATATCATAGGGAGGCTTATATCTAGCTTAAGAGTTCCTAAACTCCCCAAGTCTCTTTAACTCATAGTATAGTTGAAATACTATGGAAAGGAGAAGAGGAGAAAGAAGAGATAGAACTAGACCAGGGAGGGAAATGCGTTGAAATGAAGTGTTCACCCCAAATAACATTTGATAATTCATCTGAATCAGGAGGACTAAGCAAATGGCACTGCAGTTATTGAAGCCTGTATAGGCTGAAGTGCATGTGCGTCTACCCAGTATCCAGTCTCCATCTTCTGATAGCAGCACATCCATTTTCCCATGGCAACTATCACTGCACCTTTGCCCTCAGGCTTGCTGGAATGTGGATTGTCTTCCTGTAGTTAAAAGTCTCAACCTGAACTGATCAGGTTTTCCTCTCGGAGGAAGTGGCACCAAGGAGGGGCAAAAGCTACCACTGTCTCCTTTGCCATGGATATTTCCTCAGTACTGGGTCCATCTTCCCAGACTCAATAGTTGGCCTCAATCAAGATGCTTTGTCATCACTATACCAGTGTTCATATGGGAATCTGTTCTATTTTGTCAGTATCTCTGCTGTACTGGTATCAGTCAGCTTTTCAGTCTCTGGGACAAAATACCTGACACCTACAATTTAAAGGAAGAGACATTCAATTTCGTTCATGTTTCAGAAGGTACAGTACATGGTCATTTGGCTCCAAGACAGAAAGATCATGGTAGAAGGGCATGCCAAAAGAAAGCCACTGCCCTTATGGCAGCCAGGAAGTGGTGATAAAGAAGGGAGTAGCCAGGAACAAGAACACACCCTTCTAGGTAATGTCCCCCAGTCACTCATATTCAGTTAGAGCCCATTTCCTAACAATGCATTCAGCTATTGAATTCATCATGGAGTCATCCATGGATGAGTACTGAGCCCCCGTGATCTGATCAATTTCCAAAAATCCCACCTTTGAGTCCATGAGACTTTGGGGGGTTGCATTTTACATTTAAGCCATAATCCTTGTCAAGTACCTTAAATATAACCTCTGGGTTGTTCCTATCTCTGTCCATTGTGAGGTTCATTTCTTCACCTTTTCCTTTATACCTGTGAGTTGTTGTACATCTGAAAAATCAATTCCCCTCTCCTTTTCTCCTTTTAGATTAATTTGCCATGTATTTGTAACAAAAAATACTGGAAATAGAGTGGACAAGTCTCATTGTTACTGTAAGCATTTAAAATGACTTCTCTTAACAAGCCTTTTACCAGGTAAAGATATGCCCTTGTGTGCAACTTTAGGGACTTTCATGATTTCCACTTACTGGCTTGATAGACTCTTTCACTATTAGCTAACAATTAGAAACACTGTTCTTCTCGCTCACTGAGTCCTCAACTCTGTGTCAACAGATTAATGCTAAAAACTCTGTTCCTTTATTTTCTCTCAGATGCAATAATAATGATAAAATAAATAACACTGAAACACCTAATGTGAACACTGAAAGATTCTTGAAAGCTTTTGTATATTCTAGACTGCCATTTGGGGGAAAAATGAGATCCTTTGTCTATTAAAAATTCTTTTTAATATCTGAAATGGAAATTAGTTATCTAGATGCCATTCTCAAGAGCTTTTTGCTCTTGGCTATGAAACCTTCATTTGAAAGCCTTTTCCTTTGAATTCTCTGCCACAGTTTTATGAGACGCTCAATGTAAACAGATGCCTCATATAAATTTCATTTTTATAGGTAGCTAATATACTAATATCCTACAGGGATAATTTAAGCTCCCAGGTGTCCAGGTTTTATCTAGGCTACAAAGAAAATTTAGCCAAGGACAATAGGACAAACCACCTAAGCTACAAATGTCACAGCTTTTTTTTCATGAGATACAAGGATTTCAGCAAACTTCAAAATAATGTCACACAACGAACAATGTGGCTTGGGAAGAAACTCCATTAACAGAGGTGAGTCAAATTGATAGGTGTTGTTGTGGCCATTTAGAAGCGTGAAATCTTTGTATATATTATTTATATACATAGTTCTACTTTGAAACTTGGAATAGTAAAATGTCTCATAACAAGATGGCATCAAAATATCAAATCTTCCTACCAGGCTTGCCGTTCTGAGATTATAGAACAGATTCTATGTTATTGGAGGGTACATAATACAAAGTAAGATTGCAATTCCTGTCACACACAGACAGATAGACAGACACATTCACCTGCCTGATAAAAGTTGAGATAAAACTGATACCTTTGTACTGCCAAACATTGTACTCAGAGATTAGCTGGGGGTTGATCGTTAATTCTTCCCTGAAAAAGGTGGTCTCTGTTATTCAAGCATAAATTAGGGACTCACTCTTTGCACCAGTTTTACAGATCCTTTTATGGCTGTCTCCCTGCTAAGCTATAAAGGACTAAGCTCAGAATAAGGAAAGCAGTTGGTTCACAAGCTTAAAGGGCAAAAACTTGCTGGAAGCAGGCAATCTCTACCCCTTGAAAAGTGCACATTCTAAGATCCACTACACATGATTAGCTTAGTAACAAGTTAGGTCTACAAAAGAAAAAGCAATGGAAATCCAATGCTGGACCTAGGGCTAACATAATGCATGGGATTAGCTGTCCCGTGGAGTTTCAGGCAGATTCCTTACCCATAAAAGCAAAGCCTTGGGGCAATGGTTCCAAATATGAGTGTGAACTGAAAAAAGTGCAACCCTAACACGCTGGTACTCCTGCAGTCCGTGCAGCTACTCATTTCTGCAGTGTGGTAGGGAGCAAGTCAGTAAAAGGTTTTCTAGCCGACCACAGGGCTGCAACAGAAGGGAGAGAGGCTTAAAGGAAGGACCGGATAGATGCTCAATAGTCCTCTTCACTGTTCTTCAAGTACAGACTGTAAGCCAGATGAACTCTTTCAAGAGTTTAAATCCCAGGAAACTTTATGATTTGGAGGTACAACTGGCCTGAATTAGCTACTGCTGGATATTTTCCTAACCAGGTATGATAATTAATTTTATGTGTCAACTTGCCTAGACTGTGATGTCCAGTTGTTCGGTCAAACAGCAATGTAGATGTTGCTCCGAAAGTACAATGTAAATGTGATTGACATTTGCAATCCACTGACAAGATTGTCCTCAATAACACGTATGTATGGGCCTTATTCAATTAGTTGAAGGCCTTAAGAGCAAAAACTGAGGTTTCAGCTGGGTGTGGTGATGCATGCCTATAATGTGACTACTCTGAGTGGCTGGTGCAGGAGAATTATTAAGCTTCAGTACCACGTAGGGAGCTTATCAAGACCTTGTTCCAAAATAAAAATTAAAAAGGGGCTTCTGATATATCTCAGTGCAGTATTCCTAGGTTAAATCCCTAGTATTGAAAAAAATAAAATAAAAACACTGAGATTTCCTAAAGAAGAAAGAATTTTGCCTAAAGATTCTAAAACATAGAAATTTTGCCCAAGTTTCCAGCATACCAGCCTGGTCCCATGATTTCTGACTTGCCATCCCCTGCTACCATGTAGGCAAACTCCTTTAAATAAATCCTATCCCAATTTCTCTGTTTCTCTGTCTCTCCTGTATCTCTGTCTCTCTGTCTCTCTGTCTCTCTCTGTCTCTCTCTTCTCTCTCTTTAAATAATAGATGAATATATATACATACATATATGTATATGTACATACACACACTATTCACTACTCTTACATACACTGCTCACACACACAAACATCTGGGCAAGTGGATACTTGAGTGATTATTTAGAGAACTGCAAACTATGAGTGCATATGTATAACCTTAATTGATAATGAAGTCCACTTTGTTTGCATTCGTGTGTGGTTTATAAACAAAGTCTTACTTTGTGAAGCCACTATAATCCTTTAACCCTTTTGTGGAGTTGAAAAAATTTATTAGAAGTTGAACATTTTGCCAGTAAAAGCATTATTCTTCTTTTGTAAATAACACTTCTCATACCTTCCCCTTTACATATATTTTCAGTAAATTATCTTTCTAACATTATATTCTACTCACAACAAAACTATAAGATAGGGGAATCCCAGGTAGGCTCTTCTTGCACCATATACTCACATAACCCCAGGGCTTTGGCAGAGTTCCGGAGTTCTCACCTTTCAGAGATAGAAATCTGCAACAGAGAAAGCCTAGTCCATAACTGAAAACTCTAGGATCAAAAGAGAAGAGACAGCTGTGTATGTGGTGCACACCTGTAATCCCAGCACTTGGAAGGCTGAGGCAGGATGGGAAAAGTGAACTTTTCCCATCACTCACTCTCATCACTGTGAGTTCGAGGCCAGCCTGGGCTATAAAGTGAGTTCAAGGCCAACCTGAACTACACAGTGTGAACTTTTCCCACCCACCACCCCCGCAAGAAGAGAAGTGACTGATGGCTAGTCCCCTGAAAAAAAGGGGGATACTGAAGTGTAAAATTAAAGAGACCAGCTACTCCAAATTAATGCATTCATTCATTCAAAATTTATTAAACAGCTATGATATGTTATAGTTTATATAGCGATATCTTCCCAAAGCCTCATATCCTCATAGAGGGGCTTTGGAAAGGCGATTGGATTAGGGCGTGACATAGTTGGCTTGCTAGGAGGAGGTGGGGTCTGTTCTGTTCGGAAGACATGGGTCACAGCGGATGTGACCCAGAAGCTTTACCTCCCTTCCTGGCTCCTCCCTTATAGCTCTGCTTCTCATCTGCCGAGTCTTGAGCAATTCTCCTCTGCCATGCCATTCTGTCTTAGAGCCAGCTGACGGGACTGAAACGTAGGCCAAAATAAAACCTCCCATCTGAAACCGTGTGTGTCAGATGTTCTGTCCAAGCATCAAAGACGTGACTGAGACACTGTGCGAGATGCTATTCTTGGCATCGCGGGCAGTGACGTTGGGGGATGGACGTGCCCTCCACGGCTGTAGAGTCTGCATTCTGGCCCCACTTTGTGGATGAGAAAGCTGAACACAAGAAATGAAAAATGTGGTGTTCCTAGAATGGATTCGTTAAGTAAGACAAATTTAAAAATAACTGCACTGCAAGACAGAAGCTAGGGGTTTTCACTAGTGTGGGGGAGAGGCCGTCTGTAAAAGCGCCTGTCTTAAAGTGAAAATAAAGTGATCTGGGGCCCCAAGATGCAGTGCTGCCTGCCAGCAGAAGAGCAGAAGAAGAAAGGGCCAGGTTAACATCTTTGGAGGCCTTGATTCCTAAAGAGATTTATGGTGGTGCTCCCCTCCCTTGAGCACAACCATACATAACTCAAAGCAAAATAGCACTTTTTTTTTCCTCCTTAAAGAACCCTGGCTAACTTCTGATTGTTTCCTCATGGTGGTCACTTTACTGCTTTTCTACAGTGACATATTCTTCCAAAAAGAATTGTTGGGGGTTGCCTCTGTTTTACTAGTTCACTAAATTCATTTTTATTTTGTCTATACCTAGATGCGTAAAGTTTTGCTGGCCCACAGTCATACCCATTCATTTAAGTAGCATGGTCTACGGCTGCTTTCCCATTGTAGTAGCAGAGTTGAGTAGTTAAAACAGACAGCGATGGCCTGCAAAGCTTGCAGTATTTACCATCTGGATATTTACCCACAAAAAATGGCAACTCTTGATTGTAGAGCAATGGAGCACAGATAGAAACACAAAGAAAGGTATGCAAGAGGCACTTTCTTTTGGGGTCAAAAGGCATGTCAGCATAAGAAGGCTCAAGATGGCAGCTAGGTAGGGAGTTTGTCTTAATGGACAGAAACCTCCCAACTCAGTGTGTTTTCTGGGAGTAAATCAGCCAAGGCTTGATGTGAATTAACCAAAGATCATGAAATGGAAGTGCATTAAATAAGCCATATGATCCAGACCATTGTGACCACACAACCATCCCATCCCCACTCCATCTCTGTAGTCATGGTCAAACTAGTGATCAGAAGTAGTTCAACGAGTGCCTGATCAGAGAGAGGAGCTGAACTGAATTGTACTGAGCGTAAGGTAGACATTTAATGCTGGAGTATCCAGGTCAGCACCACCAAAATTCCAGGGTCTGCGGGCCCCTGCTCAGAGTATGGGTTTGCTCCTGTGATCGTCCTTTTCCTGTGTTGCCTTCCCATCTTTTCAGGGACACGTTCTTTCTTTGGAAATCTAAGTTGATTAGCAAGGATGTGGTCAAGTTGTGCAAGCCCCATGTCCAGTTCATTCAATCTCTTTAGGTCAAAATTTGCTCTTACCTATTGCCTTTCTTTCCAAATTTTCAAGGACACTTCGCTATAGTCATTCAGTTTAACTGAAAAGAGTTCCTTTTTTTGTGTTTCCTTCACACAAGTTGGGAGTATATCCCACCATCCTCATTGCCATGCACCTCCACGTCTGAGTCATTACTTCCCCAGGAACTCATTCGTGCCACAAGCATGTGCTCACCTATTCAGAATTGAAGACAAAGAGCTTGCTTGTAGGCCTTAAAACCTTGCCTAACACTGATTTATAAAGGTAACCACATCAACAAACACATCAAAATCCTGCTGGGTGAGTGACAGGTCTAAATAAAACTGTGTCTTTCCTGACCAACTGATTCAGAAGGCCCAATGCTTGTTCTGTGACCACTTTGGGATTGTGACACTTCTGCACTGGTGGCCAAGCCCGCAGCCACCCTGACCACATTTGCTTACACGGGGAAGCATATTACTTCAGGATTACTAGACATTTGTAGTCATTTTATTGTCTATGTGCTCGATAACTTAGTGTAACAGTGAATTATCATTTATCAATTGCCTACTTCCCTGTATTATGTTGACACGGAGCAGTCGAGAATAATGGATGCTCTTTGAAGAAATGTTTGCAAAGCAACAAAGTTAACCCTTGTAGGCCTTTGAAAGATGGAGGAAAAATGGGGGGAAAAAACACTTTTAAAGCCAGTCATTTCGTTAGGTACTTTCCACATATTTTCAACTTCAAAGCACATACTTATTTCATAAATGAGGTAAATTAACTCATCCACATTCTCATGGCTACTAAGTGGAGATTCCAAAAATACAAACTCATATCTACCTTACTCCAAGGTCTGATCTCCTTCCTGTATGTGGTGTTGCCCTTTCCAACATTGGTACGCTGATAAGATTGGTAGTTCTTGAATCCAGCGAGGCATTATCATAAAAAGTATGTAGGTTAATAGTTGAGTAGTTTAGAGTTTATTCTAGGTTTCAGCTTTCATAAACTCTCCATCACAGTTACTTTCTGAAATAAGGTAGAGATCAACAACATAGACATTTCTATTATTTTCCCATACTATTAACTCTGTAATAGTGACCAAGGAACATCAGCTATCATTAGTAGTCATTACAGTAACTCGGGTCATATTTATTCAGTACCTACTATGGGCCAAATATTTGTGCTTTGTGAAAGATTCTTCCCAGATGGCCCTAATGGCTGAGCACACTCTGCTCAAACGATAGGCACCCAATATCAACTTCAACAAACTAGAGTTTTGATGAGGTTGAAGGAAAAACACGTTTCATAATCACTGAGTATTTTTTAATAGAAACAGAGAAATGGAGAATGATTAATATTGTTAACCACACAACTAATTTGCCCTCTACTCCGAGCAGTTGACTCCAAGCCTTCCCAACCAAGAAATCCTGTTTGGTATTGAATGCTTACACTTACCAAATCACAAATAGCCATTTCCAGTCAAGAGTAAGACAGACCCTAGCAGTCACATCAGCACCTGTTGTTGACCTTCTTGGAAGTTTTGTCCATGTCTTCTGACAGGCTCCACGGCTGTGGCACTTGATACCACCTGCAATATATCTGAGTATGAAAACATTCACATGCTAAATGCAGAGAGCTGAGTGGGAAAAATCAGGAAGTTATTAGGAAGAAATTAGGAGGTTATTTGCTCTTTGAACCTCAGTGTCCCCTTCTGTATGAAGGGTATGGTTGCACAGGGGCATTAGGATACCAGTGAAGTGGGTTGGTAGAATTTTCACTCATTTACCAAAAATAATTAGGCATTTACTGTAAACCAAATACTGTGCCAGAGATTAGAGAATAAAAAAGAGATGCTGCCATTGCCCTTGCAGGAGGTTAGGTGTAGGGTGCAGACAGATATTAAATGCACAGGCACAGAAGGAGCTAAGTAATTAACATTTGCCAAATGTTATGAGAAAAGCTTATAAAGTGCAGGGTGCTGTAGGAGTATATGGTCAAGCCTCTCTGTGATAGACTGAGCTGACAGCCACCACCCCAGACAGTCGTGTCCCAACACCCAGAGCCAGTGATTATGTAACCGTACATGGTAACAGGAACCTTGTGGTTGTGAGCACGTTAAGCAACAAAAAAGGGTAAATGATCTTGAATTATCCTGGGGGGCCAGGTCACAAGGGTCCTTAGATTGGGAGAAAAAGGCAGAGAGGACAACACAAAAAGAAGGCTGCAGAGAAAGGACAAGAAAACAACTCAACCTGCCACCACTGAATTTGAAGACGGGATGGGTGAGAGCCAGAAGCCAAGAAATGAGGGTGGCTTGGCAGGAAAACACTCCCCTGGAGTCCCTAGAGAAGGGAGCAGATGGCTGACATTTTGATTTTAGCCTAGCAAGACCTGCATCATGCTTCTGACCTACAAAATTGTAAGTAACACAATAAATTTCTGTCTGCTATTTTCATGACACTGAGGTCAGTGCAATTTGTTATAGCAGCCATACAAAACACATACTGTCTTTCACCTGGCGGGGGGTGCGGGGTAGAAAGAGGGGAGTGCCAGAAAAAGCCTCCTTGAGGAATGTGAGACTTAACAAGCAAGTTAAAATTAGTCGGAGTGCCTTGCCCACAAATTTCTGTTCTTCTCTTTTTTCTAACTCAAGCACGGCACCAATACCCATGGCTTTCTCATTGGTGACTTCTGTGTATTTTCCTGAGACAGCTGGTCCAGGATGTCACATTACTGACAAGCTCCTTGGAATCAAGTAGCTTTCATTGGGACCTCTTCTACTATGCAGTCACAGCCCCATATTTCCTCTCTTTTGACAAGTATTGTGTACCTACTGTGTGCCACACTCCGGTCAAAACTGAGGATACAACAGTGAATAAAAGAGAGAGAATTAATCTTCCTGGTGGTGGAAAATAACTAGAACACATCTCTATGCAGATGATTAACCGTATTTGATTATAATTTCTTTTGAAGAGCAAACTCACACATGGAAACTTGGTATACTCTTAGAAAGTACTCTAGTTTTGAAAAGCACCAAGAAGTAAAGCACTCAGTCCAAAAGAGATCCCAGAAAATACCAGTAATGTAGTTTACCTGGCTAGAAGAATCAGTCAACTGTGCTGTCTCCCATTCTTTGCCAGAATGTTTGAACAATGCTAACAGCACCAAGAGACGGGGTCACTGCCCCAGCTCTCAGCACTGCCAGGACCAGACGGATTAACCTCTGGATTTGTGATGGGTGTAGGCGGCTCTTGAAATTTTAGTGGTAAGGCTCAAATATAGATTGTATTTTAAATCTTAAAAGTGAGAAACTCCTTGATTAGCTAAAGAGATGATAAAAGTAAATGGCACTATACAGAAAAGCTTGGCAGAAGTACAATGAAATTACCGCATGGACACCTACCAAAAAATTTTAGCTATTTTCCAGCCAATATTCTATCCTTGGAATTTTCAACATCTAACAATTTTAAGAGGAGTTGTTTGGGTTTTTATTGATTCGCTTTTGTTTTCAAACCACTAGGCTAGTTTTGGCCTCATATAGATAAGTATGGTTCTACTAAAGAGACCCCCCGAAAATTGAAGGGAGCTCTACATCTCCAGAAAAGCCGAAGCAAACCTGACTGAGATCTTGGTGGAGCGTGACCTCGTCAGACCGTGGAGAGCATGTTGTAATCATGCATAATGACGAATTCCTCAACTGTCTATTGGTTTGAGAAGGTGACCTGCTAGTCCCTGGATATTTGGGGTGGGAGACATTAATCAAGCATTCTTTTGTCAGTGTTCGTTAAATAGAGTTAAATGATCCTATCTGCCTGGGCTGTTGAGACCTGTCAGAAGTAATCTGCCCCTTCTTGAGGATTGCCAAACAGGTTTTCATCCCAGATGACTCAGTCATTTATTCCTGTTTAAATACAAACCTTACCTCTGTAAGTCCTGGTTCACCCTTAAAAACTCCCTATGCACTTAATGTACCACACTGTGTACAAAAAGGCTAGAACTGTTAGGGATTCTTCACCTTTCTCTGAATACTGCAAAGGCTGTGGCCACATATTCCTTTGGGAAGTTGGGGGAAGCAGAAAGGGAACTGAGGGTGAACCATGGGGACAGCAAGGGGGAATTCTCAAGCATGACTTGGAAAATGAACTCGAATGACTCTATCTTTGTTGACCCAGAACCTGTATCAAGAAAGCAGACATTGCAAGCAATGCACACATCACAGGCCAGAAGATGGCAAGGAGGAAATTTCTGGTTTGTACTGCATGATGCAGACAGACAGCACGAAAGACCCAAATGAAATTCCCTTCCATGGGGACAAGAATTTTCTGTATCAGAGCAAAGTATTGATAGTTTTTCTCTTCATTATCACAAGTGCACTGGTGTTTAAATGGGTCTGACCAGGAGTTCTCTGTGGTGCCAGTGTGTTGTTCGGTGGGACCATATCAAACACGACATCACAGTTGTGGCAGCAGGAATCCCCAACTCACTACCCAGAACTGGCTCCTGGAGAGAAGAGCCTCAGAAAAGTTCCTATCTTTTCACCGCATACTTTCTCTTCCAAGAATCCCTCAATGGACTGCTCAGCAATACACAGACTTATGTGCACAGAGGCTCCTCCCACTTTGTTTACCCTTGGAAGAAAAATGGAACACCGAACAAAAGGGCACACCTACAAATTCAGCCAAATGTGGTTTAAATTAATTACTACTGCACAGAAAAGGAACAATCTTTAGCCATCAACAGTCATTTGTCAGAAATTTTAAAAACATTTATTTTTATCTCTTCACGTTTTTCTATAACTTCCTTAAGCTTTTTATGCCAAAAGCATCCTTGCACTGGGATATCAGCAATGGAGAAGAACCTGAAAGTCCTGATGCTGGCAGAGCATGGTGAACAATGCTGAAGAGAGCTTCTCTTTCCAAAACAGTTTCATGAAAGATTCGTTATTTATCCTTAGACATCCACTTCTTAATCACATGGTCAAGTATTTTAAGAACCACCGACTGGTATTGCCCCACTCATTTTTCTACCTGTTCTCTGTGAGAAAAAAAAAAAAACTGATTGCTAATTGATATTACCCACCTGGAGAAAAAAAAGTTGTGGGTGTGATCCTCTGTAACTATTTTGTAAACAAGTCCTTTAATTCATGGATGTGATGGATAAGGCCTTCTCATTTGCTGGCACTTACATGAGAGGAAAATTTGCATTCATATACCCACAAGAGTGGATTGAGCTGAGACTCTTACTTCAGATAAACATGCTTTTATTTTTACTGTAGTGGTTTTCATGCCTTTCTTATTAGATTATAAGCTTGTCTTTGAATTGCTCTTAAGGCCTAGAACAAGATTTTGAGTTGGTATGTTTCAGTGAATCCTGCTGAACAAGAAAAGTGAAGGCCCTGTATCAGTGGGTTTCCACATTTTTGGCCTCAAAAGGCATAGCTTAAATTTTACACTGACCTTCTGACATTGCTAGGAAGTTGTCTGCTTGAAGTAGATGATGGAAAAGCACCAAAGCTGAGAATGATCATTAATTTATCAGCAGATCAGGATGCTCTTAGAGTGAACAAAAACACTATTAATAATTGTTTGGGGCCAACACAGTTTACAAACCATTGATTTCTGCCTTCAGAAAATCACAGTCCAAACTATCCAAAGGAAATGACTGGGAATCAGCTACATAAAATGAAAATCCCAGCATGGGAGGGTTGGGGGAGCTACTGTAACTGAAGTTCAGAACCAAACAGAAATGTGGGTAAAGATTATATGTGCAAAACATGGAGAGAGGGCCAATTCGGCTGATTTCGAAAGTGCTCAACCAGAATAAGGAGGAAAGGCTCAAAATTTAGCAGGGGTTGCAGCAGAGGCAGTTTATGGGGAAGGATGCAAATGGCCATGGTGGACAAAAACAAAAGGATGCTCAATCTTACAATGGAGGGCATTTAAGTCAAAACATGAAACCACTTTTCATCTCACAGATGGGCAAATGTGATAATACCTGACATTAGTTCACCTGCAGGAAGGCAGTCTTTTTTAACACCAATGATAGGCATGTTACCAAATTTGAACTTTTTAGGTGGTCAGTTGTGTTGGTTTGGGGCTTATTTTGCAAGGGGAACAATATAAAACAGGACACATACTTCATATGATTATTTATAATAGTCACCCAAAGACCAGTATACAAAAGAGTGCAGGGAACCTGTCCACACACTAAGACCAAGGAATCCAGCTGAGGGCCTGGATCCCCCAACAGTGTCCTACATGAGTTGAGCTGAATACCCAGAGCTCATAACAATGCCTCCCATGAATCCAACTGGAGGCCCAGAGCCCATGACAACGTCTCATGCAGGCCTCTTTCACAGATCTGCTGGGAAGGCCCAAAGGTCAGTAGTGGAATCTATAAAGTCTGTGCCAGCAGGAAGAAGGATCTGTGCTAGTAGGCTGAAGGATCTGCACTGGAACCAGGAAGTGATGCTCAGAAGAACCAGAGCTCCCCAAAAGGTACCACAGCCATCCTCGGCAACAGTGAGGTCCTGAGCGTCTCCTATGATCAGGATGGCTGAGTTCTCATCAGGGAAGCCAACTCAGCAAGCTTTACCTGGAGGCTGGCAGTGCACCATCTTCCCCTCTGGAACCAGGAAGCTATGCTCAAAGTGAGGACCAGAGCTCCCCAAAGTGAACCAAAGCCATTCTCAGTGCCAGCGAGATCCCGAGCTCCTTGGAGGATGAAAATAGCCAAGTTCATCAGGAAAGCCAGCTCCCCACAGCCTCTTTCAGCTCCCAACAGCCTGCTTCTTCTTCTCCAGGTCTGCCTCTTATGCTGCTGGCAACAGTCCCCGGGTGGGCCTCCCACACCCAGCACCACAGTTACTCAGTTCAGCTGGGGGTTATAAGTTGACCACCAGTTATCAATCCACTACATCAGTAGACAGTCACTATAGGTGTACTCCTAATGTCTGCAGTTCATTGAAAGTAACAGTCGATGCTTAAAATTTTCTTTTTTCTTGACCAATTTTGCACACTTGAATATGGTAATCAGAATGACTGATCTGAAAGCAACAATATGTAGTATAAGAACTGTTGTTGAACTCCTACCATCTTGTATGGTGAAGCTCTCCATCATTTCCAATTTTTTTTGTTGTTGTTGTTACTTGTTACTGTCTTTGATAGTTTGATCAATCTTACATTCTTACATCTGGTGGACTGAGCAACTTCATCGAAGATAACAGTATGTAATGTAGCAACCATTGTTAATTCCTATCACTTTGTTTTGAGGTCGTGTATTGTTTTTGTTGTTTTTGTGCTGTTTTTATTTTGTCTTCATTGTTCTGTTAGTTCTTTTAATTTTTAAAATAAAAAAATAGATTAAAAACATTTCTCATCTTTGATCTGACAACTTCAGAGCTAGAAAATGACTTGACACATTGCTTCTGCTGAGTAACCTGAGCCATAGTTTGTCATAGCAAAAAGATTGTACTTGGAAACAGCCTAAATGTCTATCAGTAAGAGGAGGATGAAATAATTGTAAAATAGGATTTTTATATGATGAAAGTTATACAGCCAATAAAATAAAACTTGAAGAAGCTTTATATGTTCTGATACAGAAAAATCCCAGGTATTTCAGTAAGGCAAACAACAAAAGGAGAGTCAGAATATTACATATATTATGGTTTTTATTTATACATTGCTAAGAGGCTGTACAGGGATTGTTTTTTAAATTAAGATCACACCACAAAGTATTACCAGTAAGTGTCTTTGTCAGAGGGACTCAAGTGAAGGAGTGGGGTAGGGGCAAGATTTTTACTCTCTTTTGTACCTTTCTGCCTTGTTTGAATTTTCTAAATATGTTCATGTTCTCCTGTCATAAATTTTTAAAATGTCTACAGAGGTTACCTGTGCTGCGGGATTATTGTAATAAATATTATAAAAGGTGGAGACAGTTATGTGCGGGGGAAACAAAATGAGAATCCCCAGTCAAGAGGTGTTCCAAGCTTTCAAAATCAGACCACCTCCACTGAGTATGAAAGAGTCTGAAACTTAAATCATTGCTCTGGCGACATTGTCTAGCATTGGAGTCCCCACCCACTCAGATGTGTGAGGGCGAAGGGACACTGGCCTTGCCCCTGTGTACTGGTTAGGAAGTGGGAAAGGGACATCACCAGCGCTGAAGGATAGCATGGAAGGGACCACTGCTATGTCGCTGTCCCACTCTCCTTCCTCTATCCCAGTATGTCTAGGCCTTCTAGAATTTTTGCTCTCCATCAGTTTGATTTTGTCTAACCTTTTTAGCAGAAGCCAAAACAACAACAACAACAAAAAACCATAGTTTTCCTCAAGTCTCACTCTCCACCCAACATTTTTCCACAAATAAAAGTTTCTCAGCAGCCCAATGACATTTGTTATTCCATGAAGTGAATGTGAACAATACCAGTAGTTAAATGTCATCTATAATTCAGCACCATGACAGGTGCTCCACGTAGCACTACCCTGCAGAGTGGGTAATATTACAGCTTTTACAGAGGAGCAAACTGGAGCTTAGAAGGGCTGAAGCATTCACACAAGATCGTACAGACAGAAAGGGGCCATGGGTTTATTCAGCACACAGAACTCTCTGCCTGGAGGAAGGTGTTACCTGTCTGTGCTTTCCAGTGGACACCCAGGAGCCTTGTGTGTCTACTTAGCCCTTCCTATGTGGCTAGTGTGACTGAAGAACAGAATTTTTATTTATCGTCACTTTAATGGACTGAAATTTAAAGAGATGCGTGGCTGCCATATTGGACAGCGCAATTCTAGCCAAAGTCTTTCAAGAAAGCATTTACTTTTGGTAAAACGGAATCAAAAGGAGAGGAAGTAGAGAGAGAGAAGTAATGATATAAAAATCACAAACCATTAAGAGCTGGAAATAACCTTTCTGAGACCATCTCATCCAACCCACTCATTTACACAGATGAGTAAACAGAGACCCAGAAAGATGAAGCAAGTCACTGAGCTCACACAAGCTACTTGAGGGGCCAGATGGGAATCCTGCCCTGCAATAAATCTTCAGCCATCAGCTATGGTATTAAATGTTTAGCCACAATATCTAAACAATTACAAGATTGATTTAAACTAAAGAACATGATGACAAGGATGTCTCTCCTTACTCTTTGAATCTGAGTAAAGGAAGGAACAAGTGATAAATAGAACCTCGGGCAAAATGGCCTTTTAATCTCTCTGTGTCAGTAAGAATTTAAGATAAAATCACCATAAAGCAGAGAGCTATACATAAGCATAAACCCTACCAGCTATCTAACTTCACAGTCTCCTATAAGGAAAACACCAAACGCCTTAGAATTGTGTTTTGATGTCTTAATTCTATTGAAAATAAAATCAGACTTCAAATTATGATATGCCCTGACTTTCCTACCCACCCGCTACCCACACACAGTAGAGTCCTGCAACCCTCCCCCCAGAGAAGCTCTTCTATTTAATTAGGTTAATAGGTTACAGATAGGTTAATTGGGTTAAATCCTGGGCAGAACTAAAGTGCTTTCTAATTGCTGCCGTCATCCTATTACCTGGATCCGAGATGAATCTTTACTATACAGTAGTCTGTATTCCACTCACTGGAGGCCTTCTTACACTCGGTGCATGGCAGAGATTCATAGGAACAGTATCACTCTCTTGAACTCAGTCTCAAACACATTCTACAAAGAGTACTTTCTGCCTTATAAATGATTTCTTCCAGGTTTCCACTGAAACAAGTCATTTAAAAAAATTTTTTTTTGATAAATGAAAGGGGGAAAAATGCCTTTTCAAATCCAGGGCACTTGAAAGTTTCATTTTCCTGTTTTAATTTGCTTCGGCGTTTCAAGGGAATAATAATAGTTTTTTAATGCCAAAGGTGGCTTTCATCACTCAAAACCCTCTAATTTCCTCCCATATTGCAAGTAATGTGTTAATAGTTCCAAAATGAAATATTACCTAAAACACAACTTGGTAATTTTCCTCACAGTTCAAAGTTATTTGAAAAAGAAGCATCACCTTTTACAAATATTTACTTTGCAACAACAGAAGACACTGAAAATTATCTGCAACTGTTTCTATTCTCTTCTTTCTTGCGCCTTCTCTGAATCTTCTGTTGAGAAAAAAAAGCAATAAATGAGGGAAGGAGAAGAAAAACTACCCTTTACTTTTCATGTTGTAATGCCAGGTTCCACCAAGGACCTAAATTCCACCTTTAAAATTAAATAATGCTTCTATGTACATATACAGTAATACATAGAGAGGGAGAAAAGCTTGGTATTCGTGGACTCATTATAGAAAACACACACCAAAGAAAGGATGTGCATAGAGGCCATAGAGAATTTAAAAGATTTATTTATGATGTATTACTGTAATTTTTAATTTAGACATGCAAATTTTTTAATTTGCACCGACTGCTTTGCCTTAATGGTTTTGATTAATACTTGGAGGTAGTGTTTGTGAAAGAGATTTATACTGTGATTCATCTGCAAAATAATCAAATCATTACCAGCTAATGACAAAGCTGTGAAAAATGATATAGATATTGTGTAACTTCCAGCTATGGCTGAGCACGTGGAGGTGCCCAACCCTTCCAGCAAATGTGGACTTGTGTTAATAACTGCTGGGAAGTTCGCTCTAGGTCCGCTCTAATTTGGCAACACAAAACATTGATCTTAATAAAGCTGTCTGATAAAAGGAGCAGTGATTAACATCCTGAACCCTCCATTCTGCTCCTCATGCCAAGGTCCTTTTTTTTTTTTTTTCCAGGAATGAAATTCCAGTGCACTTCCTGCTTATCGCTCCATCTCACCTCAGCCCTCTGTGGCTCTCCAGATAAGGCGGCAGACAGCCTAAGGGAGAGGAGGGGCGGGAGCGCCCCGGGGAGCAGTGTTGGTGGCTGCAGGTGGCAGCTGCGAGGGGTGGGGGGAATTCACTCCGAACCCCTTTCTGAGCCAATACCCATTCCTTCCAGAACTTGAAGGCACTACTCTTCTCATGGGTCTGATGGACCGAATGACTCTTGCTCTCCTGCTAATCCTGACCACATCAGCAGAGGTGGGGAGAAAGCTCCAGAGCAGGTCCAGAGTCAGCAAAACCAACTCTCAAATGGTTACCAGGGAGCAGAAGAGGCAGGAAGCAGAAACCCACAGATAATCCCCAAATCGCGCGTTTGTGACAGTCTCCTCCTCCATCACGTCGCTCACGTAGCTCATCCACGTGGCTAACTTGGCCACATGGGTAGTCATAGATTTGACTTTCTGTTTGCTCAGTACTGCCACCACCAAATAATACAAATAACATTGCTTCAAGTCTTTTTTTTTTAAAAAAAAATTGACTACTAAATACTAAATATTGCATGTATGTATCAAGTTATTTTGTTGTGTGCATATGTATTTAAAGGAATTAAATTGAGCTAATAATCTTTAGGTATTACTGTTTGCCTGTCACTAAGACATTCTATCTATATCTATTTTTTCTTTCACTAACCCTCACCACAAACAGGGAATCGATATTATTGTTACTCCCATTTTATAGATAAGGAGCTTTCTCTTCAATGAGAGAAACTTACCATGCAACCCAGGTAAGAGTTGCTTCTGAAAGCATAACACATGCTCCTCCACATACCATGTCACTATCTGCCTGAAGTTTCTGTACAAGAAGGAAAATACCTAGAATGAAGGCAATTAGAGGGGAAATGAGATGAGGGAGAAGAGGTTTAAAAAAGAAGAGGGGTGCATGTGCTACTGTTAATACTGAAGCAATAATATTTTAACTCATTATGAAGAAATCCAGCTCTTTTTTATTCCAGCTCTCACACAGAAAAAGCCCAAAGAGTTGATAATCATTAATATTTCATTGAAGGCCAATCCATATTTTCTGTGATGGTGACATGGCCATTTCACTTCATCAGGAAGCCATTTCACAAAATTAGAAAAAGCAAGGCACTGTTCTGGAAAGCACGAGATGAGACTACTTATCATTATTATTTATTACTTATTGGGTGCCAACTGGGTCCCTACTACGGAGAGGAAGTTATAAAAGCCTGGAACAGAGGCAGGCGGTCCCTATTCTCTCCGTTCCTAGTCCAGCCCTGACTGCATGACAAGGACTCTGCATGTTTAATTACTGCTGGCGGTGACTGCACGGAACCGCAAAAGGAAGATCAGAACTTTCTATCACTGTTCTGGACGTGAAGATAGATGAGGAGGGAGACAGTAAGTGTAATTAATTTCAACTGGAAGGGGGAAAACTTTCAACCGTGATACCACACACAGTAGTTATTAAGACAGCCTTCCTCTAGCAGGGGCAGTGCCACCAATTCACAGACGCAAAATAGGCTGTCGCTGTGGAAAGAACCAAGAGAGGAAAATAAAGGTGGCATGGTTAAGTGTCATCATTTCAGCTCAAAATGTTAGAAATAAGCACGTAATTTCACTATGCATGTGGCCCGGGAGAAGCAGGATGAGCTAAGCCAGTAAGTTCAAGCTAAAGTTAAAATTCAAATCATTCAGAGAGAATCCACGCCACAAGCCTTTGGCTAGTTGCGCACCTTATGTGAGTAACGAAGCTGAGGCAAGGAAGGCAGAGGTCAGCTTGCCATCCAGTCATGAGGATTTAGCTGAATAATTCACCTTAATGTTTAGACAAGTAACGCTGCTAAATTCTTGGGAATTACACTCTGTCCGTCCCTACCGCCCCTCCCCACCAGCTTCTGAGAACTTTGAAAGACTGGACTGAAGGGGCCCGGGATTTAGCTCAGCGGCACAGCGCCTGCCTGGCAAGCACAAGGTCGTGAGTTCGATTCCCGGTACCAGAAAAAAAACAAACAAACAAACAAAAAAGACTAGACTGAGATAGTTATAGACAAAATTACATAAAGAGTATATCCTCAGTGATGATTTCAGAGAAGGGAAATCATGAATGTGATCACCAATAATGTTAGAAAAGGAACTGAACTTGACTCTGTTTCCCAAACCCAGAGACAACCTCAGATGTTTCTGAGGAAGGCTGGACATAAAAGCAGTGTTCCTTACGGGTTTCACGGGTTATGACTTTGCTGTCAACTGATCATAAATGTTTGGGAACCATCACCCATCCGGGTCCCCTAGCCTCCCTCCTCACACAACCGCAACTTACAGCCCTGGTTATCACCAGGACTATTAGCTGTCTTTTACGTAGCCTGTTTTCTATTTGTACCAACTCTTCTGCAAGATTCAGCAATTATTTGCATTCCTCTAAAATCCAGTTGTCCAACAACAATGATGAGGAAAATATATCTATGTTACCCTATATGGTAGACCCTAGCCACAAGGGCTTAGTGGTACTAATGAAATTAATGCTTAATTTTATTTATTTTCTTTGAAATCGGGTCTTTACTCTCAAGCTTATCTTAAACTCATAGGCTCAAGTGGTCCTCCTGACTCAGCCTCCCCAGTGGGTGGAGCTGCAAATATGGTAAACCACGCCTAGCTGTTTATTTTGACTGGACAATACCAACAAGAGCAACGTGAATTTAATTGAAGCCTAAATAGAGCATACATAGAGGAAAATATTTACAGTGCACATAATACACCTCTGTCTTTCTCAGACTCCTTTGTGGCTATAGGTGACCGCTTGATACAAGTTTAGCCAATAAGAGGAAAGCTGAGGGTTGCTGGGCAAGTTTTTGCCTTTTCTATTTTCCCCTTTTCTTCTTTCTGTGCACAACCTGCACAGGGAGCAACTTCTCGGAGTGCAAATACCATGCACCAAGGTCACAGAGCAGGAAGCGGGACGGGGTTCAGAGGCGGAAAGCTCCTTGTTCCGTTGCTCTGGTCCCGGATTGCCAACCCGTGGGTTTGCGCAGCATGGGATAAGTCAAACCCTCATTCATTCAAACTGTTCTTTGCCTGCTTTTTCTGGGCCTGTAAATAAACATGCTATTTCTAATGGAAATCACGAGGTCCCAGTATTATTTGCACATAGTGCCTTGTTAGCTATAGAACTAGTATAAAGTCAGATTATTATAGTTGAGCTTATCCCCTGTACCTACTCATCCCTGCTATTATCCTTGGGGCCAGTCCAGGACATATTGTGAAGCAGGGGAGTGGATTTTATCGAACTGTCTGCTCCTCACTGGGCTTCCCTTCTCTGTGTTCTGTTGCTTTCCTGTGTGTTTCTCTTCCCTGAAACTTTACATTTACCCTCTCCTACCTCAGCAGCTGTCCTGCTGTTATTATTCGTTATGCTGGTGATACATCCCTAGAGCTGGGGCACGGGGAAAGAGCCAAGTGGGCTACTATAGACTAAAGGCATGCCAGTAACAGGAGAGACGGGGAGAAAAGTGCTTCCCTGATCGAAATTCTGAGATCTTGTTCACACTTCTTTTTTCTCCCTAATGCTTGTTAACTGGGCATCTAGCATACACCAAGCCTTTGCTTGGCCCTGAAATGTAGGTTGTTACCTGTAATCCCCAGAACAAGCCCAGCAAGTGAGGATCCCCATAAACTTGGGGACAGCTTCACGGCAAGCTGTATGTAATCACGGTCTTGCACGAAATTTTTTGAAAATTCTTCCTCTTGTGTATATGCCAATTGCATTTATTATTCCCATTATAAAGATGAGGGAGATGAGGTTCCCAGAGCAAAACTACTTTGTCTGTGTTAACAGATAGTGTCAGGCTTTGAACCTGGGATTTCTGGCTGCACAAGTCCAAGGTGTTTTCTATTTGAAAGAATGGGAGACTTGGGGTACATTCACCCATGTGACCCTATCTAGTCATAGCTACTCAAGTTGCAAGTGTCAGCTTCCCTCATCAGAGGAGCTCTACGGGAATACAGGAGGAGGAAGGACAACCTGCAGAGAGACCCTGAGTGATGAGAGCAGTCAGGAAGCCCAGGTCTCTACCCCGCAGAAAGATCCCTCACTCAGTGTCCTCCAGGAGGTGAATGTGTATGAATATGCTTCCTAGCCTCACAGGGAGGTTGTGAGGATTAACTCTTGTGCAAAACCATTTTGTGATCCAGTGCTGAAAGAAGCTCCTAATGTGTTTTTGGACCCCTCTCATTCCTCCTCCTTCGGTCATGACTCACGAACAGTAGATGGAGCCAGAAATGCGGCAGAGTGAAAAAAAAAAACAGCTTTTGGAAGCGGAGAATGAATGGGTGGAAAGCAGAGGAGTGTCAAATGGAAAGGGCCGGGCGGATGGGTCTAACACTCATAGACTATGACTGAGAACCACTGGAAGAATATGTTCAATGAAACACCCTTTTCCTCAGACACTCAGTAACGCAAGGTGGAAATCCTTCCCCGCTGTACCATCCATCCCATCCCAAGGAAGAGAAGCCAGTGTAACTTCTGATGAGTGCTTCTCAGGGGCAAAGTTTAGGGGCAGTCCTGCCTTCTGCTTTTTCCTGTTGTACATTCCCCTGAAAATGAAGGTCCAACCTCGGTTGTTTGGTCATTTGGACTTAGATGCTTCCACAAGGCTGAAATTTTTTTTTAAAGAAAACTTTCAGCAAGCTGCAGCCTTTTCTACATCTTTTCTCTTCTGCTCTGTCTGTTGTGACAGCTGACTTGCCCTTTTTTCTTTCTCTAATTTATAAGGATGAAGGTAGAAATATAAGGGCAAACCCTTTGAAGGGTCAGCCCCTCAAGAAAACATCCCAAAGTGGCGTTTCATGAAGGAGGGAAATTCGGGACAGAGATAGCCTGTGAATGTTCTCCAAACCCGTATACTGCCTCTACTGACAGCCTTTCACTTGATTTGTTGGCAGTTTATCTTCTTGTGTTGTGCCAATCCCATTTCTATCCCCACCAGAGAATTGTTACCCTGCAGTCACAGATTATGAAACAAATACCTACACTCCCAGGCACAGAGGAAAATATAAACAAGATGAAAGACAGGGTCTCTTCCCTTCTGTTCATGAAGTGACAAATGTCACTTCCAGGACTTCCAGGACACTGTATTCCTTTTTACTATGGCCTCTCAACCCATCTGAGTAAGATAAATACACAATTAATCATTCAACAGATGTTTACCAAAGACCTTCTACATGCCACCATGTAGCTGAGGCTCTCTCAGCACTCCTGAATTAAGATCTGAGGGACGGAAAAGAAATATCTTCATTTTAAGACCAATGTATTCACAGCTAATTATGGAGAAAAGTCCAATGAATTTGGAGGCTAAATCTTTAAGAAAGAATCATCAGGAATCCTCCTGCGGAGGTGTGGTTCTTATCTAGGTGAGGTGGGAGCTTCCCGGGCTTGACCAAGGTGCACTACCTATGGTTGTTCAGTCTGTGCCCTGCACAACGAACATAGCAAAGCAGAGTAGGTGCCAAGATTCAGCCTATTCTGCTTGCCTAACTGAGAAACTGTGGGCTACCTCTGCCCAGATGTGATTCCTTTTCCAAGGCATACAATCACACAGTGCATGTGGGCAGAGGCTTGTTTTCCTCACTAAAAACATCATGTCCCTGCTGCATGTTCAGTCTTCACACAGTCACGATGGTCCTCTATGGCCCAAAAGAAAAGCGAATCACTGTAATACAGCTCTCAGTTGTGGATTAAATAAAACGTTGTATCATTGATTTTTGAGCACTAAACTATCCAAAGATGCTGCCGGTGTCTATTTAATAGAACTGCCAAAAAACATTTAATTTTTTTCAGACAAAACACACCCAGAAAATTGAACAAATTTCATCAAAACGTTTAAGTGCCAGAAATGATTCCAATCTAATAAAGCATTAAGGCCTCGCATAGTCTGTACCACACATGTGGCAGACCTCCATAAACGACACGGCTGGAACCTGGTTTTTAATTCTTTTGCACAAAATCAGCAATTTAGGTCCTGCTGAGAAACCTTTGGGAAGGGTCTCTTTGTAAATAAAGCAACCAATTTCTTAAAATAAAGTTGGCCCTGAGTGGTTCCTTCGGGGTCTGAGCGGAATCTTTGCTGATCAGATGCTGAGGCGGGCCTGCGCCATCAGCTGTTGTGACAGAATCTGTTGGTATCTGCTGGCGCTCTGAGTGACAGCAGTGTGTAATCACAGAGACACGCAGATACACATCAGAAGGCAAGAATACAGAAATAAGCAGCAGAACGGGGAACTTGAACGGACCTCCATGCAAAACATTTCTAAATTGCCATTTTGCAGAGCCTGGAGATCTTTGTGTTTTGCAATTGGAATCCACAGTTGGGAAGGAGAGAGAGAAAAGTTAGTTTTCATGGCGAGCATCCTACAGTCCAGGTGCAATGGGCTTTGCTTATGTCCTAGCATCTACTCCTCATAGTCATAGTACAATGTTACTTGTATTATTCCCATTTACAGATGGAAAAACCAAATCTGAAGAGGGGAAAGGGCCTGCTCCAGGCTGTACCTTAATAAATGATGGAGACAGAGCCTAAATCCAAGTCTTTCAGATTCCAGCGCCCACACACTCCCACTTCCTCTGTTTCCACCTTGTGCGAATATCAGGGAAAACACTTTTTCTGATGCTACATGGACTCCTCACCTGCTGATTTCTAAGTATTCAGGCTGAGGTGTCTTTGGCAGGTGCCCTCCACTTCCTCCACCTCACTGAATGGGGGTGGGGTGTCCTTCTTATTCAGAAAGGAGCTTCCTGTGTAAAGCTAGGCTGGGTTCAGTGGGACAAGGATAAAACGCATATTTTTATAATCACGGTTTTGGGTCAGTGGGCGAAGAATACTGTCAAACATGAATTTCAAATGTGCATTTAGCTTCCTGTATCTGTCCCAGCGTCCTCTCTACATTCACACAAGATGAGGGATTGCAACAAGACACAATCATACACAACACCTGCAGTCCCTGAAAGTGTCAACTGGCAATGACAACCAGCTTCTCCCCTCTGAGCAAGAGAGAAGATTTACAAGAAGGCCAGTGGTGTTCTCTGAGGGGAGTAAACCCACTTTATGTAAACCTGAAAGATCAGTTGGAGTTCCCAGAATTCACCCCCAGAGTGTGCGCTTAAAGTTACCAATTGAGGGACTGTGAGAAACAGTATAAATGAACTCAAAACAAAACAAGACTCACCTGATTACAAGTTTCATTATGAACCTGGGGTTTTTTAGAACTGGTGATGTCACGTTGCTTTGAAAGGTTGGGAAGGGTGGGGGTGGTGTCTCTGCTCAACGTTCAGGTGAACTTGGAGTGTGCTGCAGGCCTCCCCATTGACATCACACAAAACCCTCTCCCTTCCGCAGGCCCCGTTAGCTTTCTAGTCCACCCATGCCCTACTCCTGTGAGCGGTGTCATACACAACAGTACAGACTGGGTACGTTATAAAGAAAGAGGCTGATTTGGCTTATGCACACTTCTGGTCTAGATCTCGAGGTCACATCTGGTGGTAACCTTCTTTGCTGGTAAGGAGGTGGCACAGGTCATCATGTGGTCAGAAGCGGGGAACACATGACAGGCCTAGTCTAACTGGCTTTCATAGCACACCTACTCTCAAAGTAAATCTATGAACTCATTAATTCATTAATCATATAAGTGGATTAATTCATCCTAATGGACGGAGCCCTAATCATCTCTAAAAGGTTCCACCTGATCCCACTTCTTAATGCCTCATAAAGATACTGAATTTCAACATGAGTTTTGAGGAGGCAAACCATAGGAGGTAGAATTTTGTTCTTTTCAAAGGTAGCTACAGTAAAAACCTGAGAGCATGAGAATTGTCTGTGAAGGCTCCAGCTGTCACCAGTTATCAGGGAGCTCTAAGACTCATGCCAGTCTCCACTCTCAAGGCACAATTCAAACTTGGGGTACACAGGTTCTAAGCCTGGTCCACAGACGAGCAGCGTTGGACTCCTCCTGGAACCCTAGTTTTTTAATGCACATTTTTATAAGATTTTCACATGATTCCTGTGCATGTTAAAATTTGAGGAATACTAAGACAGGCTAGTGGCTCTCAAAATGTGTCTCCAGGACCAGTAACCTGAGCATCCCCAGGAAGCTTGTTACTAAGGAAGAATCTCATGTCTCCTGAGTCAGAATTTCCGTCTTAATGAATCCCCAGGTGAGCTGCACCTACGTTCACATTGGGAAAGCGTTCTTTTAAGTTTGGGCACTCCTAGCTATAGCCTTGGCACCTCCACTTACTACCTATAATTGTAGACATACAATATAAACTCTTGGAGTTTCCGTTTATTTTAACAGAATAGGCTAATAGACCTCCATTCAGGAAATTCAAAGGGATTAAATTAGGTCATGTAGGCAAAGCTCTTCGCACAAGGCTAGCACATATTAAACAATTAGTAAATAGATGTCTTTAGCTTTTGCCCTTTCTTTCTTTTCTTCTTGTCTGTCATTCTCTACCCTTGAGATATTTCCATTAGGCCTTCCTGGGTCCCTTCCAGTTTTAACATGCTCTGATGTGACAACTAGTTCATTTTTTCTTGCAACTGCGAAGTAGCCACTAATCCAAACCTTGTAACTGTAATAGAAACAAAACTGGATTAAGAACTCATTTTTACCTACATCTACCCTTCTCTTCTCGTTGAGCTCAGCTTTGACTCCAGTAGGGGACAGAAGCAGTAGGAGGACAGAGACCACCACATGTCTGTGAAGCACCTACCCACAAACCACACTCAGATAATCACGTCAGGAAATGAAGCCCCTCCCCCCATGGAGTTCCTTTGTCTAAGCAGGGAGACTGACAAACAAACATATAATTGAATTACAAGTATTGCAAAATGTTGTGAATGAGGATCATATAAGCAAGACTGGAAAGATAACAAAACTTAGGTGGCTCTTACAGAGGCTGGGGAGGTGGACCAAGTCAGATCTGAGAACTTAGGTATCCAGTTCTATGCTTTAGGGAGGACAAGGAAAGATACCAGAGTAGTAAGCTCATTAACATGGGTAGCTTCTGTGGTTTGAATACGATTAGTGTTGAAATTAATTTCCCATTATGACATATTAGGAGATAAGAGCAGGTAGAACCTTTAAGAGGAACTGGGGATCTTCCCTCTTGAATGAATTAATGTAGTTCATGCAATTAACGTGTTAATGGGGTATCTCCTCCTCGGGACTAAGTTTACTTCAAAAGCCAGTTTGGCTGGTCTTTCACCACTCCCTGCCTCTTGCCATGTGATGCCCTGTGCTGCCTCAGGACTCTGCCAGCAAGGCTACCAGATGAAGCCTTTTCAGATGAAGCCTTTTCACCTTGGCTCGCAACAATAAACTAAACAAACCTCTTTACAACTTACCCAGTCCCGGTATTGTGCTAGTAGCAAAAGAAAATGGAATAAGATAGGAACTAAAGCAGACCTTAGCACCAACTAAATTCATGCATGAGCTCCTAACACTTAGGAAGAGCACAACAATATTTGTGCAAAACCACAAATGAATAAAAGAAGGAGACAGGCAGTGTAGAGGGACTGATGAGACACTAAATGTGAAAGCGATTACCTAAGAAAAATGCCTTACAAAAGAACACAGGCGTTGCTATCCAATCTCTCTACTTCCTCCTGCATTTTAAAATGTTTTAGCTCTGTTGCATTTGTTTGATCTTCTACAAATTTTCTGTAATCTCACATACATTTGAAAATAACCTCTGACTTCCACATGGCACACGAGCTACCCCTCCTTTCTCTGGTATCCCTTACAACAAAGTGTTGACTTGTCCTTTCTTGTTATTTTCACTTCTTCTCCTCTCATTTTCTTTCTTAAGAAATGAAACAAAACACGTTCTATTGGCACATGGGAAGTATATATGTAATGTGTGGGCGTATCATACAGCTTGATGATAAAAATGGATAGCCCACAAGTGTTCCACCCAGCACAAATATTATAGCCTTACCAATTCCACTGAAGTAACCTGTGTCTGAGGCTCCATCCCACCCCTGCCTCCTCTCACTGAAGCAAAAACCCTGCATTTCATGTTTATCACCATTCCCTTCCTTCTACATATAGTTTTGTCACAAACGCTTATATCACCAAACACCGTATTTTTAGTTTTATGTGAGGTTTTTCACTTTCTAGGAAGGGTCAGTCACACCAAAATCAACCCAAACTGGAATCATCAACAGCAAAATGTCCAAAATGTTAGAAGAAAATAAAGGATAGTACCCTTAGGTCTCCCAGTTTTGAACTGATGTTTTAATCAAGACCAAAAAGCTGTACTGAGTAAAAGCAAAAGCAAAAACTAAAACGCCTTCCTTCCACACGTGCAATCTCTTTTCCTACTGCCTCCCACAAGTTGCACTGCCAAGCAACTGAACCATTAATTACTGTTTCATCTTTTTGTGTCAAAAGTGGTACTAACAGTACGTGATTCCTTTGAAATCTACATGTCTTCCAGAGATCAGTAACACATTAGGTCGCTACTATGTGTTGGATTCCCTAGGAAGCAGATGCTAAGACAATGTGTAGCATTCAGGATTTTTTAAGGTGAGCTCTTAGCATCAACAACTACAAGGAAAGGTCAGGAAGCCAGACTGGACCTAGAACAGCTGAGCTGTGCTGTGGTTCAATAGAGGTATCAGGCAATGCCATGGGGAGCTGTCAACCTGGAATAGCCCTTCAGAAGAATCCTAAGCTAAGTCCTGAAGCCTTTGATCCCTGCATCCACACCAGTCACTGGATGTAGTTGATCTGGGCAAGAACACTCTTCAGCCAAGATGGTTCATTAACAGACTGACAAGGGTGGGGTGTCTGTCAGCATAAGTCCAGCAGCTGGGGATATACATTCTCAAACTTGAAGAGAAATCTGGATGGCACATTACAGCATCCACCAAAGACCTTTATTCCTGAGCCTGAGCGAGTCACATGTCTTCCTGTGCCAGAGCAATCCAGCGGCAAGACAACATGCCTTATGAAAGAACCACTCAGCAAACACTACAGAGGAAAACAGACCTTGGTAAAGAGAAAGTCGGGGGAAAAAATCTGGTTGTGGCATTACATCACGCTACCCTGCACATCAGCTTCCTATTTGACTTTGAAATGTTTCCCAAGATCCGCCTGAACCTTCCCAGTTACTAGCGGCTGAATTACTAATCTAGCAGCCTAAGTAGAGTCTTAGAGAACCAAGGCCACAGCAGTGACTACACACCTCCAGCTACACAACCACCCCAAAATGTACACTTTGATTCACTTACCCAGAATTTTGTAATCAGATAATCTAGAAAGATATTATTCTCATTTCAACATGAATGAACATGTTGAATCATCTCAAAAAAATAAAATTTTATACTTTGACTTACCAGGTAGGAAACTAGCACTGAGCTAAGGACAGTAACCTAATCTTTCTAGTACTTTGATTCATGATCAAAGCCAGGCCTCAAATGTAACCCTGTACAGCAGGTCACTAGTAGCAGGAGAGTCTCAGTAAGGTACACTCTGCATCTCAAGCAGGTTTGGGGTTGGCCATCGTAGAGTCCAGGGCAATCTGTGTGAGCAGCACTGCTATAACTCACCTTCTCAGAGTGTTGAAATGATTGAGGTGTGAATATTTTAATTGACCAACAAGATAAAGAAAGATGTAAAGTCACCAAGCAGTAGCCTGTCCTCCCTTTATGCTGACTGGTATTGTTTCATGACAGCTGAACGGGTAGAAATAATTGCAAATGAACATGAAGAGAATAAAATGACTCATCTTGATTATTCTTCAGACTGACAGTGTTCAGTTAACAGCCCTTCTACAGGATATTAATAGGTTTCCTACTTAAACCTGGGGAAGGATCTTTCAAATCCATTTGGGAAATCGTACCTGTCTCTCGTACGTGGTCACAGTGCACACTTGCTCATTACGAGACCCAGACGCCCTGCAGTGAGTAAACCTGTTCCATGCTGTTGGAGTGTGCAGTGCTCAGGAGTCAAGCCCAGAAGACATTCACTGAGAACAACCCTTCACATCTTGCCAAACTAGTATATGAAGAACACAGTTTGGAAAACGCTGATCTAAACCTACCTGTTCTATTTATCAATGAATAGCCTGAGGATTAGAGAGGAAAAGTGAATGCCCACTGGCCACCACACTTGTTATAGGTGCAGAGTCAGGACAGGAACCCTGTCTCCATAGCCTCTGATGGAAGCTCTTTCTAATCCACTAAGTACTGGGAAGGAGATCAGACTTTTCCACAGTACTTGGGATTGAGCCCAATGTCTTTACGATGAGTTACAGTCTCAGTCTTATTTTTTTTATAAAGTATTTTGAGACAGGTCCTTGGTAAGTCACTAAATTGCCCAGAGTGGGCTCAGACATGTTCTTGTCTCAGCATCCCACAGTGCTGAGCTAGGCACGTACCATCACTGCTGCCTCAGATTTTCTATTTTTAATGTAGCAGTTGATTCAGGGTTGATCTAAGAGATGATTACAGGATTTTCTTCTTATTTATAGTATTACTATGGGTTTTATTTATTGAGTACTTTCAACCCAGTCTGAGAGGGGAAGTAGAGATAAAGACCATGTGCATAAGGCACAAGGCAAAGGTGTCTACCTGGGACATGGAGGTCTAAGTATGACTTTTAAGGGATTTTTGCATTTCCTCTGATAAGCTAAACAACTGAATTAGGAGTAAGGGAAGTGGGAACTAAGACAAAGGGAGAAGAAAAAATGGGAGAAGACAGTGAGACCCCAGTGGTACGGCTGCAGGACATGCTCTGGGGAGAGAAACCACCACATCTTGATGATGGAGTCTAGGCAAGGAGTGCTGCTTCCTAGGGTGAAGTGTCCTCAGGTCACTGTTTACGCTGTGCCAGCTTCCTCGGCTTGGGAGCTGCCTAGAGGATTACTAAAGCACATTTCTGCCTGTCTCTGGATGGGTTACAGAGGCCTGACCGTGGTTACTATACATGGGTCCTCACCAGTTCCTCCCTAGCATTATTCCCCTACTCTGACTTCTGTCTACCACAGAGCTCTTTCCTCCACCATGCCTTTCTGCCCTGTTTCTAACCGCGAGCCAGCCAGTTGGACTGAACCCTTTGAAACTGTGAGCCAAGTTAAACTTTTCCTCCCTTAGTTCTATGTGTCAGACAGTGTGTCCCAGCCACGAGAAAGTAAGTAATATATCTTCTGTGATACACTTTTCCTGCTTCCCTGCTGCCAAGGTCCTTAGATGAAGAGAGACAAACAGTCTAGATAAGCACCAACTCTGGAACAAGCTGCCTTGGTGAGTTAAATAAGGGCTGTATTTCTTGTTTCAAAGGCTACTTGTTGTCCCCTACTAGCAAGGATAGAGGACATTCTTAGGTAAGGACATTGCTGTCCTCAACTATCATTTCGGGAAGAAACTCTACTTCTTTTAGAAACAATTATAAAACCAGAAAGCTGAAATGATTTAATTATTTAGTATTTTAAGTAAATGTGAGTGTGTGGTTTATTATTACTAAGTAATTGATGCAAGAAGTTTCTAGACCACAAGCCTGAAGGGTATGTCTATTATAAACCTTTGTAATTTAGCCATGTTGTATAACAAGACACACTGATTCTTCTTCCTAGCTAGAAAAAGTAAGGACAATATACAGAGCTATAGATTGGGAGGATAATTCTGGATAAGGTGCTGAGAACAATGCTGAGGAAATGTGGAGCCATCAGAAATCATTTTCCCACTTCCTGTAGTTACAAAAAGAGAATCCTTCTCTTAAGAGATGGGGGAAATTTGCATTGGAAAATAATTAAAGATGAAAATAACTGAAACTTGTTTATATTTTGTAGAATTTTCTTTCTAGTCTTAACTGGTCCTTTGCTATTAAAGAAAACATTTCTAGACAAGCAAATAAACAAAAAACAAATCTACTAGAAAAGAAAACCTCCAAAAAATTTTTTTCCCAAAGAAATGGGCACTAAATACCCTTTGAAGACAATATAGCTTCTGCAGTAACTGTTCAATTTCTTCCACTGTAGCAAGAAAACCTTAGACAATACACAAATGAATGAACTTGGTTGTGTTCCAGTAAAATTTTATCCACAAAGGCAGACAAGTAATTGAGTTGGTTCCACAGGTGATAGTTTGTTGACCTTACCCTAAAGTATAAATTTTATGAAGGAGAAGACCTACATTCCCAAGGTATAGGAAATTGTAGGTACTCAATAAATATTTGTGAATGATATCAAAAATTTGAATATTATCCTAGCACTATCATTGTGTCACCTTGCTTAAGTCAGTTCACTTTTTTGGATCCTTGGTTTTTGAAAATATAAGAAGGGGAAAAGTAATGTTTATCCTATGAGTTTCCTGGGACATCTCACAATAATATAAACCAATGAAATTGCCAACATTACGGAGTTCTTCAAAAGTACTATATAAAGCCAGCTGCTTTATCTCTCTCTCCTTATTTACTTCTCATAACCCTGCATTACCTCAATTTTCCAAAATAGCTAACCAAGCACCTAGAGTTTAAATAACTTAGATCCCATAATAAATGATGGAAGCAAAATTCAGGCTCTAGTGCCTGCCCAGTTAGCCTCTATCTCCCTAATTTATTTTCCTTATGCTTGGAAATTGAAAGGAGATATTGTCATTTTTCAAATAGTTCATGGGACTTTTAACTACGAACAACTTATTTTGTACTTAGCTATCTAATCCTCTGACCCTGTATGGTTATTCAGCCACCATCACTTAGAGAAAGAAAGGTATGGATAATAATTGGTAAAGATGTTTTGATACCAAATAAATGCTGATGAACTAATACAAAAGGGGTAGAGGGGAATTTACTGGTAAAATACTAGACAGCGCACAGAACTAAGGAAGAACCAAACAAAACCTTGAAGTAAAAGAGGATCGGTGCAACAGGACTCTGATAATGAAAACAATAACTCCCAAACACCCTTCCTCCAAGAATCTCTGCTCATGTTTCAAATTTCCTGGAAAGAGAATCTCTTGCCCAGCTGCAACACTCATTTGTATCTTCATATTAATCAGTTATGGCCAAGGAACAAGACCGGTGGCAATGCTACACCACAGATGGAATGGAACCATAAAGCAGGCAGCCACATGGACGGAATGCCAAATTTCCTTTGCATGTTCTGTCTGCAGCTGACACTACCTGGTATACACGTTGCCCTTCTGGGATATTTTGCACTGAAAATATGCATGTAGCATCTTCTAATCCTCCATTATGACCCACCCTGCTCCCCAAAACACAAAGGTTGTGTTAAAAGTTCCAAATGCTTCTACCCTCCCACATTCAACCTTTCACTCCTGCTACCTAATTTGCCACCCACCTGCCTCTTGCAATTCACCTTTAATCCTTAGGTCACTCGGCCTGTTGAAGACGTGCATAGTCTCTGATCAGCCCTGCCTACTTCACCTGTTATCATACATAGCCATGTTGACAGCAAAGTTATCATATTTGCTTCTTTGTATATTGGTTAGAGCAATAAAACGTCTTCTCATGACTGGTTTTATATGTATCTGTGTGTTTTATAATATCTATAGCTAAAAGTATTGGTATCATGACTATATTTAATATAAAGTGGAGTTGTTATTCTTATTAGTTTTTGTCTAATTCTGAACCTTATTGCTACAGTGATTTTGTGGACCTCAGCACTTGTTTCCGGTCAGCAACCTCCCAGAATCCCCTTTCCTTCTTAGGTGAAATACGCTTTTCATTTTCATCATGCTGGGAGTAAGGGCCTCTGAGAAAGTTTTTAGATAAATGTGAACCATGGAAGGTAGGAAAACCTGCTTGCCTGGGATTTTTGTCTGTTTTTTAAAATTTGCATTTTCTATCTCTAGACTTCCCCTGCTTTAGCCCAGAATAACCTGTTCCTTTCCACAAGCCAATAGCTTCCACATTATACTGCAAAACAGAGCCTATAATCCACAAAGAGCACAGAGCTTTCTGCCACAGAATATCTGGAGTTTGAGAGAGTCTGGAGTCATTTCAGTCCATGGTGTTCTGTATCGTTCAGCTGTTGATATTTTTTCTTCAGACTTTTAAATTATTGTGGGGCTGGGGATTTAGCTCAGTGGCAAAAGCGCCTGCCTGGCAAGCGCAAGCTCGTGAGTTCGGTTCCTGGTACCGGAGAAAAACAAAAACAAAAATAAATAAATAAATAAATAAATAAATTATTGTGCCAAAAAATATTACTATCTAATAATAATCACTTCAATTTATGACCTTAAACTAATTTCCAAACTAATTTGCTAAGTATTTTACGAGCATTATTTCATTCACTGTTTTGAAAACTCTACGTCTATGGTATAGATGAGGATACCAAAACTTACAGAGTTTAAGCAAATAATTATGCCACATAGCTGGTCAGAGGGAGCCTGGGATTTGAATCCAGGTGGTCTGATTCAATTAATGCCTCAGCTTTAAATACTTTATAGTTTCTTTTTTAATTCCAATTTTGTAACTTACTATGATAAAATGTTGGGATAATTGACTTATGATAGTTTGCCATCTTATTCAGCATGAGATTATTAAGCTTGATGTACTAGCCTTGTACAGCTAGCCCCCTGAAATCCTATCTCTCATTTCTTCATAGAAATCAGTGAATAAGTAGAATTCATTCTTTTATTCAATTCATTTATTTTTTTTTCATTTTTTATTGTGGTGCAGGCACTGTGCTTTGCTTTATGATAAATATAATGACCTCTTTCTTCCCCCATGGAGTTAGGAAAGCATGACAATATGAAATAGAAATAAGGAGAGGAGAGAAGAGAAAAGAATGGGAGAGAAAAAGAATTGGCCCCTAAATATTACATTTACTCTACTACGTAGTAGGTAAAATGTGGTAGAAATTTACTCTGCAGACAACTTTTCAAAATGGATTCTAGTGTCTAAATGTTATCCTGTAAGTATGGAAACTCCTTACATTCCTATGATGTCAGCCTTTCTGAGCCACTGGATTCTGCAGAGAAATGCAGACATCTTTTCCACAAAACATTACAGCACATTCTGTCTAATTCGTTTATTACTCTCAACCAATTAAAAACTGCTTCATTACTATAGATTCTTGAAAAGCATGGTGGACAGACGAGTGGAATTGATTTTTAAACAAAGCAAGTGTGAAGAAAATGACTACATTTTCATTTCTGGGCTGATGTATAGGAAAATACAGAGCTATTAATCTAAGAAAAAATCACCTCTTTATCCTCAAAACTCCAGATTAGTTTAATACTAACACAGGGTCAAATTTTATTACCACAAATACCTCAGTAAAATTTTCAGGATGACACTAAGATTTTAAATGTTTTTAAATTTTCAAAAATGATAAGATGATGAAATCCTAACAGAAACTACAAGTCCTCTGTATTTTAACTAAGTAACAAAGAAACAAAGTGTTTCTATAAGTGAATAAGAAAATCCTTCTTTTTCCCTCAGATTTATTGGCCAAGATCATGAAGATTAAGTCAAGTTGAGATTTTTTTAAACTTGATTTTAGTTAAAATATTTTTCGAGGTTCTAAATTATTCCCTGGACTTCCTCTTGTTTGTTTGGTGTTTGTTCTGTTTTCTTTATATTTATGGCTCCTTTGCACATGCAACTTATGCCAGATTTGGGAAAGAAAAGCTTTGGTAATTCCGCAAGATGGTTGATTGCTGTGTTTTGGTTGATTAGGATGAGATTCCAATAAAACATCCCAGTATGTCAGGGTGCCTCTAAGTTAAACCTTCAAATCCTTAGAGGTGTTTCTTGTCACTAAAACAACAGACCATAAAGTTTGCTTTATGCAAGTAGATTTATTTCTTTATTTGTACTCATACAGGACCATAAAGGTTTATCTTCTGATCAGAGAAAGAAAATAAACAAAGAAACAAAGGTCTTCACAAAAGAGGATATACGAGCCCAATTAACAAGGTCTTTGTTCTTTCCAGGTTAAAAAGAAATAGGAAGAAAGATAAAACCAAGATTAGGACACAATGTAGTCTCCATGCTTTTTTATGTCACTTTGATTCATGATAAGCAAACTTCAATGTGTGTTTAAAATCTTGAGGATTTATATTATTAACCAAACAAGAATTTTTACAATCAGGGAACATTTGTCTGGTTTTCCCCTCGCCTCCTCCCTCCCTACCCATCCCCCCAACCAGCACACACAATTTTTTGTAGAATATTTTGTTGGCTATAATTAAACTATGTGTGTTAATTAGGATTAGATTTTAAATGCACTGCTTGGGAAGTTGAAAAATACAGGATCTGAATGAGCCCAAATTGAGATGACACTTGAATTTTCGCAGATGTTTCCATAATCCTAATTTCAAATTGATTGTACTTCCTGAACAGTGAGAAGCCATTTTCAGTTATTTATTCAGACGTGTGCGCTACTTCTCCCTCTGCCAGTGGGTAGAAAATATTTAGCACTTTCATTAACTCCTTCAAATAGACTGTTTTCTGAGGCAGGTTTTGGTGGATGGGGAGTCAAATAAGTCCTACCTGCTCCCGGAACCTACCAGAACCCAAGCACAAGTCCACGCAGAGATCCAGACCCCGGCAATTTCTCTCACCCCTAACCTTCACGATGGGATCAGCTGGCTTCTCACTGTCATTGCTCTCGAAAGGCCAGGGAAAAAGCAAAGAGAGAGAAAAAGAACATCCCAAATTACCAGCCAGCAGCAACCCACAGCCTGTGACACTTGATTCACTCACAAAGAGGAGCAGCATACTATGCTACGTAAGTCCAGGGTTTGGACTCAGCACCAGGGCCACCTGTAAAACACATTCCCAAATAAATGGCCTGTAGAAAAGATGAGCCCCTGCCAATTGTGTGTTGGTACCAAGCAGCATTCACTAAAGCTGGAAGTCCAACACCAGACTTTGTACGTGCCGGAGAGGAAGCCTGGTCCTCCAGATTTCTTACAGTTTCTTTCTATATTTTATTTTGTGTTCGACCCAGAATCCAGAGTCTTGAGAAATCCTGTCTTGGAAGCAACCCCGCTCCCCTGATAAGTCTTCTATGTGATTGTAATTCTTTGCAGCTTTCCTGTGGGGGGCGGGGGACTCTGCAGAATTAGAGGCATCGTGCCTTCTTCCACCTGTAACGATTTCCCACTCAACTGTAAGACAATGGCCATGATTGATCTAATGAGGGACTGGAAAAGCCAGCTGATTGCTATAAATAGTTGAAAGCAAAAACTTGTGCTTGGCTTCCCAAAGAATTTCTCATCAACTCTGGTACCCTAACCTAAATAGGTAAGCAGTTCCTGGCAAATTAGGTGAGACGTGTAAGCTTTTTCTTGGTGGGAGTCTGTAGAGAGAGCAAGGAAAAATTCATGCAGAGAGAAATGACTGATGGAATATTCATGCTTTAAAGTAACAATCACATGTCATTCTACATGTCCCATGAAGGCAAAATTCATTTTTTAAACAGACAGCAGTTTGAATAAAATGCAAGTATACATAAGATTAGAATGTTGGCTTTTTAAAACGGCTGTTTGGTTGGATCATTTATTTGTTTGTTTGCTTTTGAGACAGGATTTCACTATATAATTCAGACAGACCTTGAACTCACTATGTAGCCCCAAGCTGGTCTCGAATTTGTAGTGGTCCTCCTGCCTCAGCCTCCCAAGAGCTGGGATTACAGGGGTGCACCATCATCCCCAGCAGTTTTTCTATTTAATAATATTTGAAGTCTGGGGCTGGGGATTTAGCTCAGCGGCACAGTGCCTGTCTGGCAAGCGCAAGGTCGCAAGTTTGATTCCTGGTACTGGAAAAAAAAAAAACAAAATAATATTTGAAGTCTAGTCATAATAGATTTTGTGCATTCATTTGTTAAAGAAAATAGCAAGCTGCAAAGGTGCATAAAAGTAATCCACATAATATCCCTAAAAAGTAATTTTTCTCTCACTGCATGTTTAGCCCTCTATTTCTCAACCCTGGCTGTATATTAGACTCAGTTGATGCCCATACTCTATCCCTAATGAATTACATTAAGGTATGGGGCATGCAAAGGGATAAAAACATTTAGATGTGAGTGTCCATACTCTGGATGTCTGAGTTCTAATCCTCTATAATCCCAGTCATTCTCTGTTGTCTTCACACTGAGCACATTCCAACCAGTTACGTCAATAACTTGGCTCCTACGGGCATTCAATGACTATCTCTTTGCTAAGGCAGGAAGGTCCCTTTAAATTATGGTGAAGTCACAAAAGTATAAAGGCTGTCACATATTTCTAAACACCATACATTGAGAAATACTAAAACTGCGCCTCCCTACTGGTCAGAGGGCAATGATTCTCTCATGTAGGGAATGAAGAAGCGGAGAGGCTTCAAGTGCAGGAGCAACACTTAATCATTCATCAAGAAGTGAGTCCTAGAACACAATTTATAACAAACAGGTTTATGGAAGCTGGTGCTCCTTACTAATTTCATTCATTCACTTTGCTTTTATTCAATCATTCACGTAGCACATACCCACTAGAGAGAAACATTTTAGATGAGACTCTGTAGGACAAGAATTAAACTGTGTGTTCCATTAGGTGCCGGGTATTTTGTTAAGCACTTTGCAGACATTTTTCAGCTAATATTCACCAACCTCTCTGATGCTACTAGCATGAACATTCTGCTAATATAGTAATCTGAGCATAAAAGGAGCTAGGCATTCTCACTCATTCAGTTAATAACCACGAGTGAGTAACTACAATGTGTCACACATTACTCTAAATACTGGTGACTCCAGAGTTGGAATAAGACTCCTGAATAGCTCACCCTCATCAGCTCTGTTCCAGAGCTATCAGCTGATTAGGGAAAGTTTAGGAATTTTGCAAGTTGGTTGTTAAATCACTGATGACTTGAAATTAGTGATATCGGGTGTGATGACATCATGCAAATCAGCAGGTAGTACCAATCAGGACTTTCTTTATTGAAGGCCAATTTATTTTTATATTAAATTTATTGTTACAGCTGAGATACACATAACAGTCCCATTCATCATAGGGAATTTTTACCTGTACTTGATATCCCTTGATTTACCCCATTTCCCTCCCTCCCTCCATTCTCTCCTCCCCTCCTTATTTATAAAGTTTATTTCCATTTTATCCTTCTCTTCTCATATTGTTTCTCTTCCTTGCTTCCCTCCTCTCCCACCCTAGTTCCCATTTCCTTTTAATTAATTTCTTCCTGTTTCACATTTTGGTTCTTACTTACATTTACATTTTCTCACAATAGAGAGATAATGTGATATTTATACGTGTCCAATTTATTTCACTTAAGAGTATGGTCTCAAGGTGCATTCAGTTAGCTATAAATACGTCAAGTTAGTAGTACTCCATTGTACTTTTAAAAACACATCTTTTTTATCAGTTCATCGGCTGATGGGCATTTGGGTTGTTTCCAAGATTGAATCATTACAAACTGTGCTGCTGTAAACATGGGTGTGCACATAGCACAGCGGTGTGATGCTTTTTCCTTCAGAGTGGGATGCTACAGAGTGGCGAGTGGAAAAAACTCTTAGCCAGTTGTCCCTCAGATGAAGGACTAATATCTGGTAATCCGAGCAACTAGTTTTAAGATAACAACAAGTAATACAACAACCACTGTTGATTTCCTATCATCTTGTTTTGAAATTCTGTACTTTTTTTATAGTTCTTGTGTTGTTTTGTTTTTGCCTTCATTTGTGGTATTTTGTTTTTGTTCTTTTCTCTTTAATGTAAAAAAAAAAAGAACTGAAAAAAATCAGACCTCCAAATTTAAAGACTCAATCCAAAAACTGGCATCTGAGATGAAGCGCAACTGGCAAATAAATATATAAAAAAAATGTTCAACATCACTGGTCATTTGAGAGACGCAAATTATAACAATACTAAGATTCCATCTCACCCCAGGAAGAATAGCTATTGTCAAGAAATCAACAAGTAATAAGTGCTGGTGGAACTGTGGGAAAAAAAAAACAAAAACAAAAACACTTCAGTGTTGATGGAAGTGTAGACTGGTGCAACCACGGTGGATATCAGTGTGGAGATTCCTAAAAAAAATTAGGACTAGAGTCCCATTTGACCCAACTATTCCCTTTCTTGGTATCTTCCTAAACAAAGTGAAGGCCAATTCATAATACATCATTATTTATAGGTGATGATAACTTCACTAAGGTAATTTAAGGAGTCTCAGAGTTTTAATTCAAACCTGTCTGTCTCTAAAACCAGGGTCAATTCTAATCTATCATTGAATAAGAAAGTCTCTAACTTCAAGAAACTTATAGAATATATAGAAAGTCATGGATACATAGAACTTAAATTTTCATATAGATGGCTAAACTTGATTCTACTTGCTAGTTCCCAGCCATGAGACCACAAAGAGGTAACTTAATGAGTGCATATATATTTCAGGGAAAATTCAAGAAGAATTTATTTTAAAAACCATATATAATCATTATAGGTCGATAGGAATAAGGAAGACTTAACCAGTCTGTGTAGATATGTCCACACAATTTGTAAACTAAAGAGTGAAAATGTTGTGCTTGTTATTAAAGTTACTTCAAGATCCACAAAGATCAGCAGAAATGGTGACTTGGACTGTGCAGAATTTAAGTCTGTAAGGGGTGAGTGTATCAGATTTAGTGTTGCTTATTTCATTAGTTGTCAGATTAAGAGTCATTAGTTCAAATTACTTAGTATTATTACTTCATATAAAATGCTCCATAACTTCTGTACATATCAAAGTGTATTATTTACACCAAAATCATTACTTGCCAATATTTGGATACATTGGTAGGAAATCAAAATGCCTTCTGGTCTAGCCAGCTAGAATATAATTTCTTTCTTTTGTTTTCTTCCCTGAGAGCTGCTTTCTTTCAGTTTCTATCATAGACTTTGTCAAAAAATTTAGGCTAAATAGGCATGCACTATATACTAATGGTCTAGAATTAATTAATTAGTCTTAACACTGCAATATCCCAGCATACAACTGCTCTGAAATTTCTTGTCCAGGCTCTAAATGGTATGATTTCACTCAACTTCAAAAAGAAGGAAGGAAACTTATCAAAAAATGTTGCAGAAAATGGATTTAAACTAGAAGTTTGAGAAAGCTATAGAAAATGAAATTTTTGGAGTGATTGCTTGTGTTTGTGTGTGTGTGTGTGTGTGTGTGTGCATGCTCTGGGAATCAGAGGCAAGATTTCATACATGATAGATGATAGATAAACACTCTACTAGTGAGCTAGAACCCCAGGTCTAAATAAATTCTTGAAATAATAGTAGGCTTAATAGTAACTTGCAAAAATACCTGGGATTCGGGGAAGGCTCTCTTTCCCTGACCCCCATTTGAAATTTTGAGCAGTTTTGAGGAATGACATTTTGAAGACTTATTTCACTTATTTTTTAACCATAAGAATAGCCTCATTACAAACAAAGCTTGTAGTAGTCTGTACTTTATCCAGAAACATTAACTAAATTTAAGTTAGTGAATATTTTGAGACCCTAAGTTCTGTGAAATATTCTCAAGCCCTGGGTTATGCCCTCCAGAAGATTATATTCTAACACAAATGACACATGCTTTATAAATTGAGAAAATGTCACAAAAATGCATCAGATACATAACATAATTTGAGAATAACCAAATTATCTCTTTTGAAGAGAAGCATTTATACTAATTTTAAATTCATTCCACTGGTGATAATTGATTACTGAAAGCTTAGAAAATTCAGGAAAGCTCTCCAAAGACAGGAAAAGTCCCCTAGAGACAATGACTACCAACATTTCCTTTTATAGTCAGCTAGCCTGGAAGACAATGAAAAACAGTGAGCATGAGAACCATGCTGAAGTTAGAGCTGATAAGCTGTCATGCTTGATTAATTTGGTGAAAGGGGAGTCATCACAACTAGCCATAATTTTCAAAACTAAACAACTTGGTGCTACAAAAAAGGAGATAAGGACCATGAGAAAAGCAGCTGACTGAGAAAAAAAAAAAAAGAGAGAGACATAAATTAAAATATTCAGGCTGGAGGTAACATTAATAAAGCCAAAAAAGAATTCTATGTGTGGTTGATTGTGCCAGAGAGGTATAACCAGCAATATACCTAAGGTTTGCGTATTTAAGTTGGTCATTTAAATTACTTTTCCCAAATTATTTATTCTGTTAAAATTCACTAATATAATGGTACACATAACTCTTTTTAAGTGTACAGTTCAATGGTATCAAATTCACTCTTCATGTTGTGCAATGATCACCATCATTATCTCTATAATGTTTTTCATTTTGAAGAAGTGAAGTTTTATTCCCAATAACTTCCCATTTCCTTCTCCCTCCCTGTCCTGGTAAACACTATTCTACTGTCTATTTCTATGATTTTGACCACACTAAGTATCTCATATTAGTAGATGAACACAATACTTGTTGTTTGGTGAATGGTTCACTACAGTAATGTCCATGAGGATTGTGCATGTTTAGTATATGTCAGAATTTCTTTCCTTTCTAAAGCTGAATAATCTTCCATTGCATCCACATTTCTTATATTGCTTCTTCACCTTCAATGCACAATTAGTTGTTTCCATATTTGATCTATTGTGAATTATAGGGCTTATTCGCAATTGAGACTTCACTCTCATTTCTTTGAGGCATATCTCTAAAAGCAGAATGACAGGGGCGTATGATAAATTTACCTTTTTAAGGAAGCACCACACTGTGTTCACACAGATTGTACCACTTTGCATTTCCACCAACACTGCATGAGAGTTTCAGTTTTTCCATACCTTTCCAGTACTTGTTATTTCCTGAATTTTCTTTTTTTTCGAAGAGTAGCCCTTCTAAGGGGTGTGAAGTAGTATTTCACATTATTTATTCACACTTCTCTAATGATTAATGACACATCTACTTTTCTGCTTACTGATAATTTATTAATCTTCTTTGGAAAAAATATCTATTCAAGTCTGTTCATTATGAATCATATTGTTTGGGTTTCCTGTTGGTGAGTTTTAGGAGTTCATTATATATTCTAAAAATTAATCTCATCACATCTATGATTTTCAAACAGTTCCACCCTTTGATGGGGTGCCTTTTTACTATTAATATTTTCATTGATGAGTACACTTTTAAATTTACCTTTATTCTTAAAATATTTTAAACTACACATCACAAAATTCTGAATTGCGGTGAAAAATGAACAAAACAGACTATATTTTTATCTCTGTCATCTGTTCACATAACCAAGTACATATACATATCCATGTGTTTGTGCCCCTTACATAATATTTAATACAGTTAAAGTCAAGGAGGTATGTATTCAGGTCAAGGATAATTCTACATTCATTAATAATTTCCATCAATCTTCACCAAAACTTCAAGCACCTATGAAAACGTATAGTTTTTTAAAACTCCAAGGGCATGGACTTTGTTTTGTTCCGCAAGTGGAATAACAAATCCATTAAGATCTTAGCCAGCAGTGAGCTTTCCTTCCCTCTTCCCTAATCACAGTACAGAACATGTGATACCCTTCTGGCCAATGAAATGTAAGAGAAACTCTGTTTCTGGGCCCTAGAAAAATTTTGCTTCCTTAATAAAAGAACAATGGAAACAGAAAGTCCTTTTGTTCCCACTTTCTACTCCACCCCTCTAAAGATAGTATATTGTGAGCTTTAGCAGCCGTTTTCAATCATGTGAGAAAACATTTTCTAAAATGTTCAGGATAGCTGTACAATGCAAAACAGAAAATGGTGGATTTTAATGACATGTCTGAAGTTCTGTATCTATCCTGCAAACCCTACCTCCCAAGTATTCATTATAGTTAAACATTAATTGAATTTGTACTTTAAGCTACCATTAGATCTACTGGAATTTGCAGTGAAATGTCATCGTAAGAGTTTGTGAAGCACCTGTCATATAGCAAGCACTCCATCCATTTCAATTAAAAGCCATAGGCAGGCCAAAAAGCACCCAGCTTGGACGTGCACTGTACATCTAGCTTTAGTCTAAGTGAAGATTGTGCCTTCAGTTCTGTCTGTGTCACTTCACACCACCGTTACTCACTAATTATATCTGTGTATCAACGTGTTGTCTTTCTTTGCTTTTCACAGTGGCTGAGTGTACGCCTTAAAAAAAAAAACAAAACTCAAGTTTCTGAGTTCCTGCAAGGTCTTCTCCCTGCCCAAACATAGAGCTGGGCCCCTCTCATCAGACCCGTTTTCTTTCCACTCCCCTGGGCACGCCTGTGAAGCACTGGTCGCCATACCTTCCTCCCCTGCTTCTCTCGAAGCCCTTGAGAATAGCTCTTTAGAGTAGGATGAAGAAGAGCCTGGCAGGGCAAGAGAAATGGAGAAGAAACAGAGGCCTGACTAACCCGTCATCTGGCTAATCCATCTCCAAACCAACTAAGCACCCCTGCCCTCTCATCATGTTTGTACATCTAGGAAAGCAGAAATGACCTTCAGGTAGCTAGTTTTCTAGCACCTTCCAGGGAGCTCCCCTACCCCAGTGCAAAGCCAAGAATTGTTCTTTCCACCACCATATCCATAGGGCTTCCAAGGGACAGCCTTTCTGTGATATCTTCTTCTCTGTGGTTTCATTAGCACCAGAGTAAAATACTTCAGGTAGAAAAAAGATAACATCAACAAATTCAAAGGAAATGAAATTATCAGACTGAAGTCTCCAGTGTTCCTGGGAAGATAATCTTAATGGTTAAGCATATGAAAAGAGCAACTAAAAAATCTAGATCATCCTTCCTGCTCAAGAATAACAGCACGCATTTCTTGGTTCCTTCTGTGTGCTCACACAGCACAAATCCCAGGTCAGTCTGCAGAAAATAGACCTGCGCTTCTTCATTAACCTGTTATGGAGGAGCAAGCCCAGACCGGTGGCATCTGCTATCGATATGCTCTCTGCCTTAGATAGGGGAAGTCTCCATTTAAGGGGAATTATTTAATTCACACAATGTCTCCCAGCAGTTGATAAGTGGATATGCATGAAACAGAGAGATCTTTAAAGCTGATGAGATTGGGAATCATGTAGACAACGTCCACATCTCAATGTCAATAGAGAAAGTTGCTGTCACTTGTTGAGTTATAATAATCCAGAAACAAACTTTCCCTGGAGCAGAAAGGAAAAGAAGAATGGAGTGAAAGCAGAGAAATGCTATTAGCTAGCTCCAGCAACAACAGAGTCGTTCGTTCTCCACACCTCCAATCTTTTGCTGGTAGCTCTGTGATGGGCGCTGTGACTCATGGAAGGCACAGGGACTCATGGAAGAGCTAGGCAATGCCTCTGCCCGTGAGAGATCACACACTCAAGTACAAAATCATTCATCTGGAAGCCTTCAGTTCATCGTATGAGGCACTAACACTTGCCTTAACGTAAACTATGTAAAATTTCACAGGCTGCTGCAGACAGAAGAAATCTGAGAATTCTGCCAATAAAGTACAGAAGAGAAATAAAAGATATAAATGGCACACTATGTAGTTTCTCCACTTCTGAGTAAATAAGAACCTAACTACTTCAAAATACACCTCCAAACTAAATCTAGCACATAGCAGATACCCTTAGTAACACTGTGAATTGGATATATAAACCCTGTCCTCATATAACTGTATAAAAATGCATATCTATTTCTGAAGAGTGACAGGTCAGATTCAGACCAGGCTCTACCCCAAGCTCTAGTTCATTGGCTTGCCAAGCAGTCAGCGGTACAAATAAAAACAAAACCACTTATTATTGATCTAGGCCTTTCTTTGTCATTCACACTTTGAGGCTCTTGTCATCGTGCTTTGACCTGCTTCATACATTTTAATAGAGAAATTTTAAGTAAATATTTTATTGACATATAGCAGGCAGACAGAAAAGTGCACAAACTCTAAGGGTACAGCTCAGAGTATTTTTACCATGTATTCCTCCTTGGTTAACCACCATCTGGGTTAAGAAGCTAAAGATTACCAGAACCTGTATGATTTCCTGTGCCTCTGCCTTTGCCCCTGCCCCTACACACACACACACACACACACACACACACACACACACACGCATGCACACACACACACACACACACACATTCATTCTGGTCTTATAGCTACTGTAATGATTTATTTGGGCCTGTTTTTAAATAAATTATTAATTACACTTTTTTGCTTGTAGTTTCTTTCACTCCACTTTCTATTAGTGAGATCCACTCCTGTAATTATGTGTTTTAGATACTGTATACTATTATATCATGTATATGTTTATACTTCCATATGCATATGGATTACACATTTATTCATCCTTTCTGTCACTGAGGGACACTTGAGTTGTTTCTGCTTGGGCCCTTTATAACTATTGCTGCTACAGACATCTAGTTCACATTGTTTTGCACAGATATGAATCTGCTTCTTTTTTTTTTCGTACAGGGAATCAAACTCAGGACCTTGTGCTTGCCAGGCAGGCACTTGTGCCACTGAGCTATATTCCTGGCCCAGGCCTGCTTCTTCTTAATACATATAAAAAGAATTACCCGCCATACATGTATGTTAAACTTTATTAAAAACTTCCAGTTTTCCAAAGTGATTTCACTAATTTCCATTTCATCAGTCTCCATTTACCCTTGTCAACATTTGATACTGTCAGTTCTTGTGTTTTTGATCTGTTTTGTTTGTTTTCAGTACTGGGATTGAACCCAGAGCCTTTACACTCAACTAATCCCAGCACTGCCCCACTACCTTTTTAATTTTTTATTTTGAGACAGGGTCTTGCTAAGTCACTAAGTTGCCCAGGCTGAGCTCAAACTTACAATACTCTTACCTCTTGGGGTGCTGAGATTACAGGAGTGTGCCGCCACCCAGCCAGTTCTTGTTTGTTTGTTGTGTTGTTATTTATAACCATCTGATGAATACATAGTATATCCTGTGGTTTTATTAATTTACTTTACCTAATGACTAGTTATATTACGCATCTGTTCACAGGACTATTGGACCATTTCTTTTATAAAGTTTCTTGAAATCTTTTGCCATTTCAAAATCTGATTATCTTGCTTCAGATTGGTTTATACAATTTCTGTGTGTGTGTGTGTGTGTGTGTGTGTGTGTGTATGTGTATTTGGGATATGAGTCTTCTGTATTATTTTTGCAATGCAAATTTGCATTACTGTTTTTACTTTCCTTATGTCATCTTCTAATGGGCAGAAATTCTGCATTTTAATTAAATCAAATTTATCAGTCTTTTTTTTATGGTTGGTCATTTTTGAGTTTTTACAAAAATTGTGTAAATACTCCAGATTAGTGAAGATACTGCCCTATATTATCTTCTAGAATTGTGCCATCCAAAAAGAGTTGTCACTAGCCACATGTGGCTATTTGACTAATAGCCAGACTAATGAAAATTAAATATAATTATAAACTAATTTCTGCAGTTGCATGAACTGCATTGAAAGATGTCAGTGGTATCAGGATGTGACCAGTGGATGGTGGACAGTGAAATTTCCATTATTATGAAAAATTCCAATGGATAATAGCAGCTCTAGGGGCTTTGCTGTTACCATTCACATTGATATCCAAAATTCACTGGGAACTACTTTTTTGTAAAATGCCAAGTAGGGTAAATATTTTATTGGACCCACAGATGGAATGTTTGACAATCGAACTTGCATAAAATTCTGTACGAGCCAAAGAAAGAGAGAAAGCTTTCATTGTGTGAGGCCACTGAAAGTGGTATTTGTTTAACCAGCTAGTGTTACTTACCTTGAGGAAAAGTCGACAATATGACTACCTAACCCATTCTGTGCTCTTTATCTTCCAGTTCAATGCACGTATTCTTTTGGGCTAGCACTTCTGGTTGCTATCCTTTATTTCCTTTCTTTTCAGTAACTCAACATGAGACTGCCTTGAGAACCCCATTCTCAGGCTTCTGTGCCACCTCTGGATCTCTGAAGCGTGGACAACATGTCTTCCTACGCCTGGGTCAAATGCTTTTTATTGAGCATCCATTACGTGCTGACTACCCTCTATCATGTGTAATTCTTTGTCACTGAATTTTACGAGAGGACTGTCCCATACTTTTTTAGTTTGATTGGCTTTACACCCTATGATTTGATCATTGTATCAACCTCATGTTTCCCAAGAATTCATAGGTTAAAGAATAAGTCTAAGACCTGTCTGTCACAGATTTTCAAATATTTGTAAGTTACTATGAACTAAAGAATGCCAGTACAGTCCTTATAAATGTGGAATTATATGAGAGGGCTGGATCAGGTGCATCAGAGAACTAGGAGTTGGCCACTATAGCCAGTGCTACAGCAAAGTCCTGGGGGCTTAATGCATTTCAATAATTGTATGAAGGTAACATTAGCAGATGGAGCACAAAGGTGTAGCAAAGGAGAAATATTGTTGTTCAAATGTGGCAATCCAAATCTAGCTTTGCATATCTTAGGTCTTGTTCCCCAGAAGCAGATCTCAACATAAGGATGTGTTTAATGAATTTATTTTTTAATGTTCTCAGGAAGTGGAGGAAGCATGGGAAAAAAGAGAGAAGCCAGTGGAAGATAAAATTTCAAAAAGTCTCAGCCTTAGTCCAATCTCACAGGGAGTTCTGGAGCATAAATTACCCAATTCCTTATGTCTCTATACTAGCCAGTCAACCACTGGACAGAAACTAGTTTTGAGGGAAGAAGATGAAGCAGGAGGCTGGTAAAGACAAGCTCCTCAGTGTAAGCAGACAGAGGTCTGTTTGTGGACAAGAGGCTTCCATAGCCTGTAGTCACAGCTCCAGAGTTAAACATTCACAGGCACGAATCTTTGGAGCAAAACATGCACAGAAGCTAATGAAGGGACACCTGGAAATCAGGAAGAGACCGATGGATCCAAGAAGAGCAACTTCAATGTCCAAATGTCAGCACTAAGAGGTGAAATAAGGCTAAGAATAAGGTACAAGTTGGCAGTGGTGGTGCACGCCTGTAATCCCAGCACTTGGGAGGCTGAGATAGGAGGATTGTTGCAAGTTAGAGGCCAACCTGCCCTACATAGTGAACTCAAGGCCAGCCTGAACTGCATAGCAAGACCCTATCTCAAAAAAAAAAAAAAAAAAAAAAAAAGATACAAAGCCAGATGGGAAGGAGCAGGGAATTAAAATATAGCCCATGACAAGGTCATGTAGTTCGGCCTTGCTTTGGGTTGGTTGATCCTACTAAGCATGATATAAGTTGTCTGGTTACAGATACAAAAATCAGAAAAGAATAATCTGACGTTTTGATCTGATTGACATTATCAATTTTATTAAATAAGCTCAAATGGAATTCTTCCTGTGCATTGGCATTCTACCATCAAATAATTTTATTGTTCATTCTTTCAGTCCTCAAATATTGATGAAATCCCCATGGGTTGCACAGCACTTGAAAAATAATCCAGAAAATACCAACATGGCCCCTGCCCTGATGCAGTTTACAACAAACACAGTAAGAAGAAGATAAAGTACAGAGAGGTAAAGGAGCTTGTCCTAAGTGACAGAACCAGAAAGACACAGAGGTCAGCCCTGGTCCCTAGATCCCTCACCTGGGACTCTTAATCCACCTCTCTCCCTGGAAGATGGAAGGCATCAAGTCACCCATGTTTTTACGGAAGTGATGGCTGTGTATTTTTTCCTTCCTGCAGACACTGGTGATGGTCAGAATGAAAAAGTAAATGAATTTAGTTATATGATTAGACATTTTGAGAAAGGTGTTACTTTTTCCATTAAAACACAATTGTTAGAGCGCCACAAAAAGTAAAATCAAATTCAATATTTAAGTAGACCATCCCTTCCCTTTTACAAATACCTTTCCTGAGGCATGAAAAGACTCAGTGATAAGTGTATAATTTTACTGATCCTTTAGAAGTAACCGAAATGTGGAAAAACCAGAGAGCTGGCTTAGACCAGATCCCTCGCCTTAGCTTCAGCTGCCAAAATGTGGCCATTTCAAGACAGATTCTCAAAGTTAATTATGTTTTCCTGTAAAATGTAACATTAATTGTAAGTGTAGAGAATTAAAATGGAATGTATAATATGCTACTCAGATGGTTTGTTGTATTTTTTCCCCCAAATAAGTATACCGCACATGATGTGCCTCTAATGGTATTAATTATTTATCATTCTATGTGGAGAAAATATCAATTATAATGAAGTGTAAAAGAGCTATTAGCTCTTCTGAACAATAAATAAAGTGGAAGTTGTGAGATCAATACGATGAATATATTAAGCTAAAATTCTCTTTTGCCATAGCAGTTGATAGGTTTTTATGTACCAATTTCGTGAAAGTGTTACAGACTTTAAAAAGGAAATACATTAAATAAAAATAAAATCTATTAAAGAAAGTAATTTTAAATATTTAATGATATAATTAAGTCTTATTAATGTGACATTCTTTATTTTTCAGCTGAAAAATTCAGGGGATTGTCATCTCTTTCATCTTAATCAGACACCATGTTTGTTGTGATTATTTGTTACAAAGAGGGGCTACTTTGTACTATGCCTGGGGAAAGCCAGAGAAGAAATGAAGAGATGTTACCTGTGACTGCTGTGCCGAGCGCAGAGAGCAACGGAAGGTTCTTTAGTTTAATCCATGGCCCATGGCTTCAGCAGATCAGATAAAGCCCATTTTAGCAATATTCGGGAAGCATAAGGTTCAGAGCAATGTAAAACTGGATTCAAACCCAGCTTCTGGTATTTCTCCCTTTAGTTCTGTTCAAGTTGTTAAAGCTCTGGAATCTCAGTTTGCTTATCTATAAAATGGAACTAACACCTTCCTTGCAGGGTATTTATTAAAGAATAAATACAGTGTGTGGCCCTGGAATAGAGGCTCAATAAGGAAGAAATGATCATTTAATGCATCTCGTTATAGTAACTGAAATAATGGGAAATAAAGCAATAGAGGAGGTTCTGGTAGAGTTTTGCCGGAGAAATAAGAAGGTAGTGTTTACAGATGAAGACATCATTCTTTCCAAACAGCATGCATTAAACTGCAGTGAGAACTTTTATGTTTCAAATGTACCTGTAGATAATTAAAGGACAAACCAGCTGTGATGGTGCAGCCCTATAATCCCAACTACTTGGGAGGCTAAGGCAGAAGGATCCAGAGTTCTAGGCCAGCTGAGCAAGTTTGCAAAGCCATGTCAAAAAGCAAAAGAGAGGGGCAGGGAAAAGAGAAAAAAAGGAGAGAGAGAAAAAAAAGGGTGGGAAGGGAGAAGGTGAAAAAATGAAAAGACTGCAAGAAATATTTGCAGTCATATCTCTGATAAAAATATTTGAAGTCATATCTCTTGTATTCAGAATATATAAAGAACATTTACAATTCAATAAGAGGACAAAAAACCCGGCATGGTGGTGATTGCCTTTCTTCTCAGCACTCCAGAGGCTGAATCAGGATTAACACTAGGAGTTCAAGGCCAGCCTGAACTGCATAGTGAAACCTTGTCTCAAAAAATCTAGATCTAAAAGTGGGCAAAGGGGCTGGGGATTTAGCTCAGTGGCAAAAGCGCCTGCCTGGCAAGCGCAAGGTCGTGAGTTCGGTTCCCGGTACCGGAAAAAAAAAAAAAAAGTGGGCAAAATATTTTCAAAGAGGTTTCAACTAAGAAGATATACAAATGGCCAACTTGCACCTGAAAATATGTACGGCGTAATCGTAATGGCATGCAGCACAATGAGTTCTTTTTTTTTTTTTTTTTTTTTTTTTTTTTTTTTTTTGGTTTTTCTCCAGTACCGGGAACCGAACTCACGACCTTGCTCTTGCCAGGCAGGAGCTTTTGCCGCTGAGCTAAATCCCCAGCCCCAAGTTCTTTTTTTAAATAGCCCTACTCACCCACTAAAATAGCTATCATCAAAAAGAAAGAAAATTCCAGGTGCTGGTAAAGAGGTGGAAAAATGGGAAACTTCATACATGGGTGGAGAAAATGCAAACTGGTCAGTCACTTTGGAAAAAAGTTTGCTAATTTGTAGAAGAGTTAAACATAACTTTTGTATAACCCAGCGGTTCCACTCCTAGGAATCTGCACAGGAGTCTACAGCCATACCACCCTGAATGCACCCAATCTTGTCTGATCTCAGAAGCTAAGCAGAGTCAGGCCTGCTGAGTACTTGGATGAGGGGAATCTACACAAGAGAAGTCCATCTACATGGACTTCATTCAAACACTTCATTCAGTGTTTCCTCACAGCAATTCACTTCTAACTTTTAAGGACCTCAGATAAATAGGTTAAAAGAAAATTAGGCGGAAGTACATGCTCAAGGCAAAGAAGCAGACATCAGTGGAAAAGCTCAAACACAATTTGACATATCTACTAAATTATTCCCATTTTATTCTTCCTTCCCATGTCTAAATCTTTTAATGGTTAAATTCCACAAGGATATCCTTTGACATCCAGGTGGCACAATCAATGCCCCATAGCCAAGAAAGCACACAGGAAATTTGCTCACAATATTTACTGAACATTGTGATACCATACAGAGGAAAATGAGGTGTGGCCCATTCCCCCAAGACCGGTCTAAAGCTCTGACCTCTTTCTTACTCTGCCTGCCTGCAGGTTTAACTTGTAGCAAACTTCACATTTAAATAATAGTGATCTTAGTGGCTTACAGTTTCATAAATGCTTAATTTTCCTTATTTCTTACCAACAAAAAATTTAACAAATAAATATGTTCAACAGCCTTGAGTTTATTACTCATTAATGAAAAAGGAGGCAAAAACTTCAGTGTTCAACCACCTGGCTTTGGTCGCTTGAGGTTTACCACTGGAAATTGTATGGATTCTATTGGTAAGTTACTGTATGAAAGAAAAAAAAATCTATGCATTGCATAGAAGCATAACGTTCTTTTGGTGATGAGGGAGAAGACGTGTAATCACAACAGCAACACCCTTATATAGCATTTATCACAGCTTTCCAAGAAACTTTACACCTTGTCAGATTTACACAGAGTCCCCAAACAAAAGTTCGGTTCTGCAGACTTACAAGAGAATGAGAGAATGAACAAGTAGTAAATATTTTCTGGTACCCATAAAAATGGGTAGTGTAGTAGAGATGCTATCCAGAACTCCCCCCCCACTGAAAAAAAACCAGATGTGTTAAAACTGCCTCATTTAAAAAATATTTTTCAATGTTATAATTCTCAATGTGAGAGCAAAATTGTAATAGGCTCTGTATAGCAAGATATTTCTACCCCCCAAGAAGCTGCAAAAGCCCTCACAAGAAAGAAGCATTAAAGTGGGGTGAGGGAGAAAAAATAACAATCGACTGTGAAAGTAGGCAAATGAACTACATCCAACCAATATTGTTTACACAAAACACAGTGGCATCGAATCATTTTTTAAAGACTTGGTTTTGTCTCCTTTTTAATTATGAAGGATAAAATAAAATTGAGTGACTGAGAGGAATAAATAGATAATGAAGTATCAAGGGTTTTTATATAGAAGCTCCTTATTAAAATGACTGTCTCCTTCAACTGTTTAATCTAATTTCTGCAAGGCAGGTTTTCACTTGTTCTGCTCATATAAATGCACAGGTATTAGAGGTATTATTAAAACACTGTGTAGTTCACACCCAGAGCTTAAAGAGCTACCTTAACCCTTTAAGTGCTCAGTGAAGCAACTCTCCACTGGTGTCAGTCTACTCTTTTCTCTTCCTGCTCCCTCCCCTTCATGGAAATTTACAATATCTGACTGACTTCCAGGATGTATTTTAACACTGTGGATCAGACTTATATGCAATATCTGATAAGTAGTATATAATTCCAACCAACGAGAGGTCTCTAGTGCTTCTAACACACTGTCTGTTAGAGCATACAAGAAAGTTCATGGGCACTCTGTCTTCAGGAGGCAGGGAGCCATAGATCTCTAATGAGAAAGTTTACCCCATTCACTTTCTTAGCAGATGAAATGACCACACAGCTTACTATCTACACCAGGATATTTTTGCAAATGAGAACAGGAACTCCTAATTGGACAAGGACAACAGGCAGAAACTGCAAGTTTCTTGGGCAAATCAGGACAGATGGCTACCCTATTTACAAGTGTGTGGATCACTGAAACTGTAGAATCTTGGAGAGCAGAGACTTTCCCATTGTCTGAGATCTTCCAGTTCCCAATTTTGATGTCATTATTATATGTGACTGCTGACGCATCGAGTATTCAGATGGAGTCCCCAGTTCAGTCCACAGAACATAGAGTACAAGCTTGCTTATGTGTTTTGTAGAGAATAATCATGATGTGAGGACCGGTGTGCAGGTCTAGGCCAAAGCTCAGGAAAATTACTTTTCTCCCACAGTTGTAAAGTATCTCATCTTCTGCACCGGCTCCTTTGAGGGCCCAGCCCTATCTGACTGCCTGTAGTGTTTTATCTAACTTAGCTGCCTATAATGCTGCTAACAGAACATTTGGCTAGGAGCTCACTAGTGGACAAGTCCGCTGATGAGTGATCCATTACTGTTTCCCATGAGCATTTTTTCTCTCCTCATTTCATCCCTCTTCCAGGTATGTTTAACTGTAATATTTTTTCAAGTCTCCAATCAAGTGCCCCTTCTTACACAGGTATACGCTCATTGGCTGGAACCAGCTTCCCTCACATAACACTGGGTCTGTCTCTTTGTAATGACTAGCGTTTGCATCACTGCCTGCAGTTACTGATGGACAAATCACTGTCCCTACACTTGTAGTTCTGTGATATGGCAGCCAGCCTCCAAGAGGGGGCCCATCCTTACCTCCTCTATTCACACTCTTTGTGTCGTTCTCTCCTCTTGCAAACCAACCAGAAGCATGCTAAATAGAGATGATATGTACAGCTAATGAAGCATTGCACAAACAACAGCGTGACTTGGACGGCTAGGCCACAAAAGGAATTGAGGCTTCCTTCCTGCTTTCTCTGTTAGATCATTAATCTGCAAGAAGTCTGCTGCCATGTCAGGAGAACAGTTAAGCATCCCTATACAAAAGCTGTCTGAGATAGAAGTGATGTCTCCTGCTGATAACCAGCACTAACTTCTCAAGAGTACCCGTGAACCATCTTACAAGTGGATCTTCTATCCTCAAATAAGCTTTAGGACGGCTACAGCCACAGCAGCTATGCTACCTAAAACTCCAGAGACCCTGAGCCAGAAGTACCACCGGCAAAACTGCATCTGAATTTCTAGCCCACAGACAGTAAGGTTATAAATATGTACTGAAGGCACTTAGTTTAAGGTAATTGTAGCAGTAGATAATCAATACAATGAAAGTCAAAAATGTGTGGGTATTAGTTCGATACTTAGCAGGGTCTGGAGAACAGACTGAGCATTCTATACCTATTTGCTGAGCTGAAATGAGTTGAATGATGCCGTAAGGCTGAGCAGGGAGTTTACATGTGGTGATGCATGCTTCTTAGAAGAGCAGATTCATTTCTGATCTGGAAGTCCCTTAGAGAACCTTCAGAAGCAACCTATTCATGTATGTGTAGGCAACAGTAATTAACAGTTGCTAGTAATTAATTGTAGATTTTTAAACAGTTGCCAAGTAAAGTTGTACTTTAAAAGTGTTATAGTTTAAATCTAAATGTTCCCCATGAGTCTCATGTATTCTGAGGTGGGGCTCTCAGAGAATGACTGGGCATGGGGCACTTCACTCATTATCAGACCTGTCCAGTGGAGAGCTCCTAGCTGAATGTTCTGTTAGAAGTGTTACAGGCAGCTAAGTTAGATAAAATACTATAGGCAGTCAGATAGAGCTAGGCCCTCAAAGGAGCCAGTGCACAAGATGAGATACTTTACAACTGTGGGAGAGACAGGCAGCTGCTGTGGGCCAGACCTCAAGGCAAAAGATAAAACAAATGCACCCACATACCTCCTAAGGATAAACATCAGGGACTGATAGTCAAAATAGATAGCCATCACCTTCAGAAAGCTAGGTAGAGCCACTAACCCAACTTGCTACAGGAAAAGCCCCTGTTCTGTATTCATACCCACTTGCTGTGAGAGTTGCTTCCCCATTTGATCCCTATTTACTCAATTTTATGCAAACAATTATACTCATAATCCTAGTGGTTGACCGTTGTTCTATTCCACCTCATGCCCACCTTGTAGTTTCCTTTTGTCCACACCTCAGACCTGCCTCACCTTGTGGTTTCACTCTATAAAACACCTAGAAAAGATAGGGTCCTTGGCAACCTACTCAGGACCCTTTCTGTCTCTCTCAGACAGAAGCTTTCTTTCCCTGATAAATATATTATACTCCTAACCTCTGTTATTCCTAAAATTCATTTTTCTATTTGAGAGAACAGGAACTCATACCAGACATCTAGCAGGTTAGGAGTTTCTTTATCCATATCAGAAGATGGGGCCTGGTCGAAGACAGTAGATCACTTGGGGCATTACCTAGAAGGGTTTATTCTTGTCTCTCTGTCTCTCCTTTCCCCTCCCCGCCATCACCCTCTCATCTGCCCCTCTTCTCCTCCTTCTTCTCTCTCTCTCTCTCTCTTTCTCTCTCTCACTCACTCTCACTCTCCTTGGCTGTCATGGGTTGCGCAGCTTTTCTTGGCTTTAAATTTTGGTTGCCAAGTATTTTGTCCCAATGATGGGAAAGTGATTAATACAAAAAGTAGGAATTTCATTTCATCTGCATAAAACCCCTCTGAGTTACACATTATTGTTCTCATTGGGCGGGTAGGAAATGGAGACGTAATAAGTTAGGTACCTTGTACATGACTACGCAGCCTAGTAAAGAGTAGCACTCAATCATTTTTCTTAGTGTTTATTAGATTTGTCAATAAATCAAGCTTTGGACAAGTTGCTCTCAAACTGTGGGCTCCAGAGCAGCGATACTGGCATCTCCTGGTTGTGAGGCCCGGCAATTCTGAAGCCCACCCAGACTGTGGAATCAGAAAGTGGGTGGACCCCAGAAATTCAAGTTTTAAAAGGCCTTCCACACCATCAGATTCAGGCTCAAGTTTGAAAATTACTGTTCTAAATTGTCTGAAATTTAAGGACTATTTGACCAGTAGTAGAAATGGTGCAGATAGCCAGCTGCTGACCCTGGCTCTTTTACTCTGACCTTGGCCCTTCCCAGACTTGGTGCCAACTCTCTGTGTCATTTAACCTTTATAAGCTGACTACCTGGGCTGCTCAACCTGTACACAACTCCAGCAAGCTGGGAAAACACCACTGAGAAAGATATGCAAATATGAGGGTTGTGCAGACTTTGATGACACTTTCACTATCCTCTGCTGAATGGGCAAGGACTTTGGGTGAGTAAGGGACCATCTCTAACTCGGGAATTCCCAATAAGAGATAGGAACTTTGCTGCCTTAGGAAGCTCAAATATTAGTGAGGCTAGTGGAGTCCCTAAAGAATTTATTCACAAAGAATTTCTCCAAAAAAGATTCAGCCTATAGACAGAAATACATGTGTGCATGTACACACACACACACACACACACACACACACCTACAAACCAACCCATCTAGTGTTTCTAATAAACCTCTGACTTTGTAGTGATGTCTCCTTTTTATTTAAACAATAATAGTAATATAAGATAATATAATAATAACTATACTTAATGGGTTGTCACCTGAAACTCTGGGTTTGAATTATGTTTATTACATGGAAAATTATTGCTTTTGATTACTTAGTAAAATCATAGTTAAATTTAGTTGAGCTTTGTATCTCCACACTTTGCCATAGCTGTGGTTTTATGTTTTTCTCCTTTGGTTATTACAAATAGCACACACTCCTGCCTCATTCTCTTTCTTTCTACATTTAAAAAAAAAATAACCAAAGTGAAAAACACTTCCATAGGCAATTTAAAGGTTGGAAATGCAACAACTCAAATTTTAGGAAATAAAAGTTTTCACCTACAATGCATACACATTATTCTTTTGTTACTATTTAAACATTTAAAAGTTTACAGTATAATATAAGCCTAAAATGGCTCAAACATTCTGACAGTGTTTCAATAACAAACACCTGAGGCACTTCAGCAGAAAGGCCGATGTCATTTGCTTTCCTTCTGTTTATACTAAGAAAATCAGAGAAGGCTGAACTCAAATCATGCTGGAAGTTTGGTAAGAATTCATTGGGAAATACCATCTCAACTAGAGGAAGAGCAAGGCTCCTTCAAATGCTGTCAGGGAAGAGTCTTAGGAATAGCACTCAGGAATACACTAGGGTTTTCCAAACATTTAAAGTTCATAAGAATTGCTTGGGATCTAGTTATAATGAGACCCTGATTTAGTCCACCTCAGCTGGGCCTGAGTTTATGCATTGCTAACCAGTTTCTGGGTAATGCTGATGATTACCCGGACCTGATCAGAGCAATGGGACTCTATTCCAGCTTCCCAGTCACAGATCTATCCCAGGACAAACTTACACTGAGAAAGACCACTGCCTCAGCTACTTCCCAGCTTTTTTTTTTTAAAAAAAAAAAGACAAAAATCCTTCTGTTGTCTTAACCTTATTATAAAAAAATAAGTTAATATGTTGTCTTTCTTTCCTGAGAAAAGGAGCCCCTCCACTCATACAGTGTACATGAAGTTATTTTCTGTGCAACACTGGAGAAAATTCTGAACTCTTTGTACCTCATCAATCTACTTAATAATATTGAGTGAATGTTTCCCAGGTACCAAGCCCTGTTACAGCCTATAGATGAAATGGTAGACTCAAAATCGAGGGACACCACAGGAGATTTCAGAGCATCATTCAGATGAGATGACGGCCATGGCAAGGATAGGTGCAGGAGGTCACAAACTGCAAACTACCTGACAACTATGGTTTAGCCACACCAAAAGAAAGACCACGCCTCATGTGGCTATTATTATAATAGTGGTCCTCAAGAAAATTTCTTTGTTTTCATACTAACAGGATGTGTTGTTCTTCTTATTAAACAATGAAATCTACTTCTCCCTCAATTCAGCCACCCTTGTGACTTGCTCAGACCAATATGAAGATATTTACTGTCACAAAAAAAATACTGAAATGTTAGTGCCTTGAAGGCTGCACCTGAGTACATGCCACTAACATATTATCTGTCCTTATTTCCCATGAGAGAAGTTTACTAGACATCTATAAAGTATGGATTCCTTAAATCTCGACAATTGGCGGTAAATCCCAGGTTTGTATTCGACACATTTACCTTTGATAGCAGTGACTCAGTCCTGGAGGGCTTAAACTACTTCTTTGGAGAGGAAAAATATTCACAGCCGGTTTTCAGTTCACTAATGCCTGGGAGGTGTTGTAAAATCCAAAATAGCGTAGATAACAGAACTCTAGGAGGTTTTGGAGTTGCTTTTAAAAGTTAGCACTGTGCAAAACAAAATTATTCTAAAAAGACTTCAAGACTAGACTAAAGTGTGGGATAAGTGAAAACAAAAGCTAGATTTCCTTATCTGACCCCATTCTTGGTTTATTAGGACATAATTCACAAGATACAACACTAAAACATATACTGGTAACTTCTGGCATCACTGTCTAGCATAAGAATCTGAATAACTCTGGAGACAGCTTTAACCTGGGCAATGACACCTGTAGGCTTGCAGCCAGTCCTTAGTGCGGCTTCCCGTTTCCCAACCCAGCTATGTGCCAGCATGTTCTCTGTAGACTCCCAGCCTGAACACAGTGGAACTACTTTTTAAACTGGAATTATCTCAGAGGAAAAAAAATCACTTCCTCTGTTAAGTAGAACCAGTCATACTATACTTTGAAATTTAAGGGGTGAATCCTCTACAGTCTGGAACATTCCACAGAAATAGCCTTTTAATTTGGGAAAATGTTTGGCCTGGAGCCCCCTGAGGACTTCACCAGGCTCTTCCATGTCACATGTCTTATCGGGAGTTAGTCAAAGTGAAAACGGAGAGATTCATAAGGGAAAATTATGTCACAAAAGATTTTCCAAGGTTTTGTGGAAGAAAGCATTGTAAAGGTGATAAAGAGGAAGAATTACGTTAGGGACCAGAGGTTTTATATGCTGAATTTTTGTACAGGTGTATGAACTTTCTTTTTCTTTTTTTAAATTTATTTTTATTGATACATTTTAAATATACATAATGATCACATTCATTATAGGGAATTTGTACCTGTACAAGCCATATCTTGCTGCTTCTTTTTATCTCATTCCCCTCCCCTCCCTTCAACCCCTCTTTCCCTCCTCATTTACAAAGGCATTGTTTCTATTTTTTTTCCTTTTCTTTTCTTGGTTTAGGTATTTTTATTCTTCTATGCATTATAACTGCCTTGCATGGAGTAAAGGAATTTCTCTGCCAACAACACAATCAAAAAACCTAAATTTACCAGTTTGGGAAAACAAGTGTACAACACTAGCAAGAGACAGAAGAATGCATCTTCCCATCTTCGCAGGTAGAGGGATGATCTTTAAGAAGCTTTCAAAACAAGCAGTTAGGCTCTGGCTCCTACTCCACTTGCAGATCCTGAGGCCTTTATGCATCCTTACACTGCTGCCATCTACCAGATGCCTGAAGAACCCTAGCCTTAAGAATTACCTGTTTTTTCCTTTTGCATTTCTACCCCATGAAGCTTCCTTTCTCTCAGAGAAGGGTAGTGGCACTGCAGCGATAGCAGACTCTCTCAATATCTCTCACACACTCTCTCTCTCTCTCTCTCTCTCTCTCTCTCTCTCTCTCTCTTTTTCTCTCTTTCTTTTTCTCTTTCTCTCACTCTTGCTCTCTCTTGTTTCTTCATTTCATGGTCCTGGAAACAGAACCCAGGGCATTGTACATGATAGGCAAGGGTTCTTCTGCTAAGCTACACCCAAAACTCCAGATTCTCTTAAAATTATCAGTAGTATGGTAATGTGTCAATGACACTGTACATCCCTCTCAGACATTTATCTATATTTTAAAACACAGAGCTTAAAATCTCAAAAAACTCCCTTAACTGGTAGGACTTCAGGCATAATAATGAAGTACAAAATAAAAGCTGGATTGAGAGGTGAAGATTAACTTTCCAGTTAGCTCACAAGAGCATTAAGCACGTCTGTTTGTATATATGTTCCTTTGAGTGTTTTCTGCTTTCCCCCTTCATCTAATCACTAAGCCCCTCCAAAACTTTTAAAACACCAGTAGTTGTAGATCTCTCTCTCATTCACCCAGTGACAAAGGAGTTTTATTTTTTTTTCTTTTTTTTTTTGGTTTTTCTCCGGTACCGGGAACCGAACTCATGACCTTGCGCTTGCCAGTCAGGCGCTTTTGCCGCTGAGCTAAATCTCCAGCCTGACAAAGGAGTTTTAGATCAGTGATATCCATGTAATATCAGTACTATTACATCAATGAGAAAATGGTACACCCAAATCCAACAGCACAAGCAACAAGTTTACCTTAAACTAAACACTAGTGCATTACTATTACTGTTCATAATAATACATGGTAATTTATTGTGTTATAAAAGTATACAGTAAAATCTTATAAGAAATTTAACTGAAGCTTAAAAATTCCAGCAAATAAATGTACTACAATAAAGCAATAGTTGTTGGCTAAGTTCCACTAATTTTTTAAATTCTCTTTGGTATTTTTTCTCTTTATCTCCTGTTATTCTTTCTGCAGGTTGCTTCTGCAATCCTTTCAGATAAGATCTTGCTTAGGTCTTATTTCTGTGAACTTTTCTTTTTCAAGAATTAAAAGAACCTTATTGTTTTTCTCAGGAAATGTCTATTCAAGTTCTCATTTGGTTAATCCAAGTCCTGACATACTGATTATCATATGACTGAAGTTATGTCTTTCAGTAATTTGCTATTAACACTAACATACGGAAATGTGAGATTCAGTGATTTTTAAGTGTATGCTAGGCATACACTTAAGGTCATTCTAAAAATTGAGTCTTGGTTGAATTAAATCTAATGATTGGCATTAAAGACAGCATAGGACATGACCAAGCCCGAGCCACTCATCCTGGGCATTGCATAAGCGTGATGAATCTTCTGGCTTCGTTCTAACAGATGCCAGCAACCTTCTTCCAGGTCTGCATCCTCAAATGGAAATTAATTGATTCTCTTCCTGCTACAGAAGTACTTCGTGCTTGCAACAATCCCTAGAGGTATCACTGTATCATAAGTCAGTGGAGTGATTAATACCAAAAAGAGCTGAAGATGAAGCTGAGGAAAAAAGAATTTAATATGAAAGTAACTGTACCAGGTAAACTACTCAAGTTTCAAACTCTTATTTCTCATTCAAATAGTAGCATAAACTTCCATGCAGCCCTCCACTCTGATTCAGAGTTCCAAACTCCTTTAATCTTTGGGCACTACTGTCTTCAATACAAAGTCCTACAGAAAAAGAAAGAGAAATAAAGAAATTACACCCATCCATACCCTCATCACTGGCACACATGTCCATTTCCATTCTATTCATAAGAATTAGTTACACAGCCCAGTTGAATTGCAAGATGGACTGGGAAATATAGAAGCTATTCAAAACAACTCTGTACTTCAGATGAAAAACACAAATATTTTTTAATCTCTTTCCATCTCTGCCATATGAAAAATCACTGACTACTAAAAAACGATGACAGACCAAACAATTATTTTTCCAGCTCTCCTGAAAGACATAGGGCCACAGTGCAGTAATAAGCCTATCAGATGAACCCCACTGGGCTATGTAATCTGCAACTGGCAGACCAAGGAAGGCAGATCAGGGGAGAGTTATTCTGTCCTGAGGCAGCAGCAGCAACATATAAAATGTCAGTGTCAGCAGCCAAAGTCCCGCGCTGATGCATCAAAGACAGAAGCTGTGACTCCCATGCCTGCCGTTGTGCCTTCTTTCTTCTCCTCCTGTTCCTTCTCCTCCTTCTTCTTTTTCCTCTTCCTCTTTTTCTTCTTCTTTCTCCTCTTCCTCCTCCTCTTTTTCAGCATTGAAGATTAAACCTAGAGCCTTCTCACTAAGCTACAGCTACATCTCTAGTCTTTTTTTTTTTAAGACAGGATCTCACTCAGTTGCCCAAACTGGGATGGAACTGAGGATCATCCTCCTGCCTCAGCCTTCCAGAGTGCAAGGATTATCTGCATTCATTATCATGCCTGGCTTAATTGTGCATTCACAATGCTGGGTCATGAGAATTATTTGGGCTAGTCTTCTAAATGCACAGATACCTTTAGTGGTTACATGTTTGAAATGCTTAGTTAGCCAGCTTTCCCAAAAATTCTATAAATTATTAGTTTGCTGTCAACAAATTACCTTTCTATCTATATGAGTAAGAGTCAGTTTCTGTAAAATACAGCTAAAAATCCTGACTGGTAGAAGAATGAATGATACCATTCTGAGTGGTGGTGGAGTATGGAGATAGAACATTAAAACAATGGTATTGGTTTTGTTAGACAAAGCAGTGAGTGAAAATCCAATTAAAAGAAGCTCCAAAAACACTGCAAGAAATTGGCAACATTATTAGAGCAAGTGCCAAATCCTTCAAGGTGACTGACTATATTGAGGGAGATAGTGATGTTTTGGTGGACATGCAAAAGGATAATTTTGCAAAGTGTATGTGGTACATGATGATAGAAAGTTTAGGTTACATAAATGAAGCATATTAGGTCAGTGATTTAAGAAAGCTAAGAAATGTCACCAGTATATCAGTGAGGGTGCAGATGACTTTATATAGTATTGCCTTTTCCTATACTGTGTATCTTGCCTGAACAGATAACATGACTACAACCAACACATATTACTCACAAGATGTTTCCCAATATTCTTTATTTCCACCTCTGTGAAGTAGATAATTCATCTGCTGACAATGAGATAAGCTAATTCTTCTATGAAACTTTTATTGTTTTGCTACTTTTTTTATTCCATGATTAGAAGGGGGTTTAGCCATATTTTTTAAATCTATCTCTTTTCTTAACCTCTGTGTGATCTTAGTCAATTCATTTATCTTTCCTGACTTTGGATTTCCCTTCCAACCAGGAAAATTTGACGAAAGGGTAAAGAGTAAGATCAAAGTTATTAGCAAGGTTTGCTATTTTATTTTTGTTTGAATTTTATGCAGCTATGAATTGCATATTTTAAATAATTAACTATGTAACCAAATCAAAGTGGGCCAGAGAAGAACCAATTATAAGCACAGATCACAAACTAAGAATTGTGACTGAGCCAATTATGTTCACTCCAGCACCCTCCTCCCCCTTTGAAAACCAAAAACATAAAAAATACAATATTGACAAACCAATGAAAACTCTTATCAGGTAACAACTTAGATTAGTGACCTGTCTTCCTGGAAACTGAAAAGTCATTGGCTTAGAAAAAGAATCCACTGCAGAGAATTTCCATTTTTTAAATTGTACTGATATATAACAGAGGTTCCATTTCCTACTCCAAAACTCCGAGATCAATTGAGCACAAAGACAGTAACTTCAAACTTGCCTGCTCAGTTCATCATTCATTGCATCATTCATTGCAAAACAAACATTATTTAGAAGCTTCAGTTTATTATTTGAAATGGAAATAGAATGGATGGTGTTAATTGAAGGATCCGAGTTGTCATTTTATGAATATTTTAGTTCCATTATAAATTACTCACTTGCTCAGATGTGTCAGCTCTCTTCCCCCCACTTGCCCTTCCATGCCCTAAAACATCCCTGCTCTAGTAAATAATTAAAGGGTATCAGAAAAAAGTCAAAGAGAACTTGACATTAGAATATCTGATGATGGATAATGTTAAAGTTAGCCACAAATAACAAATGTCTCTTAATTAACTACAGCTAAAGGAATTACCTACTGGGTCCTGTCAGTGAAGACTCATTCTCTACCACCTCTCCACATGTAATGTTGTGCTACCGACATTAACCAATGGTACACTAAACTATCATTTACTATAATGGTAAACTAAACTATGTAATGGGTAAGGAGTCTATCACGCAGTCAATGTGACTCTCCAAATTCAGGCATTGCCAATGTGGTAGATTTAAGAGGAGGGACCTTCAAAAGGCAAATAGGACATGAGGGCTCTGCCTTGCGAATGGGATTCAGTCCCATGTTAAGGAGCAGGATGGAGGGAGTTTGCACTCTCTTGCCCTGCACCTTCCACACAACAGGAAATCCCTCACCATATGCCAGTACCTTGCTCTTAAACTTCCCAGCTCCAAGAACTGTAAGAAATAAATTCTTCCTCCATATAAATTACTCAGTCTCGGTTATTCAGTCATAGTAGCATAAAACAAACCAAGACTCAGTAGACTTTGTTTGAAAGGTCACTTGTTTAGACTATGTCAGTCTCCTGCTTCCTACCCTCTAAGCCTCTGAGATGAGGCAAAATAATACAATAACTAAACAAAGACTATCCAGATGTCAACAAAGAAAAGGACAAAGAAGGAAAAAATTCAGCCAAGTGGAAATGAATGCTGAGAGAACTAAACCATGATGAAGGTACCCAAGGGGAGCTGTCTTGTATTCACAACTGTGTTTTACTATTTTTTAAGGCAAAGAAATTAGAATACTATGTTGATTCCAAGACACAACAGTTAGTAACAGACAAGTTGAATCATTTATGCTATTGACAACTTATATACATGTACATGGAGCAACAAGATTTTAGTGAAATATCATAAAGGAAAACTGAAAAAAAACAGTTACAGGATTTCTTTTGTCTCTTAATACCCAGAATAAACAGGTAAACTGCATCATATCTACGATCCTGTTATATGAATAAGCCCCCAAGAGGATTCTGAATCATAATCCAAATTATTTATTGAACACATAGCAAATATTCTATGCAGTCAATCATGGTTTTAAATTACAAAGTTATTTTTCTTCATTTCCAGCACATACACTCAGTAAAATTTCTGAAAATCTTAGTCCATGGACACATTGATGTAAGGCAAAATTCTGAGTATATTCTACAACCAGCTTTGCTTATTTCAAGGTTTACTATTCTACTGCAAGCAAAAATTGTGCATCTTTCAGGATTTATATGCTATTACTTCTAATTGCAACTTTAGCACTCTCATTAAAGGCTTTTGTTCTTTGTCTATTGCATTTGAAGTCCTACTCTTTTACTTTCTTTTGGAATTCAATAAGTTGGGGAAGAACCTATTCAGCATGGGAAACATGTGGGTAACAAGAGAAATCTGAGTCAGTACTGACACCTGAATGCCAGCATAGCAACTGCACTTACACTGATATCCACTGGACTTAACCAGGACTTTTCTGTGTTTCATCAGGTCCTGAAAGTTGGATTGCATGAGATCTTTACATACTCTTGTGCTTTGCAATCATGTCCCCACTCAAAGATGATATCAAACACAGACCAAATAGCATTAATGTTTTTTCCCCTGTGCTTGGCCCAATTATACTGTATTGCTCCAAACAATAAATGCTCATAAGAAACATATTAGATACGAAGGTTATTATTGCCCTGTGGCCTAGAAATTGAATTGGTTCACATATGTTTCCAATAGAATCTTTAATTAAGATTCCTTTCCTATCAATGTGCTCTAGCAATTATCTGTATTGACGATGGGCTATTATTTCCCCGGCAAGGTAATAAAGATCCTCACAGGAGTGTCATAACAGGTCACTTCTAGACTATTTCTGTTTTTTTACATTTTTTGACTAATTTACCTAAATGGCTTGGTTCTCTACAACTCCTTTCTCAACTGAAAATGAATTGAGTACACACTTAAATATTTAAAGATGAATTCAGTTGGGCTAGAGACTTATACGCCTTAGGAACCCAGCTGAGTCATTCATTCATTCATCAGTTCATTCATTTGCCAAATGCAGTTTGGGTCTAATGAGCCTCAGTCATGGTGCTCTGGTGGACTTGAGAAGGAGGAGGGTGGCTTGTCTGCCTGTGCAAGAACTCACTACGGGGGTGACAAATATGGATGTGCTTGCGTGGAACCCTGAGTCTGTGGTAATAAAAATTTATTTCAATGCCCTCTCCCCAGGCAGCACTGACAAAAAGACTGACATTTTGGTGTTTGGCATGTCTTAACTAGTTTTGTTAAAAAGGTACCTCAGGAAGATGGGCCAATAGTTTCACCTTAAGGGAATGCCTTCTGCACACCCACTTGTAAAGAATAGCAGTCCTCATGTCTTGACCTACTTGACCATCATCTATGCTACTCTCAGAGTTCTTTGCATCTTAACTTTGCTGCCTCTTCCTGATCTGTCCTAGCCTCCCGCTTCCAACTTGATGTCCAACCCAGACTCCTCAACCCTGACCTTATTTTTCCCTTCCATATCATTTCTTCTCTGTTCAGCATATTCCAAGATATAAATCCCTTAGGAAACTGAATCTCCTTTCCCAACCTACTGTCCTATAGAACTCTTCTACCTTTGTTTATCCCTGATTTTGGCCTCGACAATGGATATGTGAAGGAAATCAGAATACCCCACACCAGGGGCCTCTCAAGGGGTACCCAAGGGGGGAGGGTCTTCTGTTTAGTTTCCACAATTTATTTACATTCTCTTTTAGTTTTAAAATGTATGTTCATATTTTGAAGGGGAAGAATCTACTAACCGTGTTGGTAAATAGTATCTCTTGCCCCCATTCACACCAGCACCCGAGGGACTATAGAATATTTTTTCTGACATTTTGAAAGTATTAAAACAGCTCCAGGGCTGAAGAAAACATTTTCCATGTAATCTCTGAAAAGTTTAGTTGCCAAGGAGACAGAGGCCTCACCGACCAGGTACGAGGGCCTCTGTAGTACTTGCATGATTATTCACATGACTCACATGATCATTCAGCGAAGAAGCAGGCGAGTAAGGGATGACTGCAGGGAAAGAACACAGAGGATCTCTAGTTTCTTAAACTGAATGTCTCTTTTATTATGTAATTAAAGGAAACCCAAACTTTCTCTTCTCCACAGAAAACTGTATTTTTGTTAAGAGTGCAATTTAGCCTCAATGCCATGTTGATCTATTGTCACCAGACTAAAATGCAAACATCATCTCCATAAGAACTACATTCTGGAGAAGAACAGGCCCAAGGAGCAAGTTTTACATGATAACAAAATAAATGACACCTGTGCAGAAACACACTCTATTTTCAAGAAAGGCCAATTCATTAATCAATTAATTATAGCTCGTGGTAGTGTAGTTAGGAAAGAGGTGAATAGAGTTCTCAGATAGAAAAAAGAAGAGGTTAACTGGGTGAAGCAAACATACAAAAATGGTTCAGGTTTCTCTCAGTACGTAAAACAAGCCTTGTTTGTACATATGGAGTGGCTTTTGTTTTTCTGTGTTCTTTCCATCATATAGTCAAGAGTTGGTTGGGAAGAGTGTGTGAAATCCCTCCAGGATACACCACAAACTCTACCTAGCTGGCTGCTTTTTTGACATTACAAGGGAGAAAATGAAAGGACGGCAAAGAACCGAGGAAGGATGCACTATCAGGCAACATTGTCCATCCATATAAAGTTTACCTACACATTCTAAAATATGGTAAAGAAGTAGATGTCATTTTGCATGTTTAAACAAACTGTTTCCTGAGTCAACTGTTAACCAGATCTTATGGCTTCATTATGTACTCTGAACTTTGCAAGTAAAAATTTAAGGGCAAAAGCAACTCACCAGCTTGTCCAGCCTGCCTGAAGTGATCTCTCACAAATAGCAAATACAATTTGCTTAAATGCAACAAAGCCAAAAAGTCACACACACACACACACACACACACACACACACACACGGAATTCTCATCATAGGTCCAGAAATGATTATTTCCATAAAATAAGAGTTTTCATCCACCTGTCTTATTTTGATTCCACTTTTCTTAGATGATTAGCAAAACCTCAATCTAATAAACTGGCTCACAAAGAGATTTCAGGTCACACAACTGTATTTGCCAGAATAAAATTAGTTATACAGTTAGAACAAAATATACTGAAGACCAACTTCGATCTATTTTTAGGTAAACATACTGCCACAATTCATAGGCATGTCACTATTTTTAACCAAATTATTAAGCAGTAGGTCCTGTGGTTGATATAGTTATCTTATCTGTCTTCATTCTTCAAGCACAGGTCTAAAGAACATGTGTGTCCTAGTTACTGTTCTCATTGCTTAGACAAAATATCAGACACCCAAAGTTAAAGGAGGAAAAGTTTATTTCAGCTCACAGTTTACGAGGTTTTAGTCCATAATCAGCTGGTTCCAAAGCAGAATGAGATGGTGGAGAGGCATCGCAGAGGAGAAACAGTCCATGATGTGGCAAGTAGAAGGCAGCAAGCAGCAACAGCAGAAGTTAGCCTCCCTTTCCTTTTTACCCAAACAGGCTACAACCCTTTTGGATGGTGTCACCAATACCCAGTGGGCCTTCCCATTATCCACACCCAGAACTATGATAAACCAATCAGTGAACTAATCTAGTACCACACACCATTAATCCCAATATTACATACCCTAAATCCAGCCACCTCTGAAAAAGCATAAACGCATGAGGCTTTGGGGTTACATCTAGATACAAGCCATGACAGTATATTTCAGGGTTCCAGTATAATACAGGTGGTTTTCCTGAAAAACCTGTACACACAAGAGAATTATAAGTACAGTAGACATAGGAAATCCTAACATTCTACAACAGGAAGTAATATTACAGACATAGTTGACACTTAATGCACAATTAAGTAATGAGTGATAAATGTATATAATGACAATGCAATTTTTATGGCCATGCTGTTCAGGGTAAGCAAGATTATCCTGAGAACTTTAAAAGGTACTAATTTTTAAAATCTTTTACCCTATATAATTAACATGGAAACATATAAATATGCTTTTTCTATTACACACATAAGTTATGGTATTTCCACAGGGATCTAGGCTGTGAAGATAGGCGTGTATATTCCAACTTCATAGTCAGAGGGTCATAAAAGTCATGACATGACTAAAATAATGGCAAGATTTTATATTTTAAAATGAGTAATATGCTTCTAATAGATTATTCTACAGCATTGCTAGTTGAGCAAGAAATTTGAATTAAGCAGATACCTGAAACAATTTTAACATTTTGGGTTCTGATATGACCTTCTCATTCTACTGAACACTGTGTGGTCACTGGAATCTGGACTTCCATTGTCCAAGATGCTGGTCCACTATTAATGCTCCCAGAGTAAGTCAGAATTCCTTTCCGCACAACCCTCCGCTTCCCTCATATAAAGCAGAATTTTCAATTAAATTCCTATTTAATTTTTCTCTTCCCTTTAGAATACTAAAAGGGATATTGTTTTCTGATTCTTCTTAATTGTTCTCCTTTTTCTGATCCAAATCAATTGAAACATCATAACAGCTTCAAAATTAATTACACGATTTCCCCTCTGCTTGGATAGATATATACACATCTCAGATTGTGATGGTTGCATTCACATTGCTAATTACTCAGGAAACCCTTTGATGGCTGTGTGCTTGCACTGGCCCAAGTCAGATAGCTCACCTTTAATTGAGAGTTACTGTGTTTAAAAAATATCTGCTGAAAAGGCATTGACAATTTCGGTTTTCTATGACTACTCAGTCTTTTCTTCCTTAAAAGCTCCAATTGTGCTTTTAAAATAATGAAGTTTGCATGCACAGAAGCTAAATATTTGACTCAAAGGGAGTAATATTTTTCTGCAGAGGAGAACTAAACAGGTTCTAACCAATCAGTGAGCTAAGATTTACTTTTCAGTAACCCTAAAAATCTATAGTAACAAGAAGGTAGAATTACTAGAAACTGCTTCAAAATCCCCTCCATTGTTTCATCTTTTCCCCCAAGAGAATTCAGAAAGACCTTTAAAGAGAAAACATTCTAGACCATTTAGATCAATTTGGAATATTTGTTGTTTTAAGGGTAAGAGGAAATTGAGTTATCATATTACCAAAGAAGAAAGTATCTGACAAGTATTTTAAAGAATAAAAAGTCATTCTTTTCTTTATTGTCCCTAAAGTAATTATCACAGGGCTGCCTCAGATGGCTGGGCAGGTTGGATACTACACAACTCCAATAGGAACCAGGTCCACAAAAGCCACGGTTGTGCAGCCCAGATATTTCTTCTGTGGGAAGATGTATATAGTTTTCATAAAATCCCTCTCTTACCTGAGGAGTTGATTATTTTAAAATGAATCAAAATTAGTTCTTCCTCTCAAAGGGGAAAAATATAGTTCTTTGTATTCCCCGTAGTACCTAGTTCCATGTGCTCCATAAATATTTGCAGAGAATAAGTGAAAGAGCAAGAAAATTACCATAATTTTGTTTTTCTCTTTTTAGTCTTTTTTCTACTTCTGCCCTCATCTTCTAACATAACAACTGAGCATAAAATGTAGTGGGAGAAAATAGCAAAATTGAAGGTATTTTTGTGAAGTACAATGTAGTATAAACCCTTTCTGCTGTGAAATCTGAAATATCCTTCTCAAGTGTAAGTTGACTTTTTGGGTAGCGGGGAAAAAGAGTCCTTGGTAAACTGGAACACATGGTGTTGATCATTTGCCTACTAATTATAAAGTCGTTTAAGTCTCAAAGAACTCTCAAGCCAACTGGAAAGGCTATTTTGGTCTTCAAAAAACTCATAATCCACTCCCGCCTTGTGCTTAAACCAGAAGCTCTATAATGTTCCTCTCATCCTACCAGTTCATTAATGTCTAATTTCCTAATGAATGATACATCATTTTTTAATCCAGAATCAAAATAAGATTTTAAATGTAAGGATGCTTGAGGAAAACAATATTGATTTCTATTTACACTTCTAATAGCCTTTAGCAGAGTATTCCCTAAGAATCTTTCTTGAAAGACAGGAGGGAAAGAAAATAGGGAAGTGAATGTCTCTTACAGGGGAACAGATGAAGAAAAGGAGTGAGAAGCCATAAAATATAAGACTAGAAATCAGTCTTCTCTTTGCAGACTCTATGTTTCATCTATATTCAGTCTTTGTATCTCAGAAAGAGCTCAAACCTGAAATAAGTTCATCACATCCTGAGGAAAAAAAAAATAAGCAAGTTTAATTAGAAATGAACCATTGATATTCTACTTCTGCCAAGTGTTTGGGTGGTTTCCCGTAGAACACAGCTGTATCATTGCTATGAAACTGCTAACTGCAAAAAGAACCCACCATTATCCATCCCACAATAATATACTCCTTCACAGCTCTCAAAAAAAATGGGCACAATTATCCTCTGGACATGATGACCTTCTAATTCACCATTGGACCTCTAAACACATTCTTTAGCACTCTAAGTAAACATCTGTGCTCTCTCTTTAAACTTACTGGCTGTCCAAGGGAAAGAATTAATTAAAACTAGTCCAATAGAAGTACATCATTCTTAATTGTCAATTAACAATGCAGTTCATAAGGATGTGATAGAAAATCTATTTGTAACAACTGATGTCTGAATTATAAAACTTTGTTGTTGTTGTTATTGTCCTAAACTTATATTTTAAACAATAATTGAGAGAACGCAGCAAAGCAAATGGGAATTCAAGAATTTTATCTACTCAAAGGATTTCACAGTTTCCTATCTGTATATTGAAAATGACTATGTTATGATTCATACTACAAATAACAAGGGTTCCATACCTACCAGAACTACTGAGCCGTTAAAATAGACATCCAATAACAGAACACAGAATGTCCTGTCTTTCCTTTTCTCTTTCTCTCTTTTCTTTTTCCTTCTTTCTTTCTTTTTTCTTTCTTCTTTCTTTCTTTCTTTCTTTCTTTCTTTCTTTCTTTCTTTCTTTCTTTCTTTCTCTCACTCAATGTTGGCAACCAACCCCAGAGCCACATACATTCTAGGCAAGCACTCCACCATTCAGCTGCAATCCCAAACATATGTCCTTCTTACAACTGTTCATGAAACAGCAACCTCTGTACCACCCAGAAGCTTGTCAGAAACCTAGATTTCTCAGGCCATACCCCATTTTCGGTGGTGCTCTACATTTTATCAGGAGGGACAGATAAGAACAGAGACAAAAGTCGTTTGCACAAGGGAGGAGAACGGAACAGCTAGCTGTCTGGAGCTCAACAGACAGACCTGACAGAAAATCTACAAGTCTCAAGTTTCTAACATTACTAAGGCTGAGTTTTGAGGCAGGGTCTTGATAGGTTTTGTTTTAACTATTTTTATGTAGACTGCATGGCATACCTGTGCTATGTCTTTAAAACAAAGAGGTGAATAATGAAGACCTTAGGAGAGATCTGAAAACCTGTCTTAGTGGAGCAAACTTTATAGAAAGTCTGTTTTAGGACATTAAAGAAGATAACTCCCCAAGAAAAGATTGCTTTTAAAAGTGCTATGATGTGAGTTAAAAGAATTGCATGGTGCAAAATAGGCCTTCATTAAACATTCCACTAGCTGGCAATATTGCCATCCTTTCTGAAAGAATAGGACTCATGAAAATGCTTCCATCCCTTAGGGTCTACTGTGTGCTAGCAACTTAGTAGGATATCCGTGACTCTTTTTTGTATAAAATTCTATTGGTAAGAAGATGCCAATCTCTGGCCTGAACTGCCTGCTGCATTCTTTTGACTAAAATGGGGGGATGAAGTCTTTCCATGCATCGCTGGTTTGCCCATTCCCTCAGCTGTGATCCCCAAAGCTACTTCCTCCATGTTCATATAATTTATTATCTATAACACATCCACTTATGGTACTAATTGTGTGCATTTTAAAATAAAAGAGCAAATGTGCTGAGTGAAGTCCACACTGTAAAATGATACTTGTAATATCAAGCACTTTCAAAAGCGTATACTATTTGCATCAGGTCATCAAATATATTCCTTACTGTAGGAGAGTGCTTTTGTTTTCTGCGGTCTGCTAACTTGTTTCATCTCTCACAAGAAAATATGCTTATCTCCTTAAAGCCATTCTTACATAATCTTCAACTTGCAATCTGGTAAATAGCATTTGCTATGAACACAGAGAAATCCTAAGCAAAATATATTACAACTTCATTTGGCTACGGCGGCAGTTCCTTTAAACATATTGGGTGAAAATCTTTAAATTCCTTCATTGTTTCTAAGTCCAAAGCTAGGATCCCTTCAAGAATCCGGATGCTTAAAACTGCAAATTAAAAGGCATGTTCTGAGTATAGCTGGATATCTTCCACCATGCTACTTTAAAGAATATATTAAAGAGAGGGTGAAGGCAGGTGGTACATTTTTAACTGGCAGCTGAACATTTGCTTGGCTTAGAGCCAAATGCAATAACATAATCCTAACTGACTGGTACACTTCACTCTGATCCCTTTAAATTCCTTTTTTTTTTCTTTTTTTTTTTTTCAAATTCTTTATGACATTTAAGTATTCTTAGAATTCATCAATATTATAAAACAATGAGATGGTTATAAATGAAGACAGCTAGTAGTGAGAAACAATAAAATGGCTATCTGCCCCTGAGGACTTAGAACATTCTTGCACTTCATGTGATGATCATCAAGGTCACAAAAATGCTGTGAGAAATATAGCATTACTCCCATTTTAAGGATGAAGCTATGGAGGCTGAGAGAAATTAAGTAACTTGCCAAAAGTCCTAGAGATAAAGGTAGCCAGGCAAGATTCAAACTTAACTTTGCTTATTTATTTGTTTTGTTCCAAAACTCATGCATTCTTTCTACAGTCTCCAGTATTCACATTGGTCAGTATTTCCCCCTCTTGATTTATATCTTTATAAAGAGCTATCTAGCATGTGTTCAGGTTTTCTTGCTGTCTCCAATGTGAATACCACTGAGAAGTGACTATTTCCAACTCCGACATTCACAGAATGGCTCCCACACGGCTGGCGCTCAATCAGTGTTAAATAATAACAGCTCAAACCCGTAATGATAAAGCAGGAAGAGCCTCCCTCTTTATACTTTTAATGACTTCATAGGGTTCTTTTCTGCTAATTGTTTAATCACAAATTTCAGTTATTGCTATTTACATGCTCTTTTTCAACTTTTGAATACAGTCTTATTTCTATTTTGCCAAGCTTTCGGAAACACCAAATTAGAAACAAGCCTATTGTCTTCCCCACAATTTCTGCACTGTGAAGAATGAAAAACACCACCAGAGTGTCTGCATACCCAGTAGAGGAAAAGAAAGAAAGGAAGAGAGTCTATAGTGTGTTGTCTCAGGAATGCCACCTCTAGATCAAGTGCTTTAGAAGCCAAGGGCTCTCTTTCCACGATGGAAAGCACAGCCCTGCCACCTTTGGATCTCAAACACACACACCAAAGAAGCACAGTTTTTAAACAAGTAGGAAATCCAAGGAAGTAGAGAGTTCACTGAATGAATGTAAACCTGATAGCTTTTTGTGCTGGGATGTTATTGGCTTGCTCTTTAAAGGAAAAGTAGATTTATTACTCAGTCTTGGCCAGTAAAATTAGAGATTAAAGAAAATTACCTCATCTCTAGAGAATTAAGAATGAGTATTTCTACCCTACTGTCACTATTTAATGATAAACTACCTGGACAAACAATACTGCCCTAAGAGGACTGCCTCATGCCCTAAAATGTTGAGTTGAATATTTATTTCTAAGAATTTAAATTCTTTAACAATCAACCAAACAATATTTTGTAAAATTCAAACATTACAAAAAGAAATAATTTAGTCTCATTAATTACTGACTATACAAACTTTGCTACCTTCACACACCAACCCTAAATATTATCAGCAGCATATATAGCAAAACCGTGAAAACCCTTAAAAGAAAGCTTGGAAAATCCAACATAAAGCCATGAATACATATTTCTTAAAGTGCTCTTTGCGTTCTTAAATCTAACAACAACCAGGGAGTAAGGGGATTATTGGATAAGGAAGAAGAAAGGAGAAGATATGAATCAGAGACTTCAGGCTGGCCAATCCTGCTAGTGGCTTGTGTACCATTTATATACTGCTTCTTGAAAATTGTGGGAGTTTTCTTCCCTCCATTTGAAATTTGAAAAATTCTAAATAAAATTGAGATTCTCAGATTTCCTTTAAATATCAGAAGATTTGGGGAAGTGAGCACATCGTTCCACAGAGCCGCAAGCAGTCGAGCTGAGAAATGTTTATTCTTTTCCCCCACTTTGCACAGTCTGTCTTCTTCAGTTTGCTGAAGATCCCCAGCCTACTTAGTTCTCCTCCCTTGATCCCTATGGCTCCTGTAAGCATCCAAGGCTCTTACCCGGGTTGTCAGCACTGGGTAAGGAATACAAGTTTTTATAGTTGAGATCCAAATGATCCTGAGAAAAGGCTCACTATGTTGAAGTCTTTGCCGTGGATAGGCTTGTGGGAAGTGACCGGATAATGAGAGCTGTAACTTCATCAGTGGGTTAATCTAATGATGAGATCATGATTCAATTTCATTCTTGGGAGGTGATAGAAACAGGAGCTGAAGTGTAGCTGAAGGAAGTGGGTCTTGGGAACATGATCCGCTATATGGGGAATACATCTGGTGCTAGCCCTCTTCTCCCAGGCTCTCTTTCCCTCTCACTCCTTCCTGGGTGCCTGAGAGGAACCGCGTTCCTCTGCCACACCCTTCTATCATGATGTCTCTGCTTCATCTCAGGCCCGTGGCTGTGGAGCCAGCCCACTACAGCTTCAACCTCTGAAACTATGAGCCTAAATAAATCTTTTCCTCTTGTAAATTGTCATTCCTGGGTATTTTGCCACAAAAAAAGAAAGCTAACACACAAGACATATGTATCTGAGAAATTTTCTAACCCATAGGTTTTAGGATTTTTATTCATCTATATGAAAATAATGATATACTGAAAAGCTCTCCCATTCAAAAGTAAATGCAAGGCTTTGATTGCATTGCTAACCCTAGCTAAGTACAGTGATGCAAATTATTTTAGCTTCTTGGACCTGTATTTCTGCATTAAGAAAATAAAGTTATCAGGGCTGGGGATTTAGCTCATTGGCACGGCGCCTGCCTGGCAAGTGCGAGGTCGTGAGTTTGATTCCCAGTACTGGAAAAAAAACAAACAAAAAAAAAAAAACAAAAAAAGAAGAAGAAAGAAAATAAAGTTATCAAATGAAGTTACCTTTAGGGTTCTTTCCAGTTCTGTTCTAGAACTGTTCCCTTATGTGGCAGAAACATGTGAGCCCTGAACTCAACCTCACACATGAGTTTCCTCTTGGCTTGAGGATGAGAGTGGTGGTGGAAGGAAAATTTTAACAAATTTTATACCTGTTGAGAGAAAGCAGATTTCAATTTCTTTTGAATACTATTGATAGAGCAAGAGAAACTCCTTTTTTTTGTAACTCCATTTTAAGAGAAGCACTTAGAGTTCACTTAAAAACTATAGTTAAATTCCCTCCCCTGGTTAGACATAAACCAGAAGAGTTATAAAAGGGGAATAGAACAAACGGAAAAATTGGGAAGCAGGCTAAATGTTAAACCGTAATGGTGATCTGGAATCTGGCTGACCGACAGCTTTGGGGAAAGGTAAACCTTGTGATAATTGTGTGACATTCTTGTAAAATTCCCCAGAATGAGGTAATGGTTACTACAGAAACCTAAAAATGTACTTGAACTGAAAGTGAGATCCAGATCAGGGTCATCCTCTGGCTCCTGGTCAGAGACTGTCCATTAGCCAGCTCTCCAATACAGTTTTGTTTGTTCCTGCCTTTTCTGTCTCTTGTGAATGCCTGTCTCATTGGACTTACTTGCCATATCATCTGGAGGCCTTCAGCATGAGTTTTGGCCTCATGAGAAAATACCCTTGTTTGAAGAAGCCCTGTTCCTGTGGGCTTTGCCAGCCATTCTTCGGGAAGTAGGGTACCCTGGCTGATTTGAGCTGATCACCTGGGGATGACTGCATGCTGGGACACAAGAGGTTGTGAAGCTGTACAACTAAGCCCCACTCTCTGACCTAGGTAAGATTTAAAATTGGATTCTATTGTTTTCTTTGATTTCCTTTTTCCAGACTGACTGTTTGATGGGCCCAGGTTCCAGACGTAGTAGCCATCTGGTCTCAGCATAGCTGGGGATTTGACTAGAATTTCTGCTTTTGCATTTGTCCTGAGATTGTCTCTGGGTTTGTTTGGAATTAGTTTTTGGTGTGTTTCAGATTTGGTCAGCTCTGGTGTCTAAACCTTTTCAAATTGATGGTTGGAGGTGATTCATGATTCCCAGGACTGTTTTGCTTTGTTTGCCTGTTTGTCTACTCTGTGTTTTTCTGCCAAAGATTTCCACGATTTCAGGTTGCTTTAGCCTGGGCTCTTGTTTGAACTGTTGGCTGAGAGGGGGAAAAAAGACCTGCCCAGGTAAACTGCTTTCTCTTTCTTCTAAATTGAGCTACCATGGGCTCAGCAGACAGTAAGCCCACCATTCTGGTTTATGCATGATTAAGAATTTTGACAAATTTAAAGGTGACATGAGTTTGTAGATTTTTGGATCAAGTTCTGATAATTAAGGAAAGATTCCCTAAGTAGAAAGCCCCTGTTTTGCCCTTGGCACCTGAGGAAGATGATCCTCCCTTTTGTCTCCCAACTCAGCTACTGCCCTATCCTGATCCTCCTGCTAAGACACCACACACACCCCTTGCCTGCCTCAGCAGAAGATTCCTCCTGGGTGCCACAGCCGAGAGAGGTTGTGCCACTTCAGCACTGACCCTGTGGCTTTCCATTCATCTCACTGCCACAGGAAGCCTTCCCTGAGCCTATACCAAGTTTGGACAAGGAAGTCTCCCCAGGTCCAGTCACAGTCTTGCCTCTCTGTCAGGCTGCGGTGATGGGACCAGGAAGAAATCCTCACTGTACAACTGGAGAACTCAAAATCCCCCTTTTCAGAGCAGACTCTGGCTTTGATTACTTTGCTGGAATCAGTGTTTGAGACTCAGTGCCCCCCCTGGGATGACTGTCAACAGATAATATTTTTTTGTTTTCTTTTGTTTTGTTTTTTATTTTTTTTTTCCGGTACCGGAAATCGAACTCATGACCTTGCACTTGCCAGGCAGGCGCTGTGCTGCTGAGCTAAATCCCCAGCCCCCGTCAACAGATAATGTTAACTTTGTTTTCTTCAGTGGAGAGGAAAAGGATTTTCAGAGAAACGAATGAGATTAGATATGGGAAAAACTACAAAGAATAAAGAAACCCAAACCGGAATTACAACACTGAAGGACTAAATGCTTTTTAAAAAAAATAATCAGGCTTTGAGGAATGGGCTTCTTTCTGTGGCTCATCACCCCATTAACCTAAATAAGATGGTAAAGTGTCAGCCCCTGATATCCACTGAAACCTGCAGAAATTGGAAGGTATTGCAGGGATGAACTTATCTCAGCTGGTAAAGATTGTCCAAAACTTTTTTCATAACAGAGATAACAGAGAGGATGCAGAATGGAGATTTAAGCAGGAAAAGAGAAAGACAATGTTAGCAGCTGACAAAAATGAGGCCCCATCGAGCTAGGAAAAGAGATAAACAGGGAGGAGTTCATTGCACTCCGCTAGATCCAGACCAGTGTGCCCATCCAAAGCAAAAAGGACATTACAAACAGGAATGTCCAAAGCTGCTAGAAAAGGAGAAAAGAGAGAAAAGGAAAATGTTTGTGATGGAACCAGTGGACATTTCAGATTGATGAGGTCATGGTTCTCTGTCTCAAAGCCCCAGGAATCCCATGATAGCCACCAAGGTAGGGGAAAACCCTGTTATATATATTTGTAATAGACACTGTCATGTATGTATTGGAAGTTACTCAGCCAAGAGCCCCACTCTTATGTCAAAAGAAATTATCATGATTCAATTTGGCCAAAATATATTTGAGTGCACTCTGATTTTATAAGCAAATTGTCTGGTGTGTTTTTCGTTTGTTTGTCTCTCTGTCCAATCTGTAAACAGCTGTTTTATTTGAGTGCAACAAATTTTTCTTCTTTTTGTATTTTTTGTAATTTTGAAATAAGCGTCTAAAATTAAATTTTGCTTACAGGTAAATACCATCTAAATTAAAGATATGCTTTCACCAAAAGTTACCAGCTGCTCAAAATGATGTTAAAATTGGTTTTATAAATGTAGTGCTTATTATCAAATTAATGTATTGTGATTTGAGAGTCTCTCATTATTTAAATTTAATGTATTAAGTATTGAGATCATGTTTTCATGGATTAGCAAAAATTTGTTAAAATAACTAAACAGAAATCTCTTATGGTGGGGAGAGATTATTAGACAGGGCTATAATTAATGAATGAAAAACAGCTGCTTGGAATAACATTAATGAGTTTTTGTTCATTAATAAGGAGTCCCAATAATCTCCATAGCCTTATGGGAGACAGCCCAATATATATCTTTCAAAATATATTATATGGTGTTATATTTATATTGGTCATTATCAAAAGATTAAGTTTTCAAAAAATAAGACAATAAGGTCTTTTGATTAAAAGATGCTATTGGTACAAAACTAAATTAAGAAACAAAATAATGACAATTCCTTATTGCTAATTTCATGGTATATTAAATGTATTCATGCTTTCCAAATATACAGTATTCTAAAATGTAAAACCTGTATGGTTTATAGTGATAGACATTTTCTTTTAGATTCAGACATCTGCCTTTCTCTTGTGCTCCTGATATTTGTGGTAAGAGGTTCGTAATAAGTCAACATGAGGTCATCAGTCAAATCATAATTAATAATGGAAACCATTTGAATTATTATTAGCACTAATTTAAGATGAAACATGATGACCTAGAAAGATAGGCATCTGGTCTTTTGAAAGTGCCAAAGCTCTCTTTCATGAGTAATTTTAGAGGTAATTCACTACTAACTTTGATTTTGCTTTATGTCTTTATTATTCTATAGTTGTTTAATTTTCATAATGCCTTGCCTTTTCAAATTTATTTTGAAGTGCTTTTATGTCACATGTTGTTATGCCTAAATATCTGCCCTTATTTTTGTTTCATGTATATATGATTTTAAGACATTTTAAATTATTCTTTGTAATTTGATAAGTCCTATTTGTCAGTATATTAAAAATAATATTACTATTGTAATAGTTAATGTACATAGTGTTTATTAGGAGTATGGCTCTGTTTAGATAAGCTTCTTACAATGGCAGAATTCTGTACAAACTCAAGATATATAGATCCTGTTTGGCTGTGAGTATTATACAAGTTTGGCATTGTGTCACTTCATTTACTACCAGAATTAATTTCTCTGTTTTGTTAGCCACTGACCTAATATCTTCATGTTTTTCTTTAGTTTAGTTGCACATGGACCCATGATATTTGGCCTTGCTTAGTGCCAAATTTTTGTGGTATAACACAAATAATTTTACTTACCTTCTCTGGGCCTTTTATGTTTATCTGTAGAAATGATAAATTGCATGAACTGACCTTTCCTGGTACTTCCTAGGGTATCTTTTCTTTCTGAGAACTTAACTGATCACATTTTTAGAAGCACTTACATATACAGAAGTGTGATCAGACACTCTGTTATGAATTTAAAGTTATGAAACATCCCTACTTAAAAGGAGTGCAGTATATCTAGGAAAAATCAACCAGTTATATAAACTGATAAAATTAATAACAGCCCAGACAATGTTACAAATTTCTTCAGTGACATAAGGACAACAAATTAGATAAAAGCATCTTATGTATTAGGTAGGGATAATTGACTAAAAGACTATTCTGTTCCAAGATGGAGATTTAAATGTGCTGCAAAAATGTCATTATGACTGTTATGTTATAATGCTATATTTAATTTTTTTCTGTAAAATTATATAATTGCTGTCTGTTAACACTGTACAGTAATTCTCCTACTAGAACATTCATGTTTGGTAAGAAGTAACAGTTTCCTGGCTATACTTTGCATGTCGAGGCTCTTCAGGATGTTCAGCATCTGAAGTTAGGAGACCAAAAATTAAAAAGATAGATGGGCTAAAGTGATAACCAATATGGCCCTAGCCCTCCAAAAAAAAATCAGTCTCCTTGGAACACCCCTTTTTTTTGCCAGTTCACAAGTCTGGGACAAATGATTACTGCCCAGTGCAGGACCTGCAGGTAATGAATGCCCTGGTTGTAACCCTTCACCCTGTACTGTATCCAACCCCTATACCTTCCTTAGTCAACTCCCACCTACTCGGACTTGGTATACTGTTGGATTTAAGAGATTTTTTTTCTGCATTCCTTTGTCGGGTGCATCCAAAGAGTTGTTTGCCTTTGAGTGAAAGGATCCAGAGGGGTAAATTAAAATGTACTTTACTAAGGGGACCTGATGGCCCTCAACCTTGCCTCCATTTTATCATCATCATTGGAGCCACCTGAGCACAACTTTGTGAAAACAATCAAGGCAATCTACTCAGCCAGACCAGACCTACAGGTCACACCCACCCCTGAGCCCTGACCTGACCCTGTTTTGGGACAGCAATAACATCATAATGGATAGAATTTGGAAGGTGGGGCAAGTGTTGTCACCCTTGAGTAGACCATCCTGTCTAAGGCTTTACCTCCTGGAATCTCAGCACAAAAGGCTGAACTGATGGCTCTTACTTGGGTCTCAGAGATGAAAAAGACAAACAAATGAATGTTTACACTGTCTTCCATTACGCCTTTGCCACTTTAAAACTCTCAGGAGGTATTAAACTTGTTACAAGCTATTTTGTTGCCCTCTAAGGTAGCAATGATATATTGTCTGGGCCATCAGAAAGACAATTCTCTAGAGGCCCAAGGAAACCAAGCAGCTGATCTAGTAGCCAAACAAGCAGCTCTTGGAGACTCACACCCCATAGCTTGAGCTCTAATGGTTCCTCTCCTCAAACCACCCAAGTGTTCAGAAGCAGAACTAATGTGAGCCACAATAGAGGGGGATCCAGAACAAAATGGATGATAAGTTTTGGGAGGAGGAAAGGCTGAGTACATTTTGTGATCTGGGGACTCCACAGCCATCCTCACTTGGGAAAGACAGCCATGGCAGAGCTGCTTGGCCATAACTTCTACATCTCTAGACCTTGTACCTTATGTGCTTCTGTGGCAGACAGATACACAGTTTGTGCTCACAACAATACAGTTTCTCTCCCACAGCAGCAGCCTGGAGTCTGGAGACAAGGGACAACATCCCTTTGAGGATGTTGAGGTGGACTTTACTGAAATTAAACCTACTAGTAAAAATACTTGTCTACTAGTAAAAAGTATTTGCTGGTTCTCATCTCTACCTACTTGAGCTGGGTGGAGGCCATTCCAACAAAAACTGAGACATCCAGAAATCTGACAAAAGCCCTGGTGGAGTTAATCATTCTCCAATACAGGCTTCTCATGAAAGAATGTTCAGATAATGTGCCTGATTTTGTGGGTCAAGTAGTTCAGAGCCTTTCCACAGACTTAGAGCTGAAAGGGAAGCTACACACTGCCTACCGGCTGCAGAGTTCTGGCCAGGTAGAGACAGAATCAGACTGAAGTCTACCCTAGCCAAGCTTGGCCAAGGGACTGGGGCAAACTGGGTGACTACACTTCCAATGGCCTTGCTGAGGTCCTGATGTACCCTGTACCAAGATGGGCTCACTCCATTTGAGATCATATCTGGGAGGCCTCCCCTGCTTTTGCCTGTCTTAGAAGGACTATAGGAGATAGGGACTCTGGACTTGTGCCAACAGATGGAAGCCCTACAACAGACTTTAAAGGAGCTCCAGCAGGTTGTGATTTGTGGATTCACCACCCTTGAGCCAAGAAGTGGATACCAGCACTCCCTGAGGGACTAACTCCACCAGCCCCACTGCCGACTCCTGAGATGATGCCTTCCTCATCCCCACCAGAACGTTCCATATAGCCTTGCTCTCAAAAACTACAACAAAAATGAGCTGCAACCCAACCTGATGATGATCCACCTGACTGTCCTGGTCCCAGTACTCCTGCTATGGACAACCCTGATGGAGCAAAATCACACATAAGGACTCTTGATGGACTCAGGGAGCACCTTTGTAACTACACCATTGTGAACTCCCAAGTGGACTCTATTTGCTTTCAGTGAGATGAGCTGGTCTCACTGCATCTTCTGTGTGACCAGCAAGATGCTATATTCATAATCCCCATATGTAAGTTTTGGGACCCCCACTGGTGATAAGGCAAATCCTGAGACTAACCCTTTTCCTGCATGTGAGGTTCAGAAAAAGGCAATTAGAGGGGATAATGACAACATAGACTTAGTAAATTGGGGACTTTATATGTTTCCAAAAACAATGGGAGAAAGATATGGAAGGAGTTCAGAATGTGGTCAGGTAGTTACATGATCAGGTTAATTCCTTGGCAGAAGTAGTGTTACTGAATAGAAGAGGACTAAGCTTACTCTTTATGGAATAAGGGAGGCTATGTGCTGCCCTGAATGTTGTTTTTATGCAAGCAACTCTGGGGTCATCACAGAAGCACTTGACAGGTTGGATAGAGAAGCAGAAGAGAGGAGAAAGACATATGATAGCCACCAAGGATGGTATTCAACTGGGGCCTGGGATTAACCTCCCTTATTGCTGGGATCACAGGGCCCCCAGTGATTATTGTGGTGGTCCTTACTTTTGGGCCATGCATAATTAATTGGGTTAATAGGACCCAAAGCAGTGCGAACTGAGCACAAATGATGGTTTTAAAGGAGAACATCAATTATAGAGTGGAAACTAGGCCCACAATGTATGAAAAGGGACTAAATATGTCCTAAGAAAGGAAAATATGTCCTTGAGAGGTGAACGATAGAGCAAGAGAAACTCCATTGTCTTTTTGTGACTCCATTTTAAGAAACATTATTTAAAGTTCATGCTAACTGTAGTTAACCCTCCTCCCCTGGGTTAGTCATAAACCAGCACAGAGTTATAAAATTGGAACAGAACACACAAGACAAATTGCGAAACAGGTTAAATGTTAAACCACAATGGTCATCTAGAATCTGGCTGACCAACAGCTTCAGGAAAAGGTAAAACTTGTGAAAATTGTGTAACACTCTTGTAAAATTCCCAAAAATGAGGTTATGGTTATTACAGAACCCTAAAAATGTACTTAGACTGAAGGTAAGACCCAGATTATGGCAGACATCTTCTCTGGCTCCTGGTCAGAGACTGTCCATAAGCCGGTTCTCCAATAAAGCTTTGTTTGTTCCTGCCTTTTCTGTCTCTTATGAGTACCTGTCTCATTGGACTCACTTGCCATATCAGTATAATTCCAAGAAGAAGGAGTACAGAAAGCGTAGTTCTTTCATAATATGACAGAAAAACTTGACATTTAAATAAATCATATTGAAATGAGAATTTAATATGATGATAATAATTGTGTATGACAATGATTCATCTGTTATTAGTTCAATTATGCTTTTCAAAAATATATCATACAATAAAACCCAACCGTCAGTGTCTCAAAGTGTGACCTATTTGAACTTTGAATGTTTACAGAGGTAATCAAGGTAAAATGGATCTAGGCCCTAATTCAACATTACTGGTGTCTATGTAAACAAAAGAAATTTGCACACAAAGACAGATACATGCAGATGTAAAAACACATGGAAGATACTAGCTCCAAGCCAAGGCATACCTCTGCTACTAGGAGATGAGAGACAAGGATAGAAGAAATTCTCCCTATATCCTCTTCCGACACGTTGATCTTGGACCTTTAATCTCCAGAACTAAGACAATAAATTTCTGTCATTTAAGCCACCAAGTTTGTGACACTTTATTTTGGTAATCCAAGAAAATTAATACATAAACACCTTGCATTGCTCAATCTAAACAGAGGCGCAGAGTTGTTCCAAGGGTGGGAGGGGACTCCTAAGGCAAAAAAGAAATAACATCTATGTGACTTTTGTAAGGATCCAATGCAGATCCTCTTGACTCCTTCAATTCTTACTCTCTTGGTTATCAACAAGGACCAGCACTTACTGGTTTTTGATAACTTTCTGAATCTTAAAACTACTTTCTCAACTAAGTTCAAGACCAGATTTATAGTCTGCAGAACCCACTGCAAAATGAAAATGCAAGGCCCTTTGTTCAAACATAATCGAGAGTTTCCGGAGGACAGTAGCAGAGCATTAAACCAAGTGTGGAACCCTGTGTGACCACAGGGTTGCAGCCCTATAAAGCTGGCCCTGAATAGTTCCACCATGTACCTGAGAAAGCCCTAAGGCCTTCAACTCTCCCTTTCTTTACTGGTAATTTGGAGCTATGTGTCTCTTCAGGGACCAATTTTTATTTACTCACAGTTAGTCAACTCCAAGTTTTCTACCAACTTATCATCATCACTTTCTATGAGTGTATTCAAATTGTGAAAGATTGAAGTTTGGAATGTTGAATTCTTGAAAAGTGAAACCTGTAACATCATGCTATTCTTATGTAGGGTCTGGCTTATAAGAATGGTAGAAAGTTACCAAGGAAGGTCCACAATATAGCAGTAACAAAAATTTAACTTAAAAATGTGTCATTTATCTGCATTGACATTTATTCCAGAAGAAGCAAGCAAAGTTGCTAGTTCCAAAATAATTATGGGTACAGCAAGGTAAGAAGACACACAACTGTTTTGCTGCTCCATCATCAATATTGTTTCTGTCAAATTTGTATTCTGTATGAGTGCACGAGGAATGAATTCTCATGTACCCAAAACAACATAAAAGTATAGCATACATATCAGATCACAGTGCACTGAAACTAGAAATCAATAGCAAAAGTAATCACAGAAAACATGCAAATCTATGGAAATTGAGAAACACACTTTTGAATAATCACTGGATCATAGAGGAAATTAAGGAAGAAAAAGACAGTGCCAAGAATTAAACAGTAATACCAGTACAACATACCAGAACTCATGGAACAATGAAAGCAGTCCTATGAGGGAAGTTTAAGATTGTACATGTTGACATCAGAAAAACAAAATAAGCCCAGATAAATGACCTAATGATATATTTCAGAGTTCTAGAAAAACAAGAACAATCCAAATCTAGAGCTTGTACAAGGAAGATAATTATAAAGATCAGGTTGGAAAACAATAAAATGGAGAAAAAAAATAAAAAGAATCAATGAATTGGAGAGCTGGTTCTTTGAAGGAATAAGCAAGATAGTCAAACATTTAGCCAATCTTACAAGAAAAGGAAAGATACAAATCAACACAATTAGTTGAAATCACAACAGATACCACCAAAATCTAGGAAATTACTAGAAACTATTTCACAAACATATATGACAAAAAATTGAGAATTCAGAAGAAATGGAGACTGCTGTATACGTATGAAACACCAAAAAGTCTTAAAATCATTGAACAATCCAGTAACAACAACTGAAGTTGAAGCAGAAGTAAAAACACTATCAACTAAGAAAAGCTGGATACTTGATGGATTCATGGGCAAATTCTCTAAGAACTTCAGGTAAGCTCTAACACCAGTTCTCCTCAAGCTATAAGTTGCAGTGATTAAAACAGCTTGGTACTAGCACAAAAACAGATGTGTGGATGAATGGAGCAGAACAGAAGTAGCAGAAACAACCCCAGGCACATACAGCCATTCGATCTTTGACAAAGAGACCAAAAACATACATTGGAGGAAAGATAGCCTCTTTAATAAATGGTGATGAAAACATTGGATATCCACATGCAGAAGATTGCTTGTAGACTTATATATCTCAAAATTTACTAAACGAAAAATCAAAATGGATCAAAAATCTACAGGTAAAAACAGAAACACTAAATCTGGAAGATAAAATAGGTACAACTCTTAAAAACTTAGGCATAGGCAAAGCATTTTTGAACAGAACCCCAATGGCACAAGAAATAATACTGGCTATCAACAAGTGGGATAGTGTCAAATCTAAAAACTTCTGCACAGCAAAGGAAACAACCAACACAATGAGGAGACAACCTAAGAATAAGAAAAAAAAAATCCAACTATTTATTGGATAGAGGGCTAACAACTAGAATATATAAAGAACTAAAAATATTACATCCTCCATAATAAAAGACTCAATCAAAAAATGGGCAACTCAAATGAACAGACACTTCTCAGAAGAAGTACAAATGGCCAATAAATACATGAAAAAATGTTCAACATTGCTAGCCATTAGGTAAATGCAAATTAAAACTACTTTTACATACTGTTTAACCCCAGAAAGAATAGCTATTATCAAAAACTCTAATAATAACAAATGCTGGTGAGGTTGTAGGAGAAAAGGAACTCTTCTACATTGTTAGTAGGAATGTAAACTAGTACAAACACTATGGAAATTGATAAGCTAATTTGTTTCATTTATACTACTAGCTTACCTTTGTTGGTATTATTATGTGTTAGTTTCTTTTTTGTAAGAATCTTTTCAGTTTATGTCTTGTACTAAGTAACTACTTGAAGATAATAATATACAGTAAAATAAATATTATAATTGAAAAAAAGTAAAAATAGAAATTCCATTTGACCTAGCTATCTCCCTTCTAGGTATCTTCCCCAAAAGAGTTAAAATTATCATATTACAGGGATCCATGAATACCCATGTTTATAGTAGCTCAGTTTATAATAGCTAGATCTTGGAAACAGAATATATGTTCATCAGCAGATGAATGGATAAAGAAAATACTGAATTTATATACAGTAGAGTACTACTCTGGCATGAAGGAAGATAAACTTGAGGAATTCATAGGTCAATGGGTGCAATTTTAGAACATAATGTTAAGTGAAATAAATCAGACATAGGAGTTTAAATATCGCATGATTTCTCTTATATGAGAAACTTCAAGTATATATGTGCAAACAAGGAGCAAAATGGAAGAGAGATAAATAGGAAGCAGGGATAGGTTCATGTGGCTCCCCAAGTCATATGCCATTGCTTCAAATGTATTCTAATATATATGTTGGTTTATTTCATTTACACTACTAGTTTCTCTTAGTTCTTTGAAAAAAACTTATGTGCTAATATCTGTTTATTTCTTCTCTGTAAGAAAAAATCTTTTTCCTTGATGTCTTGTAATATGAGTAACTACTTTGAAGATAATGATACACATATGTTAACTACTGTTATTCTCTTATTGTTTTATTATGAAATTTTGTTTCATATTTTCATAAAATTAAAAAGAAGAAAAATAAAAATAAAAGCATGGAATCCAAGGTGAGAATTTTAATAAGGAATGCTGGTGTCAACATATATCAAATCATAGAATCTCAAAAAGATCAGGACTATGTAGAAAATGAATGTGAACATATTCTCTGAGGAAATCCAGGCCTGCAAACAAAAGAGCAGCTATTCATCTCAATGTAAGACTTCACACTGTAGTAAATAATCATGAAAGTTGTATGGCTCTTACGGACTACCTCCATGCAAGCAAGAATAATACACTTGTATTATTCTTGTAATACACTTTTTTCAAGTGTCAAAGTTTCTTTTTTCTTTTCTCTATTTTCAGATTTTTGCCACTCTTCTAAATTGTCATGGCTGTGGTTTACAGGTCACTATGCTGTGTGCTTTATTTTTATTTCATTTTTAATGCTGGAGGCATAAGTTATTTAAAGATTTTAATAGAATTCTACTTTGTTCTATGCATGTTTTGTAAGTTTCGTTCTGTGAAAGCTCATTATTACAACATTACTTTGGGTGTAAGTGTTATGCATGTAGGTAAAAATATTGAAACTTTATCCATAAAGAAGGAGATGACTTCTTCATACATCACCATTTTTGAAAGATAAACTTTCTCTAGGTCTCAGTTTTTTGGACAACTGAATGGAGTGGTGATCCACTGGGATTTTTTGATTCATCTCATGGAAAGATTCAGGTTGTCAATCACAGTATTTCAGAAAACCAGTTATAAAAGGTGCCCACAGTTACCAACCATAATGATGGACGTTTGTACATTTTGTTTTGATCTACATATCTCTATGAATACTGTTCATCTGCTCATAAGTGTTACACCTGTGTGATTCATGTCAGTACACCCAAGTGTTTATGCTTGCAAAAATATGCATCCTATTACTGCTTATTTTGTTGTTATGAAATGGCCTGGGAAATATTCTGATGCTTTTATATGTTTCTAAAATGAATCTCCTTTTAAAAATATAAATAAATACCTCTTAACGAATTTTTCATTGTTTTTGTCAGAATTATATGATTTGAATTTTGATCTTTTGGGGGGATTGCAACATTTGTGATTATGGAATTCAGGATTGTGCATTTCAGGGTTATGAATCAAATCTGAAAGTGTGTGATGACTGAGATAAACAAGACAAGCATTGCAGGGTAGAGATTCAGGAGGAAAACTTTATTGACAGATAAGAAGTGATATTGGAATATACCCCTAAAAAGATAGACTGGACTTGGTTAGGCATTTACTAAGACAACCTGGGAAAAAGAAATACTATATACAAAGCATACAAATGAGGCACAAAAAAGCACATTTTAGGAACATGGAAACATTACTGAGGCAGAAATGTCAGGAGGAGTCAGCTTGGAAAAGTAGGTTGGTTGTAGATTAGAAGATCTTCCCCCATGTAGAAGGCTAATAGAGCTTTTCTGTATTGAGTACTCCAAAGTAAGCAGTAAACACAAGATTAACTTTAATTTCAAACTACTTTTTTATCTCACAATAGATAGCACCATTCTTGTAGATGAGTGTATGTAAAATTGTCTTAACAAATGTTGTCTAGTGTTAATAATTATTTTATTCCCATGAAGAAAACCTTTACAGAAAACCCTACCCTTTTTTGGTTCTTCTGACAAGTTGATCCCTACACTTATATTAGGACATATCATACTGAATTGTAATTATTTCTTTTCAAGGCAGACTTCCATAACAGACTGAGAGTCCTCAAAGACAGAGACTGTGTCTTCTAATTTTTTGTATCTCTGCATCTGTCATATTGCCGAGTTCATGGTGAGTGTTTAGTAAATATTTGTTAAATGACTAAACAGAGATCGCTACTATATGTGGTTGCCTTCATTTAAATACTCTCTTCCTAAGTATTTGTTAACAAGGGGTATTCAGTAAGAAATGAGAATGAAAAATGCTTTTTTAGAGACTTAGTTGTTAACAATAGCCAATTGTTCTACTTTCAAGTACAATCTGTTTCCTCTACCCATAGTGCTTTGCCTTCCAGTCTAGTTTCATCATCTTTCAGTGCCCTTGCCCTTATGGACTTGCTTGCACACACTTACGCACACAATTACACTGTACTTTTCTTACATTTGGCAACTGGCTCTGGTCCAGCAGATTCATCCCTACAGAGATGAAGATGAGGGGCTCCAGGTTATGTTTAGCTAAACTAATACCAGTGATAATATGGGTACAAGAGACCCTTCCTGTGCAAAATGGCTTTCTGAAGTTCATTGCAAGTACTCAGTTTTGGAAAGCAGATTGAAAGGTAATGTGCAACAGAAAGTACCTAATCTTTACCCCAACTCTTCAGTAGTTTCTCTGCTGGTCAGTAACGAAAAGTACTTTTAATGTTTCCTAGTGTCATCATGTCTTGTCTGTGGCACCTTTATTTATTGTTTTTTTCTGAGAAAACATTTGATGGTGTTTTTACATCAGAGCTCAGTTCACGGTGCAGAAGTAGGAAGAAAATCCCACTGCGGAACTGCTTTGTTCTTTGGTTTTTGAAAGGGAGGCACTCTGACATAACGAGAGCTAACCGGCTATTTTTAATAAAAACGGACTACAACATGAGCTGGCAGGTAGAGGGAGCTTTAGATGGCGTTATGATGTGAAATACTATGTGAAAATTTACCCGGTCATCCAGGGAGCCGGTAGTGTTCCTCCAGCTGCGTTCTGGACATCCGGGCACTTACAAGGAACAATGTTAAAATCACTATGGCTTCAAAACAATTTGAATCAGGGTGAACAACAGAACACATTTCTATCATTTAAAAAATGTATTATGGTACAACCCCAGAGTATGGCAGCAGCTGGAAAAAAAGACATTCTTTATCCTAACGACAGTGAGGCAGACTAAATAATAGTTAAGAACCAGGCATGAGGCAAGCTGACTTTGGATCCTGGCAAGGTGCTTACTTTTCAGGGTTCACTTTCCCCACCAATAAACTGAAGGCAATAAAACTTACAAGCTTTAGGGCAGATTAAGTAAAATAACACTGTTAATAAATTAATAGATGGTATAATATAATTACTCAAATGATTATTATTAGCATGTTTGGAACCAACAGCCACTAATCACATAGCTCAGACACAACTTCTCTTTACCTTGGTTTCCACATCAGTAACCTTGAATAGAATGTCCCCATAGGAGTGGCTCGAGCATTGAATAAGAGGATATCTAACAGAATATTTGGCAGAGTGTCTGGTATGTAATCAGCACTTAATAAATGTAAAATATTATCATTATTATTGTTAATGCTAAGATGATTTAAAAAGTAAGATCAGTATTCCATGGGAAAAAGCAAATAATCCCTTGCAGCTATTTTGAGACATTTCTAGGAACAAGAAGCAAAGATTTGATGATTAGACACCAAAATTCCAAAACTTCAGTAATGTAATAATCTTTTTTGAAAAGTAATTTTATTTTGAAATAATTTTAGACTTATGGAGGGTCACAAAGGTGCATATAGAGTTACCATACACCTTTCACTATGCTTGCCCTCATTTTTTAACATCTTATATAATGATACAATTATATAATGGTACCATATATACCTTAAATATACCTTATATAATGGTACAACTGTCCCAAAGCAAGGAATTTATAATGGTACCTGCTGTTAACTAAATTGCAGATTTAGGTGTTATGCATCTTTAGTCTCCTCCAATCTGGAATGGTTTCTCAGTTTTTCATTGTCCCTCACGACCTTGATCTTTTGAAACACACTGGTGAACTTAGTTTTAGCTGTCCCTACATTTGGATTTGTCTAATGTTTTCTCACATCTGATCAGATTATGAGACCTAGGGAAGAAATTTCACAAAGATCAGAGTCCCTTCTCAGAATATCACACAGAATGAATTGGTATCAATGTGCTTTGTCACAGGTGGTAATAACCATGATGACTTGGCCAGGATTTTTCTCCCATGTTTCTCCACTGAAAAGTCACTATCTTTCCCCTTCTCTCCCAGGTAATTAGATGTGAGTCACCAACTCCAGCCCTCTCTCAAGGAGAGAGGAAATAAGCTCGGTCTCCTGGAGAGAGCAGCATCAAAAAATGCATGAACATGTGATTAAGTCCAGTATTGCAAATAATAAATATTTTGTGAGAGATGATGTGACGATACGAAAGCCCCCATCCTCTCTGTCTCTCCCTCTATCTCTGTTTCTGTCTCTGTCTCTGTCTCTCTCTATATATATGCACATATATGTATATTCATATTCATGGGTATTTATTTTGTCCTTTGAACCATTCAATACTATTCCAATTTATTTTTTCACTCATATGCTCTAGCTTCAGTTATTAGGAGTTCTTTTAAGGTGCTGACTTTTGTATCCCTCAGACATTTTCCTTTTTCTTTATTTTCTTCTTTTTAACCTCCTGCTGTCTGGAATCCACAAGTTCCATTGTCCTCTTGTTCTTTCCCCTCCTCAGCTCTTCAGGGAGCCCCGATTCTTTTTCTTGGAGAAAGGTGTTTAGGGACCAAGGTCAGGGTGTTGTATTTCTTGTTACTATGGTGTCCCTGCTGCCAGGCCTTTTTGGCACACATGCGAGTGGACTGAAGGATGAGTACTAACCCACACATACCACCTATGCATACTGACGTTTACTTCTTGGTCAGTCTGTGCAGTGAAAGCAAACATGACTTCACAGTGATAACTCTGAATCTAATCTCAGACCACAGGGTCCTTTCCAGCCTTCCTCTTGCTTATTTGTAAGCTCCTTTCTCTTGCAAATGAGAAATACAGCACTCATTTTTCTATAATCTATGCATTTATTTGTTTGATCCTAGTAGAGCAGATTCAGAACTGCTAATCCATACCACTCTGAGAAACAAGTTCATCAATTAGGATGAACAGTTTTATACAGCCCTTTTGGTACTTAGTCATTATAGAATCTAGTTACAATATCCTTTGTAGCTATATCCATCCGCTCCATTCTTTCCCAATAGTTTATATTATATTATACACTGGTATCTTGATTACTTTACTCTTGTTGCTGAGACAAATTACCTGATGCCCAGAAGTAATGAAGGAAAGGTTTATTTAGCTCACAGTTTGAGGCGGTTTCACTCCATAATCAGCTGGCTCCAAGGCAGGGTGGCACACAGCAGAAGGCAACAGTTTGTGGCACTGGAAGACAGCAAAAGCAGCAAGAGCACAAGGGAAGAGTGAAGTCAAGCAGCCTCTTTCCCTCCCTTACGTTGTATGCAAACTACCCGCCCCAGGGCCAGTGTAGCACTCACACCCATAATCCCAACATTGGACCAGGAATCAATCATAAACTCTAGAAGTTTGCCCCATGACTGCATGAGGCTTTGGGGGACCTCCAGACACAAACCATAACAACTTGCTTGTATAAACTGTTCTCTTTCTTGGTTTTTCCATACACTTTGGTATTTTTCTTTAATTTAAAGAAGTAAAATCTTTAATTTTTCTTTGGGAGGTTCTTTGGGAACTTCTTTGGGAGGTTCAGGGTTTAACAAATATATAGAGTCATAAAGCCACTGCCACAGCACCATTCAGACTATCTGCTCCTCACGTTCCTTCCTATCGTGCCCTTGTCAGTACGCATCCTCACACGCTTGTCACTGCTCTGCTTTCATTGCTGCCATTTTGCCTTGTCTAGACTGCCATATAAATGGATTCCTGCAACACACAGACACTTATATCTGGCTACCTTCATTTAAGAAAACATATTTAATCTTCAGCCATGTTGATGAACAAGCCTGCTGTTGGTTCCTTTTATTGCTGAGTAGTATTCCACTTCACAGATAAGGTTTATTCATTCAGTCTCCCATTGAAGAGCACCTAGGCAGTTTCCAGCTTTTCATGATTAGGTATAAGGCTCTATAAATATTTGCACACAGTGTTTGTACGTGAACATAAGTTTTCAATTCAGTTAGCAAACCACAAACAGTAGGCTTGATAAAGCACATGATAAGAACATGCTTAATTTATAAGAAACTACCAAAGCATTTTCCCAAGCAACTGCACTATGGTGCATTTCACTAGAACTAGAACTCATTTGTTGTCCTACAACGTGGTCAGCATTTGAGGTTGACAGCTTTGCTTTGTTGTGCTTTGTCTTATTCTAGCTATCCTAATGTAATGTTATTTTGCTGAAGTCTTTATTGAATGTGATACTGGGGATTAAACACAGATATCCACATTCCCAGTCTTATTTTGTTTTTTATTTTGAGATAGAGTCTCAGTAAGTTGCTAAGTTGCTCAGGCTGGGCTCAAACTTGTGATCCTCCTACCTTAGCCTCCATGAGTTCTAGGATTACAGGCATGCACTGCCATCCCTGGTTAATAGGTCAAATTTGTATTTTCTGAAGAATTAATGATATTTACTTTATTTTTATATTTCTAACTGCCCTCTATCTTTTCTGATAAACTGTCAATTTAGATGTATGCCTCTAGTTTTTAAGTAAGGTTTATTTTTGTGTTGTTTTAAGAACTTTATGATGACAAGCATGGTGATGCATACCTGTAATCCTAGCACTCAGGAGGCTGAGGCAGGAGATAATTTTGAGTTTGACCCCAGCCTGGACTACAAAGTGAATGCAAGGGTAGCCTGAACTGTGCAGTTAAACCCTGTATTAAAAAGAATTTTTATATCTTAGATACAAGTATCTTATTAGATATGTATTTTGAAAACATTTTATTCCTCCTATCGTTAGCCTTTATTCATTCTCTGAAAATGTTACTCATAAAAAAGTTTATAACTTTGATGCTCAAATTATTAACCTTTTCATCCTGTAGATTGTCTTTTCGGTTTCATAGATTAAAAACTTTGTCAAATCCAAGGTGACATTGCTTTTCTTTTGGTTTTACAGTTTATATTTTACATGCAAGTCAATGATCTATTTTGACTTTTATGCATTGTTTGAGGTATGTATTTAGCTTCTCTTTGTTTTTTTTAATATAGATATCAAAATTTTCCTGCTATTTTCTGTAAAGAGACCACTTCTGCATTAAAATACCTTTGCATATTGGTCAAAAACATGTGGGCTGTTCGTGTGGGTCTGTCACTGAGCTTCCATATACAGCTTCCTGGTCTGGTCTACACTGGCCAATATCACACTATCTGCACCTTTTCTGAGTCTGTTTCTGTCAGTTGCTTTGTGCCTTCTGAGTGTGTTTTACTTCTCTTTGCATATGTCAGACAAATTTTGTTGAAAGTCTTACATGTAGGATGAGGCAGTCATTAATGAGGTAAATACATTTTTTTTTCAGTCCTGAGGACTGAACCCAGAACTTTCACACTGAGCTATAGCCCCAGTCTTTTTAAATTTTTTTTATTTTGAGACAATTCTCACTAAGTCACTTCGTTGCCCAGTAGGGCTTGAATTTGTAATTCTCCTGCCTCAGCCTCTCAGAGTGCTAGGATTGCAGGTATGCACCATCACATCTAGATTGAGGTAAATACTTCTTATGCTTAGAGATGAGCATACTTTTACTTCCACCAGGCAGTTAGCATTAGAGGTTTGTGAACTTAGAAGCTGACTGCTTGTAAGATTTGTTATTGCTATAATTATACTTTAGCCTTCAAATTTTGCTGGTAATACCACCCGTCTGGGTTGGGGATGGCTCACCAAAAATCATTTCTTCAATGTTCATTTCCCTCTGGGACTTCAGTCTTTCCTTTGTGCTGTTCTACAAAGAGAATCTGTCTCTCGCAGGTGCCCCCAGGTTTATTCCATTGCTATAACTACATGACGTTTGTTAGTCTAGTGCTGAGAGCTGGAGAAAACATGGATTCCCTGAAGCACTGATTAATGTTCAAATCTAGGCAGAATCTGAGTGCTGGGCCTGGGTCTGGCATAGGGTGGAGGCAGCTACACAAATACCCGTGCCCCTCGTCCAGCCTTGTGCTGTGCATGTTGTGCGTCCCTGCCCCTCCCCAGAAGTGGAGACCTGGGGTTCAGTTTCTGTTTTTTCTTGCTTTCTTCCCTTAGCTGCAACGGGTTTCCACCAGTGCACTAAGAGGACACTTATTGTTGCCTTGTTGCACATTAAGGTTTTTATTCTTTTAGGGAAATGTTTCTAGGAGCTTTATGCTGTGAGTGTTGCTTCCTATTCCAAGAAGACACCAGAAAGGAAGCTTTGAGCAGTAGAACAGTGAGGATTAGGCAGAGGTTGTGACAAAGGATCTACGGCAAAATCAAGTTCATGTTTTAAAAACAGTCTTATCTGAAGCCAGGAAGGCAGGATATGAGAAGGCCAGTTGTAAAGTTCTTATAGGAGGGCAATCTGTCATCCTAAGAACCAATATCAGAATTCCTTGTAGGGAGGGCCAGGCATATAGTCCAGTGGCACAAGCGCCTGCCTGGCAAATGCAAGGTCCTGAGTTCGATTCCTGGTACAAAAAAAAAAAAAAATTCATGTAGGGAAGGAGTCACTTCCATTTACCATAGGAAAAGATGTTGGTAGATGATTTAGTGTTGAAAAGACAGACACCTTCCCATAAGAGAAGAACAAAAGCTCAGCTGCACTGACCAGTGGAGTAAAAGAAATTAATTTCAGCTTGTTTTTTCAACATTGATGACAGGGAAGAGAAGGGCAGGAAAGCAGATCAACAGTGATCAGGCCACAGCCCCATGTGGGAGGTATGATCAGAAATATTTCCCCACAGAGGGAAGAATCTAAAGTACATTTTTGTTTAAGGAGGTCTACGGTTCTAAGACAAAGCAGTTCTTTTCTGTGATATAAATGTCCTCTATTTCCTGGAATCTTCAATGAAATCTGCCCCACACAGCAAAGGAGGTGCTCCAAGGAACAGTTGTTTGAACAGGATATGGGGGAGCTTGGGACCCAGGCTAGAAGCTGGATCTCAGGTCTGGGCCAGTGAAATGCACAGCAGCAATAGGGCAAGAGAGGACCACAGAAGCCACAGAGGTGAATAGAGTCAGGGTTAGTAACGCAAGAATGACAACTGGAACCCCTAAAGGAGAATACTAGATTTTCCTAAGTCAGAGATTCAGGGCATCTGAAACAGAGTGATATCAGCTAACCCTTCAGGTCACAGTCTTTTTTAAAAAAATATAAAAACTTGGACCTTGTTGTCAGAAATAGGGTAACCCTTGTGAATGGAGTATATAAGTGGGGCATCCGTTCTGCTAAATATCTAATTTTAAATATTTATATTTTAATATAAATAATATGCTTCAGTAAAAGCACTGCAAACTGATTTTATCCAAATTAGTTGTCCTCACCTCTAGCTTATCAAAAGAGTAAGTGCTAGGTTAACTTATCCAAGCCCTTTAAAATTATTTTAAAGTATTGTTATATAAGTGAAGAAGAGAAATGCAGCTTAAATTACTGTAAGAGATTGTTACTGCAGGAGAAGATAATATGCAATTTATGGATTGTTGTATTCAGAATGGAACCGGTCTACTCCAGAAGGAAAATTGAGCATTTTTATGATGACCTGGATGAAAATAGAGAGGAAATGAAAATACTCTCCTCTAGATTACGGTTACACATTGAACCACTGCTCCAAAAATGTGTCCTACAAAGACACTGAACTCCCACCGCATATATCTCTTACAAAAGGCAAATTGGGCATGAAATGCCAATTATTTTACACCTGAGAACAAAAGCGAGACATATTACAAACAAGTGTATTTTGGGAGATTCTTTCAAAACAGTTAATCACTAACTTTGGCACGTAGTCTGTTGTATGAACTTCAGCACCAAACAAGAGGCAGTTGGAGTTACTGTCAACAACAGAAGCACCGCAGAAGAGACTCAAAAAATTTTTAAAGAAAACCTCCTGTACATTTATACTGCAGGAATACTTCTTATAAACAAGGGAGAAAATGTCACTAAAAACTCAAGGTATTATTCTTGGAAATATTCACAATCACATTGTCTTGTTTCACTTTTTTGACTCCAAAATAGCTCATGCCCTTTACTGAAACTAGCAAAGAGAAATTACACTCCTCTGAATTCCCTTGCATTTGGCCCATAATAAGGTTATAACACCAGTGTCAATCCAAGCACGTTTGAAAGTGAGAATTTTTAAAATTAATCCTGATAGACTTAATACTTTTGAATGTCTGTCTTGATTTTGTTCCCAGAAGCAGACCCTGACATAAGGATTTGAGTGAAAGAAGTATATTTGGAACATGATCCTAGGAAGCTTTGGTAAGGGAAAGGAGGAGTGAGAGAAGGAGAAAAAGCCTATAATAAACCATGCATTACCACGAAGACACCGTGGACAACTGAGGAAATCCTTGCAGGGGGCTGAAAGATAACGCAAAGCACTCCTCGGAGTCATCCCGACTGAGGGGCTATAGACGGCAGGTATGTATTCTCCAACTTGTAAGTGTCTGTCGAGCCCTGTCTCGGGAGCATTAACTCTTCTGTTTGTCCTGTGATTGGGTTTCTCGTCCTCCAGGGAGCAGAGAAACGCCCGAGGGGAAAGAGCCTAAAGTGCTTCTCCAAGCATCTTTGGGAACTTGAAGAGGAGAACACGGACAAGACGAGTGCAGTACCCTCAGCTCTCACCATGATGGCGTTCACACCTCTCACAAACAAATCACAGAGCTATGGATCGAAAGGTTGTCCAACTAGCAAGAAATCAAATCTTCTCGGTGTGTCGTTCCCTTGTGCTTTTACAGTAAACACCTTAATTCCTGTAGGAAGGGAGAATAGGAGGAGTTAGGAATCGTTATCAGATTGGAGTCAGCTCAGTGTTAAAGTATAAGCCTACCATATGTCAGGGCCTGGGTTCAAATCTCCAATACTGCAAAGATGTGTTTTCTGGTTCTTGTCTGAGCCCATATGAAGTTCATACAATTGTATTTTAGGAGATGAGCAAAATAATGGGTAGAAAATGGCTTGTAGCACAAAAGACAGCGGAAAAGGAAGTAGGAGAAACAGAGTCAGTTTTGTGTTATCCTGCTCTGTGATCCTAAGAACTCTGTGTTCTGTGGAGGGAAACCACTGGACTCTGAGAGACAACAGAAAGAGAAAGCTCTATTGGCTATTATTTGAGAAACTGTGAAGGGCTGGGGATTTAGCTCAGTGGCACAGCACTTGCCTGACAAGCGTGAGGTTGTGAGTTCGATTCCCAGTACTGGAAAAAAAAAAAAAAAAACAAAAGAAGAGAAACTGTGACACCGTAAAAAGGCAGCGTTTTTGCTTATTCTTTTCAGAGTGCATTTAACCCTAATGTCTAAGAGGACCAGTGAGAATCCAGTACCATCTGGCAGCCTGAGGGAGGAGGGTTTGGAGATTTGAGGGTCCTGAAGGAAGCAGTTTTGCAAGAGGCAGCAGTCTTGGCCTCACAAGTAACCTACCACTGAGGTGGGGTAAATATTAATGGGCACCGAAGATACTGTCAAGGACCTCGGGAATGAGCTGTATTCAGGAGGAAGTTGAGGTTACCGCTGCCACTGAGTAGAGAAGCGAAAGGGACATCAGTAATGGAGAAATGAGCTGCTTACTTAATACCGCGTAAATTCTATGCAAATAGTTGCGATATTAGATTTTGGAATAATGATAAGCATATGAAATGTATAATGTATTCGGTACAGATGTGATTTTTAAAAATATTCTTTCTGCAATTGGTCAAATCCATGCATGTAGAACCCAGAGATATGGGGATCAACTTTAATAATTTTCTTTTATATTGAAAATTATTCTCTTAGGATCACAAAATGTGGAGTTTGCACATAGAAATAGCCCTAGAATGAGAGCAATTATATACACATTTAATGTGCACAGTTCCTCAGACTGAGCAAACTATTCCTGGTAAATCCATGGCATTTGCAAGTGATTGTCTACAGCAATGCGTGTGACACAATTGCCCAGTAAGACTTATAAGTAAATGAAGGATTTTCAGACGGTGGGAGTGTTTCCCTCCTTCATAAAGGGAGACATCAACATAGTTTCCTCTTCTCTGCCTCACTCACAATTGTGTGAAGACATGGCCCCTTGAAGTATGGTAGTCACCTGGGTCAATATTGTCCGTGACCATGGAATTAATAATCTTGGCGCTATCTACTTTTTGTGCTACAGTTTTATGAGTATATAAATTCGTCTCCTTGTTTAATCAGTTTTTAATAGCGTATCCTGTTACTTGCAGCCAAAAGCATGCTCTCTGACAGACTCAGAGGGTTTTTTAAAAGGATCAGTCAAGCACACTGTTTAAAACTTGGTATCAAATGTTTGAAATTGCCTGAGTTGTATCACTAAAAACAAAAGTACAAATCTGCTTACTTAAGACAGTCCAAAACCTAATTTTCCTTGATTTAGTCTCATTTCTCTTGAAATAGAAGCTTATATTTTTCACCAGATAGCTATAGTAATTTTTACTTTATAGCTATTGGATATACCAAAGTATCAGTTGATATATTTTAATAGCACAGAAGGATAAAAAATAATTCAAGTTCCAATATTATAGCAAACCATTATCATAATTTCCCTTTGTTGTAATCTGTTGGATATCCAGGGCACTTTTCCTTTTATCCTCTAGTTTTAACGTGCAGGGAATGCCCACGCCCGTGGCTCTGCCGTGCCTCTCCTTGCTCACCTTCTCTCCTGCTGACCACCCACTCCAATGGACGAATTATCTGACAATATTATTTGATGCAGGAAGCATCGTGAGACAGTAAGAAAACTCCATTATATGCGCTCCTTCCTTCTCTTACATCTTTATATCCCCATAAATCAAACCAGGTAAATCTTTAACACCACCTTTGAAAAAGTTATAGCGAAAAAGAAGTAAAGAAATCACTGTTTTCCCTCACTGTCAGGTTGCGCTGTTACACGGAGGAGACCTTTCAAGACTTTTCCCATATAAGCTATGTCAGGAGGAATCTCAGAATGTATCATCTGATCTGAATTGTGGATGACAAATAGCCTGGGCTTCCCATCATCCCAATGTTGTCAATTTGGCCTTCCTCCTCACTGACTCAGGACAGACAGTAGGACTCCAGACTCGGGCCTGCATTAAGAATCATATCCAGTAAATGAATTTATTTCTTTTACTATTATCATTGAATCAGGGAGACTTGAGGGGAACACTGGCTTGGAAGAACATTCCTGGTAATTGCAGATAGAGCTATTTCCTTCCTGTAGTCCCAATAAAAATTTAAAACAAAGAAAAAAGAAAGAAAATGAAGAAGATGAAAAAGAAGACAGAAGGAGTAGGCTTCATCTCAGATTTATGATTCCCCTCCGTGTTTTCGCACCAATCTACCACATTATAAATTCCAGCACTTGCTCATGAGAGTGGGACAGTGTGGAGCCAAGGAGTTCTCCGCCTCCACCTCCTCACCCTCCTCGGAACCCCCAAGTTCACGGACGACATAGGGGCAGCGTCTCTGATGCCGAGTGCCAAAACCCCTCATGCAATTTATTCTCTTCCTAAATGCTTCCTTCCTCATAGGTGGCAATCACACCTCCTCACCTTCCTTCTCCAGGAGCTTTGTTAACTTTCCTGGTTTTTTTTTTTTCATGCTTAAATAATCCAAAATCTGCTACTGTGTAGTACCTCGCAGAACAGATGCAGTTGGGTGCACCTGGGGACAGCTGCGGTCTGGACTCTCGGCCCCCATCAATTATCACCCCCTCTTACACTCACCCTCCCCTCCGCCACGTTACCACCTGTGCTCTGTGTGTTACCGAGATTCCTTGGGAGAAAATGCAGTGAGTGGCATGCTGGAGTCTCCCTGATTCCCACATTGTGTACACTCTCCCCTTCCAACCCTCCCTTTCAGCAAGCTAATTGTAAATGCAGATACAAAGAAAAGCCTCCAGATAGTACAGGCTTTAAGCCCAGCCCAGACAAAGGTGTAGCTACTGCCAGAACTCAAACACTATCTGATTTCTGTTTCAGACGTGGCTTTGAAATTCCTACAGGCTCACAATTCCCCTTGTCTTCAAGGGCAGAACCGGGCCCAAACAGGAGGCAACCAATGTGAGTCTTAGGGCTACCCAGCAGTGCAAGCTTTTTTTCTGTGTATTATAATTACTAAAGCACTTGTGCTCAGTAACCCGATCCACTCTGTAGTTAGTACTCTTGAGTCTCTGAGATTACTCATTTCTTAACTAGGCTGGCTGTATTGACTATATTTCAGTGGGCCCTGGAAAACAAGGGTAAAGCCAGTTACTCCAAACCTCATGAAGCACTCATTCACCTGCATTGTAGGGCATGAAATAGCAGCTTTGGAATTCCTTGCTCTGTTATTCTCCTACAGTTCTTGTGAAAACCAACCTAGATTTACGCAGCAGAGAAAGGCCATTAAAAGCAGCCCGAAGAAGCCACAGGAAGGATGAAAAGGTGCCATTTGTTTGGATTAAGAGGAGAGTGGAAGTCTTTCCTCTTAACATTAAATGCTTGGACAAAATGCGGGAATGAGGATGCATGCAGGAATGAGGGAGATACAATTTTAAATGAATAAAATCCATCCCGATTCTCAGGATGTACTAAGTGCCTATGTCATATGCTTAGTCTATTTTAAAGCAGCTGGTCACTTAAATCAAAATACACAGATGGAGGCAAAGTTCTCACAGGATAGGAAATGTCTTTAAAATATCCATGGCCACATGGACTCTGTGGCCATTGGCAAGGCTCTGACTTAAGCCTCTTTGCCCACAAGCTCACAAACTCCTGCCATTCCAGTAGACTTCTGGCTCTAGCAGTGTTTTTGCTTTCTTCCAATGCAATTTCTGTTTGGCCAAGAGCTTCTTTTTGAAAAAGCAAGTCCATTTGGGAATAGGCCGGTGATACAGGGATCAAAGTATACAAGTCATACGTAGGTTCTAAGGAGGTGTGACTTTTGTTTAATCTCTGAATTACAATGTGAAAAGACTTGTGTCTATTGAGAATGTAGCATGGTTTTAAGAGCTGTCATTGTTGCTACACTAGAACTTTGTGAGCACCTCTAGACATGATCAAACCAAAGACATACCAAGTGTATAAATGCCAACTTTGATTCACTGCCATAGCAAACTAACCAGGGGATAAAACAGTGAATGCTATCCATGGAAAATCTGCTTTCTAGCAACCTTTAATATACCATGAGTCCTACTTATATTACAAGAACTGTGTTAGAGTATTTTATATAAAATAATATCTATTCCTCTCAACAAGCTGGTGCTTTCCTCCTTTGTAAAAAAGCTAAATGTGGAATTAAGTATCTGGTCTTAAGGTCACAGTGCTAACAAATATTAGAACCAAAGTGGACTCACATATCCAAAAGCAGGTAGTCCTAATTACCAAACATTTCACCAAAAAGAAAGTGAGAAGTTTGCTACACAAGTCATACTGTTTCATCTCATGCATTCTGTTAGAAATGTAAATAATAACAGCAATAAATTCTTCCTCAAAGTAGAAAATATTTATAATAATAGTATCTGGCTAGTGGAATTGTCTGCAACTACTTTTATATTTTGAATCTTTTCTGTAGAAATTAGGTGGTATTTGTGTAATCACCATAGATTTTTGTTAAAAATTATTCATAATTATAAAATAGGCTTAAGTTGATTTTATAGCTCAACAAATCTCAAATACATTACATGAGTAAAAGTTTCTATCATTTACTATGAGATTAAGCATTTATTAAAAAAATACTATCACTCAATTGGAAATTTAAATTATAATTCAAATGTAAAATATTTAGAATATATGTCCATACTGACAAACATTGCAATTCATTTTTGTGATATTATATAAAAGATTTATTCTATAGAAATCATAAGCTTCTGTTTTTAAAAAATGAGCACTGACATAAATATTTATATCTGTTTGGGTATAAATAGCTATCCATGTATATGCATATAATTGTTGTGTTTTTGAGTGTATCTAAGGGTATATAATAATGTGCTATAATTCACACCAAAGTTAAGCCTGGAGTGATTTTGCATACCAAACTATGTTTTATCACTTTAATAAAAATATTTAATAAACACCTTTGTATGTGCAAGGTCTTGTGCTAAGTGCTAGCAAATGATATAAAGATCAACAATAAATTCAATATACATGCTCTCAAGTTATTCACAATTTATCAGGTGGATAGAAATACAAGGAAACAAACATTAGATAAACTTAGCTAAGTGACAATGACACAGATGTAACCAGAGTGTTATGGGTATTTTAAATGTTATGTATAGATGTAGATGTGACAACGGGCATAAATCAAGGGTTGTCAAACTTTATGCCTTACTGAGGCAGCGAGGAAGTATATCAATCTCTGTGGACCATACTAGACTCTGACTTTGTAGCCTAAAACATTCATAGATAATGTGTAAATTAATGCCACTGTTTCCTAATCAACTTTCTAGACATTGGAATTTGAATTACAAAGTACTCTTAATTTGATTTTTTCCCTAGCCATTTAAAAATATAGCTACCATCCTCAGCTCACAAAAATACAGAAACATGCTAGATTTGGACTGAAGATCTTAGTTTTCTAATTCCTGACAAAGGTACAAAGGAAAAGAGATAGAGATACAAATTAAAACTACCTGGGGTACAAGAAGCAAGAACTCAAGAGGGAGTTCATGGAGAAAGGGCTTTGGATAGGTGTCATGAAGGAAAGCACAAGTAAGCTATGAGGAATCGGGGAAGTAGGTATAAATAGTGTGAAAATGATCACAGTTGTTACCCCAACAGTGGAAGACAGAAGGATTTGGTGAGGAAAGGGGCAAAGCTATTACAGTCATCCAACTGAGGTAGGCTTGATCTTTGGAAGGAGTCATGGGACTGAGAAGGGGAGATGGAAGTCTAGGACAAAGATTAAAAAACAATTGTAGACCTGGTGGTGAGAGAATAACTGGTGAGAGAATAACTGAAGCCCATAAGAAAAGGGAAAGAAGCAAGGGTGGGATTCTGCGGTTCTGGACCGGAGACCATGGAAAAGGTGATGCCATGAGCAAAGAAAGACAAAGGGGCCTGGAGAAACAGTTTTAGGAGGATTTTGGGAAGGATGATGAAGACAGCATGGCAAGGCAGGAAGGGCAAGCGCACACGGGCGGTGGTGTTCCACTGCTTTTGAAATCAGTTTCCATCAGTTTCTATCTTCTCTAAGCTGCATCCCACCGCTATCACGTCATGAATACAGTTACCGTGTTTCAAGTGCTTGTATCATATTACCTGCCAGGAAAAATATTGGATGGTATCAAAATCTCACGTGTTGTCCTTAACCTTGTATGCGTTGGTTCGACACATAGAAAGCCATTGACCAGCTAGAGTACTTCAACATTCCAGAGTTTAATGTCCCAGGTTACCCGAAATACCTGAATAACTAAATTGAGAGCTTTGTTCCCACCTTATTTCTCCCCCTGCTTGTTATCTATAAGTCTGGGCCTCAAAAGGAAGTGTGTATTTGCTACAATTTGGGAATTAGTAACATATACAGCAAAGCTGTCCAAAAAAACACTCTAAAGTGAGGAAATTGTTCTGTACTGGTGCTGGTCAATATGGTACCCATTGGCCCACAAGGATAACAAATACTTGGAATTTGAGTACTATGACTAAAGAACAGAATGTTAAATTTATTCTATTTTAAGTAATGTAAATTCAAATAACTATATGTGGCTAGTATTGAACAGTGCAGACCTAAATGATAATTATAGCCAAAGAACAGGGTAAACAAATCCAGTAGGTAATAGGAAGAACGCATGAAGAATCTTCAATAGTGGTAGAATTTAGGGGTGGAAGGAAGTAGAGGAGCCATAAAGGAAATTATGAAAGAAGGTGGGTAGAAAAACTCCCAAAAGTAGCTGAAGAAAAGCTAGAAAAGGTAGGGGCAGAGTGGTGAGTCTTATCAGCAGAGAGGTAACAGATGATGAAAAGTAAAGATGCTGAGAATATTTCCTTTGACGGTAGCTATGGGTGATTGCAGTGTAGTGATCACTCACTGCCACAGTGTAGTGGGGGGGATCAAATCACAGTGAACTTAGGACTGAATTAGCAACTAAAAGTAAAATAATAATAAAACTAGAACTGTAGGCACCATGCATAAAAATTATCTGAGAAAAAAATAAAAAGACTCACTTTTCAAAAATGACGCAGGGTCTAACTCAGAGTCATTGGAAAGAACAGACTGAAAAGGACATTGAAATGACTGTCATGAATCCTGGGATGTTCTCAGCTGTAAGTGCATCATTCACAACAGCTATCTCTTGTGAGAGGAGAGGAGAAACTGTCACTCAACATGCACACACCACCTTGAACAACCAGACTTCCCACACTCAAAAGAATACAGTATATACAAAGGATAGGTGTTGTCCTTTTTTAAAAAAAAAAGTATGGCTTTTTCCTATTAGGGGAGGAAAGTTTTGCTAATGGGATGGATTCCAGTCAGTACTGTCACAACTTCTCAGGGAATTCTGACTAGAGAGTCTTGCACAAACAGGAACTAGAGTAAAAGACAAGAAGGTTGCCAGGAGAAGTAAGAATTTTAGAAGAACAAAGAGCAGTGGATAAGACATGGGGTAGGATGAGCTAAGTTCCATAACAGTGGAAATGTAATACTATATTATCATCAGTGGAGCCAGCTACAGAGACAAGACTGCCACAGAAACAAAACCACTGTGAGCACATGTGCTTCTGAAAGACCAAATAGTCTGCCATGGTTTCGCTGTGCCTCCGAAAAGGGTGCTTGGAAACCTAATCCCTAAGCAGCAACATGGAAGAAGTGATCAGTTCAGGAGGGCTCTGCCTCGAGAAATGAATTACTTCATTGTTGCAAAAGTAGGTTTGTCATTAAAGCAGCATTGGTCCCTTTTTCTCTCTTTTGGTCTGCTTTCTTGCCCTTCCATGGGATGACACAATACAGCAAGGTGTAGCCCTGCATGCTTGCACTTCTGGCCTCGACAATTTTAAGCACGTTTGTCCTACGTACAGAGCAGTCTCGGGTGTTCCAACACAACAAGGCGGACTAAGCATATGCCGGGGTTCACTCTAGTTGCAGGTGAAGCCGCTCGAGCTCGGGTACCAACAGATCTTCATCTGAGGTACTGCCAATGTCTCCAGACACAGTGCGAGGAGACACACTCTATTCTCATCTCTCCACTCCCATTCCATCTCCATTCCTGTCTTTCCTGTGCTTCCAGCCTATGGGCTATACTGCAAACTTTCCCAGTGAGCATCAGAATTGAGTCCACCTCTCAGCTCAGACTCAACTGCGAAATACTCATTTTTATTAAAAAATTGTAGGATCCTAAACTAGGGCAGCCATTCTTTAAACAAATTCCCCATCAGATATCTGTCTTCCAACAGGTATTTGTCAAACTCCCCCACAAAAGATGATTATTTGTTTCCTCTTTGCTGATCCCTAGGGACAGAAACATGATGCTCTGCTTTGTTTGTTTGCTGCAGGGTTTCATCCAGATGTTGCTTATCCTGAGCAGAGAACTGTATGCTGGAGCCTTGGTTCGAATGCGTGCTATATTTGCATCAACACATCTGGGTCACTAAGTTTCTCCCAGCAAGTGTTTTAACAGCTTCCTGTTTCTTCCTCCCATTTGTTCTACTCATTTCGAAAATAATGATCATTGTTCTTTGCCCTTTTGTCCGGTTTGTTACTCTTGTCTTGTGTATTTTTTTTTTAATTAGGGAAATTCAGTGCAACATGTTATGTCTCTGATTTTAAATGTCGACAGTAAAGCTCTCCAAGCTCATGATTTCCATGGCAAATATAGCTCAGTCTCATTGCCGAGTCAGAGAGGCACGAGCATTAACATTTTATGCTATATGACAAAATACTGCACTTTTGGAAAGGGCCAGAATTAATGTTACTATGACAACTCCAAATTTCTGACTTTTATGCACGTAAAATCTCAAGGATACGGTTATATTATAACATGAGGTTGTTTATAAACTCTCACTAAGCATTAAGATATTTATTACATTTTCACTGAGACTAAAAAAAGGGTCACTCCCCTCCCCACGCCAGTGTACATGAGTGAAGTCAATGTCGTGTATATGTGGTTGCAAAATGTTCTGAAATCGATTAAAATCTTATTTCTTTTTGTAGCTGCTATACTTACAAACACATATATACAATATGCACCACTGGATATAAATACAAATAAAACATAAAGTGAAAACATATAAAATCTCATAAATATACAGTATCCTGCCTTATCAATATTCATTTATGCATATCTCTGCACTCACGCATTAATAAAAGCACATATATTGGATTTGAATGTGTGAGGGGTGGGTAGGGAAGCCTGTAATCAAGATATTCAAGCTCTCTTCTTCATGGAGAAGTATTACATTATCTCTCTCAGCCTATTATGTTTTCTGAAATTTCCAAATGTATGTTTTGGCCTCTTCAACTTTAGTCTTTTGCATTTAAGTAATGAGAAAGTTAAGTGCAATAAATGGATCACTCAAGGGCATTACAAAGAATGTTTTGATCTATTTAGAGCCTTTAACTTCAGAGCAAAGGCCTGGTTTAGTGTGACCTTAGCGAATTCAAATTGTTTTTGTTTCACTAACAAGTGAAGCATATATTTCAATAGAATTAATGTACAACTGGCCTCTCAAGAAGACTCCATGGGGTTGGGGGGTGGATTTCTAAACTCTTTCACATATATTTTAAGGAAATATTTCAGTATAATATCAATTGATGAAAATTTGAGAAGTTATCTAATCTTGCAGTTCTTTTTCTGTGTGTGTGTGTGTGTGTGTGTGTGTGTGTGTGTGTGTGTATGTGTGTGTGTGTGTGTGCATTAGTAATTGGTGAATGTGTACATTTTTTAGAATTTTCTTTTTCTTTTTGAGACAGTGCAGGCTGGCCTGAATTCACTTTGCAGCCCAGGCTGGCCTCAAATTCACGGTGATCCTTCTGCCTCAGCCTCCCGAGTGCTGGGATTATAGTTATGCTCCACCACACCCAGCTGCATGTGTAGGTTTTTTTCAAAAACTCAGAGGGCTAGGACAGCCCCTTTCAAGAGAAAGCGGACTGTTTCTAGACACTGTTACAGTGTCTTCCAGAAAGACAGGGCCTCAGGCTCCTGCACTCTGTCCATAGTTGGTAACCATTAATGTTGGACTAACCTCAGCATTAAAACTATTTACTGTTTTCTGGGCTTTTGTGTCGCTTATACGTCTTCCTTTGTTATGGCTGTGGTCATTCCTTTGGCAACCATAAGTAAAGCACTAATGTCCTTACAAAAGACCAACTGTTTCATGGGACCGGGGTATTACTCCTATTACTCCTAGAATGCCTCCTATTACTGAACCGATCACCTGTATAAGCAAGATGTCCTCAGTTCATGAAAGATATATGTGCCTGTGAGTGAATAATTGGGAATTTGCTTTTCTCTTTCATTTCTAGGAAAAGTTTAGAAAAAAACATTTCCGTGGCATTTCACACCTGCTCTTTTGAAACAACTGGAGCAATTTAAGGGAGGCCAGAGGAAACACAGGGCACCAGGGGCACAACATAGGGCAAAGCCAATCTCAGAAGTAGAGGCTTTGACTTAGTAATCATTCACATTCATAGACTGAGTCCTTACCAAGAATAAAGTGCGATACCAGCTACTTCACAGCTGTCCCCAAACAACTCCATAACCACGAGCACTGTTTTCCCATTGCATGGAGGAGGCAACAGTGTACCACAGGGCTAAAGTGCTGCTTAAATTAGCACAACTGGACAACAACAGATTCACAATTTGAACCCAGACAGTCTGACTCCAGACCACACGACAGTACTTCGCCAGCCTCCATTTTATCGGCCCTCTCAGGGAGAGCCAGTGTTTTTAGCACAGAGGTTGGGGTATCCTTGAGACACCCACTCCTACCTTTATCCACTTGTGGGTGGACAGATCTTTCATAAGGGTAAGCTTCCCGGGCTCCTCTCGCTTCTAACAGCATTGCCTCCTGCGAGCCTGACAGTCAGAATACATCAGTGCCCTTAAATCAATGAGAAGAGAATACGAGACAAACTTTACTCTGCTTCAGTTTTAATGGTACACTGTTTTTCTTTATAATTTTATAGGCCTTTTTTCTAATTATTGAGATAATCTCTCATTTTAAAAATTTTGTCAACTGCCAAAACAAATCATTCCTGAGTGTCATGTCATGATAATTATTCCTGGTAGTAATGCCACAGCACTTAGCACTCCAACATACTGCTCTCCCATTTTTTCTATGAATGTTTTTCACACATTTTATAATCCTTGCTAATAATATTTAATTGTAGTAAACAACCAGCAGTATGTTAAGGGTTATTCTTGTGTGTATGTGTGTGTGTGTGTGTGTGTGTGTGTGTGTGTGTGTGTGTGTGTGTTACTGGGAGTTGAACCCAGGGCCTTTGCACTGAGCTACATCCTCAGTCCTTTTTTTATTTTTTATTTTGAGACAGAGTCTTACTAAGTTGCTAAGTTTCACAGGCTGGGCTAAACCTTGTGGTCCTGTTTGCTCAGCCTCCCAGAGTTCTGGGCTTACAGTGTATGTCGCCATGCTTGGCTTCAAGGACCTTTCTCAGTTTGATATTTATCTTTCTCATTTGCTTTATATCATATCTTCATCCAACCTATGTTATTTCTTACTAGTTCAAGTTTGACAGGTTCCTTACATGTAATATTTGATTTATTGACAATTGGTACATTTTTCCATGTTTAAACTATTATAAGTAATGCTGAAATGGACATCTTTTGTGTTTCCGATTATCTCTGACATGCTAGAATAGATTTATAAGCATAGGATCACTAGGCCGATGGGCTGACCCATTTCAGGCTTCTTTTTAGTAGTTATTACTAAATTGCTCTCCAGTTCTTGCTAGAAGCCCAAAGCATTTATTGAAGTGAATGTCATTTGAGAAGGTTAAATGAAGGGATATACCATTCCTGTTGTCACACTGAATCACCGAAAGTTTCACTTTGAAACTCATTAAGTGACTAGTTCCCAAAGTCACACGTCGAGAATATATGGCCTTGACTTTCATTGCGCACAAGTAAGATCAAATCCATGTAAAAAAAAAAACATTGTTAGAAACATTGCATACAGTGTTAGTCAATAAATAAGAGTAAACAGACTTTGTCTCATTGGTATACATCATGTTTTACATAAGAAAAACACATATGATTCTGTGTTTGCTTTGACAGTTAGGAAATCCAGCATCAAAATGTCACTTAATATCCAAGAGTGGCCAACATAACAAAGTACAGGCTTTTCTTTGGCAGAGGGTGTGCCCACCGCTTTGTTCCAGTCTGGTATTAAAATCAAGTGTATTATCATAAGCTCACACTCTGACCTTGACAGCTTGAAACACCACCTTTCTGGTGACTCCTCATTTCTTGTCCACATCTTCCCTTTGTGCTTGGTATCCTTATCTAAACACCTACTTGTGTTTCCCGTGCTAGCCCATTTTCTTTAGTTTCTTTTCTATGTCCAATTTGGTGATTAGGTAGGAAGCCACCCACGAGCCACTGTCATGTCTATATCCTATAGGAATACTTAGAAAGAAGGTCACATTCCTTAGGTTCATTTAGAGATCTGCAGGAGTCCATCGTGTATTCCTGGGGGAAATGTGGGCAAAGCAAGAAGAACCAATTTCCACCCTCTTATACCACTTAATCACTTGAACTCCCCTTACATCATAAAGACCTCTAATAAAGGCATAGTTACTTAAGCTAGCAAGTCATCCTCCTGTACAATAGAAACATAAACTGCTAAACAGCTACCACTTTCATTGTTAGAACTACAGCATAGTACAAGATCTCAGCTAGAACTTAGCAAGTGGTTAGCAAGCAAGCAAGCAAACAAACATTGATACAATCCTCATCATGTGTACCTAACCTCTCTCTGAAAGAAGGAGGTTCTGAAAACCTCCTCTTCAGTTGAGTTCGGGTTTAAGAAGTTTATTCTGTAACCCTGAACCAGAAATCCTTCCACAGTAGCTCTACTTCTTATGCAGCGAGTTATGTTTTGTAGAAATATCTTTGAGAGTGCTTATGTTTTCTGCAACACTGTTATTTTTCAGTATGGAAGCTCTACAAATGAGCTTGGATCCCTTTCTGTCCCCTAATCGTCTCCTCTATGGTTTCCAAAATTACTTGAAGAGAAGTACTCACTTTGTAAACCTTTCTTTGTTAAGTGACCATTTGACCTATGTGCCTCAGTCAAGAATAGAGTTGTAAAATGTGACTAAACAAGGTACTTGAGGGAATGAATTTTAGGGTCAATGTTCAAGTCAGCTTGGCAAAGGAAGGAATTCACTGAGTGAAGTCACCAGGTAATGAGTAGGTTAGAGGCAATTGAATTTCATCTCGGGAGAAGTCTTAAACTCTTGGGAGTGCTAGGAAAGAAAAACAGACTTGTTGATCCAAGAGGCTCCTTAAGTCTCCCATGCTTCAAGTATAGAAGTGTCCAAAACTAGACGTTAACATAAGATGAGGCAGCTTTAAAACAGGCAGTGACAGTTTCCTCTAATCTAATTTTCCATCAAAAACCTCCAACAAAGAAAATGCAGAAACCATCATTCAGATCCGAGAGATCGGGAAGTAGCTAATGGAACCATATATTCATCATATTGATTGGTCCATTGATTTTCCCCCCTTCTTAAGCGCCCATTGCTTGGTCCTGTGCCAGAGATGCTTTAAAGAACTTAAACAAAACTTACACCAAACTATGCCAGTGGCCCCCAGGGAACCTACAAGCTACCTTTCTCTGTTGTCGCAAGGGTAGCTACACAGGTGAATCCTTGGCCAGAAGAAGTTACAGAGTTCTGGATCCAAAAGCTCTACTAAACCTATCTAATTAGGAACACTGACTAGGAAGAAAGCAAGGAAAATCCTAAGTAGTGGACCTAAGTGGGTGAACTAAGTGGACAAGAAGGAAGAAACATTGTTGAGGTACCTCAGCTAATAAATATTGATGGCATCTTACCTCAGAAGCAAGACTATGCAGGGGAGCACATTTCCTTTCCTGGGACCAATCGCAAAATTTCCTCGCCATCGGTTAGTGCAATTAATACCTTAGTTATCCAACTGTTCTTTTCAAGAATTACTCAAAATGGATATTCCTGGATCCACTTGCAGAGAGTCTGTCTGCACTGAGAGGAGTCTTGAAACTTCCACTGTAACAAGTTTATAAATCTGAAGTTTCAATCCTACTCTTTCTAAGCTTTCCTTTTATCTCAAATTTTCTCATCCTGAATAAAGTTACCTCCAAACAAATCATACAAAACGCAGCCTTGTAGCAAGAAATGAATGTTCCCTAGATTGTTCTTTCTTGGAAGGAAAATAAAATAGATGGACAGAATCTGATCTCAGCATAGGATCAGCTAAAGACAGGATTGTCAAAATGATGAGGTCTCTTATTCTTCTTATCTGCTCGTCCAAGCCTTTACAATCATCCATGTGTACATGCTTACCATTCTCTTTAAGAGGTAGAAGAGCTATTGTCAGTCACCTGTACTCAGTGTGTAGGCATTAACTTGATCTGACCTTTATTCCAGGGGAAAGGATAACCACAGTATGCCTAAAGACATTCATTTGAATGACAGAACATTAATTTCATGTACCCAAAAGGGATCTCCCTTTTCTGAGGCCCTGGGCAGTTGAGTTACTCTTTATGCTAAGACTTCGGTGACTCCATATTTGGGCAGTAAAGGAAATCAAAATGGACAGAATGTGATCAGGAGTCATGATCTCAAAAACAGATATATTCTCAGATATATTTTTTGGCACTTGATGACCTATTTGCCTGTATCAGGAGATTTTTCTGTTTTTAAATATTTAAAAGAGGTGAAAAGGTTCATTCAGCTTCAGTGACGGGCAAGCCCCCTGGTACGCTTCCACAGCCTGCTCAGAATCTTCTATCTGAAAAGATTCATCTTCCCAAGGTTGAAGGTGGCAGTACAGGGAGGGGTTGGTGAGCACAACTTAGTAAGCCTTCACTTTCTTCACCAATTCTAAAGCTTGAGGGGCTTTTCACTGACCCAGGTGTTCTCTGGCAGCCAGTGTGTGTGTGTGTGTGTGTGTGTGTGTGTGTGTGTGTGTGTGTGTGTGTGTTCATCTGTGCCTGTATGTGTGGTGTTTTTAAATCAAGCCACAGACTTCCTTGCTTGAAATTTTATAGGCTCTTTCTAGATTTAATTTGTTCATTTGCAGAAAGAATTATCAATCAGCAGCTAATCTCTTGACACTGAGGTGCTGACAAAGTTCCTAGGGGAAACAGGAGACCCATTCCAAAAGTCTCCCTTTGAGTACAACATGGACGACCTAAAGCTCTCAGCCGAGGCGTGTGGCTTCTTTGTTCTTTAAGACAGGAAGGAGATATATGTTGTGAAATCCAATAGGACTGGGAACATCAACTTGTTCCCACTCTTCTACCCTCTGGGAATACACACTAAGGGCAGTCACTCCATGATGAGCCACCTTGTGGCACCCATGGGGAACAACACTTAGAGACAAAGCCCACTTTAGTTTTGCAGGACAAAACAGTACTTTAAGATTCTCTGAGGAATGTGTGTAGTGGTGATTCTGAGATTCTGGAACAGCATGTAGCAGTTGGACCCCATAACTCACTTCCGGCGTTCTCTGCATCTGCTGGAGCTTAATTCTTCAGTGAGATGTTATTATTGTAGTGATTAAGAAAGAAAACTTTAGAGAGTGACAGAAATGAGTCCAATTCCGATTCTTTCAGTTAGTGGGTCTATACCCTTGGATAAGTTACTTAGCCTCTTGAGCCTGTAAAGGATGTAGAGGATATGTCACCTACCTCATAGCTTTGTGTATGAGAATTAAATGAGCTGATACATGAGAAGGCACCGGCACAGTCTTCTGTGGCACCAAGAGGCTCAAAACATTTTGAACTGGGTGACAAATGAAGACACTGCCCTCGAGCTTATTTGAGGAATACTCATAACTACTTCAAAATTAGTCATGCTCTTCTGTATGTTCAAAGACTCCGATGCAGACATGATTTTTGAGAAGGGGGCAAGATCCTTTTAAAAATGCTCTTATTCTTTATATTAGTTTCATTCAATTAATGAAATAGAAATGATTTTTTTTTTTTGCTTTGCATCATTTATGGAGAAGATGTCAACTTGGTGTCCGTGTAGACCTTGACAGATTCCTTCTCTTTGTCTTTATTGGGCCATTTGGCCAAAGGAGATACCATAAGGCATTAGGTATTGGTCAGAGAAACAGATCTACTGAGTAGTTCACACATCTAATGGCATGTCCAATCAGATGAGATTTGTGGGTCACTCATCTAAAGCCCAGTAGACTCAAAACCAGTGAGTCAAATGTTTCTTTTCCAATTCCTCTCTATATTCTTTATCTTTTTATTTTAAATATTGATCTTCTGGATACATCTGAAAGGATTGTCCAGGCCATAGGTTCTTCCTTCTACAAAATACAACAAACAATCTGTGATAGAAAAAAACATTACCTAAACCCAAGAAACTGCAAATTAGAGTCAAACCTCCCAGGATAATATTTCAATAAGAAAGGGAGGATAAGATAAACCACACAGGGGGAAGAGGTGAAATTTCACATCATTGTTGGCAGGCACCAGATTTGCAGGGAGATACTTCTCGGTCTATTTTTCAGGTTAATTTACTGAAAAAAGATCTTTCTTAGGAAGGTAAACTCAGTGTAATAGTCAAGGTTCCAGGTAATAAGATAAGGCTATTATTTTTCTTATCCAGCTGGAATATAATTCAGATAGTATAGAAACCAGAGGCGAGGAATCAAAAGAGTATTCAAATGTAGGGACATCAATATTTTAAGTCTTAATGACAGAATATATGTTCTCTATTTCTTTTCCTTTGTAAAATTATTCAATATAAAATAACAGTCATGGATAAGATAGCTATTTAGCTTTCCATCTCTGCTAAGGTGCTCAATGTATTTTGGTGCTTATATATATTTTTGAGAGGTGCTGCCTCAATGGAGATTTTGCTTAATATCATAGGAACTTATTGTTGTATAGTACTTCATAGAATAAAAAGCTCTTTCAAGTGGGTTGTTTGGTTTGATCTTTAGAATAAAAACAGTGTATTCTCCAGGTCATTAGTAGAATTAGCATTTGACAAATGAAGTTCCAAAAGATTAGGGACTTCTTCAAGTACATTCTCCTCAGAAACATTCATGCTGAGATAAAATGGTGTTATTAGGGGTTTAAATATTATGCCAAGAAAATTTTTGAAACTCCCTCCCTTAAAAATCTATATTCTATGTAGTTTCCATAACAGTGTTAGAAAACCTTTTAGAGACGAGTGCCCAAACTGTAACCCAAAACCCACTTATTTATTGCAAAGTGCCAACACTGCAATTAAACCTGAATACAGTGGTTTCAGTTGAGAAAAAAACAACTCATACATTAACATCTTTGGTCTTAAAAACAAATAACACACAAGCCATAGGTTCACCACTGCTGTACTACAGTATCTTCTAAATCAAGTGTTTTCAAGTGTCTCTGACTAAAGGTAAGAGACGAAAGGACCTCATAAGCATTTTGCTAGCCCTATAATTGGGACCGTTTCTTTCTGTCTAAATGCAAGAGCAGTGATGATAATAATTATGCATTAGGCTCCCATATTTCCTTTCATCTGAGTTCTTCAGCCAGACAGAAAGAAACCTACCCTCTAGCTGGTATGGCTCTTTTCAAACTGATCTGTGTCCACTACCTAGATTTTATGTGGGTTTTTTGCTTTTGTTTGGTAAAGACAAATATCTTAATGAAAACTCAGGAACCTGAGCCCCTAATTGTGTGGGCAAAATGTATATTTTACAGAAGAAGGTGTTTAAGGTATATCAAAATTTCTGAGCAAACAGAGTTGCCACTATTATACATAATAAGGACATTAAGGAACTGTCAAAGTCTCTAGTCAGCAACATCTGCAAGTTTAGCGTGGAGAGTCTGAAGGCAGAGTACAGATAGAAATATGAATGCTCCAGTCTATGCCTCCTCCTCCCAACCCTCCACCTGCAATAGACTGTATTCATATCTCCCAGAGGAAATATGCTATTACTGATAATATGATCACTGAAACACTGGGAGTGGTTAGATACAGCGCTCTGGCAGTGGGTTAATAAAAGGCCTAATGAAGAACAAAAAATTCTGCCAGTCATTGTAAAAAAAAATACTGCCCTTGGGAAATTATAAATCAGACATCATGGTACGAAGTTAAAATATATATATATAGACATATACACATATCTATGTGGCTTTGGATCTCTGATAAATTCAAGAGTGGGCAGACTGGTGACGAAACACATATGTCACTGATGCCCTTGAAGTTTCAGTCCACCTCAGCATGATGCAGTTAACGCCTCAGCAGTGCAAAGCCAAAACCACATTTGCTCAACCTTCTCAGATCGTGCTACACCCTACAGCAGAAACATGATGCCTGCTCCACAAATCAGTTGTAATTCCCAGAGCCTCACTTGCTTTTTCCCCTTTTTATTTTTATCTTTTTTTTATTTGTTTGTTTGTCCATTAACAGCGTGAATCTCCATAGACTCTTAACTGCTGCTCCTAGATGAAGACCTGTATTTAGGCTTTTCTTAATACATCCACATTGAGCTTTGACTGGAAAGAGCCCAGTGGAAATTAGTTTTATGGGTAGCCTCAACCATTCCATCTGACCAATATAGAAAATGTGATGAACAAAACAAGCCAAAGGATTTGCCTGACTAATAGCTGAAACTTACTTTTTACCTTTTAGCTAAAGTGCCAGGGGTCTAGGAAAGAACATAAGAATGTTCACATCTTGGCACGTGATCACAGTGGCTGCCCAATACATACTCAAGGAGAAGCCAGAGTCCATTGCTGTGGCTTCCACCCCTTGCTGAGCCATTGCGGGCCTGAGACCTTGCTTCTTCACCTTACTGCCATCTAAAGGACCAGTTCTTTCCCCAAGGAAATCGTCCACCAGCTTTTCACCTGAATGATTATGTATCAGAGGTTGAGTCCATACTTGAGACAGGCATGGCTCCAGGAGTCTTGCAGGAAAGATGGCCAGGCCAGTCAGTGGGGTCAACCCCTCCACCCACTGCAGTGCAGTCTGCTGCCACATCCCCTATGCTGAGGCTGGTATGTTTCAACATGCAGAAGAAGAAGCGGAGAGAGACTGGAATATCTCAGGAATTCCTTTCCAGTTTTTAAGTCAGAGGAATGGACCAGGGTGGTTAGTATACTTCTCTCTATTCTTCAAAAGTCCCCAAAAAGTGATTCCAGGAAGTATGAAAGCTTCATTAGAAAACCTTCAAGCTCTCACAAATCTCTAGGAGCTAGTGCCAGAGATAGCTTTACTTGTAATAAATATCTGGCCTTTTATCCTAAATTTTCTTTCCTGAGCCTTGCATTTTCCAGGAAATCTCTAAAACACTACCATATATCTACCATCATCCTGGTTTCAGAGGACTTCTGCTTCCAGACACAGAATCATCGTTCTTTTTTTTTTTACCATGATGAGTGAAAAACAAACACAGAGACTCTACCAAGGATTCAAGGATGGGGAAAATAGGGAAACAAGGTGACAGACAGAAAAAGGAACATGCAGTTTGGTATGACGGAGTATTGATTCCTAGGTGCTACCGTAAAACACTGACAGTGTGTTCACTAGCACATAAGGCACAAAATGGAGAAGAAAAAATGGAGTGAGATTTTCATATAGAAAATGCATATGGTAACTATAGCTATTTGTTCTGAGATTATGTCCTCACTCTTATCATCATAAATAGTCCTCATCTAAAACTAGGTTGCATCCTTACTGGATAAAACAAAATGTTACTCATTCTGTGTTATGTCCCCTCGCTTCTTAAATTTTACTTGTCCCAGAAATCCAAAAGAATGAGAACAACCACAACAAAGTGGCGAATCCCTGTCCTGTTTACCAACTACCCCAGCCTGAGGAGGCTACTCTCCCTCAAACTGTAGAACCTGTTGACTCAAGTACATCTTAAAGTTCAGGTCCACAACAGCAGTTTAACAAAAATACAGGAATTTCCTTCCATTCCAACATCAAAGTATCAAGGTTAAACTTTTATTTTGAAGACCATCTTCTTTATACTTAGTTTTGAGAAGAATTAATCTCTAATAATGTTACTAAAATGATTTATCCTACATGGAGAAAACAGAAATGAGACCAGTGTCTCCCCAGCACCTGCTCCCCTCTGAAACAAGCCTACAGACTGCAGTATTACCTTGCTAGATTCTTTATCAGTATGTTTTCTTCTATTATTTCTTGGCTTTTAGTTAAGTTAATGTTTACACTGTGCTGATAGATCTTAAAATGTCCTAAGTCTATATCTGAATTTGAGGTACTAAGACATCAATCCATGCTTCAACTAGTAATGAAAGAGAAAGAATAGAAGGCATTGCACTGGCCTGTTTTGAAGAGAGCTTAGAACAGAGAGAAAGATCTACAGGCACAACCATCTCTCTCCCATTTAAGATTCTTCACTTTGGCTGATTTTAGAGAACTTGGATACTCATTGACTGAATACCCTGCTGGATGCTGTAGGTGGGCAGTAAAAGGGACAGAAATTTAATCTTTGAACTATTACCGTGAAGTTGGGAGTTCTAACAAAGGCAGTTTGTGTGAAGTAGCAGGGGCAGAAGCCATTTGATAAATTCTTAAGGAATGAATTCAGTGGAAATGCAGAAGCAGCCTCTGCTGGTCACTCTCAGGAAGCCAGGCCCTGGAAGGGATTGGGCAACGGAGCAGCGGCAGGCAGAGTACAGAGTCAAGGATGTGCAGAGGTGGGCGATAAAACAGCACCTCTGTATCACGGGAAAGATCATTTAAGGAGGTAAAGATCGGTGATGTCTTATAAAAGAGAATGAGCCATTGAGCAAAGACTTTAATAAATACGAAAAGATGAGATCCGAAGTGTGTATGGAGAGGCCAGCATGTGAAGGGGAAGAGATATGTTTTTTGGTTTACTAGTGAGAAAAAGGGAAAGACACTGGTGCAGACAGCTTTGGGTCACCAATTTTCATTGAAGAAAATGACAACAGTTTCTCTTCATCATGACACTAGCCCATTAGCTGAAATGAGGGAGAAAGAAAAGAAAATAGGTGAAATGTTTAAATGAGGCTAATTTCAAAACACACTGCCTTGTGGGACAGGGTTGAGAAGCCATTTGAGTTCTTCTATTGCAGTTATTTTCTTCAACTGTTACCCTTCATCATGTGCAAAATTGGAAATGGCAAGAAGTCATAACCAGCAGTGGAATCTTATAAAACTTACATGGGAGAAGACAAGAGCATTGAGGCTATGTGAGATAGATAGTCTATAATAATGGACCATAAAATTTAAGCTAGAAAGAAAAGATGTAGCCAAGTATCGTGCCCATGCCTGTAATTCCAGCACTCTGCAAAGCTGAGGCCAAAGGATGCGAACCCATCTCTGACTGGGCAACTTGGCAAAATCTCGTCTCAAAGTGAAAAATGAGGTTAAGGATGTAGCTCAGTGGGAAGGCACTGGGTTCAATTCCCACTGTGACAAAAAAGGAAGAAATGAGCTGACGTACTGTGATTGGCTGATGAATGCCGTCAAGTGGGAAGTTGAGGTTGAAGTAAAGGAAATATACATTTGAGATTTGGGGGTGGATAGCAACTAAAAGGTCACTGTAAAGAGGAATGAAGAGACTGAAAAGCCAAGTTCCTCCAAATGACAGGAGTGTGGAAGGAAATGAATATATTCTGGGCAAATTTTAAGGAAAGCAGAAACATGCCTGGGAAGAGATCTATGGGTCATGAGTCACAGGAAGAAGATGATGGTCTTTCTAGAAGGATTGATCCTCAAAGATGCAAGGTAGGAGAAAGAAGGAAAATCTTGGTCTGCAAACAGCAGAATGCAGAGGAAGATGATAGTATCTTTTCTCAGTCCTGAGAGCAGAGGGTGCCAAAGAGAGAAATGGAAAAATCTCTTAACAAAAGATGGCAGCTAGGGATGGGGATGTATATCAGTGGTAGAACATTTTCCTAGCATGAGCAAAGCCATGAGTTCAATCCCCAGCAGAGACAGAGAGAGAGAGACAGACAGACAGACAGAGACAGAGAAGGAGAGACAGAGACACGCAAAGACACACACAGAGAGAGAGAGAGAGAGAGAGAGAGAGAGAGAGAGAGAGAAATGCTTGTTAGCAAGATTTGCAGAGGACAGCAGCCAGATTTCAGTCCAAGGCATAAAGTGGGCATTTATTGAAAAGTCTGAGGCTCAAGGTGATTTACTCACCAGAATAGAGGTCAAGATTTAAAAATGAGGGGAGAGTAAAGCCTAAGCCAGAGGTGTCAGGATGAGAGTTCAAAGCTGAAGGGTAAGAGGACCAATAGAATTATGAGGCATGATGAAGTTACTCGTAGGCATTGCTCTTTATTTGGCGGTGGTGTTTCTCTTTCTGAGTGATTGGATCATGCAGACTCTCAGTGGGTTATTCCGTTGGTGGATTCAGAACTTGATGGCATTAGTGGGGAGGGTGATAGAAATTTAGGATGTGGGGCCTAATTAAAAGCATTGTGTCACGAGACTGTGACCTTGGAGACTAGATCTTGCTCTCTGTCTCTGTCTGTCTCTCTTTCTCTCTCTGTGTCTTTCCTGAATGTCAAGGAATAAACAGCTTTCCTCTGCCACACCACACCCTTCCACCATCATGTTCTACCTCACATCAAGTCCAAAGTAGTAGAACCAAGCTGGCCATGGACTGAAACCTCCAAAACCTTGAGCCAAAATAAACCTTTCCTCCTTTAAGTTTATTTGTCTCAGCTATTTTGTCACAATGACAGAAAACTAACATGGAGACGGTCAAAGCTTTTCAGACAGTAAATTGTCTCTTTGATTTAAAAAAAAAATGGAAAGGTCAATAAGATCAGTAGCAAAAGTAAGAAAAATAGCAAGGCATTATGACACTACTCACTATAAAACATTGCAATTCCTTATTCATTAGAAGAGTTTTGTTTTTCATGGGATGTATTTCAAATGAGGATATGCTATAAGTAGAAAACAATACATACGGGTTCATTAGTCTTGCTCTTTTAAAGATAAATGCTGTATGTGGGATAAATGCTGTGAGCAAGAAATTATAAGCAGGTTCCCATATGCTAGATATCTATTTCCACAGCTCCTATCATCATGGTTTCTGGGCACTTTGACAGATAGATGAGGCTAATTCAGGCAACGCAGTATATTCAGAGGAGTAGGTGAAAATCCTTTTTCTCTTCAGTACTCTGCCTCAAAAAACAATAATTTATTGCAAAATAAGAAGAATAGAAGTTTTTCTAGAATGGACACCTAAGGAACAAGGGGACAGGTTTTAATATTTTGATTATAAATAATAATGTTGAATGAATTACCCTTCAATCAAGGTGTTTGGGAATCTATCTTAAGTAAAAAATCCTCAATGAAGAAACTGTGTTAATTGTTACAGCATTATATAAGGGGAAAATGCAAAAGCCAACCACAAAGGGAATAAAACGTGGGAGATAATTTTCAGTAATTTATGGTGTATAGTTCTCTGAGTATTTTGCAGTTAAAATTATATTTGTAAAAACTATGAAACTACTGGAGAATCATTATAATATAATGTTAAATGAAGAAAATAAACTATAATATTATAGAAGCATGTGCTTCTAGTTGCAAAAACAAAAATACAAAGCAGAGAAAGAAGCTTGAATACTGAGATAAGGAGTAATTTTGTACTTTCTTAACTTTTTTGTACTTTCTTAACTTTTCGTGTACTTCAAATTTCCATTATGGAAAATGTCTTATTTTTAAATGTAAGATAATTTTATGAACTGAAGGTTTAAAAGCTGGCAATTCTACTAATAATAACATTTTTTAAACCAGTGTGGCTTCCAATAAAAATATCACTATTGGCTAGTTATGAAGTATTTTTAATAACTTTTAATGACATTTTTCTGATGATATGTACCTCAAAGTACATTTGATGGGTTCTGATAAGCATACAAACCCACATAAACACACCACTATCATAATATAGAACAAATCCATCACTCTACAAGGCTTCCTTGTAACGCCTCCCCAGTCAAATCCTCCCACACTTCTAAAAGAAACAACTACATATTTGTTTTTTAATCATTACAGTTTATTAGTTTTTCCTGTTCTAGAAATAGTTACAACTGGAAGCATATCCTCTCTGAACCAACTCCTTTCAGCATAATGTTTGTTGTCACAGGTATCAGTGCAGTGGTGCTTTGGTTCAGGAGCTTATTTTGTTCCAAGATTCTGGGGAAGATGGCTGCTGTCCTGTTCTTCACCCAAGGCAGAGGTTGCCCATGGAAGCAAAATTTTGCCAAATGCCTCTGTTTGCAAACTGGATTGTACAAAAACAAAAGCACTCATGAACTGAATTATTACTTTGATTCCTTTTTATTGTTGTGCATGTATATCCCACCTTGCGCATTTACCACACATTTTGATCCATTCTTCTGTTGATGGTCACTTAAATTGTGTCCATTTGAGAGTATTATGAATAAAGATTTTGTGAACATTTGTGTTCAAATCTTTCTGTTGACCCATTAGATGAATATCTACCAAAGGATTTCTGCACTGTAGGGTATCTATATGTTTAACTTCATTTTTAAAAAGAACTACTAGTTTTGCACAGTGATTTTAACCATACAGTTTCCAGGAGAAAAAATCATTCCAAAAAAAAACCTTGGAATGGACAGAAAATTCTCAGAGGAAACATAAAAAGCACAAACCATAAAAGAAGAAATTTTATATATAGGATTTCATCAGAGTTAAAAATTCTCTCTTGTAAGGACTGTACTCAAGAAATAAAAAGGCAAGCAGCAGATTGGAAGAAAATATTTACTGTGTGTGTGTATGTGTATGTGTATGTGTATGTGTGTAAAAGGACTTGCATCTGAATATATAAATAAGTTTTACAACTCAAAGATAGGAATTCAAACACCAATGAAAACATAGGCAAAAGGTTTGAACAGACATTTCTTCAAAGAAGATAAACAGATGGCAAGAAAGTACATGAATAAATGCTCAATATCATTAGTCATCAGAGAAATGCAAATTAAAAGCATGATAAGATACTATGATACTTCTACTAAAATTTAAAAGAGTAACAATACCAAATGTTGATGAATATATGGAGCAACTGGAACTCTCAGATGTTGTGTTTTTTAGTGGGATGATTCATCTCATATTAGTATCTCAAATAAGTCTACTACTATACTTTGGGTAAGTTCTGAGATTTACTTGTTCCCCGATTCATTATGCCTTCAGACTTTATTAAACTCCATAGCTAGATTACTGTATATAGCATAATTAAATATTACATAGAGGTATACCTCAAACTCAATTCTCTCCATGATTCTGGGTGCAAATCAAACTGGACAAGAACCTAATCAAATTTCCCCATAAGATCAACATTGACTGTAACCACTGACTTTGATTCAGTTCTCATCCAACTAGGTTTGCAACCAGAATTATAGAAAGACTTGTGAATGAAGGTACCACTGTACTCTTTACATCAGGAAAGAATTATTATTGGTTGACAAATTGTTTTAGGATATCTCCTCTAGAACACTGCCAATTGTAACATTCAATACCTCAATCCAACTTTGTTCTATTTTAATTTCATAAGTCATTTTAGAGACCATACTGTATCTCCTTCTTACCATGTAAATTTTGTAATACCTTTGGCCAAAAGGAATTAAATCAAAACCAGAAACAATTAGATAATTCATGAGTGATCTTTCAAATTATACATTAATTATGAAAGCTAAATTTCCCTTTGGCTAGGTCAAGTTTTATAGACTTAATTAGAAATTCAACTGGGCTTGATTGTGGAGTTTGAACTATGAGATGGGGAACATTCAAATATGGCTTTATTTACTCTATAGCTTTAATTTCCTGTACTCTCACAATCTATAAGATACCTCAGCGGTCTCTTTGAAGAGAAAATAAAGGCTCACTCCTGAATTTTACCAGTTTTACTTCCCCACAATCCTTATTTGCCCCGTTTGTTATTGTGATTTTTCCAAGCTAAAATCAGATATTGTAGATACAGCTGAGATGGAAACAGTCTGATATATATTGTTTGTATACAGAGTATGAAATTTCTATCATATTTTGATGATTTGCAGAGATAATGAGACAAAGCATTTAAAATCCAAGTTTTCCTTTATCCTCTGACCATGCTTTTACCCAGAGCTACAACTATACGAAGTTTTCTATCACACCACAGTGGAAATACGTTTTGGTGATATAGGTATTACATTAGGTAATACATGTATTTTGCAGTTCTCTCAATTCTCTGTGGATTGTGTCCTACAGCAACTTACTGGTCCTTTTCCCCTATAATATTGATGAATTCTGCTGCATTGTTCACCTCTTCCCACATTTCTTTAAAATGTAGACATATACAGGTTAAAAGGGATGGCAGAATCGTTACTAGTACAGCCTGTACATTCTTAGAGAAACATGTTTAATTAATTAAGAAAAATAATAGCATTCTGCACAAAAAAACAAAAACTGCAAGATCGAAACTCTAGCTAAACTCTTTAAGCCATTATGAATGACCTCTAAACCACAAACAATGCTAAAGTCCTTGGGAAAACTTTGCTTAACTGGCACTCACCATGCATATTAACTCAGAAGTACAATCCTGCCAAAAATGTAAACCAGTCAGTGTTTACAAATGTGAAAAGAAAATTAGCACACAGGCAAAAGGAAAAACACATCTTCGGTGTCAACCTTTCTGTGAACCTCTCTACAGGAACTGGAATGGTGTCTGCTGGGTTTTCCAGAGGTGTGATGGGCAGAGGAAAAAGCACACCTGGAGTCAACAGTGCAGTTGTAGACGGTTGTAGGCTAGAGCTGTCTGAGGAATGTGCTCATCACTGTTGACTCCTGATTTACAGTCCCCAAAGTCACCGCAAAAAGAAAAAGCTGTGCAAAGGACTCCAATCTCATTACACTTTAAACTCACCAGAGTGTTAAACAAACAAAAAAACAGATAAACAAAAAAACTCCATTGCCTGATTTCTTCTTCAAGTCTAATAAATAAGGACCTACAGGCATGGAACATGAACATCAGCATTTCCCCATAATTCCTGATAATTCTGATGTACAGTTAGGTCTGAAAAACCCTGTACTAAAACAAACATTGGCAGCTGTTTTCAACTCAGGTTTCTAAAGCAATAGGAAAAGTAGGAACAGCATTGAAGTTTCCAGGAACCAAGAGAAACCACAACTTATAACATCCAGGTTTTTGTTTGTTTATTGGCTTGATTTGTTTTGCTTTTGTTTTTTACAGTACTAGGTACCAAACCCGGGGCACTGTATCATTGAGCCATTTTTATTTCTTCCTTTTGAGACAGGATCTCCCAAAGTTTCCTGGGTTGGTCTCAAACTTGTATTCCTCCTGCTTCAGCCTCATGAATTCCTGAGACCACAGGTATGGGTCACTGTGCTCTGTACATGCAGGATTTTGCTGATTGATTGGTTAGTTAGTTAGTCGGTTGACTGATTGGTTGGCTCAATGTTGTGTCATGGAAGACAAATTAATTTCTTTGATAAGCAAAAAATAAAGTGAAAAATGATATAAAGAAACATTTTTAGTAAACTAATCTCTTCAAACATGGACTGCATCTGGGAACACTAACAAGATCTGTCGTAGATATCCATAGTTTTTGTCTTCACAAATCCATTCTCTTGTTTTGGAAGCAACACTCCTAGTTTGTATTAAGAAAAGACCCCTACCTCTGTGTCAGTCTGAGTTTAGTAGAGTGTATTACCACCTGGTTCTGGAATAGCTTGTAACCCAGGTCTGGATAGTGCAAATATTATAACCTATCAGTCAGAACAACCGGTTCAAGTACATAATAGAGTAACCAAAAGTCAAAACTGGGAATTTGCTAGAGTGGTAAGCAGGAACCTGACCCACTATGACCACATGAGAAAAAAAACCCTGTTAACAAAAGGTAATACAGAGAACAGCTAAGAAAGCAGAAGCAACACAGCTGTGCTCATGAACTTGTCAATTATGTAATTAAAGAAATTTAACTTTGTTGGACTTTTCATGCATTCATTCATTCATTCTGTGAAGGCATATTTGAATATGAATTCTGTTACAGCTAAAACAAATTCTAATGAATGCAAGAGCCTTGCGTTAATGACATTGTCAGAACCTCAAAGACATCCAGTGATGCTGTTGCTGGGCATGTGCTTTGTTAGGTCTAGTTACACTACATCTTTAACTTCCAGAATGAAAACCTCAAGGAAATTTCTAGTCAGTGACTCAGAACATCAATAAGTACATACCAAGCTGTGTCTGCCACTCTAGTAGGAATAATAGGAAAGTGAAAATAAGTAAAAAGCCTGGTCCCTGCCTTCAATAAACTTACCATATCATCAGAGAGAAAGTAACATATTAGAAGTAACAGGAGAGCACATTAAGTTTCAGTGGAAAGAATTGTTATTTCGTATTCTTTATGTGTTTTGTGTGAGCCAACAACACATGAAACCTATAAAAATTCTAAAACATACATAGTACAAACACTACCCTCAGAAAGCATCTAGTCAAGGCTAAAAAACAGGCACTGGAGATTTATCTGCATTATGAAGCAGCATGCTATCATATAATAATAATAATAAAAATGACATTTCAGTGTTGTAGTCTCTTTCTCATCACTGATAAAAGCGACAGACCAGACATGGACCCCTAAAATTTAAAAGAGGAAAGGCTTCTTTTCACTCATATTTTCAGTCTATTGTGGGCTGACTTGAAGGCTGAAACAGTACAGCCAGAGAAAAGAAAACCAGAAGAAAAAGACATCACGGCAGCCAGGAAGCAGAGTGAGAGACATGCAGAGGAAAGGTGCTCATGCCATGACCATCAGGAAGCAGAGAGAGAGGGGTGGAGCTGGGCAGGCAGGCATGCCCTTCCAGGTCACTCTCCAGAGACCCCGTCTAACTAGGCCCTGCCTTCTAACACCAAGTCAACTATAACACCTCTCCCCTCGAGCCAATCATCTTCCGAAAACCCCACCTCTGTGAACGTGAAAGTATTGGGGGTCAGTTTTGCTCTGAACCATATCATTCAGTATTAAAATCTTAGTGACCATCATGATAATTTCCAATTTACTCTAAATTTCAAAGTCTTACTGTATGGCTTCCCCCGGTCAACAATCTTGGAAGTTTGTGTTTATACCTAAACATTGGAGGTGTGCAATCGGGCAATTCCCAACCATACCACAGATCCTGTGTCTCTCTGCTCTGTCCAAATACGTCACCTTCTCAAAAACAAAGCGAACTTCCCTCATTCTCCCATTTCTCGTCACTGTCAACTTTTCACCGTTCCCTAACTCTTTATCATTCTTTAACTCTCCATCATTCTCTCTAACTCTCCAGATTGTTTACAACTTAGTTCCCCAAATCATCCAAATGTGGCATAGTCTAGTTAGCGGAGTAAGACAGAGAAGGAGCGGGAAGGATGACTCCTGCAGGGTGGTGTTGGAGCCACGCCCACAGAACTCCTCTTTTCTTGTCTTTTTCTTTTGGTTTTCTTCATCCCTTAAAATTCCAAATCCAGATGTCTTGGAAAACAAGTTACTATCCCATATAGTATTGTTTTTGTCCTTTTAAAGAGTAATTTATTAGTTCAAATGAGTAACGTGTTAACTTACCAGCGTATGTGCACCTGTGTCTGTATGCTGCATGTATATGGCACCACGCATGATGTATATCTGTGTATACATAGGTTAAGGTTTTGGAGCTTTGGAAGAAAGGAAACGTCCAAAAGAGTTGAAGATAAAATTCACCAAGTATGGGACCTTATTTGCTTTATGTATCCCTTTGTCATTTCTCCAGGGATAAGAGATAGATTTGGGTAAAAGATAGATTTGATTACTACTGCAAATACTCAAATATTTCTGAACACACAGAATTTCTCAATAAAGGAATTACAGAAAATCCAAGAATTAAAGGTTCTCTAGTGTCTATTCTGCTACTTTACTACCTTAATTTTCCCTTCGAAATCTTACTAACGTTTCTGTGAATGCCTGGATAGGAGAGCATGGAGCACTGAAAAGGAAATTACACGATTTGGCTACTTATAATTCTTATTTTTAAATAAAAAGTTGACATTTAATTGAGTGATGGAATAATAATGTTAAAATATTAGCCAGCATGATCCCCACCCACACGCCCCAAGTGGTCTCTTACCGTTCTTTGGCTTACTCTCTGCTCAGTCAGCGAGGCTGCTCACATCTAATTGTTTCACAGAAGGGCTGTGACAGCAGAAAACAGAGAAAAAAGTAATCACTTCTAAGCTTTTGCATTCAAAAGCCTAAGTGATGAGGCACAGCAAGAAGTCATAACCTGGCAAAGCACTGAGGATGAAACACCAAGCTTTCCCTGGATCCTCATGGCCAGTGTAGAAAACAATGGTCCTTCAGTGCTGACAGAAGTAGGAGCAAAGGAAATAAAATGCAAACACAAACTTTACTGCCACCCAAAGGGAGTGGCTTCGTTCATGCTCCCAGGTCAAATCCAAAGCAGGGATTGAAATCCTAAGAAGTCTGTCAACTAGACTGAACCAGAAAAGGTGCATCCTAAGAAAAAGTGACTGCTGAATAAATTCAAGCAGATAACACTTTAGACAATGCCACAATAAAAGTAACATTACTTCAAATGAGTAATTTGTTGACTCGCTAGTGTATGCGCACTGTGTCTACATGCTGCGTGTATATGTACATCCAGTCTGCAGTGTAGCAGAGAGGGAGGGGGATTATCTTTGGTCAAGGATGGCTTGGGAACAACAGGTGAACCACTGGACCTGAAGTGATCATGAGTCCTAGAAGGAGGTATTCATCCATCATAATCGGACTGAACTAACAGCTGAAGCCCAAATAAAACAAGAAAACTCGCAGCCATTATAAACAGAGATCACTGAGGATTAAATGAAGTGATGAATGTCTTCAAAGATGCCTGCACGAGAAATGACATTTAGGAGCAGATTTTACCTTCCCATGCTTCTGCCCATGCAGTTACCCATAATGCAAGATCTTAACATTAAATAATTTATAAAGGCAGATGGAATATCTGTTAAGCTCTATAAAAAACTGACATATTTAAGTAATCAAAACCTATTATCCAGCTGAATAATAATGTTCAAGTGACTGTTTCTGATGCAAAAATTTCTTTTTCATATTGATGATCACAAATGCCTGTGAGTGATCTCTTGCTAAAACAAAACTGATCAAAATTTTACCACTGACAAATGTGATCAGCAGCCATCACATCACCTTAGATTAATAAAAGCTGAAATAGTCACACTCAACCCTCTTAAAAACAGATGCATGCCTGAAATATTTGCAAGGCAAGATGCACCAAAGTTATCACTTGAAACAATGCACAATAATACTGCCATTTTTCCATTCCCAGGGTGATGAGTGGGTGGTTTAAGACCAGAGCAAGATACACCTCTGAGGTTTTATGCTGGGAGTAAATTAAAAAACTATTTATAACATCACTCATCTAATGCCCCCACACTTTTGTGCTCCTTTTGCATTGACTGGCTCTATGTTTTAAGTCCAGAAGCAAAGTGCAATAAGTGTGTAAAAGGAGTAAATGACAAGTGTGTCAAATATAACAGAAAATCTAATAGAATTAATAACATTGTATTCACTAGATTTGACACAACCGCTGTCCTCAAACAGCTTTTGTGATAGCAGAAAGGACAGATTCTGGAAACTTGTAAAGCAGGCATTTCCAGCCCCTGGTTCCACAGACTGGTACTGATCAGTGGCCTGTTGGGAATGCAGCGGCACAGAAGAAAGTGAATGGAAAGCTGGCAAACATAGTTTCATCTATTTCTAGCTGCTCTTCCCATCTCTCTCTAGTATGACTGCTGATCATCAGACATTACATCCTCCCCAGGCCATGAACCCTTTTAGGAACTGTGCCTACAAGAGATCCAGGCTTCATGCTCCTACGAGAATTGAAGACCCAAGGATCTGAGGTAGAGTTGAGACAATGATGCTAGTGTTGTTGAATGTAACTATTATGTATTGTAAACATAGACTTTAAAAAAAAAAAAAAAAAAAAGAGGAAGAAACTAATCTCCCCAGCCTGTGAATAAAATTGGCTTCTGCAAAACAAGTCTCTGGTGCTGAAAAGCACTTACTGGGCCTGTGTGTCCTCACTCCCCCTAGTTCTCTTCTACCCTTTCAGACCATCCCTTTATCTTTCATGAGCTCTTTCTGGTCTGCCTGGATCTCAAATATTGATGCACTCTAGACTGCAATTTTGCCTCAATTCTTCCCCTTCTAGGGTTTCTCCAGATTATCAACATTACCAACCACTTGCTAAAAACTCCAGAATCAGTATGTCTAGGTGTTTCATGTATTAATTATGACTCTTAAGCCCAGTTATGGCCACAGAACCATGAATGTCTACATTAAGAGAGAGCTATGTTGCCTCTATATGACCTATAACCAGGTGAGTGGAGGAAGCAGAGTTGATATATATAGCGAGTATAGTTAGATCCAATATATAAGAGTCGTACATAGTACATCATAGCATGGCTAAGTAAAATATCACACCTACTGCTACCAATCATGAAAAAATAAATAAATTTCCTAACATTTAAACAGTTTATCACTGTGGTCATTAATTTTATGTGTCAACTTGAAGAGATTATAAAACACCTAGAATTAGTAGAGCACATTTCTGTATACACTTGTGGATGACTGATGTGTAGCTAATAAACTGAGGAGGGAAGACCCTCCCCAGACATGAGTGGCACAATAGGCTCTTAGCCTGGACAAAATAAAAAGGAAAAGAAGGAGGAGGTGTTCTCTTTGCTTCTTCAGAGGAGCTCTGGTGTTCACCATTGCTTTGCATGTTCACCTCCAGGTGCTTCAGGCTTCCAGACCCTTCAGCCTTCTGGTGTAGACCCTGTGGCTTTCCAACACAGACTCTCACAGATTACAGTGGGTTTCAGGTCTTCAATTGGATCCTCCAGCTCTCCAGCACAGAGAGGGCCATTTTGTATTATTCTATCCATGATTCCATAGGTAGCCATTGTAAGTCTACTTAGTACATTCTTTAGACATTATAAACTCTAAGCAGACAGGGATTATTCTCTATCTTAGTCATCTTCAGTCCTCTGTACCCACAGCTGTACCTAGCACATGAGAGCACTTCAGTAAATATTTTTCAAACGAATGAGTGAATCTCCTTACCGCTACATAAGCTTCTTTTTCTGCCGGGCATATTCCACTTTTTCGCTTATTCAGCTCAAAGTTATTTTTCTCAGCATGGGCATCATCCCTTCCAAAAAATCTTTCCAGAAAATCTAGCTTAGGCTAATTATTTCTCCTTTCTATACCCACAACACTAAACATCATCATTTAGCATCTATCCACTTATTACAATGACAAGGACCTAAGCCTACCTCTTGCACTAGACTTCAGTATCCATCAGAAGAAGGAGCACGTCTTCACTTGATACATTCAGTAATGGTGTGATAAGCATATAGTGCTAGGCATGGGAACACAACTATGAATGTTCAGGCCTTACTCTTAGATGAGTTCCCAACTCTTAATAGCCCTTAGCACACGATGACAATTAACAAATATCTCTATTTGGACTTAATATCTTTTATTTTATTTGTAAAAATGGTTTCTCTTCAAATTACCCCTCTTGGGACTGGGGATTTAACTCAGTGGCACAGCGCCTGCCTGGCAAGCGCAAGGTCATGAGTTAGATTCCCAGTACCAAAAACAACAACAACAACAACAAAAAAAAAACCAAACAAACAAAAAAGAATTACCCCTCTTGCATTAGAATAAAGGGTATGAAATTTGGAGAAGTTATGCATTTTTCTCTCTCTACAAGTTAAAGGCACTTACGCATTTTCCCCAAGACAGCAGCAAAGTAAGCTGTTTCTAGTTTATTTTTTACACTTTTATTGATATGTACAAATGTGTACCCATTTAAAGTAAACATTTCAATGAGTTTTGGCTTAATTTATTAACCCATGCAACTATCGCAATGAAGATATAGAAATTTTCCATCACCCCCCAAAATTTCTTTACTTCCTTTTTCTAGCCAACCCTGCCAGTTTCTTGGCCTCAGGCAATAAATTATCTTAATTAGACTTCTCTTTTCCGGTTTTATATAATGGAATCATTCTGTGTGTACACTTTGGGGTCTGACTATTTCTACACAGTGTAACTGTTTTGAGATTCACCTATACCATTGCCTATATCAGTAATCCATTCCTTTTTATTGGTCAGTAGTAGTCCATTGTATGGATGTACTAAAATTTTCTTATCCATTCATCAACTGATTAATATTTACTTATTTTGACTTCTGGTTCTTAATATTTAGGTAATTGTGAGTAAAGCTATTATGAATAGTTACATAAGAGTCTTCAGGATATAACTCTTTCCATTTCTCCTGTATGAATTCTTTGAAGTAGAAATCATGGGTTACATGATAACTCAATAAGAGACTACTGGACTGTTTCTAATGTGACTGAATAGTTTTCGCACTCCCACCAGAAAAGTATAAGCATTCTAGTTGCTTCACATCCTTACCAGCACTGAATATTGTCAATCTTTTCTATTTATGTCAATCTCTTTCTTACAGATTTTGTTGCAGACTAGTGTCTTGATAACTACAGCAGAGTTCAGGAAATAATTAAGCCTTATAGAATAACAAGAACTGACAGCTCATGGAAGTTCATTTAGTGCATCCTGGGGCAAAAGAGTAGCCCAGACTTTCTGAGCTCTACAAGTGAGAAGGGAGGCAACAAAATCAAAAGGACTTTAGCACTGAGAAGGTCAAGATGTGAGTATAAAGAGCCTGCCCCAGAATGATAGCAGAACCCCAAGCTTCAGTATTGAACACCAGCATCAAAATACGGGAATAATAGTGATTTATGACTCATAGGAAATACACATAACAGAAGATTCTTGCAAAACAAAAGACTCTTGTAGTCTGAACCCGTGTCCTCAAAGAACTTAAAATAATTCTTAGAAACAGAGTAAGGGTAAAATGATATTTTCCTTAAGTTAATAGAGCTTAAATCCTAAGTTCACAATGTTCATATCCAGCAGTAACTGAGTTTACTTAGGAGTAGCAGAATTAACCTGCTGCCCAACGAACTGTTTTTGAGTAAAAACAGAAATTGATATTTTATTAAAATAAACTTCATTTCTGCATACTTACATTTTCTGTGTAGAAGCTCACCCGCATCATAACAACTTCTATCTACCTACCTACAAGGTTCCTATTAAGCTATCTACATTTGATTGTCACTGTGTGTATGTAGGTGGTGGTGGCATAAATTAGGAAAATATATAGTAAAATAATCTGTCCAATTAAATTCTTCAAAAACAACACAACTGGGGGCTGGGGATTTAGCTCAGCGGCAAAGCGCCTGCCTGGCAAGTGCAAGGTCATGAGTTCGGTTCCCGGTACCGGAGAAAAACCAAAAAAAAAAAAAAAAACCACAACTGTAGTTTTTTGTTCAGAAAATATCCTTGTTTAATAGAAATGTTAAGCATTTTTATGAAAGTAATAAATATAATCCTGACATTTATAGTTAAAATTTTCAAATCTATAAAGGTTTTGAATTAATGTCAAGTATTTTCATGAGTATATCTAAAATGATGTATATACGCACTATGTATTTACATATATACACACTACGTAAATTGTTGATAGTTATTTTCCTAGAAAGTCTCCGCGAACACTGAATTAGTGAACACAGTCATTATCCATGAGGGAAAAAGGGGTTAGATTCCTGTGTGCTTTCAGACATGTTTTCATCAACTGTTTACCTTGGTTTTGTGTGTTTTCATTTAAAGACCACTTATTTAATATATATTGCCAATTCGTTACCATGGAACTTGTGGTCTTCAGTACTGTAACTCATGTCTGATGGTCACATCAGAACACTGAAGTTCATCCAGCACGCTTACATTCATTGTGTACCACATCACAGCCTCTGCTTGGAAACACCGGGCGGCTCTTTCACGCTTCCATGCTATGCTTGAGGGTGACTTTAACAAAGAAATCATCAAAAGCACAGAGTTGGTTTTTTTTGTAAATGTAGCACGAAAGGGACAATAAAAGACATTTCTTTATACTGTGAGACCTCAAACAAATGGGCTGAATACTGCCTATTTGACATTATTTAAGAGCATGGGTGTCCAGCAGTAAGAAATTGAGTGTCCTTGAATGACTCTGAAAGTGCTGCAAGTACTGATTTGGCGGTTACAGGTAAATTTTAGCAAGCAGACAAATTCATAAATATGGAGTCAATAAAGAGGGTTGACTGCAGTGTGTACATGTGTGTGTACACAAGTATTTCTGATACAGGTGATAAGCCCTGGGAAAGAAAATTAGCTCTCTATGGATACTTGACAGATATTGAACAATCAGTTATTTTAACCCAACATTAATAGGTCAAAGGAGTTTAACCACATTTCTTCTCTCCAGAAATATTTAACACAGACATTCTCTAAAGTGCTTTGCATAGGTGATTCTTACCTTTGTAAAACAATTTATATCTAAAACATTAATATCCTAGAATTCAGAAACCAGTCATTCCTGGATATATGTCCTATTTGCCAGCATCAGATTATCTTAATACCTGAAGTTCAATCTTTTGGCCATTCCTTAAAGAGCTCCAAATTTGGGTCTCAAATATTCAATGTGATGTCATACTTCATTAGTCCCCAATTTATCATTCCACTTTCTAACCTGTCCCCCAATTTTTTTCTGCAAAAAGCCATATGACATGTTACATCTACAAAGTTCTAAATAAATTTACATGAATGAAAAATTCTATAGTTTTCATTTCTTATTGGCTAATGTACCAGAATTGTCTATCCATGCATTTATTTTTAAAAAATAATTTAAGAAATGATTGGGTGATGAGTATAATCCTACACTGTATAGAAATTCATCATCTGTTTAAATACCATCTAACCAGCTCTTGACTAGGTCTAATACTCTTGATTCCTATTTTCCAAACTGTTAGTCATATTTTTTCTTATTCTGAAGGTAGGCTTTTGGTTCAAATGCCCAGCAATGAATTTAACATCTGTCCTAGCACAGATTTTTTTTTTTCTTTTCTGGTACCAGGAATTGAACTCACAACCTTGCGCTTGCCAGGCAGGTGCTATGACACTGAGTTAAATCCCCAGCCCCGCTAGTGCATATTAAAGCAACAAACAACACAAAAATATCTTGTTATGGAAACAGAAAATATAAATTTTCCTAATTATAATATTAATAAATAATATTGTTCTAAACTTATTGTTCCAAACTTATATAAACTTATTGTTCCAAAATAATAACTTTCCAAGAAAACTAATAATATAAAACAATAGGAATTACATCTAACCACAGCACACAGAGATAATTCCTTTCACAATGCATTGTATTTCTCCCTTATACATATTGTTTTAAGTAGTCCTAATCCACATTTTCTGCAATTTCTTGATGTTTCTACTATACTATAATTTAAATTATTTATAAATACAATAATATCCTGTTTTGTAACAGCATCATAATTTAATTAATCATTCCAATTATGTTAGACAAATAGATGTCTTGCAGTAAAATAACATTGCAAAGACTTCACTTTGGAAGGGAAATATTATTCATTGCTAGACCTAAATACGGCATGTTATTTCTGATGGGTATACACAGTGTTAAATTTACTCTTGCATAATATAATATTCTAGACTTTTTAACTTCCACTTATGTTTACCAAGATCACTTCAAAATTATTTCTACCAAAGGTGTGAATTTAGCAATAGAACTTTAAATGGCTGTATTATAAATAAATGACACTGGAACAGAAAATATATAGAAGGACATCTCTGCCATAAACAAAACAAACAAAAAATATTATCTTAAAAATAAAGAATGTTAGAATTATGCCAAAAATGAGCAAGGAACTCACATATACTAGATTTCACATTAGTCAGTAAGGATCACAGCATAACTTAGGGCAGTTCACTTCATAATAAATTATATATTTTCTATCACACACAATTACTAAAAAAAATTAGAGCTCTTATTACTCAAACCTTGTGAAATAAAATCAACCTTTCCAAATATAAGCATTTACTTTGTAATTTTAAACATGACAAATATTCTCACCTTAATATTTTTGAGTCCCTAATTCACTCCAGGGAAAATACCTTTGTATTTGCTGAAAATGGCAATTAACAAGTCAAGAAAAATTTTTCTTTCAAAGAAAATTGTTAACCCACTGTTAATAGGTAAAAGGAGGTGTTTGGGGAAGCATTTTATGGGCAGGCAATTAAGACATGGGCATAAAAAAAAACTGGCATAAAGAGAAAGCAGACCAAATTGGGATGCTGAAAACTATGCAAACGTGGTATTACATAAAGGTAAATCCTGTCTTCTGTCACTCCTTAGGATGCCTGTAAAGTAAGATTGCATTTCCTTGCCACTTTGTAAGGAGATATGGTCACAAAACTTGCATAAGTCAGTGAAATATAAAGGTGTGTTTCACTTCCAGGCATCAGTTTGAATAATCATTTAACAGTTTACCAGGAGCACTTTTTCTTTCCACTGTAATCGTGGATGGATGTTGTCATGGTTTGTGTCTGGGTGTTCCCTTAACGCTTCATGTAGTCATAGGTGCGGCTTTTCAAAGGTAGCTGGATGGAGAGTGTATGATGCTGGAGTTAAAGGTATGATACTGGGATTAAGTGTCTGTGAAAATGAGTCCACTGATTGGTTTGGTTTGGTTCTGAGTGTGGAGGGAAGGCCCTCCCTGGGAGTGAGTGCTACCCATCCTAAGGGTGTATAGCCTGGATAGAATATAAGGGACAGAAAAAGGGCTGCTGCTTTCACTTGCTGCAGCTTTTTCCCTACTTCGCTGCCTTACTGCGTTCTGCCGGACGTGAACTGTTTGTCCTCTCAATGCCCCTCTGCCAGCCAACTATGCACTGAAACCTCCACAAACCGTGAGCCAAATAAGCCCTTCCTCCTTTAACTTTGGGATGTTTTGTCTCAGCAATAAGAAAAGTAACTAAGGTACATGTTTTGTATGTGTTGTTCTTGCATGATGACAATGAACAAAGATATATTATATTATGTATGCTATATGCTATGTATGCATTATATTATATATATGTTATATATGCATTATATTATATATGCTTATTTACTCTGGAAATATATTTTTGTAAGAAATAAGCTTTTATTGTTTTAAGTCATTGACATTTGGGGATCATTTGCTATTGTAGCAAAACCTCAATTTATCCTAACTGATACAACCTCTATGAAAAATAGAAGCTTCAATAAAAATTATAAAATTTTTCTCACTACCTAAATAATTTTATCTGCAAAGAACCAAGTAGAATTGTAGTAGGAAGTAGAGTCATATAATCTGAGTAGTTTTTCAAAGCTTACGAAACTGGTGATATTTGAAATTTGCTTTTAACAGACACATAGGACTCCTTCAGCTTTCTTTATTTATAAAGTAAAATTCCCTTGTTATTAATTTTATATGTTCCTTTTCTCATGCTTATAAACTCCACAGACATTTATTTGTAACCTAGTAGGGGCAGACAATCTACAGAAACCAAATATAACATGAACCTTTTTCTTCAGAACTTTATCATCTAAAGGCAAGAATAAAATTCCAAGAGTGTGCAAAATAGAAAGCAAAGTCCTCCCTCATAACCCCATTCTTTGGAAATAATTATTTCATCTACTTTACAGCTTTTAAGATTTTAATCCACATAGTAAATGGTTTTTTTTCTTTGATATAAATAAAACATACTCTATATGTTTTTCTGGAATCTAACATTTTCTAGTTCTGCAGCATCTTCCTTTATGAGTACAAATAGCTCAACCTTTATTGTTATTTTTAACAGGTGTCTTACATCACATTTAAAAGTACCTCACTTTATATATCCAAGCGCCCATTATACATTTCTTTTTTAAGATGTAATTATAAACTAACTAGTTATAACAAACTTTTTACTACAAAAGTCCACCTGTTGGTTCCAACCAAACCTAAGAATATTAAACGAAAGGGAAAGACCCATCTTAGGTGGGTACTAGTACAAAGTTGGTTTGTTTTATTTTACTGAACTATCTGTGGATCTAGCTCTGAACACATACACTCTGCTTCTTCCTCTTCATATTGTTTCTTCTCCAAAATTTTTCAAATGCTGCAACAGGTCCAGCACACACCCTACCCTACTTGCATACAGAAAGAGTTTACTTTCCCAAGCATTCACAAACAAGTCTCAAGATACACTCTGATTTGACCAACACTCCTAGTCACTGTTTTATTGGACAAAATGACTTCAGTTTTCTGCAAATTATCTGCTTCCATGCTCATTTTTTTAAGTACAAAATTTCTGTCATTGAGGTTTAAAGATATTAAAAAATACCCTTAAGTTCCTTTGTTAATCCTTTTTTACAAAAGATTTTGGACTCAATATTTTTGTCATATCAACCTTCAAAGCTCTAAAAATTTAAATTTGTCACTATTCTTGTACTTTCTGGGTTTGGTGTGTTACTTAGCAATCAATTTAAATTTATGCAAAACTCACTTTGGTTTTCTATTCATTAAATGGCCACTTTTTCATTTAAATCATTGATCCATCCAAAATGATCACGAGTCCTCTCACATGGTAATTATTAATCTTCTGTTTCTCTGTTGTTCAGGTTCATGTCAGATGATGTGACAAAGCCTGGGGTGGGTGGAGCAGGCAACTAGTTGGAGGAGTCCCTTGGAAGTAGTAGTACAGGTCAGCAGAGATCAATTTATTTGCCAATGTAAGACCTTGTCTTTACCTCTGATGTAGCGTCAGGCCATATTTGAGATGGTAGTGTTTTATCCCCCAGGGTCTCTAAAATAATATAACCCACAGAGGTCTCCTGACAACCATGAGTGGAAAATAACCCTTTGTGATACTGAGCCATTTCTTTTGGTTGCTTTTTAACTGCAGCCCAACCACTTTGCTTTGAGGTAGGGTTTTCTGGCAGATGGTACCAACGCCTCTCATAACACCTCCCGATTAGCAATTGTTTGCACTTGGCCCAACTTCCACTTCTAGTGCTAGCACTCCTTTGTTGAAGGTGTCCTCTAACTCCTGCAACTCACTCTGCCACCTGGTGAACAGGTTGGAAGGTTCTGGAACCTTCTTCAAGGCACAACTCTCAAACCATACCTGAACATAACACTGCAACATAAATATTGTAGCTCCTGTAACCCTTGGCTGGATAACTGAAAGAAGGAATATACCCCGGACTCGCAGAGCTTCCTCAGTGGGGTTCTGCTTTAGCTACTTCCTGGAACTGGATGCCAGCTTGAGAATTTGTTCTTTAAAACTAACCTTCCCCTCTTGGTTTCACTTACCCATTCTACTTTTTCCTTCTAATAAACACTTGGACTTTAAAAACTTATCTCACTGTCTGCTTCTCAGGTCACCCACAATCACTTAAAATTTAATTTAAAAATGTGTTGCGAATGGGGCATGTAGGGTTGAGAAAGCAGCATGAGAACAGATATAGACGTATGTAAATAAGTAGTACATTTGAAGAATAGTGAGTCATTCGGTTTTCTGGATTAACCTATATACGTAGGGACACAGAATGGCTTGTAGCTGGCAAAATAAATTGTCACGATCATGAAGGATCTTAAATGATAGTATTTAAGTACTTAATTAATATATTATAGCCTTGATTTCATATTGTCATATTCTCTCCCATATTCTGTTAATCTCCCCCAGTATGGTGGATTAAAAAAGTCATTAAATAGAGAAAAGTAAGGAGAAGCAGTAGATCATTTTATTGATCAATCGCTTGATATAACACACTCTAGAAGAGCTGGATGATAGCAGCTTTGCCTTTGTAACCTACGAACTGTGCAGTCTCCCCTTTCTGCCATAATGACTTGAGGAGGCATTTTTTGTTAACTGTCATTAATAAAATTTCATGCTCAGAAAAAGTCTGACTAAGAACTTGAGAAAGATGAGGCTATTATCTACCGATCAGGAGTATCATGCACAAATTCAAAAAGGGAAAAAAGTGTCTAACATTCCTTAGTTTGATGTATCAAAAAGTTGGAGCTCACAGGCCTTAAAAATGCAACACAAGCCAGGCATGGTGGCACACGCCTGTAATCCCAGCACTCGGGAGGCTGAGGCAGGAGGATCATTGTGAGTTTGAGACCAGCTTGGTGTATGAAGTGAGCTCAAGGCCAGGCTGAATTGCATAGTGAGACCCTGTCTCAAAAACACACACACACAGAAAAAATGCAGCACATGCTGCATGCACATAATAACAATGGATACAACTAAAAGGACACAAATTCTAATTTCTATAAGATCTTAACCAAGTCACTTTTCTTTAGGAATCAGTTTTTACATCTCTATCATAACAAGGTAAGACTAAAAGGACACCTACAGAATTTTCTGTCTATAAAAAAGTTTTCAGACACCAAAAATCATGTTTTGTGTCTGTTTCTTTTTTTGTTTGTTTGTTTGTTTTGTTTTGTTTGTTTTTCTCCGGTACCGGGAACTGAACTCACGACTTTGCGCTTGCCAGGCAGGCGCTTTTGCCGCTGAGCTAAATCCCCAGCCCCTGTATCTGTTTCATTAGCAGGCAGAACACTCGTCAAAGCATTCCTATACCTTTAGCTTGTTCTGTGATTCTAAACTTTTGTGGCAGTGTATATGCACTGACTCTGCTCTGTAAATCAACTTTCTCCTTTCTGTTTATCTTTCTTTATACTCCTAGAAAGACAGTATGCAAATATTTTCCCTAACCACTGCGTTTAAATGCTGTCCCTGACCTCAAGAAAACTGAAACTAATTATTTGTTTGCAAATGGTTGGGCCCTAGGGTTTAATAAGCCCTCCAAGTCTGTTGGGAAAGTACAACAGAAAAAATAGCTTTAAATCCAAAGACCCTTTGAAGAGTTGGGGTAAGGCTCTGCATAAATCGGGATTTCCAGATTAAGCTCCAAGTATTTAGAAATCACCAATGCTGAGGACACCTAGTCTAAGAAGACCATATAACAAGAGACAGCAAATCTGTATTGTTTCTGTGTCCAGGATCCCCACGAGAAAGGGAGAGAAAAGGAATACTTTGGACACTACTTCCGGCATCCAAGAAACACACCACTGATTCCTCCTGTCAACAGGGAGACAGAAACTAATCTGGCCAGCCATTATCACCTAATAAGTTGACCAACCATCAATATGTTGATAGAAGGAGAACTTGACCACACTTGACAAAACACTTGCTCCGTGTTTATCCAATTACAACTTTAGCAGTTCTGTTCTGACAACCACCATGTCCAAGGTTAAAGGGAGGAGGGAAACGACATCTCCTTGAAAGCTTAAGTTGAAGTAAGACCTGGAAGCTTTGAAGTCTCAAAAGACGGCTAGACCTCCAAAAATGGAAAATGCCACTCAATTATCCCGTGATTATTTACACTATCTATAATTTAACCTTTTCTTGTTGCTGTTGTTAAATCTATTTGAAATTCTTTTCGAACAAGGATCTGTAAATTTTAAACTGAATACTTAAATTTTAATCAAAGGTATGTTTATGCAAGTTAAGAATCACTAGTATGCGCATGAACAGAAAAGTATGGATAAAATTCAGAGATAATACAATAATTCTTGATGTGATATTAATTGAGTTAAACATTTTAAAATATTCCATTTCATGAGAAATGTCAAGTAAGGAATATTTTTGAAAGAAAGAAAATAAAGTGGTATCCAACATATTGGATATTTATTTACCCACAATTCATTCAAAGCCCAGTTAATGTCTCCCATGAGAAAAATATTTTGAGAATGTAGAGGTCTGGTTGAAAAATGTAGAGGTGAAAATTATACCTTTTCACCATGAATTACTCAGCATCCTCAGATTTGAACAAATGTCAGCTGAGAAAGTTCAGGATTTCTTGACCTACGGGAGTCAGATACCGACAAGCTACAGTTCCTTGATCTATTGCCAGACTACAAATCAAAAATGAAAACATTATTTGAAAGGATAGGTTTTAGTAATTTATCATTAACTTATACTAATCTATATTATGGAAAAGGAGGATTGAGGAACTCAAAGAATAAAATCCACTTTTGCAATTTACATGACATTACAGCTCTGAAAGGATTTTTTCCACTACTGGCAAAGCCAGGAGGGGAAATCTTGGTTTTGTTTTTTTGTTTTTTTGCAGAATTTGCAAAAAACAATAACTTTAAATCAGCCCTCCCGATCTACCACAGGCTCTGGATAATTATCCCCAATAGGTCCCTTTAGTGAGTCGGTTTCTATTTTTTTCTTCAAATGTAGTTTCTTCTTGACATTTTTATGCAGTCTTTCTGTTTGCTAAAATAACAGAAATCTCCTATTACAGAAAACATCAACAACTGTCGGGTATTTTGTTTCTCCAAGATTCAGCTCTGAGACCTTCTGACACTGTGGCTAGCCTGGCAATCTGAGTTGTGAAATTCATGCAAATTCTTCTGCTTCCTTAACTGGTTTATGAAACAGAGACTGCACTGCTGTTCTCGTTGTTAAACACCTATACTGGAAGATTCTTTTACTTTTCACTCTGGTCTTAAAGAACCCAGTATAAGCCAAAAAGAAAAATAAGGAGAACTTCTGCCCTCAACCAAGGTAGAGAGAAATTAAACAATTTACTCTCCCTCCTAAAAGTATAGATGAAATACATAAAGGAATGGTTTCAAGACACTAGATCATCAGGGAATGATGGATATGATCCCTGAGATAGGAGAAACAGAATAAATGGACCTTGTAATCCCCTCTACAGTCCACCTTAGAGGAGTCCCAGAAATAGGACAAGGAGAGGGACCCAGGCGGAGTGTAGAGGACTCAGCGAGACAAAGAAGATAAGAGCTGGGGAGGTCAGGAAACATACGGCTGGAGTTCAGTTAGAGTACCAGAGAGAGGCTGGGGATTTAGCTCAGTGGCACAGCGTCTGCCTGGCAAGCACAACATCATGAGTTTGATTCCCAGTACCAGGGGAAAAAAAAAAATAGAGTACCAGAGAAAAGAGTTACAGAGAGAGGACTCCAGATCTCTGGGCAATGTTCCTTGAGAACTTAGGACATTCATGTGAGCAAACTATCTGAGTCCAGAAGGGGAAAAAACCACCCAAACAGCTAAAAGGTAATAGTGTTCAGTGAACACTCAGGGTTGAGAACAGTGCCTGCATCCACAAGGCAGACCGAAAAACTTCCAGATTCACAAGTCATGGACTATAGTAGTCAGGAAAGTCTTGCTTCTGTAGTGGAGAATAATGAGCCCATGATTAACACTACTCGATTCCACCCAGTAATTCTTAAAGCAAGACCAGAAGGAGTCAAATAGTTTCCAAGTAACTTAACTGTGTCCTGGAACAAAGCTCAATATTTACAGGAACACAAAAATACTCAACATCCCACAAGGTATAATTTACAATATCTGGCATCCAATCAAAAATTTCCAGACACACAAAGAAACAGGAAAATATGATCCATAATGAGGAGATAAATCAATCAATTGGATCTTATTAAGAACTAACCACAGATGTTGTAGTTAGCAGAGAATGATATTAAAATGGTTATTATAACTATATTCCATATGTTCAGAAAGTTAGACAAAAACAAGTAAGGTCAAAAAAGATCCAATTCAAACTTGTAGTAACCCAAGCTAAACTGTGTGACACACACACACACAAAACATATTTTCTGGTATTAACAGCAAATTAGATATTGCAGAAGAAAAGATTAGTGAACTTGAAGGCATAGCAGTGGGAATGACCCAAAATAGAAGATACAACTTTCTTCCATTTTTGTTGTCGTTGTTGTTCTGGGAATTGAACTCAGAACTTCATACATACATGTGTGGCAAGCACTCTACTGCTGGCCTGCATCCCCAGACCAGACAAAGAAGACACAACTTGTGAAAATTGGACATAGTGTCAGCAAGGTGTGGGAAAATTCAAGCAACCTAAAATACCAGTAATTGGAATAATAATAGAGGCAAATATTTCAGGAAATTACGTATAAAGTTTTTCAGATTTGAGCAAAAGTAAAATCCCACTAAGCTCAAAAACATCTAAACACAATAAATGAAGAAAACAATATCAAGGTATCTAATAGTTATCAAATTTATCAAAATTCATGATAAATAGAAAACTTTAAAAGCAGAAGATAAAAAGGCATACATAGTATGTATAGATAAAGATAAGATAATAGATGTCCACTGTAAACAATATAAGAGAGAAAAAAGTACAGTAGAGCTATATCTTTATACCTAGGGAGAAAGTCTTTCAAAAGTGAAGGCTTTAATTCATCACTTTCTGTGAAAAAATTAATATTTGACAAAAATCAACATTCAATAAAAAATCAAAATGCATTCCTGATTTTAAAAAAAGCCTCAGAAAACCAGGAACAAGAATAAAAGGAACCTCCTCAATTTGATAAGGGCATCTACAAATATATAGCTAACTCTAAATACAGCTTTAAGATGGGGAACAAAGCAGGATGTCCACTTTCAAAACATGCCTTCAAGACAGAATTGGAATTTTAGTTGGTGAAATAAAGCAAGAAAAAGAAATATAAAAACACTCAAGTTAGAAAAAAAAGAAAACTGTCATGGTTACAAGTGACACAACTGTTCATGTGGAAAATCTAGAATCTATAAAAAACATTACTAGAACTATTAAGTGAATTGAAGCAATGTTTCGGGATTAAAGATCATTATACAAAAAAATCTATTGAATTTCTATATACTAGCAAGGAACCTCTGAAATTAAAAAATTTACAACAATTACATTAAGTGACATCAAAAAATATGAAATAATTAGAGATAAATCTGAAAAAAGTGTGGGAGATCTAGGCACCAAAGACTACAAAACATTTCTGAGAGTAATTAAAGGAAAACCTAAAAAAAGGTAAAATATTCTGAATTCACTGGTCAGAAAACTCGATAGTCCTAAAAAAAATCCATCCTCCCCTCACCAATCCATAGATTTAAACCAATCCAAATTAAAATCCTAGCAGGCTCTTTTTGGAGAAATTAACTGACTTATTCTAAAATTGATATAAAAATTCAAAGAACCTAGAATAGACAAAACAACTTTGCAAAAAGATGAACAAATTTAGAGACCTCACATGTATTATGAAGCTACAATAATCAAGACAGTTTGGTAGTGGTGTAAAGATAGACAAATATATGAACAGAACAGAAGAAAGTCCAGAAATAGACACACACATATACAGGCAAGTGATTTTGACAACGTTTCAAAGGCAATTCAGTAGAGAAAGATTAGTCTTTTCAACAAATGGTGCTGGAATAATTGGATATATACATATGCAAGAAAAAAAATAAACTTTGATCATATCTCACACCATAAAATTAACTCAACATGAGTCATTGACCTAAATGTAAAAGTTTTTTGGGAGAAAACTTTTGCTACTTCGCCTAGGTAAAGAGTTCTTAGATATGATGCCCAAATTATAATGTGCAAAGGAAAACATTGATAAATTAGGCATCATCAATTTTTTTAAAAATCTGTTTTTCAAACACATTGTTAGTGGAATGAAAATATAAGCTAGGTTCTGGGAGCAAATACTTGCAAGTCATGTATCTGATTAAGAACTTGTATATAAAACATAGTTTTAAAAAAATCTCAATAATGAGAGAACACAATGAGTCAAAAGATTTGAACAGACACCCCACCAAAGAAGGCATATGAATAAAAAGTAAGCACACAAAAATATCTCTCAGCAGCAATAAATTAAAACCATAGTGAGATAGCATTATAGCCTTATTGGAAAAATTTTAATGACCGTTATCTGGTTGTAGCAGGGATTACAAGCAAAAAGAACTCTCTTGCACACTGTTGATGGGGATACAAAGTGGCTTAGCCACTTTGCAAAATCATTTGGAAGTTTCTTTTAAAATAAAACATATATACATATAAGATATAAGCAATCAGTTTTAAAATATTTCACCAAAACAGTTAAAGTGTATGTCAATACAAAGTCTTGTACACAAATAGTCAGGGTAACCTCATTTGTCATAGTCACAAACCATAAACAGTACAGCAACATAAATAAGCCGTCACACTGCAGCACCGTAGGCTACTACTTGGTAATACAGAAAAATGAATCATTGATACGAGAAAAAATATGGATGAATCCCAAAATAATTATGCTTAGATTCCATTTGTATAAGTTTCTTGGAAAGCCAGTTTTGGCAGAAAATAGATCAGTGGGCAACTTGAGCATGTGATGAGGCCATGGCAGAAAAAAGATACAGTCACTTGAAGAAATTTCTGGGAGTAGTGTAAATTTTCATTAGCTTGATTATGTTGAAATTTCATGGCTATAAAAATGTCAAAACTTATAAAATCATAAACTTTATGCATTATTGTTTTATGTCAATTATTCCTCAATAAAGCTGATGAATTATTTTCCATATGGCATAAGTAGACTTGATCCTTCCATACAAGAATAAGTGTCTATGGGAACCCCACAAAAAATCTCTGGGCAGTAGGCTGAGGAAGTAACAGGGTTCTTCTGGAAGTTGAAACTACTTATTTTTTATCTAAAGCTTGAATGGGCCAATGTCAGATCTAAGTGTTTGGAGCCTGAATGTTAATCAAAAGGATCCTCTTAAAGAAAAAAAAAATATGATATTAGAAATATAAAGTTGGTCATGAAAGTGATTACTATTATAGAGTAAGAAACCAGAAAACATTTAAATGTTAAGAGACTGAGAAAGATCACAAGTAGCATAAAATTCCTAAAAATAAAAGATTTTATTAAGTAACCATCTAACACACTTGGGTTTTTACAGCTTTATTGAGGTATAAGAGACACACAAATAATTACATATATTAATACATTTGATTTTGAGTTTGGACATATACATACACCCAAGATACCATCACCACAATCAAAATTATAAACCTATCTGTGGCATTCTATGGATAGGTTGCCCTGTATCCTTTCACTCTGTGAGCATGCATGTATGTATTATTAAGAAGGCTTAACATAAGATCTACCCTCTTACAGATTATTATGAAAACAATTGAATATTTTCAACTATAGGCACTATGTGGTATAGCAGATCTCTAAAACTGAACCACCTTTATAACTATAGCTTTATACCCATTGAACAACTTATAGAAGCAGAAAATAGAATGGTGGTTTCCACAGGGTGGGAGAGGGAGAATTTGTCAACACAATACTTAATCTTTTTTTTGTACAAACTCTTTGACAACTGTTCATACGACAACAACTTTATATTGTCTATGAGCAAGTAAAAAGATAATTCAGTTTTTCCTCCATATTTCTCAATAAGAAATTCCATTTAACCCAGCCATTCTCTTCTAGATATCTTCCCCAAAGAGCTTTACCATACTGTAGCACTACATGCATATCAGTGTTTATAGTAGCACAATTCATAATAGCTAAATTATGGAGGCAGCTTGCATACCCATCAACAGATGATTGGATAAAGAAAATGTGGTATCTATGCATAATGGAATACTAGTTGTCTATAAAGGACAAATCTGAGACATTTGTAGGAAAATGGATGCACCTAGAAAATATAATGTTGACTGAAATAAACCAGACACACAGATTTAAATACCATATGGTATCTCTCATTTGAGTAAGTCAAAGCACAAACAGAGAGAATAATAAAGGATGGGTAGAAGGAGACAAGGGGTTGGGTCTCTTGGGTAGATGGGGAGGATCCAAGAGACCAAGGGTGAAGGGTGAGGAGGAGGAGAAGAGGAAATAAGTAGGGTAAAGATATGTGTGTAGAAGAACCTAATAACCTCAGAAAATGTAAACACTGCATGCCATAAACATGAGCTAAGACTAATAATATCAATAAGAGTGAAAATGGGAAAAGGGGAATTAAAGAAAGAGGGAAGAGAGGGCTGGGGAAGGGGATTTTAAAAAGGGAGCAAGCTGTATTATGTACCGGTTCCCACTCCCCAAGATGACTGCAAATTTCATGTACTACAAACAGGAACTAATAAAAATAATTCTATATGCAGTCTTATTGATTATATTATATGCCCAAGAGAATCAAATTTTCCACTTCACCTTGTATTGATAAGAACTGAGTCATCTGCTGACAATTTCATATTACTCATAATTGGAAGAATTTCCATAGCTTACATTTCAAAACAGGTTTCCCTACACTACATGTATACTATACCTCTAGTGTTAGACAGCCTGGTATCCGTTCACATCCTGCTCACATCTGACCAAGGAGGTTCTTGTCACGGTGCCATTTGTGTTGGCACATTTGACAGTATATATGTTCCTAGAAGGCAATCTTATGCTGTATGCAGTTAAGATGTGGCTAGCAATAAAGTATCTATAACCTACATAATTGTCCCCCTTTAACTGTATCCCCAATAGAATTTTCTCTTAACCAGATCCCAAAATTTTCTGCGGACATTCCAATGCTGCTCAACTCACTGCTAGGGTGCATAAAGCTATGTGAACCAAGGGAAGTCATAGTCCCTCACAAGGGAGGGATCCTGAAGTTTAAACTTCCTTAATTTCAGAGTAAAATGACCTTTGAAAAGAACCTTTATTGATTACTTTTCCCTACATGTTTCTGTTTTCTCTATACTTTCTGCTTTCTTCCATCACCGTCACTCCCCAATTTTTCTCATTTTCTAATTTAGGATGTAATGATAGGCATTTGGATATATATGCAATCCTTATAATACCTTGAGAAGACAGCTATGTATTCTTAGCACATATATGGGAAGGAACAGAAGATACTGAGTAATTATCATAATAAAGAGAAATACATTTTGCCTAAGATGTATCATATGATTTAATATATTGCCTCAGATGAGAAACTAATGTGTACATACATATTGTAAAATTAAGCATATGTAAATACTTTGAGAACTTTGCTTCACAGACAAATTCAACCCCAGATTTTCATTATTCCCATTGGTATTAAAATTTCAATTAGCTAGAATTATCAGAGAAAGGCATTTAAATATTTTTCTGCCTAATTTAAAATCATTAACTAAAACATTCTTTTGTTTTCACTGTATATTGTTCAGAATCCTTGTAAATCTTAAGTGGCAACTTTCTCACTTAATAAGAATAGCCTGAATGTAATCTAATTTGATTAATTAGGTTGCTAAATTGTTTCATGAATGTGACTCTGGAAGTCAATTCTCATCATACCAGAGCTTTGGAAAAAGTAAGGGTTTTTAATGAAGGTACATTTCCCTGGGGAGTTTCTGTGTCACTTACAACTCCTTATCTTGAAAATGACACAAAACCCATAAAGTACCTCAAATGGTAAAAGATACTTTGAGCAGATATGTGTGCAATTGGATCCAGAAGTAGCTCTGACTTCAGGTAAAGCTGGATCCAGGAGCTCAATGATTGTCATGAGGAATGTGAATTTCCTTGTCTCTGACCTCTCTATCTCCTGCCCCCGTGTCTTCAAGCCAAAGCTCTATATAGTATTAATCCCAGAAAAACTATGCTGTCTTCTAAAGGCAAGAAAACATTGCACCTCATATAAGAACTCATATTCTTATAGTACACAGTTTAAAGACGTGAGCTGCTCACTTGCAGACTAGCAGACACTTCTTTATGTCACTGGCTCTGAATGAATTACCTGCTCATCTCTGAACAAGGCAATAGGTCAGGAGTAATGGGGGAGAGGAAGAGAATAAAGTGGTTGACCTAAGTCCATCTGGGCTCAACCCTAAGAGAGACAATAGGATCAATTCTAAATGGCTGGGGTGTGGTGTGACAGTGGTGTGGGGGATAGGCAGTGAGGAACAACCTTTCCAAAGGAAATCATGGAAGTGCTGGGTGGATACTAGGGATGTGACCAAAAAAATGTCCGTTAGGCTTTAGGGTCAGATGGACCTAGCTCACAACTAGTTTTGTGTATCTGCTTTGTGCTGCTATAACAAATACTCATCTGTTACAAATTCATGTGTTAATTTACCTTTATAATGAGTAATTCATAGAGAAAAAACAATTTCTTTTAGTTCTGATGGCGAAGTCCAAGATCAAAGGGCAGTGTCTGGCCAGGGCCATCTCTTTGCTTCATCATCCCAGGAGAGGGCAAGAGAGAGCAAGGGCCTGATTTGACCCTTTTCAACAAACATTCCTGCCATAATAAACTCATTCCCACAATGGTAATATTAATACACTCGTGAGGGTGGAGGACTCCTGGCTTGCGATTAGGCCATTTAGAATCTCTTTTTTTTTTTTTTTTCGAAACAGGGTCTTGCTATGTAGTTTAGATTAGCCCTAGACTCACTGTGTAGTGCAGGTTGGCCTTGAATCATGTTGATCCTCCTGCCTCAGCCTCTGAGTGCCAGGATTACAGGCATGCACCACCATAACCAGCCTACAGTCTCACTTCTTAATGTTATTATAATGGTAATTAAGTTTCAACATGCATTTGGGAATGGACAGTCAGACCATAGCAAAACCTAAATCCATCATATGTCATTTATAAAACTTCAAGTCAATTGACTGTTTTAAGATAGTTTCTTTTTCTGTAAATGACAATAATACCACAATCCCAAGGCTGTTGTGAAGGTTATCCAAGATAATATATATCAGGTAGGCCTGGAGGTGTAGCTCAGAGCTAGAGCATTTAGCTAGCATGCAAGAGGGCCTGAGTACAATTTCCAATACCACAAAGTAATGATAATGATGATATCATAATAATGATGATGATGATAATCATAATAATAAATGGGTGAATGAGAAAGTGTCCAATACATAGTTGGTGCTCAATAATAAACTTGAACAAATATTTCAATGCTGAGAATATCTGCTATTAAAATGGAAGGCAACGGAACTCCCTACCAAAGAAAGCAATTCAGGACGCTGGGAAAAGGAAGAACAACTTCAAGGAACAATTGAATTTTGGCCATTGGCTTTACCCATTGTATAAAAAATCTTGCAAGCCTCTACTGAGAGCTATGTGTGTCACCTTTCCATAGCTGTGGGGAAAATGGACAAAAAAATCAGTGTACAAGGATAAAAAAATGAGTCTGGATCAGGGTTTCAGAGGCTGCAGTCTATAATCAGTCGCTCCTGCTGCTTTTGAGCCAATGGCGAGGTAGAACAACAGGATCATGAACATATGGCAGGGAAAAGCTGGGGCTGGGGAATCATGGTGGCTGGGGAAGGGTACTCAATAAACTTCTCATGGGCATGCCCCCAATAACCTCACTTTCTTCAGCTAGGCCACACCTTTCAGAGTACTAGCAGCTGAGAATCAAGCCTTCAACATAAAAGCTTCGAAGGGTATTTATGATCCAAACCATGACATTACAAGGATGGAAATATTTCTGAAATCTAAACTCCAAATATAAATTTGTGTTTTTACAGAAAAAACAATGATCTGAATTGTGGTCAAGTTTCTTCAGTAGATCAGATGTATTCATTTAGTCCCCAGTGTAGCTGAAAAATAGGGCCTTTGTTTACATTTGTTGTGTTCAAAATGATAATTCCATCCATGTCAGGGACTGGGGATTTAGCTCAGCGACACAGTGCCTGCCTGGCAAGTGCAAGGTAGTGAGTTCGATTCCCGGTACCAGAAAAAACCAAAACCAAAAAGTAAAAAATAAAAAATAAATTCCATCCATGTCAGAGTTGCTATGGAGAAAACACATCCATAAGTGAAATCCAGTACAGAATAGTGGAATAGGTTGTCTGGTTACAGTACATATAACGTAAGTATACTGCTAAAAATATATACATTTCTATATTCTGTACATACATAGTTTTAAGAAATCTAAATGGAATTGTCTTATATAGAAAATTCACAGAAGCAGGTACCATGGGTAAACAGAAGATGCCAGAAACAAAGACTATTCAAAAATATGTAACTCTGTATAAGGCAAGTGGTCAAAGTCCATTCCCTCTGCTACCCAAGCAGTCAGGGGTTCTCACACTAATCAACAATGTTAATTCTCCATACATAACAGCACTTGAGATCTTTGTCTGTATAGGGTAAGGATAACAAGGATAGCACCCTCACGAAGAAGCAAACTACTAGACCAGACCAGTACACATCTCTTCCCTAGCTCAAATGATTCATTTGATAGTTTCTGGAAGGGCATCTTCTTTCTAAGCATCCACAGCTACCAGGAAATTTGCAGGCTTTTTTTAAAATTCGCCCTCCCGTATGTGGAAGGTTGCAGGTGTGAGGCAGCTGTGTTCAAGGTAATGTCTCATACATTCGCAGTGTGGCAGACTGCGTTTGCATTTTCCCTTTCCTTTCCTTTCCTTTCCCGTTTTTGTTTTTTTTTTTTTTTTTCTTTTCCTTCTAATTTGAGTTTATAGGATCTCACTCCAGTGCTCAACAGCCTTTTTGGCCAGGGAACACTTGCTTCAATCCAACTTAAAACTCTTGTGCTATAATAGCAAGGAGGTTCTTTTTCATGCTACTATGTAGGGATTGAAGCACAGCTGGTCAATCTATTCTGTGTTAAAACCTTTCACGAACTGGAAAAATTATTATTAAATTTTTTGTCCGTCTTCACTTCTCCCTTTTCACTCCATAAAATCATCCCTACTCACTTACAATAGCATTTTTCTTTATGAACTATTTTATCATTTGTTTTGCCCATTGACCTTACCCCTATTTCTTCCTTCCCCTTTAACTGAACTCTGTACTTAATTAGGAAGCTGACCGTTAAGGAAAATAATAACAGAGAAATATAACTGTAGTCATGGTCTTCGGACAGACCAAGATTTGGGTTTTTGCCCTGACACTGACCTTTGTTGAACACACTTACAAATTACTGACTGCTTGAGTCCCCTAGTGTATGAAACATCGGGGTACTGGAGAACACAGCAGCATGCTAGATACACACCAAAAGTATTTCAGCCACTAGCTGGGCAGCAACAGTACAGAGCCCATTTCAGTTACACTTAATTCCTTTACCATTTCATGCATTCTTTCCTTGATCCATAATGTTGACTTCCAAACACCCACCTACTCATCTCTTTAGGGGATTATCCTTGGACTGTTGAGGCAGAAGCCCTAGAAACTTACATGGCCTCAGGGTGGTCCTTAGCAGGCCCTGGAACAGCCAGCCTCCTCCCAATTACCTTGCAAACAGACAACTCCGCTTACACTCTGGGGTTCACCTGTGAGAGTGGAGCAAAGGCTTCTTAATACGGAGCTCGGCCTGACAGACAGGGCATACTTTGCTCGACTTCTTCCCTTTTCCTGTCCCAGTGCCCCATTCCCTTATCAGTTTCTTTCAAGAGCACTTCCTTAATAAATCACTTAAATACAACTCTTCATCTCAGAATCTGCCTCAGGGTGCATGGGATGACAATTACCAATAATCATTCTCACTTCCTCATAGTTCACGTGGTTCGAATACCTCAGTTTGGGAGATAATGCTGATATTTTTCAGGCGGACCAAGGCTTTGAAAAAATTCCTAATAGGGAAATTTCCTTTCCTCATGACACCTTCAACAAACTGTAGAGTACGATGAATTATTTATTGAGTTACCAGGAAATACGGGAAGTTTTAGCCAGTATATGTGGATATGTATGAGATCCTTCACTCTTTAGAAGCTGCAGGCAAGTGCTCTATCACAGAGCTACACCTCCAGCCATTTAGAGACAGAGCCTTAAGAAGTTGGAACAATGTCTCTTACATGAGTCACTCTGGGAAAGGAGACATGAGATTCAGGTACCTGACAGACAAGTACAAACACAGCGAAGCTGGACTGGGAAGAATTTGCTGGTCCTTTCTCACCAGTCTTTTGGGCCACTGCATACATGGCGTGGCAGTAGAATGGGCCAGTTCAGAAACCGACACACAGAGATTTCAGAGCTACGGATCAGCCAGGATTCCTCCTCCTGAGGGAGGGCATTAAAGGGCTTAAAATAAGCTCTTTTTTCTTCTTCTGTGCCTATTTTTTACCTTGTTTCTATTTCCCCCACTTCACTCCTACTTTGTTCAGAAATTTACTGTCTCAAACTTTGAAAGGGAAATCAAGTAACCAACATTAATCAGTTTGTTTAATGATTACCATTAATCATTATGTTCCTCTTCCTCCCTGAAGGGCTATACCTAGCCTGTCCCATACTTCACGGACTCTAAGGCAACCCTCTTCTAACAGGCTATATTTCGATTAGTTGAGACTGTTAAAAATGCAACACCATATATGCCGAGCCGCATTTTAATGATTTTTATACGTATTTGCCTTTCTCAAATTTCCCTGGAATCTAAATTTTTCCAATTTTAAAATTAACCCGGTCATCTCCTATCATCTCTCTCTGCTTTCCCCATTTCCCGTTGTGAGGCCTTCTAAACCAAAGGGCTAGGCTTTTGTTTCAGCTAAGATCACCCGCTGCTCTGTAACATAATTGACTTCTTACCAAAACCACCCACACGAATGCACCCCCATCCATTTCTTTAAATTGAGTGTTTAGGCTTTTTTTGTTTTTTTCCAAAAGATGAGGAATCATTTATTTGTTTTTCTCCTGCTCTTGCTCTTGCCAAGGCCACAGTATGATAAATACATTGAGAAGGCAAAATGCACACATATACAGACACGGTTTTTTTACAAGACCTCTCTTCCTCGTTGTCATGGTTTCCATCAAAAACTATTACCTACGGTAATACTATTCAGATAATGTTCTGTTTGTTTGCTTGTTTGTTTGTTTGTTTTAGATGTCATATCATTGCAGTAGTTCAGTGTACAGCATGGTGGTAGATGGAATTTAAAATTCTCTCCTTTCAATACCTAATTCTCTCACTCCAGCCTAGTTTCAAACAAATTGCTTACATCTGAAAACATGTCCTTGCATAATACACGGAGCTTGATGAGATGTCTTCGGATAACTTCAAACCTTGAGATCAACAAAAACAAGTTCTCCTGAAGGTCACTGATGGATTCTACATTGTTAAGTGCAGTGGCTAAATCTCATCTGATAATTCTCATTTTACTTGACCTGTCAGCAGCACATGACAAAATTGATCAGTCTGTCTGCCTTGAAATATGTTCTTCACAGGACATCATACTCATTTTGGCTACTTCTTGTCAGCTTCATGGCTGTTTTCTCCCTAAGTCTCTGAACCCCAATGTTCAATATGGTTTACCCTTCTCTGAAAGGTGATCCAAGAGATTCCATCCAGTTTCATGACTGTAAATACTATCTCCATGTTAATGGTACACAAATTTCCAACTTAGCCTCTTTCGTCTTTCCTGACTCCAGATATATGACTCTAAAGTCATATATCTAAGCCCTTGCTTGCTAGCTCCATGACAATACCTAAACAGATTTATTGAGACAGGAATTAGTAAGACAGGAGTTAGGATTCTATAAGGCAATAAAGACAGTAGCCCCCAAAATAGGATCAGAAAGCCCAAACTGGATCTGCTGAGTCATACTCCCTGGGGCTCTTTCAAAAACACCTTTCAGGTGATATGTGGCTACCAGCAAACTTCTAGAGAATGATCAAGTAGGCCATTGGATCAAGAGCACCTTGTTCCCCTGCATGAGCACCATGTGAATGCTGTATAGATGGGACTCTAGGGTCCACATCATATCATTTTTGCATAACAGCCCAAGATCATTTGTAAATCCCTAAAGATCCCTAGACAAAGAACCATCTTGGGTATCCTGGTCAGGACCCATCCCAGCTGGCAGAAGCTCTACTTCTGTACCTTTATAACTTTTAAATATGGCATCCTACCTCCTACACCCACAGGTTCATTCTTTCTCACTATGGAACATGACCTTGCTATTCCAATACCAATAACACTTTAGACGTGTCCAAAAATCAGAATCTTTACATATCCCTCCACCAAAAAACTCCTCCTATTTTAATCTTCTTCATCTCAACTAATATTTTCAGTAATTCTGATCAATATATTTATGGTATCCTTAATTCCACTCTTAATTCTAACAGCCATTATCAAATCCTGATGGTCTTCACCTATACAACCCTGAGTGTACTTGATCTTATCTGATCAAATTCTTTTGCCCTTCCTTCAAAATATATCCAGAATTTGACTGTGTACCATCCCTATTACCACCACCCTTGTTCAGTCCTGTCTAGATAATTTCAGTAGCCTTTAACTGGTCTTCCTCTGTCAGCCCTTGTACCTTTCCATTCATTCTCAGTCAACACAACAGAGTGATCCTATTAAAGCAAATCTAATCCTGAGAGTTCTCTGCACAAAACATTCCTATGAGCAAGGCAGGGTAGCATATACCTGCCTATAATCCCAGCCTCTAGGAGGATCACAAGGTTGACCCCAGTCTGGTCCACTTAGCAACTTAGGGAGACATTGCCTTGAGACAAGGTAAAAGATAAAAAGAGCTAGAGATGTAGCTCAGTGTGAAGGTCCTGGATTCACTGTTCAATCCCCAGTAATGCACACACACACACATACACACACACACACACACACACACACACACACACACACACGGCCTTTTAATGGCTTTCTAAACAATTTAAAGACCCATGTTCTCTCTATGGCTTACAAGGTCCTACATGGTCTACACTTCATTACATATGTGATGTCATCTCTTATAAATTCACTCTCCCTCACTGATTACACTCTAGTGATCTCAACCTGCTTGCTTTTCTCCACACTCCCAGGCATGTCCCAGCCCCATGGCTTTTATACTTGCTATTCTCTCTGCCTGGACTGTTGGCTAAGTCTCCTACTTCCTCCAGGTCTTTAATCAAAATCGCATTCTCACTGAGGCTACCTTTGGCTATAACCTATCCAGAGCTTCCTTTCTCTCCCTCTTTTAATGCTTATCAGCCCTTATCATTGTCTTACTTCACGCACTTTCCTTATGTGTTTTGTTCATTTTTCATCTCACCAGCTAGAATATAAGATGAAAGTAGGAGGTTTTTGGTTTGTTCAATACTACATCCTCAGCACCTAGTGACTGATGCATAAGAGGTGCTCGTTAAATATTTCCTGAATGAGTAATGTTCAGTGAATATAGACAGAATCTTCTCTAATTTTCACATGTACCCCAAATAAAAAGAAGGTAAGCAAAGTAAGAGTTGCTCTGAAAGTAGTCACAGGAGGGTCAGACCTGAACATCACTGAAGCAACACGCAATGTTGCTCTAAAATCCCATGACCTTCCAACCTCAACATTGCTGCTGTCATGGGGTATGTGTGGTTGATAAGAAATAGGCTTTATCAAAATCCTCCCACTCACTCGGCTGCTAAGAATTTATTTTATGCTGAATTATCTGCTGAGGCTTCACTTCTCTCTGAACTTTCTTGCACGCAGGAGGCTTAGCAAATTTTCTGTCTACTAGTAATGATTTCAGGACTTACATCATTGTTCCTTCCTTTAAGTACATATGAACATGAAGTCTGCTGGCCTTAGTATATGAAAACAATGTGAGTTTTGTTTTAAAATGGGTTTTTCATAAATTGATATACCCCACAGCTTGGAAATTTAAATCCTTCTGCCTGATTGCTCTATCCTTTGTTTTCCTCATTTTCACAGATCTCTTCTTTGCCAACTCTTTTTTTTTTTTTTGCCTTATCTTATGCTGTTATTATTATTTTTTAATTTGGAGGTACATAGCAGGAATCCTATATAGTTCACCTGATAGCAATAGAAAATTAGCCAAGGAGTAAAGAAGTACCTGCAATTTTATTACTCAGTAGAGACCAATTTAGACAACTTTTCGGAATTGTGGCAAGTCTTCCAGTTTTGTTTGTTTGTTTGGCTGGTTGTTTGTCTGTTTTTCTGCTGCTCTGATTCCTTCTTACCTATAACCTAGGGGGAAATTCCCTTCCCATATTGTATCACCTACAGGCATGGAGATACCTATAGCACTTGTGTGTGTTTTCTGCTCTTTGGGGGATTAGGGATATTACTATTAGGGTGTGGAAGATTTGTTTCATACAGGGAGTTATGTAGCATCTTCAGGGGATCTGAGACCTAGAAAACAGCAGTCCTATTCAAGGAAGACCATGTTACCAGGGAGCCCAGTTATCAATCAATGTACCACAAAAATTAAACCGTCTCTTATAACAGCAGTTGAAGCACTGTGGGCAATGAATTCTTAGGGGGTGGCAAAACAGATGAAATCCAGTCATCACATTTTACAACAGATCTGCTGCTTGATAAAGTACAACTGGAGAGCCGACTGTTAGCAATAAGGCCATTTCTAAGAATAAAATGAGTTTGTAAAAGATCGGTTTGAATTATTAACTCCAAAAAATGGCTGGAGAAGAAAATGGTTGCTGGTATCGCTGGCTTTTCTCCTCACATGTATGATTAGAACAAAGGGAGGCAGGGGAAAGAAGTGAAAGCAAATTTCCCTCCGACATAAGGAGGCACATTTTCATGCAGTGCCTCTTCGATACATGGAGAGGCCACCTACCAGGTAAAGAAAAACATTGTGGCCATTGTGAACAGATGCCGAAGCAGGGGAAAACAACGCTGATTTCTACCAAATATCAACTCCCTCTCTCTCTCCTTTCTCTCTCTTATTTTTTCCGCTTGCAAAGCATTCCTTTGACACCAAGTGGACGCTCATATCCAGCCTTTACTCTGCACGCTGTGGCTTTCTGCTCCCTACTCTCCGATCCCCAATCCAGACTTAATTTAAATATAAGCCACACTGGAGGGCAGGAAGGAACCAAGACGACCATTAATACCTCCTTGTTCTCAAGTTGCAAGCAGAGGATGAATCCATGTGAAAAGACAATGTTAATGTTTTCCAGTTCAGTATTTCTCACCACGTTAATGATGTGAGTTGAAATCTTTCAACCGAAGCAAAATGCAGAAACATGTTAAACAGGTCACACTGGTCAATGCTCTCATTTGATTTTATAAACATGTTTTCTCTACTTTGAAAGAAGACTCCAAGATGCATTCTGACTCCAGAAAATAAGACGTTTTATGGAAACATGTGCAATAAAGAAAAATCCAGCCATGGTATTACTGCTCCTGAAGAACCCAGAATATCATCCAGCTTTTTCTTTTACAGGAAGTGGCTCTCAGAACCCTTCCAAGTCTTCTTCATATTCTTTCAGTGGAAAACCCTGAAGTCTTCTTTAAAGAGTGTACAAGATATTTCAGAACTTGTGGCTCCCATCGGAAGTAACACTTGATAAATAATGTCAGAGTTTTCTATTTACTCCATTGTTAATGTCCTATTCTTTTCTTATATAAAGGAATTGAATGTAAGGTAAATTGAGTAATATTTAGGACCATTAAGAAATAAATTACGCTTCTATTAAAAAAATTGAGAGTAGAGTTTACTTCTCAAGTATTGCAGACCTGAAAGGGCACATTGAGAAAGGTGTAGTAAAAGACCAAAACAAACAAACAAAAAAGCAGGGATATGGATGTGCTTAGCTTAGTCTAAAAGTTGGAGGTTCAGAGGCATAAGCTCGAAGGTTATAAAATAACCACGGAAAAATTGACTTGTTTACCAAATTCTAGATTACCAAAACTATAGTGCTTGGAAGAAGTAGCTTTAGGTTGAATTATTGCTATTGTTTGTTGTTTTTCCTTTTGTAATTTAAGGAAATTTTTCGTATAGCAAGATAGGCATCAGTCATAGCAAGCTGTTGTGTTCTGTGAAGTTGTGTGTATGCTCCAAAGAAGACTGCTTTCATTTTATTTGTATTTATTAAGTGTAAACACTTTTGAAACATTGACTCATCAATCCCCATGAAAGCTGAGCAAAGTGGGTATTCTTATTATCCTCATTTTCCCAATGCAATGGAGACTTAGAGAGGTTAAGTAATCTGCTGGAGATCATACAACTGGTAGATAAAGAATCTGATCCCATAATTACTTCTCATTCAATCATACATTTCATTAATGTTTATTGAGCACCTACTGAGTGCAAGGTAAAACATCCCCTTTCTTCAAAATGTCTACAGATTGAGAAAAAATGAAGGATGGATGCAAACGCCTGCAGCACAAAGAATCACGGGACAAGCTCTCTATCAGAGATGCTTGGAATGTAGGAAGCAACTCCAAGATCCCTACAGGTGGTCCATGGGAAGCGAGAGAAACAGAAGAGAAGAATTTAGGAGGAGGAACCAACAGTGATGGTGAGGGTAATTATGAGTGAGCAAGGGTTACTACCACTCAGATCCTGGAAAAACAGAATCCTCTGTGGGAAAAAAAATAAATTCTTAAACAATGCTAGGGTTTTGCCAATTACAATGTGCTATAAACAGAGAGGGTAGGTTGGTTTCTGGAAAAAGTATGAGCTGAGTTTTTTTTTTTTTTTTTTTTTTTTTTTTTTTTTTTTTAACTAAACACATCCCTACCTACTGATCCAGAAATTCTTCCCCTAGGTATTTTCTCAAGAGCAATGAAAGCACATGCGCACCATAAAGACTAGACAAGAATGTCCTTAGTGCTAAAATCTGAAATGCTTTGGAGCCCATCAACAGAGAGATTACTTAACAGTTATGCTATATTCATATGATGAGCTATAAGTCAGCAATGAAAAAGAACAAATTACTTTTTAAAACAAAACAACATGATGAATCACAAATACATTATGCTGAGTGTGAGTAGCCAGGCACAAAATTTGAATGCTATAGGATTCAATTTATATTGCATCTTAGATTGGAAGACTGGTACAGTGTAGAATTGAATCAGGACAGGGTTAGTTCCACAGGGACAGTGCTGAGATTTACTGAGAATAAATATGAAGTTATTGGTGTTGATGAGGTTATATCTTGACAGATGTTGTGGATGACATAGAGATATGTTTTTGTCAAAACTCATTGAAATATACTAGAGATATGTACATTCTACTGCACCTAAGTTTTACCTGGAAAAACAAGAGAAGAACAAAAAATATTGAGCTCCATTGAAAGATTTCCATGATATCATATTTAGGATCAAAGTGTATTCATGTCTACAACTTACTTTAGAATATATCAATAAACAAGATTCACTGATGGATGCATATATGATAAAGTAAGTATATTAAAATGTTAATTATGAAACTTCTCTGGTAAATTTATGAATATTCACTATACTAGTATTTCATGGTTTTGTATATTTGAAATTTTTCATTATAAAACATTGGGAAAATACAATTCAAAAAATATATTAATAGTATTTTATGGTACTAGACATGGAACAATTCACACTGAGCTACATTCCTAGCTCTTTTTATTTTAAAATATGGTCTTGCTAAGTCACTAGGTTGCCCAGGGTAGACTTGAGCTTGTCATCCTCCTGCCTCAGCTTCCCCAAGTTCTGGAATTACATATGTGTGCCACCATACCCAGTTTAATACATATATTTGAAAAGGGGGTTTTAAAAATTTGAATTACCTATAAATTAAAGATACTTTTTGGTGAGGAAAACTTAGGCTTTATCTTTTTTTTTTTTTTTTTTCTGGTACCGGGAATCAAACTCACAACCTTGAGCTTGTAGGTTTTTATCTTTGAAGCTAACTTTCCTTATTGAAGCATAGAAGAAGATAACCAAAGAGGTAACAACATCAAAAAACACAGCCAAAGGAGACCATTAAGCAAGCTATGTATCTTACTTGTATTTTAGAAATAATTTGACTATAGACTTTAAGTGGGTTTTCAGTTTTTTAAAACACTGGAATTCATAAAACTAGGATTTTGAAATATAAGTGCTTTCTTTGAGGGCTCTGGAAATTTGTTAAATATATTTTTGCTTGTACAGGCAATGTGAAAAGGCCCTAAAGGCGCATAGAAGGAAGGAACCACCTATAATCCCATCACTGAAAGAAAATCACTATTAATAATTTGAGAAATTTATTTCCAGTCATCTCTTTTTCCATAATTTTACAGCATTAAAAAGGTAAATACTCTATTTCAGTACAGTATGTTTCATGCTAATGAAAATTTTTAAAAAATTATTTCTTTCAAGAATTATTTTAAGAGCTACATAATGTCAGTTTAAATGAGTATATCCCATTTTTCTATGGAAATGTGGGCATACAGTTTGTTTTTATTTTATTTTGCTATAAAAAATAACTTTGAAGGACAGCATCCTGGGGAGGGGGACACTTTTTATATCCCTAGTATTTATAGGCCCCAGAATTTTTAGAGATGTACATCTAGTAGAGTATTTTCTGTGATTAAAAGATGTCCCCATGCACCCTTGGCAAACTGTACTTATTGCTACAGACAGTTCAGTGATGTGAAAGATGGGTCATTCCTTGGCTCATGGCTTGTCAGCATTCCTGCAGCTCATGGAAAGAACCCTGGCTACCCCAGAGCTCGCACACATCCAGATGTGTGCAGAGGACAGAGGGTGGGAAGGGAGATAATAGACTTGAGATTTCCTCTTTCATTTCCATACAATAGAATCTGTATTTGTGTGTGTGTGTGTGTGTGTGTGTGAGTGAGAAAGAGAGAGAGACAGAGAGAGAGAGAGAGGGAGAGAGAGAGAGAGGGAGAGAGAAAGAGAGAGAGCGCTACTCATGGTTGAATCAAGGGCCTTTGACCTGAGCTGTATCTCCAGCCCTTTTAAAACATCTTCATTTTAAGACAGGATCTCTCTAAGTCACTAAGATCTTCAAATTGGGCTTGAATTTGTGATTCTCCTTCATCAGAATCCCAGAGTGCTGGGATTACCAGCATGCACTCTATCACCCAAGAAGCACTGAGATAATGACGGCAAGATTTGGTCCTGTCGCTGTATGGGGCTGAGCTGGAATCTCTCTCATGCTGAGGCACTGGACAGCCCCGAAGTGACTTCTCTGGGAAGTCCCACTGGGAAACGCAGCCTCTCTATTCTTCTCTGTTACAGAAAAGAGAATCTCTATTAAAAATAAAAGGCAGTGAAGATAGGAAGATAAGGTATTTCTATGCCAAAATTGAGGTCCAAGAAAGAGATATGAGCTGTGGAGTATCAGTCAGAAATGGAGACTTCTGGCCAAAGACTTAATTAAACCCGAAGTACTCTGAAGGTCAAAGGACCTGGGGCAAGGTGAGAAAAGATTTGTATCTTTCATTCTCTGCCTCAGCAAAAGACTCAGATCTGGTTCTGTTCAGCAGCTGGCAGGCACCCTCTGAGAAGAAGCGATTGGTAAATGTTCAGGAATTTTGCAAACCAGTTTGGTAACTTGAAGTTGGCCATGATGGAACTATTTACAGCATGGAAATCAGCAAATGGTGCAATTCAGAGGGGTTTTTGTTTGTTTCTTGAAGATCGAGTTTATCAACTCAGAATACCTCACATCCAAAACTGCTTTCAGATTTTTTTGCTGAATTCAAGATCCATTATTCCCAACTGCATTCAGGATGTCTTCACTTGCTTCAAATTTATTAGGTTCCAAAGAGAAAGCATCATACTCTCCCTGAGGTATATTAGCAGTTCTACATTTTTTAACAATTTATATCTTTTCAAACACCAGCACTCAAAACCTCGTAATCATCGTTGACACCTTGCTCAGTAATAAACAAGAAGAAAAAGAAGGTGGAGAATTATTCAAGTGGCATTAATTTCTTAACGCATATGTCAGCCCTTGCAATGAGCCCTGTACTTATATTCCCACACATTTCTTGAGAAAAGGTATTAATTCTATAGAGAAAAAACTGAAGTTCAAGGAAGTTACGCTATTTATCAGACTTTTGCAGACAATAAATTTTAGATCTATGATTTAAATCCAGAACCCTATGGTTACAAAGTCCCCACTTAAACCAGTATGTCATATTTCTAACCAGTCAGTTGCCAAAGTCCGCTCTTCAGGACTCCTTTCTTTTTTTTATGGAGGTGTTATATACATAAAAAGAAAAGCACAGATCCTCAGTGTACATTTACTGAATGCTGACAAATACATAGACTTGCATAACTAACACATCTGTTAGGACAGAAGACTTCCGTCACCCCCAGAATCTTTCCTCCTCAGTTGTTCCAGTGAGTCCTCTCTTATTACAGTCAACACACTGGTATCACAATAAAATAATAGTCTCAAAACGGTACCCTAATAAAATAATATAAATCAGGTGACCTATATGCAATACAAATTGATTTCCCACATCTATTTCCTTTTTTTTTTTTTTTGGTACCAGGAATTGAACTCAGGACCTTGTGCTTGCCAGATGGGCACTTGTATAGCTGCTGAGCTATATCCCCCACTCCCCACATCTATTTCTTGAGACAGGAAATTCAAGACCAAGGCACCAGCAAATGCAGTGTCTGGTCAGGGTCAGTTTAATTCACAGATGAAAATTTCTTGGGGTGTCCTCAACGTGGTGCAAAACACAAGGCAACTTTTGGGGGCCTCTTACTTGGGATTAAGGCTGCTAATCTCCATGATAAGGGCTCTCTCCCCAAGGCCTAATCATCCCCTAATAGCCCACATCCAAATGCTATCACATTGGTGATTAATTTCAATATATGAATTTGGAAGAGACACAAATATTCATATGGTACCACACTGTTGTGATTTATTTCATCACAGATGAATTTTGTCCACCTTAGAACTTGATATAGAGTCATAAAGCATACAGTCTTGTTGACATTCTAGCTCAACACTTTGAGAATAATCCACATTACTTGTGAATACCAGTAATTTGTGTCTTATTACTGAATAATATTTCATTATACAAATAAACGAATGTTTGTCCACTCTTCCAATGATGGGCATTTGGATGGTTGGCCCATTAGGAATAGGGCTATTAGGAATAGGGATGCTATGGATATTCACTCACGCACATGTCTTTTTGTTAACAGATGTCTGCATTTCTTCTGAGTGATACTTAAAAGCATATGTGCTATCATAGGTTAGGTTACCTACATGAGAAACTACCAGACTAATTCCCAAAATGGTTTTGTCATTTTATAATGCCATTAGCTGTATATGATGATTCTACTTGCTGCCTAATCTTAATACACTTACACTGTCATTCTTTTCTATTTCAGCCATTTTAGTAAGTATATAATAATAACCCATTGGTATGAATTTGTATTCCCCTAATGACCTATATAGGCCTAACACAGGGGTATATCCTAGTGACATTACAATCAGGCAAAACTCCACACCCAGAAAATGTTAATATGAAAGAAAAGCAAAAATAAATCTAAGGGATTTCATAGAAATTAAAACAGTAAGCAATGAGTGAATGAGGCACACACAGAAATTAATATATACATTCAAAGACTTGCATTCAGAATATATAGACAACTACAATTCAAGTAAAACAAATCCAGCTGGGAAAAAATGAGCAAAAGACTTGAACAGGTCTTTCATGAAAGAATTCAGTATATACAACAGCCAAAAACACATGAGAAAATGTCTCATAACCCTTCATCTATGTGTTCCTTTGGTGCCATAAGTTTTTATACTTTGAACTGCAGTTTGTGTAAGAATAAATCTCAACTCAAACTGTACACAACCTAAAAGCAGAATAAACATTTGAGGCATCTTTGAAACTTCAAAATATGTACACACAGAGAGACACGAAAGGGTCAGAGGTCTTTTCCAATGATTGATCTGATGAATTAATGCACATTTTAAGACATTTTAGCAGACTATTAATATGGAAAACAAATAAAGCAGTAACAATAGAGCAGTGTATAGAGAGGAAAGAGAACAGGTAACACATGAAATAGCCTAAGAAGTGGAGAAAATATTTCCCAAAGACAGGTGAAATGACATTTAAAATCCTAGTGTAAAACATAAAAGGATATAAGGCTTGTAGAGTAAAAAGACAAAGATAATGTGAAACGAAGCTTTCTAAAAATAAGATAGCCACTTTTTTGCATGGGCAATCCACCACTGTGTTTTGCATCTACGAAGGCTCAGGGAAGCTTTCAGACCAAAACAGGAAGCCTCTCTTGTGTTCTCAGGCGGAAGTCACCGCAACCTGCCCTGTATAACCACCTCTGCATCCTGCTTGCCCGAAAGCTCAGATTCCGTGTCAGAAATTACACTCAGGTGTCATCATTACTGCATCACAGTTGTGTTTTCAGATTCCAATGACATCATCTAGGAATTCCCAATACACCTTAACTTTAACTTCTATATGACATATGCTCTCCAAAATAAAAGTTGTTCACTGAGGTATTTCAAATGACTTGTGTGAAACTTGCTCATTCATGAGCTATTCAGAATAGTAACTCTGTAATGAATTCTCTGAGCTAGAAGATTCCTAGGATAATCTCCATAATTATTTTAAAATAATAATGCATACTTTATTTCAGTTGAGGACCACAAGACCCAGTTATTTTCAGGGGAAAAAAAAAATCCCTGAATATATTTCAATGATTTTATTTCTGTTCCAAATTTAAAACTAATTTTTATAAACCATTCTCGTATGAAAGAAAGATTTTTTTCTTTCTTGATAAGATACAAAGATGTCATTATTTTAAAACATGAAAATCCTGACCAATGGAAGTGATTTTCATGACTTGTTTTTTTCTGAGATTCTCAGGAGGAAAGAAGGCAGCCTTACCAAACAAATCATATTTCATGACTAGAGCAGTCAACAAGAAGATTAGTGGGTACACTTTAGGTGGGGTTCACATAGGTTCTGGGAATAGTGGGGAAAACAAGTCTTAAAAAGACCGAGAATAATTAAAGGATTTGAAGGATCCTAAAAAATGATATTCAAGGGGAATATCTTAAACATGACTATAAAAGATGTATATGTTTATGGGATGAATGGATGGGAGTCAGAAGAAAGACAACCTTAAGTGAAAGTTATTATTTGGTTAGGAAAATCTTGAAGGCTGGATTTGCAGTCACAAAAAACAACACATCAGGCTATTTTGGAGCCATTTAGCTTATAAATAGGCACAGTTCACACTCACATTCATTCATAAATGAAGCCCTAAAATAAGAAATAAGAAGTGTTTTACAATTAATCTGCTCCCGTACTTTAATGCATTCTGAAACTCTAAAGACACTTTGGGGGACAAACTAAAGACATTTTCTTCATGTAAAAGAAAATTTGTCAGTCTGAGATATGGTAGATAGGTTTCATCAGTGTGCATGCTACCCAGAAGTTTTATAAATTAATCCAATTCCCTCATAACGCCCTTGACTAGAAGTTCACTTGGCTTCACTCTGATCCCTTGGACTTCGACCCAAACTATGATACTCCTTTTAGTATCCAGGTCCCCCACCTCAGCGCTGGAGTTGCCCTATGTTCCCCTTATCAGGATGCTCCTATTTCTTTCTTTTTTTTTTTTTCTTTTTGAGACAGGGTCTTAATATGCAGTTTAGGCTGGCCTTGAGCTCACTTTGTAGCCCAGGCTGGTCTCAAACTTGCGACAATCCTCCTGCCTCAGCCTCCCGAATGCTGGAATTATAGGTATGCGCCACCACGCCCGGCAGATGCTCCTATTTCTGCCCCTTGCTCCCACGACTTCCCAAGGCTTCATCAGACTCCCAGGTGGGAATCACTTGTAAAGCACTTGACTCAGAGGGGAGGAACTAATCTACAGTTACTTATTTTATCAACATTCTTGGTAGAGAAAGTACAACTTTCAGGAATTCTGTTCAGCACCTTTGTTACAAATATTGTACATTTTCTGGAAAACATCTCCTGGAAACTTCAAGCAAAAGAAAGAGATGGCTTGGCAGATACCAAAAGTCACTGAATCAATACCTGAAAGTCAGAAACTGTTGAGGAGGCAGAAACAAAGCATTGGCTATGATCTCCTGCTCTTTTATAAGGACACAGCTGGACGAACTTTCTGGCTATTGATGAGAACTGGAAAGTGTAATTCATTTCTTGATAACTTGCTAAGTTGAGAGATGCAAAAAAAAAATTGATACCAACCTAAAGAAAGGAACATGCTCAAGAAGGTTTGAAATGACCTTTTAGATTTCCCAGTGAATGTATAAATAGACTTTGTGTGAGATCAGAGTGGAAATATAGGAAAGATTTATAAAACAATAGCAAACTGTATGCAAAATTGTTGTCCTCATACAATTTCCTCAATGAGAACTTCCCATTTTACTTTAATGTTTGGATCTAATTGTTTTTATAACCATGCTATTGATGTTAAAATGGACTACAAATGTATTTATCTCCACTCAAGCAAAATATACCAAGATAATAAGAAGTTAAAAATTTTGACGACACTTGAGATGTGCCTCAGAAGCATTACTCTGCGACTCATGATAACCATCTGTAGCACATGAACATGCATGCTCGTGCACGTGCATTTTAACACCAGGCCTGAAGCCCTAGTAATAGGTATAAGGAAAGGAGAAGGCAGATATAGTAAAATGGCAGAGTCCTCTTAAACACATTGGGTGGACAAACAACCTTCAAATCACTCTTGAAGTCAAACTTTTAACTCAGTGAACAGCTAGGAAAAAAAAAAAAAAAAAAACAACTTGTGACCAGTCTAGGGAGTAAGCAAAAAATAAGCAGTCCAATGCTCTAGAATGATATCAAGGCAGAGGCAAATTTATTATTTATTCTAGCAATCACATTCTTTGTCATTTCTAGTTTATGGTAAAAAGACTGAGGATGTCTGCTTAGGACTCTTCTGATCTCCTTGATGTCCCACTCACGGAAACAGTGGCTGGAATTCTTCAACAAATGAATTGCATTCTTGTAAAAGATAGACTTATGGCATATTTTAGATCTGTCATATTTTTTAAAAATCGTTAAGAAAAGCCTGTCATTTAAAGGACTCCCCCTCATTTGTATATGCCTAAATTCTAATTTTGGCTGTTGGGACTTCTATAAAGTGCAGTCTATCTGAATAGTATTCCATTTCAGAATCACTGAAAGGATTTGCTGCACCAGAATGTCAGGCCTCAGCATGTTATTTTTGTATTTTATTTTACATCACAATTCAGATCCTTTTTGTGACTACCTATCCGTTTCCAATTTGAATTTTGCTGGGTGGCTTAAAGCTTTTAAGTCCTTTCCCACTCAATCTTTAAGATGCTTAGGTTAGCATCTTACCTCCCCACCACCACCCCAGGTTTTATGTGTGCATAATTCTTCGGCACCCCAGGCGGCAGGCTCTCAAACAGTTGTTGGGCTTTGTGTGGAACCCAAACAATCCCAAGGATGATGAAGAATACGGGCAACTGGGGAGCATCTTGGAGGATCTGGTGCCTGGGGTAATGTGTGTTGCTTGTTTAGTAAATTAGCACCTCAGAGAAAGATTGTAAAGGTGTTCCTGAGCGCATGGGGTGCAAAAATCGGAAGCCCGTTCAATCTGTTTCAGCACTATCTGGTGCTCTGTCAGCACTATCCAAATTTGAGACTCTGATTTAAAATTGATAACCTACATGATGTTTTTGGCCTGGGTTTACAGTATTTGAAGATACTATTTGGAAGATGTTCACTGGAGCCCGCGACCTTGGAGGAGATTTCAATGAGACTCTGACTTATTTGGGCATGGGAGACCCAAATTCCTATCTTATTTTTTTGAGTTCTTTGCTTAGAATTTTCAGGTACTTCAATTCTCATGTAGATTTTCTAAATTTCATACTTTTGTGATATGTCCATCATAACTTTTTTGGCATCTGAATATATGATACAGGTGAAAAAGACCTTTGCATTATGGTAGTAACGATAATAGCTATGCTAATTGGGGCACTGTCACAAGACCAAGCTATGTACACGCATCTGATCTTCATGAGAATGCCACAACTTACATACTATTATCTACATTCTACAGATAATGGACACTGAGCCTGTACATGAATGCAAATACATCACCTTGTCACTGAAATGTAAGTTTCTGACCTCTGTAATGCTTTTAAGTGTACTTTGAATAGGTGTAACATTCTTTATAAATGTCACATGGTATTAGTATCATGGCCACTGGAAAAGAGTCTGAATCCTACACTCCTCTTACTGCTACCATCTAAAAGAGAAAATACTTTAAAGTGATTTACATGGGACAGCCATCCAGGGGAGTCATTTAAGTGAGTGTAGTTATATCTTAGCAATTGGACGCAGTAATACTTCAAAACCAGTATTTTACAATCTCAAGAACACACAATATGGGGCAATTGTTACCAGAAGCTGCTCCTGTCTATTTTTGAGTGTGAGAAGGAAGAGCTTGACAAAAAAAAAAATAGTAAACAAAACTACTTCAAGGCTGATGAAGGCCTGCCTTGGACACCTACATTTTTCTGTTGCAGTTACAAAGAGAACATTTGCATCCAAGAACCCTTCAGACTGAGTTCATTTATCTGCTCCTTGGAAGGTACCTATAAGTTGAGTTCTCTAAAAAAAACAGTCAGTCTTGTTTCTGTGACACCACAAGTTAAAGACATCTGTTTCCATTATCCACTGCTGTTATTCTCAAGTGAGATAACGATTGAACGTCAAAGGTCAAGACTCCTGAAGCAGAAAACGCAAACGATGCGTTCAGTACTTCAGAAGCACTGGTACAGTCTACACAGCTATATCCCATAGTTTGAGGCTTATTCCTGATATATTTCTATGAAATATTATTTGTCAGTTTTCTCTGAAATAGAGGTAACATCACTATTGAAATATGAGATTGCTTTTGCTAACAAGTTGATGATTTGGGCAGCAATAAGCAATTACAAGTTATCAATAATTGCTTTGTTAAGCAAACCGATATCAGCAATTTCTCTCCAGTAAAATATTGCTTTCATGACATCCACCCTTTAGCTGAAAAAAGGAATTAATCTGTTGTTGATGCAACCAAAGTGATCTTAATTACGTCTGTGGATGTGTGGTCTCATCCATAGATTAGGAGAACAATTTTGTTGATCTCAATGGATTCTTGACTTTTCAAGCATTCAGATTGACTCTCTCTCTCTCTCTCTCTCTCTCTCTCTCTCTCTCTCTCTCTCTCTCTCTAAATTATGCAAGAAACTTCAAGCCTGAGTTTATGTGACACACTTCTATTCAGGAATTCAAATTAGGTATCCTCACTACCATCGTTAATAAACACTGCTTTGGAGCATGAACACAGCAGACAGCCTCTCTCGGTTGAGAAGGAATTAGGTAAGATACCTGTGATCACACACCTTCGGGATGGAGCAGATGGGGCATGTGTTTGGGTGAGAAAGGTGAAGAAGCAAGCTTGGTGACCATCCAAGCCCAGAGGAACTCAAGACCTGAAGTTAGAATATAGAGCAGAGCTGGATCCTACCCTCTTCTATTTTTAAGATTCTTACAAGAGAACAACAGAAAAACTGCCCTTAGTATTCTCTTTTAGCACTTTTATTTTTCTCGGCCCTAAGGAAATCTAATCTATTGTTGCATATAATTCTAACTTGTTTTGTGTTATCACCAGTTTGTCCCATTTTATTTTAAATTGACTCTATTTTGTTATTGAGGGGAAATTTTGAAAATTGCAGCCTTTCCTAAGGACAGTGTGGTGGAGAACCCATGGTAAGTTTTATAACCTCTCGGTCTATATTGAAGGATATAGTTGGGAAAATCACAAGATTCTATGTAAATTATTACTCCTCCTTTAATGACACAATGGCTTTCACAATGAATACACACTTTCTCAGCTGTTAAAAAAGACAGGAAAGACCTTAAAGGATTTCTGACAAAAGTAGCTAAAGTATAGTGTGAGTGTGTGTATATGTGTATGCGTGAGTGTGTGTGTGTGTATGTGTGTGTGTACGTGTGTGTGTGTGCGTGTTTATACAGTTGCAGACATGAACAACTGTGCACATCCCTTATGTTTGGGATATAAACCAGAGTGAGAGGTAAAAATTAAAACAAATAAGCAAAGTCTCCAAAGCCTAAGTGTTGTTTTCAGTTTGAATCTTAAAAGATGGGATTGAGTGGTTCATATTCTATCTAAAATGGTTTGCTCATAAATAATGAATGACAGAAAGGCAGCTCCTATACCAAAAGTCCCTCTCCATCCAGAAGAAAATTTATGATCCTTTCACAATTTTAAATCATTTCAGACTGTGTAAAAAGAATACCTTTAGGTATTATTCTTGACCGAAATTCTCAGGCAACTTGCTAGAATTATATTCCATATGAGGCAGGGTTGCTCGACCTCAGCACATTTTGGATCAGATAATTTATTATTATAGGGACTATTGCTATGAATCGGGGGGTGTTTAGCACCACGTTCAGCCTCTATCCACCAGATACTGGTAGGAGCCCCAGTGCCACGTCTGAGAATCAAACCTGCCTCCAGTTGCTGACAAATCTCTCCTGGGGTGATAGGAAGAATATCCCTTCAGTTTTGAAAATCACTAATATAAGAAATAACTGTGAAGTGTGAGTGTGTTTTGAGGAAGAGGGAGGAGGAAAAGGTCGGAGTCCCTTATTAAAGCAAGTTACCTGAGAGATAATTTTATTTTTACAATGGTATCGTACATTGAAAGACTTGGTCACAGCATTTGGCACCTTCTCTCAGAAGTAAAGTATATTTCTCCTGTCTGGAATCTGGCCTTACCTGGAGCAGAATGCTGGCAAAAAGCATGTAGAGAAATGCCACTGTATTACCTCCAAAGCTAGGCCTTCCAAGGTTTTGAGGCTACCAATGTGTTGTCTTGCGGTGCTTTCCTGAGGACAACCATAGCCTTCAAGGAAGCCACAGTGGCCTCCAAGAAGATGAGAGGGCACATAAGAGCAAACCGAAGGACCCCAGCCAAGAATGAACACCAACTGCTAGCCTATGAATGAGGCCACCACCTTGCACTGGGAAGGCAGTTGAGCCTCCAGCTAATTCATCCTCAACAGTAAACCTAAGTGAAAATAGCAGAGGAAATACCCACCCAACAAATAAAGTCACAAGAAATAAGGAATTGTTGTTTAAAGCGTCTAAATTTTGGGGTGGTTTGTTAGGCAGCAGTGACTAACAAACAGATGGTTCCCTGGCTTGACCGCAAAGTATGCTGCTATCAAGGGATTCCAATATGAAATGCAGTGGATCAGAGCCAGAGAGGTGAGCCACTTGTGGTCAGAGTCACGAAGACAAGGTGCCTAGTGTCCTTAGAGATTTCATTCAGCTTGTCAAGAGCATATCTGAGAACAAGTTACTAGACTTTCAGAACCTCATTCAATTCAATGAGAACAATATGCTTTTATAGTAGATCAACAATGTAAGAAGTACATGAGGAATGAGAAGGGAAGGCTACCACTTTCTACTTGTTCTAAGGTAGGTCACAATAGAATCTTGGCTATTGTCATGAAAAATAAAACACAAGGCCCTAGAAAAAAATAGAAATATATGCATTCAACGGGTGATTGTTGTGGAGGCTTTATACTGGATATACTGGAAGAATTTCCCCCAAATTTCCTTTTATTTGTCTACAGTTTATTTGACTACAGTTGATGAAAAAGAAGAAATTTGCATATGGTTTTTCAAATGTGGAGTTGAAGCCATAGCCATTACATTCCCTTTTTCTTTTTTTTGAGACAAGGTCTCGAGATAGCCTTGAACTCATTTTGTAGCCCAGACTGGCCTTGCAGCAATCCTCCTGCCTCAGCTTCCCAAGGACTGGGATTATAGGAGTGTACAACCACGCCCAGCCATTGCCATTATATTCTGAAGATGTTCATGGTTAGAGGTAGCAAGGACGGATGCAACCTGAGGACTTCCAGGTGGTCCTTGCTCTCCCCATCAGCGGCCTTCAACCTGCCCTTTATCCCACCCCTGAGCTGCTGAACAGCAGCTACCCCAGACCCGTCACCAAATGAAGAAGCAACAGCTATCCGTGCATTTTCCTGCCAGTTTTGCTTCCTAGCACAGCCTTGGACATGGTTAGCTTCGCAGCTTTTCCTGTAGCTGCTGGTTCTCTCACACCAGTGTGTCAGCAGGACTGGTTAATAGTTTTTATCTGATCCTTTAACTCTTTCTTTTGGACTTTACTCTAATTCTCCCATATTTTTGTATTTTGGATTCTGTATTTCATGATACAGTGGGTTTTGTATGGTTCACCATTCAACTCTGACCGATACCACAACCCAACAATTCAGAGAGAAGAGATGCTAAGGATTCAATTTTGCTCTGGCATCCTATGTCATCATAATATACTTTGGGGCTCCCAAGCTAGTTTGATTTCTTAGCATCATGGATACTGGAAAACATCCTCCCATTGTCCCATACATATAAGCCACTCATTATGCCTCTAGTCATAGGGGAATAGTGGCTAAAAGAAAACATTGAAGTCATTCTTTCCCCTTATTTAGGACTCAGGAGGTGTTTCTAAAAAATAACAAGGAGATTAAGGTATTTTCTAAAAGACAAAGATTTAATGGGCAAACACTGTGTATAGGAACAGTAATCAGGAACATTTTTTTAAAACTAACACTGGACATTTTGGTGAGACAAGGAAGTGTTTATGGCATTTTTCAGGGAAATGTATCTCAGAAATAATTTAAATAGGTTTTACTACCTGTCATAAATACCAAAATACCAAAAGAAAAATCTGTAGGTAAATGTAACCCTGAGTGGCATAAATCCATGAAGAATAAAAATTTTCTGTAAGACAAATTGAAATGTGCCAGGGAGAAATAAATACTGTGAGCTCCACGCCTGATAAAATTGAGCTTTGGACTTCTGAAAGTATTATGTGTGTACAAGAAAGTTATGCATTCAATAGTCATTAGAAGGAATTTTCAAATTAGGAAAATGATGCCGTAAGACTACAATTCTGATATTTTATAGATGTCTGATAAAATACAGGTATTTTTTAAGCTCAATGAATCAAGTCAAACGAACATATGCCACTGAATTTCACTTACTTTGGTCTCTAAATGTTAAGCCCTGGCAAAAATAGATGAAAGATCTAATAATTCTCCCACTCTAGACCCCAGAAATCTCCTGGAAACTTACTGAAAATATACTTTTGGGATCCACAGAATCCCTGAGCTAACAAATCCAGAACCAGGAAATTTGTACTTTCTCAAAATGTGGTAGGAGAGTCTGACCTACTTTGTCCACAGTGACACCGTGGGAAAGTTGTCTGGATCCAGTGGAATGAGTTCCGGTCTCTCTGAATGCACCAAAGGAAAATGTGTAAATGTTATCTGAAAGGTATAAAATGCCACATGCCACTTTGTTGAAAAAAGAAAGTTCAACCACACTATTTGCTTCGATGGCCATGAAAAATGGATGCAAGTTCACCCTCAGTGTGTGTATGTGTGAGATAGACAAAGAGAGAGAAAGGGAGTGCGTATGTGAGAATATCCTGCACAGATCACCTTGATGTGGTTGGTAGCTTTGCCTCAGATGTGAAGACAAGAGAGTCTCAGATTTGCTAGCAGGCCCAGGAAGATGGCTCCAGGCAAAAGTAAAACTTATTCTCATTCATATATGGTAAAGTGCAGATAAATGCGTAAAATTATATTCATTTTTTGGTGCAAGGAAAATCTATATTTTCTTTCTAATATAGTATATTCAGAAAATTTGGTTCACTGTGAAGTTTTCTTTCAGCAAAGTAGGTAATGTTCAAACACCCAGCTTTCAAAAACAGCATAGGAGTAGACATTTTGTGTTTAAGGACTTCTCAATAATTCCAATGTGAAATAGGATATCAATCTCCCCAAACTTGGCGTCTTGATTTTACTTATTTTTCTGTGAGTGAAAATGGCATATCTGAAATGTCACTGCATTTAACAACGACGAGTGTTTCAAATGTTCTCTCTGGCACCTCTGCTTTGCAGACTTTGTTCCCCCAGCCTAAAACGGCTTGCCTGCACTTGTTCTGCCGCTCTATATCCTGCTTCCCTCAAGACTTGGCTCCAATTCCACCTCCTCCTGGGCACCTCCAGGAGCCTTTCCTTGCCACGTCCCTTCCCTTCCACCTCTCTCCCCTCGACTAAACTGGACATAGCTGCACAGAGGTGGGTGTGTCCCTCAATCATTGCCCTGCTGGGAGGACTCTGTGCCCCTTTGTCTCTGCAAATAACCAGGGATAGTTCAAGGAGGTCAAAGCCTTATCTTGTTTGTCTCTGAATATTTCTATGCTGAGCAAATAGTAGGAGTTAAAAATATCTGTGCAGTAAGTGCATTTTCAGAATTGAAAATTATGTACCATACAGTGAAGCTTAATAAAGCATAACATTAGTTCTTGAATGTTGCATGGGTAAAAAAAACAAATCAGGTCATTAGTTGTAAGATGTGTAACTATGTCAAGAAAAGCAAACTATCTATCTGTATCTATAACCGTATCACACAATCACAGACGACAAACATGTACATCTCTATATAACTAAGAGATTAGCATGACATGTTAAAAGTGTTGCAAGGTTTGTGTGCTTGGTATGTGTTTTCCCCACTACACTGTGCACACATACACACACACACACACACACACACACACACACATATGCACACTCAAAGGTAATGAAGTTTCCTCTTTTGTTTGTTCCGCATAGCACTGGGCATAGAACATAACAAACAACAATCTATATCTTTTCATCATTAATAAGCACAATCCAGTCCTGTTCTTTGAAATAAGGGTACAAATTCTCACCAAGAATAAGAACACAAGTAAGTGCTTGATTTTCAAAGAAAAGTCGTAAAATATGGCCTTACACTGATTCATTTATTTAAAGTATAGTTCCATCACTTAATTAATATTGTTTATTTGTCTATAATTTTACATTTGTTTGGACTGTTCAAAACTTTTTTTTAAAAAGTAGGGATTGCAGATTTGTTCTGTATTCTTTTCTCCCTGTGCAAGTTGAGCTAGGCAATGTCAAGCAAACGGTGATTAAGAAAATGAGTTTTGCTTTTAATCAATTAAATTAGAAAGTTGGCACATGAAACTCGTAGCTCCTTAAAAGAATGACTAAATAAAGAAGAGGTATTTTAATATTTAGCACAGTGAGACAATAATCAAAAAGAAATAAAAATAGACATCTTTAAATAGATAAAAGTGACAAACATATAATGTATAAGCCTATTCCAATAACTTCTAAAATTAATATCTTTAGAGAAAATGAGTGCAAATCATTGCACTTTTTTCAGTGCAATCAAATTGAACCTGTCACCTGACTATAACACTACCACTGGAGAGAAATTTATATCCTCAGCAAACAAATATTGTTCAGTGGAAAAGCAAACACACATGGAAGAGAAAAACATGTACGTATTTCAAATCAAAACCATTTATTAAGCTAAGAGATTTTCAAATATTTTGAACTCGACATTCACTCAGAAATCCCCATATCACTTTATATACTTCTTAGAAATCAAGAAACTTTACATTTTCAAGAAGAGATGTCAATAAATTTGCTTTTAATTGTTTTCTTTCAAAAGTTTCCCAATGCCAGATTTAAGGAGTGAGTTTTCAAAACCTTCCTTCCTTCCTTGATTTCGTTCTTTTTTGGTTTTTTGGGGGTTTTTTTGTTTTGTTTTGTTTTGTTTTGTTTTGTTTTGTTTTGTTTTTGGTATGGGGATTGAACCCAAGACCTTCACACCAAACTACAGGTCTAATTCCCCCTACCCTGCTTTTCTGACACAAGGTCTCGTTAAACTATTAAATTATCCAGACTGGGTTCTGAGTTGTAATCCTCCTGCTTCTGCCTTCCAGAATGCTGGAATTATAGAAGTATAATACCTGTTTTTTGATAGATATGTCTTTTTAAAAAAATAGGATTACCTCCATCTTGGATTCTAAGAATAGGCATAAACTAGGAGCTGGGGATTTAGCTCAGTGGCACACCGTCTGCCTGGCAAGCGCAAGGTTGTGTGCTCGATCCCCGGTATCAGAAAAAACAACAACAACAACAAAAAAAGAATAGGCATGAACTAATATGCATTAATTAATATAAATTATTTCAGAAGATGTAGTTAGACAATGCTATGAAAAGAACTTTGGTATATGTTAGGGAACATTATGGGGTAATACGAATTAGAGATTATGAGTAATCAAAAGGATTTGCCAATTTAAGTGATAGTTAAGTCTGAATTTCCCTATGAAAACTAATTTCCTTTTGTAGGATACGTAACACAATATTTCATAATCATATGCTACTATTTTATCTCCTTCGTGTCTTCACTCAAATGTTTCTTGCTCAATGAGATCTAATGTGAAGACCTGTTTAAAATTTTGAATTGAAATATCTCACCCACACTGATGATCTCCTTTGTTCTATATTTTTTTCCTTTTCCTTTTCCACAACACTTTTTTCAAACTATTCTAGTTCTCATAACACTTTTTTTTTTGGTACCGGGAATCAAACTTGGGACTTTGTGTTTGCCAGGCAGGCGCTTATACCTCTGAGCTATATCCCCAGTCCGACACTTCCTTCTAACTAGGTTACTATACATAGTCATACACTGTATAATATATTTATTGCTTAGTCTGTCCCTCACACCCAAGGAACATAAGTCTGTCCAGACAGGCACATTTTACCTGACTGCTCACTGGTGTAACCCAAGCATCAAGAACACTGACTGCTGTGCAGTGAATAATAAATATTAACTAACTTTCACTGAATTTATATAGTTTTATAAAGTTTACAATATTTTTGTAAAACCCATTTTGTTGACATACAAATGTTGAGCATAAGTATTATTTGACATCAATTCACAGTAAAAATTCAAAGCAATTCTTAAATTATGTTGTACCACTCAGAAAGTTGTTTGCAAATATATTTTTATTAGTGCAAATATGCCTGATACTTCTGTACATTATACTATATTTTGTTTGCCTTTTTATAGGCTTAGACATGTGTCCCTGTGGGGAAATATACTGCTACAAAAAATCTTGACACATCTCAGAAGTATGAAAAAGCTGAAGATCTAGGTTTATAAAGTAAAAATAAAATTTTTTTTATTTTATTTTTTGCCAGGCCTGGTGGCACACACCTGTAATTCCAGCACTTGGGAGGCTGAGGCAGGAGGATCACTGCAAGTCTGAGGCCAGCCTGGGCTACGTAGTGAACTCAAGGCCACCTTCAACTACTCAGTGAGATCCTGTCTCAAAAATTTTTTAATTTATTTTTTAATTAATTTTACTGGTACACTTTAGATATACATAAAGATCAAATTCATCATAGGGAATTTGTACTTGTACATGATATACCTTCATTTATCTTTTCTGCCACACCCCTTCCCCTCCCTCTAACCCCTGAGCCCCTAAGCCATGCATCATGGAGCACATCTGCAATCCCTGCAACTCTGGGAAGCAGAGGAAGGAAGATCACAAGTTCCAGCCTGGGAAACTGGGCAACTTAGTGATCTAGTGACCCTGTCTCAAAGTTTCAGAAAAAAAAATGGCCTGGGATGTAGCTCAGTGTAAAGGCTTTAGGTTTGATCCTCAGTACCAGGAACAAAACAGGAGAAGAAGGGGTTGGGGATTTAGCTCAGCGGTAAAAGCGCCTGCCTGGCAAGCGCAAGGACATGAGTTCAGTTCCCGGTACTGGAGAAAAAAACAAAAAAAACAAAACAAAACAAAAAAACAGGAGAAGAAGGAAGAGGAGGAAAAGAAAAAGGAGAAGGAGGAGAATCATTTTAAAACTCAAACTCTTGCCTTAAATCTGACATTAGGAAACTTTTGAAAGAAAATAATTAAAAGTGTTTTTCCATCATACATTGTTTTACACCCATTTCCTTGACAATCTAATTTATCTCCTTTACTGATGTACTGTTTCTTTACTTATTCATCCATTAAATTCTAACACCTACCCTATATCTGTCTTGCCAGGATAGCTTCACTGGTTTGTCATACACAGAACTATGAGTAGAGCAAGAATATTTATTACTTTTATTAGTACATTTTTATTAAATATTCCTAGGCCTTACCTTTCTAGTCAAAGAAAGGTAACCCTGTCTGTGAATTCTACTACAGAAATGGAGGTTTTTTTTTTTTTTTATCTAGGAATGCCCCTAGTCCTGCTGAGAAAACATCTTCTTCAATAACACAGTACATATTTGGGAAAGAAATTTAGAATTTATCTTGGAATTTAGGGATGAATTTTGTCTTACCTTCTGCCTATCAGATCTGGGCCCCAGGACTGATGATTTTGCACTGATCACGATTTCTTAGCAACACTGAAGTCCCCAGAATAGCTTCCATCTAGCAGCCGATAATCTATGCATTATGTGTAAAATATGTGCCCTGAAATCTATACAACATATAAGAATATCAAAATTACAGAACGTCACTGATACTAGTCTTCCTTACTACCGTGTGTATAAGGAAAGGGTAACCAAATAAAATATGATACCAAAAAGGTGACCATTGTGATGGTTGTTAATGACATAGCTCATTAGGTAGGATCTCATGTCATTTTCAGAAGAAAGCACCTATCGTAGAGGGATTGGGTCAATGCATGTGCTTTATGGAGCCTGTGACACTGCTGCAAAAGCTTAAATGATAAGGGTTCTGCTGAACCACAGCAGTCACCTCCTAAATGACTTCCTCTTCGCAGTGGTCCCTTTCCATCCTCCACAGTACTGACAAAATTATCTCCCTAAATCCTTTTGACCCCTTTCTCTCTCCTCGCCGTACATAAAACACAACCCAATTCCTTCAGAAAGGTTAGATAGCAATGAGGTCACAACTTGCTACTCAGGCCATCCTTCTCCATGGTCCCCCAACTGTCCCTGTGTGCCTGGGAGGACAATGCTTGGTGTTGAAGATATTTGTACTGTTTTGCTTGGTGGGGAGCTCCATGAGTGCTCTGTCCATTCAGGGACAGATGTGAAACCCAAACCAACCTGACAACAATAAGCAGATTCCAAATTCAAATAGGTGGAGTAAATTTTTAAAGTACGACCTACCTTTGCACCTCTCTCTGTCTCTATCTCTGTCTCTGTCTCTCTCCCTCTCTCTCTCTCTTCTCTCTCTCTCTCTCTCTCTCTCACACACACACACACACACACACACACACACACACACGCACGCACACATACGCACAGGCACATGTACACATGAGGTCAAAATCTGCCTACAGTAGCACTTGGAAACAGAGACAGTATCAATAGCAGATGAGCTCAGTTGGAAACTGGAGGAAGATAATAAACATTGATATATGTAATCCAGCAGACTTAAAGAATCTGTGGAACATATTAAAGGGAAAGCATTCATAAAGTTTTATGATGTTCAGTTTTCTAGAAAAATCTCAGTTTATTTTAGACTGAGACACAATTATGAACAGAATAGTGACCTGGAAGATCAAACAAATCAATTTTAACAGAATAAACCGAAAAAGACAAAGGTGTGGAAAGTGTGAGGAAGCAGGAAAAATAAAGGATAGATTCAAAGGTTCTAATTTCTATTTAATGAGGATTTCATAGAGAGAAAATGAGGAAGATACAAGGTTGGAATAACTAAAGAATAATAAAAATTTCCTAAGCTGACAAAAAAAAGTGCAAATCGCTTGTTTGAAAGGACTATCACCTGCCAAGTAAGAATGTTCCCAAATTTGGAAAATCTGGAACTTAAAAATAAAGACAAAATCATAAAAGGTCCACAGAACTGTAAAGAGTTTCCTTGAGCTTCAAAACAATGAAACTGGAATGCAGCTGTGTCATCTACAGAACTGAGTGTGAGAAGAAGGCAGAAAAATTTTTCTCAGATTCTGAGATTAATTATATTGAACATATCCACCAAGATTATCAGTCACAAGGGCTAAAGGAAAACATCTGAGAACATAAACCAACTGATAGTAAACACCACAAACTTTCTCTGAGGATTATTTGGTTTAGTATTCGAAAAAATATAGATATGACAAAGAGAAAAGCAAAGAATAAAAATCAGTTAAAAAAAAAGTCACTAAACTCCTGGTTCAGTTTAAATGGTCATTATTAAGTAAATAAGACATTTAAGGCAATTATAGGATTTCTTTCTCTAGAAATAATCATTTTCTTAAAATAAGATATAAAAGCATAAAATAAGAGAATATTGTGTTACAGATTCCTTTATATGAACACACTGGCAAATCTAGACATTTAGAACTCAGAACCCTGGATTCCAGGTTACAGTGGATCTGTAATCTTATTACAAATTCATCTTCATCTTTATTCCCACTAAACTAAAATTAAATATTGACAAGACCTTCGATTATGAATCTCTGTAACAAACATAGTAGTACTAGCAATACCTGTGACTTCCGTCAGTAAAAATAACAGAAGAGTTTATATCACTTTTCATTTGATGCAATTATATTAAACTATCCTTCAGGTAGCCATTAGATCTGAATGCAAATAGTGTGTAATCTCCAAGTTCTTGTAAGGTCCTTTGAGATTCCTGCAAAGAAGCTGCCCACTTCTCGGACAACTGTGCTTACTTATCAGAGTTCTCACACTGGTGACCCAGACACCTGTTTCATTGTCTAACGTTGTTGTCTGCCTCTAGTTAGCAACATTTGAAAAGAGGTGACTTTTTCCCCTATTACTTGTTAAAGTTTTGTAAACGAAGAGAGTTGAAATGAGAAGTTCTAACTCCCCATTAAGCAGTTTGGTATTTTATAAGATGGATAATTTATAAGCTAAAAGTAAAAGCCTTGAAAATTTGAACAATCACATGCCTGAGATAACTGTTGAATCATTATTTTAAGTAATTTATTATTCACAGGTCTTGTAGTGATACAGGCCATAGATTGCAAATTCAATGGTACCAAAATTTCTTTTCTTTATTGCTCTTCAACCCCTTTCTGTGCATGGTGTCATGAGGTAAAGGTGAGCACATGGAGTGATTATACTAGAAGTTTAATGCATTTTTATTCCTTTAAATTACTGAGTATATTGAGAATATTATTGTCAAAAAACTATAACATGATGACCAAACACACATATATACAGATTGTTTATGGAATGCTCAGGAAGTCGTGACTTCACTCACATGGGATTTTAAAAAATGATTCTATGAAAAATCCCTAGACTTCAACTGTCAAATGGTTTTACAAACAAACAAGGAATTTCTGATCTTGATGAATTAGATGCCTTATTAAGAAGAAAATAACTCAGACAGTGGGAGAAGACCATAGTTAGAGGAGAAACAGAAAGGTAGTCACAGAGTCGTACACACACACATCATCATCATCATCATGTTTAGCACCACCCAAAACCTGTACCAAAATGTTGTTACAACCTTTCAAGGAACAGATCACTTCTAATATTCAAATTTTTTGGACACCTAAAACATTCTACAAGTCAGACATAACTCTGATACTGAGACTGAAAGTTATAAATGTATAAATACGTTCCACATCCCTAAACAACAAGCATATAAACTTCCACCACTGTAGCAAGAAGGAAAGAAGGAAGAAAAAAAGAATGGAAGTATATAAATCAGAATATGACAGTTCAGGCTTCAGTTTCCTCTAGATTAGGAAGCAGCATGAAACTCAGAGAAGAAAGCTGAGACTGGGAGATGTCTGACTTTTGAGGGGCCTGGTGGCGACTCCAACTAGGGTAATGTAGCACATAGTAGGGAAGTGATTTCACCAAAGAAATGAACAGGGTTACAAGGCAGTGTTGAATGTCTGTTTGAGGTGAGACACAGCTGCCCTATGTCAAGATTTTCTTCAACGAAGCTTGTCTACTTGGTAACAGGGCACTGAGAGTTGTGGCTTTGCAGAGAGGGGCAAAAAAGAATGTCAAATTGGGCATGGGGATACACACCTGTAACCCCACTCTGGGAGACTGAGGCAGAAGTCTTTCAAGTTTAAGACCAGACTGGGCAATTTAGTGACTTAGAAAATGTTGTCTTAATATACAAAATAAAGAAGAGGGCTCGAGATATAAATCACTGTGAAAGCCTTGGGTTCAATCTTCAGTACTGCCAGGGGGTGGGAGGAGAGAGAGAGAGAGAGAGAGAGAGAGAGAGAGAGAGAGAGAGAGAGATTAATGAAATATACCTGTCTGATTATCTGAGCTGGGAAAAGAGAAAAATAGATCAGCAATCCACAAAACCTGCTATTGGAACAGAATAGTCAAGGTGGCAGTAATCGATAGCAAAGAGTATACTGTAGTTTAAAAATTAGTACATGTTTGCAGTACATGAAGCTTACAATCACCTTCCGGAGTGGGTACATGTACATAATACAGCTTGGTTTTTTAAAATCTTCTCCCCCTTCCCTCCTACTCCCCCCGCTCCTCCTCTAAATCTTCTTTCCCCATTTTTACTCACTGATATTATTCATCTTGTCTCACATTTATGACATATAGATATGGCATATAAAGTTTTCATTCTTTGAGGTCATCAGATTCCTGCACAGTGAGTCCCCGGCTTCAGACAAAGTTCTTTTCTGGGAGGACGTTTGTGAGTTGGATTCATTCATAAGTCTGACACAGTGAGTCCTAAACACCTTTGATACAAATATACATAAAGCATAAAAAAATTCACATATTCCTTGATCTTGTCCTTGTGCTTTAGAATTGTGCCAATAGTTGAACAATTCATGTTATAAGAATGAATGACATCTTTTAATGTTGGTCCATTCTCTCTATTATTTTCCTTTTTTTTCCATGATTATCATTTTGCAATTCATAACAATCTTGTCCACATCACCACTACTTTTCCTCTTGCTTCTGGATATCCGGGGCTTTGATTGAGCACTATACTACTGTACAGAAGCACAACTGTGACACTGTCTGGCAGACATGTGAGCTACTTCTGTGATTTGTTTGCATCTATGAATGTTCATATTACAAGGTCCATGCATATCCGTAAAAGTCCACAACTCAAATATTTGTAAATTGGGGACTTACTGTACATGGCATATCTTTAGTCTACTGTTATGGTTCGTGTCTGGATGTCCCTCCAAAGCCTCATGCAGTTATGGGGCAGACTTCTAGAGTTTGTGATTGATTCATGGTCCAATGCTGGGATTATGGCGTGAGTGCTACACCCACGCTGAGGCAGATAGCCTGCATACAGTATAAGGGAGAGAAAGAGGCTTGCTCTTGCTGCTCCCTTTTTGCTCTTGTTGCTTTTGCTGTCTTCTGCCACTTGGAACTGTTGCCCCTCTGCTATGTCACCCTGCCTTGGATCCAGCTGAGTATGGACTGAAACTTCCACAAACTGTGAGAAAAATAAACCTTTGCTTCATTAATTCTGGGTGTCAGGTATTTTATCTCAGCAACAAGAGAAAAATAACCAAGACATCTACTTACTTCCCCTTTGTCTTCCCCTCTCCTTTCACACATATTCTCTTGAATGCCTCCCTTTTGCAAGGGATCTGTCCCCTTATATCCTTCCATCCATCCTTTATTGTGCTATTTGTACCTTGCCTTACTCAAAGAAGAGATACTACACAGTAGTTAAGTTTGTGTATCTGATTTATTTCCCTCAACATTATATTTTCCAGGCGCATCAATTTTCCTACAAATGTCTCAAATTTGCCTGTCTTTATAGCAGTGTAGCATTCCACTGATATTTATGTATAAATATCATTTTCTTTATCCAATCATCCATTGATGAGTATATAGGCTGCTTCCATGATTTAACTATTTGATGTAATGTATTTCTATTGTGGAATACTATGCAGCAATTTAAAGAACAAAGTTTATCAATATGCACTATAAGGTAAAACTCTCCTAGATATATTGTTGAATTAATAAAGGAAAACAAGATAGAGGTCAGTGTGTGTGCACACACACCTGTGTATTCTATGAAACAATGCAACTGCTGGGAGAAAAACTTACAATTATTGCTTCACTTTCCTATACTTTGATATTTCTATATAACACATTATAATTTTTAAAAAATAATAAAATAAAGCCATTTCCATATTGGAAAAAAGTCATGAATAATTCCATTATGTAGAGATACTACTGTTAAAACTTCTATTTGTTTTCATCTAATATTTTTGGTGCAAATCTTTTTTTGCCAAAGGAATCATATTGTGCATAATGTTTTTCATCAGCTTTCTCTATCTTTTCCATGGCACTAAATATTTCCCTAGTATCATTTTTAATGGCTGAACAGAGTCGGTTGTCAGATATTTATGTTTTATCTGGTTCTTGTCCTACCAAAAATACTTGCATAAAAATCTTGTAGTTACAATTTTGCAAACATCTATGACTGTTTTCTTAACATGAATGCCCTAAAGTAAAAATGGTGGTTTAAAGGTTTTATGCAAAATTCTGTGGCATTCAGTAGATGTGGCCAAACTGCCTTCCAGAAAGATTTTAAAAATTTACACTCTCACCAACAGCATATGCCAGTGCTTCTTTCCATCTATTTTGCCAACCCTGAGAATACGATTGCTTTAAATCTTAAAAAGCTAGGTTTCAGTATCTAGTTCTTAAAACTACATTTCTACAAGGGGCAAAGTTATATATTCGCCCATTCTAAGTCCATGCTAAATTATATTTGTACATTCAAATACTATTGCTATCATGATTTGAAAGCAATCAGTTCACTTTTGTGGAATGTAGAAATCAGGAAAATATTTGTGTGTCTGTCGCAGACTTCCTCCCTAAATTTTCATTCTTTGTTCATCACGTACAATAAAAGATTAAGGACTAGACTTGGAGAGTATAGGTCTAGCTGCCTCCAATGAGTAAAAGTATTAAAATTTAAATATAACTTTAAAAACTGTGCATTGGACCTTTGTGCCATTGAATAAGGTCAAGTTCAAGCCCCTCATTTAAAAAGATCTCTTCCTAAGAGATCACATAAGGAAGCCTATTAACATTACATCTTCCTCATTTCTTTTCTTCTTTGTTCATTTTTAAAACACAGTAATACTGACTGAAAGCTACTACTGACTCAAAGCAGGAAACTGGGATAGCTTATACGACATTGATGTGTCATCAAACTTGATTGCAGTCCTACTCAACTAACTGGACATGATTATTAGTGGAGATCCTTGATGAGTTATCTGTCTACGCAAAGCCTGCTTTTTTCTAAACAATACAATATTGCCATGTTAGGGATTTTAAGTATTTACTTTGAAACACAAAATTTAGAGTTTGGCATGGTTGGAGTTTGGTTATTATACATTTGTTCAACCCTATATAAGTCAATGATAAGTTTTCAAATGATGATGTGATTTGAAACGCTGCAATGCTAAATATTAAGACCATGAAAAGGTCTAAAATTTTGAAAAATTATTTTTAATTTAAAAATTTATTTCTTTTGAAAATATATGTGTTCACCATTACTGTAGTTGTGCTGTATACAAACCAATAAAATAATCTATGAGAAAAGAAATGAAGATGATGCTGCAAATGGTTTATTGTGTAGACACAGCCATAGTTTTCAAATTAATTATAATGACAGTGTTAACTTTTATTTTTCATTCTCATGTAAAAATTTCATATGTGATACAATGCTCTAAAAAGAGTAGCTGAAAGAGATCAAAGAGGATCAAAAACAGTTGAAACCTCTGGTGTCTTAGCAGTTATCAAAGGAAATCATAAACTTTCAAGGCATTCAATACGTATTTATTTCATTAAAACACACAGCTAATGCCAAAAATGGAGGGGAGAAGGAAGATAGCATAGTAGAACACTATTAATGCTCTGTCGTTTCACCCAGCATCTAAATGATCTGCTTAACTTATTTAATTTTATAAAACTTTAAAATTAAACTTTTGCTTTTTCTACTATTTACCTCTATCAAAATATTAAGTGGGTGGTTCCAGTAGACTTATCCCACTAGAGTAATGACATGGGGCACAAATGTGCTAGACCCTGTGAAAGTTTACCAAGTTAATGTGCAGAAACTGAGTTACAAACCCTTGCCCACTTCAGTCAGCAATGTGAATGTCAGGTTTGGCAGATGAAAGAAGAATCTGTGGGGACAGTAACTCCCAAGAGGGAAGACAGACTCTGCTACCTCTTCCCCAAGCCAAAGAAGGTCTTCCATAGGATGTCTGGGACAACGGACCTGGGATCCTTGCAACTGGAGTACCCCAAAGAATTTTGCTTGACTCCCATATGGTAAAGCAATGAAGCTTAGGCAGCACAAAGGGAAGGAGTCCTTGTTAGTACAGGAAGTAGTTACAAATTTAATAGAGAGGAAATATAAGACAGGAAAAGCAGCCAATAAAGTGTGTGTTATCAAGGCAGTTATCACTGTGGGCAACAACAAGGCAGAAAAGCCCAGGAAAATAACATGACAAAGATAAGTCAATACATATCAGTTATAGTCATCAATGTGAAAGGCCTCAATTCATCAGTCAAAAGAAATAGATTGGCAGAATGGATAAAGAAATAACATCCCACAATAGGCTGCATACAATAAACACATTTAACTCAAAATGAAACTCATTGACTGAAAGTCAAAGGATGGAAAAAATACTCCATGGTACAGGAACCAGAAAAAAGCAGGGACAGCTATACTCTTTGCAGACAATGCAAACTTCAAAACAAGAGTGATCAAAAGAGATGAAGGTCACTACATACTTGTTAGGGGAAAAAATTCAAGAGGAAGCGCTAACAATCATAAATATATATGCATCAAATATGAGAGCACCCAACTATATAAGACAAATATTAATGAACATGAAAAATCAAATCAGCAGTAACATAACTGTAACAGAACTTAATACTCCATTGTCACAAAGAGATAGATCAACTAGACAAAAAATCAGCAAAGAAATAACAGAACTGAACCAAACCAGTGAATAAATGTATTTAGTAAATGTTTACAGAGTGTTTCACTCAACAGCATCAGAATACACATTCTTTTCAGCTGCACACAGGATGTTCTCTAAAATAGACCATATACCAGCCCATAAAACATGCTTAAGTAAATGCAAAGGAACTGAAATTGTCCCATGTTTATTACCTTATCACAGTGCAATGAAATTGGAAATTAATAACAAAAGAAAGTGAAAAAGCTCCATATACACATGGAAATTCAATAATATCTTCCTGATCAACCAATGGGTCACAGATGAAATTAAAGAAGAAATTAAACAATATCTGCAATCAAATGAAAATGTAAAGATGCAATGAAAGCAGTTCTAAGTGGGAAATTTATAGCAGTGAATTTTCACATCAGAAAAACAGAATGAGTTCAAATAAACAGCTAATGCTGCACCTCAAGCATCTAGAAAAAGAAGAGCAAGTCGAGCCCAAAGCCCATACAAGGGAGGAAATTATAAAGGTCAGAGCATAAATTAATGCAGTTGAGACTAAGAAAACAACAGAAAGAATTAATGAATCAAAGAGTTGGCTCTTTAAAAAAATAAATAAAATTGATAAACCCCTAGCCAATCTTATCAAAAAAGGGAAAGAAAAAACTCAAATTCATGCATTGAGGAATGAAAATAGTGAAGTCACTACAGAACATGTAGAAATTCAGAAGATCATCAATATCTATTTCAAAAATCTTTACTCCCATAAGATGGAAAATGCAGAAGAAATGGACAGATTCTTAGAAACATATGAAGTATCAAAGATGAATCAAGAAGATATAAAAATCCTGAATAACTCAATATCAGTTAATGAAATAAAAAATGTAATTAAAAACTTACCAACAAAGAAAAGCCCAGGTCCTGATGGTTTCACAGCTGAATTCTACAAGAAATTTAAACAAGGTCTAATGCCAATATTACTTAAACTCTTCAATGCAATTGAAAGGGAAGCAATTCTCCCTAACTCATTCCTGGAGGCAAGTATTACCCTGATACCAAAACCAGAGAAAGACCCAAAGAAAAAAGAGAACTATAAGCCAATCTCTCTAAAGAACATAAAACCAAAATTCCTCAAGCAAACAAAATGTAGCGAATCATCAAAATGATTATACACCATGACCAAGTGTGGTTCATTACAGGAATGCAGGGATGGTTCAATATATACAAGTCAATAAGTATAATACAGCCTATCAATAGAGCCAAAGACAGATATCACATGACTATCTCAAGAGATGCAGAAAAATCTTTTGATAAAGTCCAACACTCATTCATGATAAAAACCCTGCAGAAAAGCAAAATAGTTGGCCTTTATGTCACTCTGATAAGAGCCACCTAGGACAAACCAAATGCCCATCAACTGAGAAATGGATAAAAAAGATGTGGTCTTTTTATATAATGGAGTACTACTCAGCTATAAAGACGGATTAAACTGAGGTTTTCATAGGTAAATGGATCCAGCTAGACACTATACTCATAAGTGAAATAAATCAGACTTGCATGTGTAAACATCATATTGTCTCCCTACTGTAAGTAGGGAAAAAGTAAATAGGATCCAGTATGTACAATAGATATTTTGAAAGGGAAGGAAACTGCTAGAAAAAGGAAAGAACAACTTAGATGATGGGGAAAAGAGAAAAGAAGGAAAGGAAAAGAAAAAGTATATATACATACATACACACAAGACAGCTAAGATACACTACTAATGTCTGTTAGTTCACTGAAAGGAATTGTTTGTGCTTATATTGTTTGATCAATCTTGCATGCCTGTATGTTGTAATCTGAGCAACTGCTTCGAAGGTAACAATATGCAATATAATGACCATTGTCAATTTCCTATTATCTTGTTTTGAAATTCTGTATCATTGCTTTTTTTTTTTTCTTTCTCTTTAAAATAAAAAAAGAGATACTCAATGGAAAAGTCAGGCAAGTCAAACTGGTACTTCTAAATGTTCTAGCCATCGGCAGTTGTGCACGTGACTGCAGATGCCGCAGAAAGAGCCTCATGCAATTGGGACAGGTGTTCACAGTGAGAAACCTTCACTCAGAAGTGAGTGCCAAGAGGTGTGGGCAGAGCACTGCCAGTGTCTGCTGCAGTATACGACCTCCATTACTTCATATATTCTCTTTTTCAGCAAGTCTCTTCCCTTGATCTCTTAGAATCCTGTGACAAATCAATCTTTCGTATTTCAAATATCTTCCACAGCCTACTTTCTCTTCGCTGCCACTGCTGTCCCTTTGTCATAGGCCCTAGCTTACCTAATAGTTTGCCATAATAGCAGAAACTCCCTTACTGTTGATTCCCAGTAAGTCAAGCACACTGCTACAGTTTGGGGCTAGGATACTCAGTATGTGGTCCATACCGCTCTGATCTCTAGAATCGGACCTGATTTTAAGTAGAAAGAATTGAACTCCAACCTAGCACACCATAGGAACTGACATTTAAATATCTGTACACTTGGCTGAGTTCAGAGCTTTATCTTCAGATCACAGTAATCGAAAGACCCAGTAGAATTTCTACCACAGTGTAATTGTTGTATTCTGTCTGATCTCTTCCCAGAGCTCTGGCTTTACCAATGCCCTAACTGCAAGCGGAGTGCAATCCAGCCAGCCAACTTCTCTGGTAGCCCAGGGAAGGCCCCTCCAGGTAGCTTGTGGCTCTGTTCCTTCCCCTTTATTCCTCAGTGCTCTGCATTGTGTGATCTGCCCAGGGTTCTCTGGGTTGTGTGAAGCCGAGCCCTCCTACGTAAATCTTCTATCTGCTTCCTCTTGGCTTGAGCCACTTAACGGGAAGATTTGGGGGACCCTGCCTCTATCACCCTATCCTATACCATGGCAGTTAACCACTCCAAAATAGGATAGTGTCTGCCTTCAAGCCTAAATTAATGCATATAAGCTATTATTATTCCTCTAATTCATTCTGCACTATAAATTCAGATTCATTTCTTAAAATCTTGTACTTGACATGTCAAAATTTGCTAGCGAAATAATTCATATCTGTCCTAGATGGAGTCAGGTGCCAGGGAGACAAAAGAAGTCTATGACAATTTTCCTAGCTTCAAGTAGTTTTCAAGTGAATCTGAGAGGCAAGATTCATATGCATGATAGAGTTAGAAGTAATATAAAACAAAGATTCAAAGAATGGCAAATCTCACCTGTAAAGGGCCAGAGAGTAAATATCAGTCATTGCTGGCCATATACATATTCTCTGGCATATCGACTCGACTCTGCTTTAGCACAGATACAGCTCCTGGTATTATGTAAATGAAGGGGCATGACTGTGTTTCAATAAAGCTTTATAGACACAAAGGGGGGCACTAAAATTTGAATTTTACATACTTTAAATAAGCCATAAGTATTATGCTTCTTTTGACTTTTTTAAAAAACCATTTAAAAATGCACACATCGTTCTTAGCTTGTGGGCCACGCTTTGTTCAGCTTTTATAGTTTCCCAACATTTTTTTGTTAAGGCTGCTGTTTTGGTTTTTGGGGACAGTCTATGCATTCCAGGTCAGTCTTGAACTCACTATGGAGCCCAGGCTGGCCTTGAACTCCAGGCAATCCCCGTGCCTCAGCTTCCCAAGTGCTGGGATTACAGGTGAACACCACCATGCCCAGCTTATAGTTCTCTCACTCTCAATGTAGGATATAATTTAGTGTTTAGCAGGGTGGTTCAGATCCAGTGATAAAGAAATAAGAAATGAAAGGAGAAACAAATATCATTAAAATCCTTTCATAAAAAGTCAAATCTTAAACTGAGTCTAGAAGATAGTAGAAGTTGTATAATGAAAGAAAGAAAAGCTATTTCTGGTTAGCAATAGCACAATCCAAGAGCTAAATGGAGTGTGATAGTTTGCTAGTGCTGAGATTACCCTAAGAACAGCAGATAGTCTTTAATATTCAACTGCTGGGGACACATGAGGCCATAAATTTGAGCAGATAAAATGTAAGCACTGTTTCTCCTCTTCATTCTTCAAGCCTCACAGGATTCTTTTTTGTTGTTGTTGTTTTTGTCTTTTTGAGACAGGGTCTTGCTATGCAGTTCATGCTAGCCTTGAGCTCACTTTGTAGCCCAGGCTGGTCTTGAATTCGCAACGATCCTCCTGCCTCAGCCTTCCAAGTGCTGGGATTACAGGCATGCACTACCATGCCCGGCCTCTCACAGGAGTCTTTCTAGAAAAACACTGAACTCTTCTGGCCTCCAAAACTCTTAAATTCTCTTTTAGAATTTTCTTCTCTGTGCTTCTTTGATATTTATTCTGGATGAGTTTCTCAGACTTGTTTTCTACCAATTGTTGGTCTAATCTACCGTGTAGTGCTTCCACTGAGGTTTTAACACCAATAACTATATGGGATTTCTAAAATTCAGTTTTTCCCAAATCCTTTTCTAGTTTCATAGTGACCTACTCTTGACCTATGTTTTGATAATTTCATTTTTCTTTTTAAACAAATTAAGCATAATTCAGTGTGTTTAAAATTGTTTTATTATCTCTGGTTTTTAAAGCACCGATCTTCTGGGTTTGCTGTTTATGATGATTTGTTTCCTTGGTTTATGAGTTTCTTGTAATGAACAAGAGTCTTTAACCCATGAGACCCTTATGCTCAAGATGATGAAAACATTCCTACAAAGTGATTTCGCATTTGCCCCTGCTAAGCCTCCAGGAGTTTTACCCACTCCGTAGCAGTTTCTACATTCACTTCTTAGCCTGCCGCCATATGCGCAGTATACATTTGGGTCTTAACAACCACAAAGAGCGGAGTGTTGATATTTATGAGTCACTCTTTTCTCCTCCATGGCCTCCTAGAATGTGGCACGCCTCCCTGCCACCTCCCTGGGCAGGCCTTTGTAGTTTTCCTGTTCTTTTTTTTTTGGTTTTTCTCCGGTAGCGGGAACCGAACTCACGACCTTGCGCTTGCCAGGCAGGCGCTTTGCCGCTGAGCTAAATCCCCAGCCCCTTCCCGTTCTTTTTTTATAAAGGATGTGCAGGCTCCATTTTCACATCTTACCGTGCTCAGGACTGAGCTGCATTTGCTGTCCCAGCAATGGAATCACAACTTCTGCCCCTGCCCAAAGGCACAGGGGTCTCCTCTGCCCGGATATCTTTGAGCTTGGTTGTATATTTTACACATTTTTAAAAGCTACATTTTATCTCTTGTTTCTGTACTTTGAGGGCAAAGGGAATGTTTGCAGTCACTCCCATCTAATGAGTTATCTAAAAAACCAGTATTTTAACTTTTACAATAAGGAGATAAATGTATATGAAGACCTAGAAGATGATGATTTTAAAAGTGGTGGTGGTGGTGGGGAAATGTAAAGATTCTAAAAAGGTAGGTGATCAGATTGCTCCAGGAACATTGAAGACTGACAGTTTTCTCTATACAGATGTTTTATTTGTATTTTTTACTTTTTATTTTGAAATAACTGTACATTTACAGAAGATCTGTAAAGACAGTACAGAATTTCCATATACCCTCTACTCAGTTTCTTTCAATATTATCTTATACGACCACGGTATCATGCTCAAAAGTAAGAAATTAACTTTGGTACAATATTATTAACTACATTATAGATCTTGTCAGATTTTACCACCTTTTCACTAATATCCTTTTCCTATTTCTGCATGCAATCCAGCATTCTACACTATGCTTAACTGTGTTCCTTAGTCTCTTTTTTGTTTGTTTGTTTTTGTTTTGTTTTTCTTCCGGTACCAGGAATTGAACTCATGACCTTGAGCTTGCCAGGCAGGCACTTTTGCCGCTGAGCTAAATCCCCAGCCCTCCTTAGTCTCTTTTAACCTCAGACAGTCCCAGTGTTTCTTACTGTCTTTCCTGACATTCTTTTAATTTTTATTTTTTGGAGTGCTGGGGCCCTCCCACTGAGATGCATTCCTAGACCTTCATAACATTGGGTTTTTTTTTGTTTTTTTTTTCTTTTGAAGCAGAGTCTCACTATGTAGTGCAGGCTGGCCTTGAATTTACAGCAGTCCTCCTGCCTCAGCCTCCAAGTGCTGGGATTACAGGTATGCGCCACTATGCCGGGGTACAACATTCTTGATGAATATCTGTCAGGTATTTAATAAAATACTCCACAGTTTGCACTTGTTTGGTATTTTCTCATGATCAGAGCATGGTTATGACTAACAGGAAAGATTCCACAGAGGTGAGGCGGGTGCCCTTTGATGCACTGTATCAGGGGTTCATTTTGGTAGGTCTTATTAAGGGTGATGTTAACCTTGATGCTTTGGTTAAAGTGATGTCCACTGAGTTTTTTAATTATTGTAAAAATTACTTTGTTTCTCTTTTGTAAAAAAAAAAAGAAAAAGATTTAGGAGGAAATACATTGAGGCTATCTCATGTCCATTTGCTCCATAAACTAATTTAAGCATGCACAGGTTGACGTTTCCTCCCAGAATTCCTGCCAATGTATGGTTTCACGATTTTCTGTATCTGCCTTTGCTTTAACACTTAAGAATTGGAATTTTTCTGTAAGGAGTCAACCTTTTATCATCATTTTTTCAATAATTTATTTGTACCAGTATAGACTTATTTCATTTTGTTTCATAGTCCAATGTCTTATTTTGTTGCTGAACTTGCTTTAGCTCTGGCAGTCGAGAGCTCTCTTAGGTTGGCTCCTGTGTGCCCCTCTTTATTGAGGTGGGTCTATTTCCTTAAATATATCACCAGATACTCCCGGTTCATCCTGTATTATCCCTGGAACAGGACTCAATCACTTCTCCAGTGAGCTCTGTGGATTTTTAAAACATAGTGATGCACAGTTTAAAACCCTTCACTCTTATCCACAGGGTGAGAATGGAATCAGAATAAACTGCAAGGACCTAAGGCAAGTCCAACCTTCAGAAAAGGGGCTTAGAGCCAATGAAGGAAGAAGAGAAGGCGCCATTAAAGACAGAAGAGGCAATGCACAGCGTGCTTTTGTGACCTCAAGGGAGGACAGTGCTCAGCTGTAACTTCAGGGTGCCCTTGTAGGCTTTTCTGTGATCCCTGTCACCTTTGTCTCACTTCCTTGCTCATCGAGAAAACTCGAACCTTCTAGCCAGATATCCTCACTGTCCCGGGCTAACCAAATCCCTCACTGCCTGAACTTCTGAAAACACAGCCGCAGCTCACACAGCCTATGGACTTTACCTTCCCAATTCAGTGAAATATTTCTTTCCTCTTCTCCTCCACTCACACCTCATTGATCTTTCCAAAGATAGGGCAAGTGGCTTTTTCTTCAGTCTTTTCCCAAACTGCCAGCCTACATTTATCCTTTCCTTCTGTAAGTACCATGCTTCTTATTTCTTTAGTTTAGTACTTGGATTATACTTGTGTTTTACATTTTTCTATTTGTTTCATATTATTTATTTCTCAGCAGTACTGTAGCTCCTTCAGATTACAGACCGTACTGCGTACTCTCTGATATGTTCAGTAGTTAAAAATATGTAACTATTAATAGAAATTTAATATATATATTTCAGTTTAGCATTCATATCAACAAATCAACCACTACAGTCATCAAAGAAATAGCTGCATACTGGGAAGATTCCAGGAGCTATCTTATCTATGCGAGAATGTTAAAACCTACTCCTTAAGATACAAAGCTGGAATAACTATGCAAATGGTTTATGACTTTGGTGGTATTCCAAGAAAATGCAACCCTGAGCCAGAGCAATTATTTCTCACTAGGAAATAATTCATCAGGATATTCACAGATTATCTATTAATTAAGTCACTATAATATTCATAGAACAATTTTTTGCTTTGTTTTAGAACAATCACCTGGCCTATTTCTGTTTCTATATTCAACTATTAGTTTTTAAATTATTAATATAAGGGTGGGCATGGTGGCACATGCCTGTAATCCTAGCACTCAGGAGGCTGAGGCAGGAGGATCTTTGCAAATTCAAGACCAGCCTGGGCTACAAAGTGAGCTCAAGGCCAGCCTGATCTTCATAGCGAGACCCTGTCTCAAAAAGACAATAAATAAATAAAAAGTATATAAAGCTATTAAATTTCAAAGGACAATGGGAGCATATTAATAGAATTCATTTTTGCAAAACATCAGTTTTCCTTATTAAAAACATAATACTTATTTATTGAAAAGTCAAGAAGTTGCAGGTAAGCAAAAAGAAAATAATTCCAACACTTAAAACCAGATACTGTTAACATTTATTTTATTACATGCTATATGCATATATAAAATGTGTGTGTGTGTATGTGTATGTGTGTATGAGATGATTTTATACACACAAATTATTTTGTAACTTATTGTTTGGCTGTGGTTTAGTATCTTCTTACATTATTAGCATTATTAAATATCTGTCTGTTATTGCTTGTGGTAGTGAAAGGAATTACAGATTATATGTATCATAACTTATTAAACTAGTCTTTATGTTTGAATATTAACTAGGCTGTGTCCAAATTTCATCCAATATATGTTGTACTAAGATGAATATTCTTATGCTTAATTGTGAACACACTCATAATTGTTTCCTTAGCACAAATTCTTAAACCTGAGTGTCTATGTATGAAAAGTTTTATGCAGATATTTTTTAATGACCATTGTCCACCTTTCCATAAAGGTTGTGTTAATCTACTCCCCTAAGCACTGGCCATTAAAGCAATTTTCAAACAATATATCATTTTATATTTTTAAAGGAATCACAGAGCCCAGTAAAGTCTCTAAAAATATGATAAAATAAAGTTACATTCACTTTTTTCTATTATGGAAATGTCCTTTTCCCCTAGAACTTTTATTAAATTTTAAGTAATTTGGTTGGTGATATAAAAATGCAAAACAACACACATTATCTAGCGTGGGTTGCAAAGAAAGCAAAAGGTCATCAAAAGTAATGTAGTCTAAGGGACTAGGGCTCAAGCTCTGAACAATAATGTGATTTATTAATCAGGTTCCTATTTATAAACTTCTTCCTTTTTATTTATAAATTTCTTCTTAAGAACAGTTATTTTTAAGTAAGTTTTCCTGTTTTCTTTGTATTATTAGTGTATCTGATTCAAACCTAGTATTTTACACTTTATTTGAGATTTGCCAATTTTTCTTTAAAAAAATGAATCAAGACTAGGCAACACTGTCACATGCATAAACTTATGATTGACAGACTGTTGGTACATTTAAAATATTAATAATGACTTTTCCTAGTAAAAATGTGATCATTGATTATTTATTATGCTTGTATTTATCAACAAACTCAGCTTAACACAAAGAATTCAAGAGCATAATTTACATTCTAAATGACAGAATAACAAACAAAATAGGCCAGACCTATTACTTTAAACAGACCAAGTCCAAGAAAAAGAAAAATACAAATATGTAGGCATATTCGCAGCGCTTCAATTTCAAACTTGGTTTCATGAATGACTTGTTACTATTTGAGACATAAATCCTTACTGCTATGTTGGGTATACATATTGGGCTTACTTCACGTAGAACATTAACATGATCATTTAAAACTTTGTAACTATTAATTATTTATTTCAAGAGAAATATGAATTTGAGCACTTAAAAGAAACAAATCTGAAGAAGGATGTAAGTTCTGATAATTTTCAAACAAGTTTTCAAACAATACGTATCAGGCTGCCGTTTGAAAAAAGTAGCCCCCCTTCACCATCAAAGATATAAACGGTAGAGGATAAAAAGCAACCTGGTTTTTCTCTCCATGCCTAACATCCCTCATGGGTGACTGAATCTACAAGTCTGTTCTAAAGTGAACATCGCTTTAAAGTAACACTGTATTCTTAAAAGGAGAGGAAGATGGCATCTAAGAAAAAAGAAACATTTCAGTGATTCCTGCAGAGACCCCCCGAGAAGGCCAAAGATCTCCAAAGCAGTCTGTGTGCCAGGGGCCACGGCACAAGGAAAAGCTATTACTAAACATAACTGTGCCCATCACGATGCAGGGGTCTGCACACACACTTTTATTTTGTTATCTGCAATACTATTAATATTTTCTGCAAGTTGGACAATATATATTTGGTAAAACCAGCAGTGTCGCTTCTTCACCACAGAAATACACGGTACAACCACTGATAAGCAATTATCAACATAGGTCCACTTTGGCAAGACCATCACGGTATGAATAAATCACAGTTCAGATTTTCAGAGTTATCTATAGGGCTTGCCAGTGAGCAAGACTAGGGCTTCCACAAAAAGACCGCACACTTTAAGTGCTTAGACAATGTCCCTAAAAAGGCCTGCAGTGCTTTGGAAGCTTCCAGTAATATAGACTAAACATACCTATACCCCTCTATGACACTTTATTCTCTGCCTGTTATATTCTAGATTCTAAAATGTTTTTCTGGCTTCAATCTTCGCAAGTTCTTTTTTTGTTCTTCTGTAGATTAAGAGTCTGCAATTAAAAAATAATATGTTATTTTCCAGAGACCATAATCATCAGAAAATTTTGGAGGAAGGGACAGATTCATATAAATTAGCACGCTGCAACTCAGTAATGCTGAAAGCACGAGTTCCTTCTTCATAGGAACTGTTGAATTTTCCTCTCTGGGGAAGGAAGGACATGACTAGATACAGTGATTCTTGTTAGGAACTTAGACTTCAAAAGCAGCTGCACTTAAACACAGTGAGCACCTGGGTAGCCAGTCTTCGACTCCATTCCATCTCCACATGAGTAAAAACGTCAGGCTTCGATCAATGGGTTTCTTCTTTGTCAACTTGTTCATTTTGTTTCTAGTCTCATAGAAGTACATACCGTTTATTTCCTGTTTTTTTAAACCTCTGATCAGGAAGTGCTTTTCTTTTGCTGACTGTACAGAGAGGAGAGGGGATGTCTAAGAAAGAGTCCTAAATTCTTCCCATTCACAGAACTGCATCCTGACATCGCCTTGTGAGAGAATCAGAACATTGGGATCCATCGCAAACCTTTGGAGTCTGTATCTTTCCTGAAACACGATCCTCCCGATGCAAACACAAATCAAAGTTCAAGCAGCATCATCCCACAGCAACTTTAGTCTTCCGGGTTCAAGTATTTTCTTCCTGCCTATCCTCCTCTGTGGAAGGACATGTAGCTATGTGATCACTGACCCATTTTCAGAAACATGAAATACAGGTGAGGCTTTCAGTTTACTTTAGTTCTACTTTCCGGGTATACGGCCGCCTGCATTTTCTGGAGACATTCACTGTCACAGAGGGGATTAGGACTGTTACAGCAAGACTGCAGAAAAAAGGAAAGAAAGAGTTAAGGTTCAGCTGAAATAGAATGTTTTAGTCTTCAGAAAGATTTTTTAAAAACTTGAAAACCAAGATTTATTATAAGACAGGGCCTTTATTTTTTTATAGGGCCCCACTAAGTTGCCCAGGCTACCCTGGAATTTGCAGGCCCTCTGCCTCAGCCTTCTCAGTAGATAGTATTACATGTGTGGGTCATCACGCCCAGTGAGGAAAAAAAATGTCTCTAATGTTTCTGTCTTTCCCACTATGCAGAGCATAAATTTTTTCATAGGACAGATATTCTGGTTTTAGTTTTCCCTCTCTGATCCACACATACCAATTCCCTGCTCCCTGCTGCTTTACGACATTTAGGTAGGTATAGGGCAGTCGTGGCGAACCTATGGCACGTGTGCCACAACGTGTTATTTGTATCATTGAAAGCTCTAAAAGGTTCGCCATCGCTGGTTTAGGGTGGCAGGAGGCCCCTGGGCTAGAGGCTCATTTCCCCAGCTGAAGGCCCTAGGTAGGAGTGTGACAGCAAATGTTTAACCACTACCTCTGGGGTGGAGGCGGCTAAGGAGGGTGGAGCCCTGACTTGTAATGCTTGCCCCATCCTATGATGTAAATACTCCCACCCTGGCTGGTTTCAAGCTACCAAAGTGATGTCACTGAAAGTGGAGCAGGGAAGAGCCACATGGTGGTACACCACTGTGTAGTATTTCCAAACACACAGTAGTAAAATGTAGAACAATAAATGGGAAGTGATGATTTCTAAATGTTAATTAGCTCTGTTTAAATCATAATTTGTTTACATTTAAGTCTGTATCATTTAATTTTTAATAATGGCTATGCTTAACAACTGGCAGGCAAAATTCCTTCAGAATAAGCAGTTAAGGTACAATTCTGTGTTCGGCACTCCACAGCTTCTAGAATACTCTGCTCCTTTGGCCCAGAACCATATCCCAGGGGAGGTATCACAGAAGACCTAGGAAGCGTTCCTGTCTCATCATGGCCTGGGTGTAGGAAGTAGGGGCACAGGGCTTTCTCACTTCCTCATAAAGAATGAGGGTGATGGCCAGAGCTCCAAGGCAACTGAGGCCCTGGGACCTCTCTGATACCAGTGGAAATGTTCAGGATGATGGCAGTGATGGTACCGGCCAGTGCAGACCATCCCAAAAAATCAGGTGGAACTTGATTACATTTCAGTGGTCCCAATTCCAAGGAGAAGATGAAGTCAGAGGACTGTGTATGATTCACAGATGCCACCAGGATCCAAGACCCCCATCGCATAACCAGAGGCTTGATGGGCAATGAGAAGCAACAGGGAGGTAGGGAATCTGAGACAGGCTTTGCATTTTCCTGGGTTATCCATAACATGTTACGCAGCGTGGTCCAGGGATCAGTGCCAGTTACCAAACTGCTACTGGTCTGGGGCTGGGGATTTAGCTCAGCGGAAAAGCACCTGCCTGGCAAGTGCAAGGTTGTGAGTTCGATTCCCAGTAATGGAGAAAAACAAAACAAAACAAAACAAAACTGGTCTGATGTGAGACAAATATAGATGGGAGTTCATGTTTAGAAATTTTATCTTTGACATTGCCACGACATCCTAGTATTTGACCACTGGACTTTTCTTGTTGAACAGGATATAGACCAGTTTAGGTGTGTTGAACTGGCAAAGTGAGTTGCTTGTGGCAGAAGCTAAATACGGGTCATGTGATAAAGGACTATGTGTTTGGTGGATAAATGACTGGAAAGACCAATCAGTTGGGGACCATTAATCTAAAAATCTTTTAAAACCATCACCTTGGGCCAGGGATACAGCTCAGTGTCATAAGTGCCTGCCTAGAAAGCTCAAGGTCCTGAGTGTGAGTTCCAGTACCAAAAAAAAATAAAAGAAAATAGGCTCAGCTACATAGAACCATCATCTTTGGATGGGAACTAAACTCTGATTAGTATGGATTGGAAGGTCTCAAAGTGTAGTCTGTGGACCAACAAAGGCAATATTACCTGAGAACTTACAAGAAATGTAAATTCTAGGGCCCCACCCTATATGTACTAAATTTGGAACTGTAAAAAGGGGGGTAAGACCAACAAATTGTGTTTTAACAAGCCTTTAAGTGCCTCTGATGACTGTTCAAATTTAAGAACCACTAGATTAAATTTACCAAATTCTTAAAGTAAAAGAATTATGTTCAACATAGAGGAGAATAAAATAGCATTACGTGTAAATTATCCATGCTAGAAGGTAAAACCGGAGCCCCAGGAGAAGGTAAGGCTAGGTAAAGAAAAAGAAAGAAAACTAAACTTTGCACACTGGAACCATACACAAGTAAGCAAGGCAGGATGGTAAAGTTGAACACTTCCAAGAGGGAATCATTTTATACTTTTCTCTACAAACTTATCCTTTGTGCTTGTGGCTCCACACTTCCAAGCATAAACCATTTCCCGGCCCATATCAGACTAGAACTGGTAAAAATAGGGTCATGGTATTAGCAACAGAAGAATAGTTCTGTAACTTTACGCTCACCACACAATTGCCGGGCTTCCGGCTTTCCTCACATTCTGTGTGATCACGCCTATAACAGTTCAGGAGGTGCGCTCCTGGCTAACTTGTGTCATCCTTCTGTCTTTTCCTCTGCCTTCACTCTTCCCCATTCCGGGTGTTCCTGCTCCTTCCAGTTAAGACCGGTTTTAGCTAAGAGTTTGTTTGACCCTAGATACTGGCCATATTACAACTAAGAAGAGATTCTCTTTTCTCTTCACCTGTGCTACAGTACCTTGCCAGGGGACGCTAACCAGGGCTTACAGTATCTTCTAAGGCAGTCATTCGCCAACTGTAAAGTACACAGCACAAATCACTCAGGGATTACTCATAAGTTCTCAAGTAATGCTGCTTTTATTGGTCCACAGACCACACTTTAGTGTGCAGATTCTGACTGAGTAGGGCCTATGCATCTGCATTTCTAACAAGGTCCTCTCTGCAGACTGAGTGGGTTCCCTAGTAACAGGGAGCAATGACTCCTCTGCTTTGCTTATGTGATCATGCGGAAATTATCCAGAATAAAAAATTTTTTTTTCAAATCTGTAGCTTGACAATACAGTGTGTTTTCTAATATTTTCAACTGTCCTTTCTACGTTGAAGTTAGAAAATCTTTTAGGCACAACTTCCTGTTTCAACATCCTAGAAATATCACCTTCGATTATATCCACCCATAGCTGAAAACATTAGCATGGAATTTACAGCAGAAAAACTTCCAAATCCCCCCCATGAGAACACAGTGGTGGTTCTCAGGCGTTTACTATACATCAGAATGACCCAGAGAGATTGTTAAAAACAGATGGCTAGCCGGGCCTGGAGGTGCATACCTGCAATCCCAGCACTCTGCGAGCCTGAAGCAAAGATATGGCAAGTTCAAACTCAGCCTGGGCAACTTAGTGCCTTTTGTGAGACTTCAGCTCAAAATGAAAAATAAAAATGCTGGGCATGTATCTCAGTGTCAAGACTCTAGGTTTGATCCCTAGTCTTGAGGAAAAAAAAAAAAGCACAGGCTGCTGGCCTTACCCTGAGATTCCGATTTAGTAGTTCTTGAGTAGAAGAGATACAGGAGAAGAATTTTGCATTTCTCACCAGTTTCTGGGTGACACTGATTTTGCTGATCCATGGACCACATTAACCAAGTGGACCTTCCAATCAGCCCCATTGGTGGTCCTGACTCCCAGCTCTAGTTCATGCTCCAAGAACTCCGATTCCTGTCCCTATGGCATGTCCCTACCACCTGCCTTTGTTTCATTTACTTATTCCCTCCCTGTGGATGCATTCAGTCAGTGGTTCATTATTTCACCAATATTTTTTAAAGACCAAAGGCCATCACGAGACTTACGGTACAAGGAAAGAAAGAAAATACCTTTTTCAGCTAGAGTGCTTCATGATTTCCGAAGCGCTTCCACATTCAAGGCCTCCTATGATCTTCTCCAGAGTCCTGGAAGGCTGACAAGGTAAGGGTAATTTTATACCTCTCACAAGTGCAGAGATGTACGGCCAGGAGAAGCAGCTCTTAAAGAGTATGGGCAAGGAGAAGCCAATTCATCATTCGAAGCCCAGCCAATGTTTTCCCACCGAATCACCCAACTTCGGTCTTGGATCACCGTATTTTCCCTTTGCTGCTCCAATTATGCCTTTTCTCTAAAGCCCAATTATTGCTCCCTTCATGAAACGTCCCTGGTAATGCTGGTTAAAGAATTTTTCCTGCTTACGGTATTTTATTTTGTTTTTCTAGGCTTTTTTATAACAACCCTTTCTATAGTCCAGCTTCCTAGAGAACAGAGCCAATACCCAACTCCCCTTTTTATTTCCCACTGCACCATTCTGAGTTTATCATAGAGAACCAATCAAGGGCTGAGAAGAGAATGAAGGAATGAAAGATGAAATGATGAAATTTTCACCTTTTTTTCCCCAAGTCATGAGTTTTATTCATAGATTATTTAATGAAAGACATATTTAAAGATAAAAGCAGAGTTTGTATGACTTCTTTTGTCTCCTAAATAAATGGAGATGGGGAACAGTAGCATTATTAAGTGCTTACTGTGTGCCAAATGTTTTATATTACTGCATCTTCCCCTTATAACCTACTAGATAAATAATAGATAAACACTATAGTTTACATTGCCAAGTGTAGGTTCTAAAGCTCAGAACTATTTAGCAACTTAGCATACTTCAGACACTGAAGGCATGAAACGGACAGCCTCATCTCCATTTAACCTCATACGGCAACAGGAAATCATATCTAATTATATTCTGACAATAGGAACTTGTCCAGGCCCTGCCAACGTAAGAAACTGATTCACGTTCATATGTGAGTATCATCGTAAAAATCTTGAGATCACTTTTTGGTAACATTGTTACTGCTGCTTATCCTCAATTCCCCACTGGATGTCAAATCCTTTACTCCATTCTTTCAAGAAGGGGAAGGAATTTCATTACTCCCATGTTCTTTTTCTGGTTCCTGATGTAACCAGTTATCATGGGTTGTAAAATGTTGGCCTGAGACTTAGATGGTAAATATGCCCTACCAAGTGGAATTGTGTCACAAGAAGATGTGCCTGTTAGAAAACAGTGTGAAACGCTGGGGGAAATGTTGGAAGGTTATAGACACATCCCGAAATTCCCATGAATAATCTTCAGAGGAATAAAAAATGAAGGAAAAGAATGGAACACTGAAGTCATTAAAGCAACATACTAAACATTTACCGTACGATAGAACTGCGAACTGTCAGGGAGTTTAACCAAAAAATCTTTGCCAGTGTCGGACAGACTTGAGAGTAGTAGTTCAGTAGCAGACAGCATGGTGAAATGGTGGACTTACCTAGGAGAATTCACAGGGGACTTCTGCAACTAAACAGGGCAGAGACCTGCAACATCCTGAAAAACAAACACATGCACAAAAGTGACTGTTCTCACGCAACTATGAAATAACAATGTGTATCCATTCCTCTAACCCAGGCTGCAATACTCCATCTGGTTGATATCTACTAGTTTAGTGGGCAGGGGTTATTACAAGGTCTTATCATTTCATTAGGCATTAAGATAGCTCATCATAAATATTGGCATCTTAACATTTAAAAATACCTCTAATTTTTACAATTTTAATAAAATTATTTCAAGTGAAGAGGAAATTATACCAAAAGCTTCCAAAGGTTTTAGATCTGTCAGGTGGGGATTAAAAAAAGGTTGTTTTTTTTTGTTTGTTTTTGTTTTTTTGAGGCAGGGTCTCAGTATACAGTTCAGGCTGGCCTTGAGCTCACTTTGTAGCCCAGGCTGGCCTTGAACTCACAACCATCCTCCTGCCTCAGCCTCCCAAGTGCTGGGGTTACAAGAGTGCACCACCACACCCGGCAAAATAAAAAGTTTTAAAGCACCTTTTTCAGGCCCCCTAGGAGGATCAATTGAGAAAAAGTACATTCACAGAAAATGTCCTGGTTCATAAATAGCTTTCTATTGTTATTTAGCCTGTCAGATCAGGGAGCTGATGAAAGTCAGGTATCTCCAGATAAGTGGCGAAGTAGGTATTTTTCCTAATTCACCACTGATGATGCTAAGGCAGTCCAGGCCTCAATGGGCAGTTTCAGTCACTCATGTATGTGTGCTCCGATGTGAGACATGAGCAGGGAACATGGGCCTCTTTTTGTTTTTTTCTTTTTTTTTTTTTTGAGACAGGGTCTCCCTGTGTAGCACAGGCTGGCCTTGAACTCACTATATAGCCCATGCTGGCCTTGAAGTCACAGCAATCCTCCTGCCTCAGCCTCCTGAGTGCTGGGATTATTGGAAAATACCACCACATCTGGCTTAGCTTGGGCTTCCTGAACATAAAAAAATACATCACATATTTGATTTCTATAAATATTTCTTAGAATAGTTCAAAAGCAACACTTCAACTAATGGTAGACTGGTTCCTAGAAACCTCTGTACTGGGGAATTCATAGTAAAGATGAATTAAAATACATATATAGAACCAAACTTTTGCTGATGCATGTGTCTACCTGAGCACCAGCTGTGTGTGTGTGTGTGTGTGTGTGTGTGTGTGTGTATGTGTGTGTCGTTTTCCCTGGTTACCAAGGAGCACCAAAACAATGAGGTATGCTTGTAAAATATCAATAACAACAACAAAATAATTTATGCTTGCATATTTCCTAAGTGCCAGACAATTTCTAAGTAACATTTTAGTGCAGATTTACTTCTCACAGTCACCTTTATTGGGTAGTTACCATCATAACCCTCATTTGACAGTATTTACTTAGAAACAAAAGTTCAAGTACTTGCCCAAGGTCACATACCTAATAGCTGATAGCACAGGCAGTCAGGCTCCTGCCTGCTCTTGCTCAGTGTACTCTGCTCCTTTTCAATGTATAATAATATATGTTTCCAATGTAAGAAATGTATATTGCTCAAATTTTGAGAAAATGACTAAAGAAAACTTTGAGTGCTACTAACCTTAACCTCATACAATTGCTGATTGTTGAGATACTTTCACATTTTATACATATTTTTCAACTTGTAGCTCTGATTTTGACTTTTTTTCTCTTTACATCATATTTCTCATGCTGTTAAAGGGTGTAGCTTGTTCATTTTTAACACCTGCGAAATATTACATAGACTGGGTATACTGCGCTTACTTAGCAAGTGTAGAGTTGCTAGCTATTTAGGAGCTTCCAGATGCCTGGAGCAGGTCAAAGTGTACAGGGAGCCAGACAGCCCAGTTCAATCCTTACCCTTTTACTTGCAAGCTTTATAATCTCGAGCAAGCTACTTGACCTCTCAGTGTTTTAGTTTTTTTCATCTGTAAAATGAGTGCAGTAATAGTAATTACCACCTAGGGTTGTGAGGATTAACTGCATTAATTGAAATGAAGCACTTAAAACACTGTCTGCAGGTAGTCATTACTATCAGAAATAGTATGCTAGTGACCATCTTCATCACCTCCTGATGATATATTCCCAGAGATAAGAGCATTACTTCAAAAGACATAGAGCATTTTTTGTTCAAATAACTGATGTATGTATTTCCAAATAGTATTGTATAGATTTGTTACCAACATTTCTATAAGAGTAAGCCATTTTCCAGTGCACTAGATTTTCTATTGCTTTATTGCTTTGTCTTCCGGTTCACTGACATGTTCTTTAACTGCTTCTAATGTGTTCAATTTCCATGTGTTTAACATACTTACCATTCATCAGTAAAACCTTCTTTTTATCCATCATCCTTAATTTATTATTACCAGTATGTTAAAATCTGTTACTCCTCTACCTGGATCTCTTCCAGGTCTGTTTTTGGACATTTTAGCTTATACTTGGGTATGTATCAAATGCCAAACTGTGGTGAGAACTTGAGCCTCTGGAAGATCTTATTTTAATCAAAAACGTTATGTAAGATCTCTTTTGGATTCCTTGCTTTGCAGGTTCTTTACTTCTCAAGCTCTCTCCAGCGCATTTAAACAAAATGCCTTTAAAGGAATATTTGCCAGAGCTCATGCAGCTGTTCCACTTTTTCTTGGAGTGTGAGTTAATTTAAATGTAATAGCTAGGAGTGTAAGTGCTGGACATGAATTTTTAAGGAAATGATTAAACCTAAATGTAAGTTATTTTGTTTTAATGTATACTTATTTATTATTAAGTCTGGATATTTTCCTGCATTTGCAAATATGTTTCACCTTTTGTGAAATGTGATGCTATTCTGATATGTACTGGTTAATTGCAGTTCTATTCATACCACATACACTGGTTGGGTATTGAATTTATATAACTACATATAATGAACCTATTAACCCTTTCTGTTTTTATGTTCAAATAACTGCACCTAGGTAACTGCTTGCTTGCATTATTGCTCTTTAAATACAATCAAATGTGTTTTATTGTTCACTTTGCAATTTATTACAACATTCTAAGCTTATAAAATAGGTCTTTCAAGTTTCTATAGTTTGAGTTTTAGTAATTTATTTTATGTGGACAAATGTAATTTTTTTCAAATTAATCAGAATATTTTTCCTTTTCTTTCTTTCTTTCTTTTTTTTTTCTTCTGAGACAGGACCTTGCTATGTAGTTATTTTGTTCACGCTGGTTTTAACTCACTATGTAGCCCAGGCTGGTCTCGAACTCACCAAGATCTTCCTGCCTCAGCCTTTCAAGCGCTAGGATTACAGGCGTCCACCACCACGCCTGGCAATTGGAACATACATTGCAAAATATTTTCCTTCTGGTAACTTTGTGCTTTTGTCATTATCAAATATTGCATTCTTGCATAAAATTTATTTTGACCACATACTTTGCCTCATTAATCTAGCTTAGTACCAGTATCACATGGTTTTAATTATAACTTTATAATAAATTTTAAGATCTAAAAGAATAGTCCCTCCTTATTACTCTTCCTTCTCAAAATCCAGGTTTGCTATTCTTACCTCTCATTAAGATTTATGACAAAATAATGATCCCTTTACATTACCTCAAAATATATGTATATATAAAAAGAGAATGTTATTGGATTTTCATTAAATATATATTTTGGAAAGGGTTAACTACAAAAATATTATGCTTTAAACTAGAAACCAGTGTTCTGATTAATTTATGATTTTTATAGTCCTCAAAGTTTTGCTTAGATAGTTCTTTTTTTTTTACTAAAAATCAGTTACAAAGCTTTATATACAGTATTTTGTTGCTTAGTAAAATCAATTTTTTAAAAAGCTCATGTTTAAGTTAAAAGTGACTGTTATTTAGGAATACTATTGATTTACATCAATGTTTATGTCTTAGTATTTTACTAACATTAAATTTATTCATATTTTCATTAATTCCTTTGAGATTTCAAACTGAAGGTATTTTTCCAGTACATGACAGGTTGTATCTTTTTTTTCCTCTTTAAAAGTCTTCCTGTTTTGGTTTGTTTTATTACATTCATCAGGGTTTTTTAAATACCTTTAAGTTAATTTATTGTGGCAAAACCATTATAGCAACTTTACAAATTTTAAACATGAACATTTCTAAAAATTTTACGTCAATTCTAAATGTTGATAACCAGTATAAAATATTTATTATCATATTGAAGAAATATTTCTCCTATTTGTACCATTTTATCAGGGACAGGTATTAAATCTTATGTAATGCTTTTAGAAACACTCTATTCAATTATTTCATTTTCTTCAAATATTTCATGTATTACAGGTGGTGCATGGCTGTAATCCCAGCACCTGGGAGGCTGAAGCAGGAGGATAGCAACTTTGAACTCAGCCTGGGCAAGTTAGTGACTTTTCAACACTCTGTTTAAAACTAAAAGGTTTTTTTTAAAAAAAAAAATGGTTGAGTTTGTAGCTTAGGGCAAATGGTCTGGTTTGAATCTCCAGTATAGAAAGGAAAGAAAACAAAAAGGAAAGGAAAGGAGAGGAGAGGAGGGGAGGGGAGGGGAGGGGAAGGGAAGGGAAGGGAAGGGAAGGGAAGGGAAGGGAAGGGAAGGGAGGAAGGAAGCAAGCTCATTAGTATTGTTTCTAATTCTGTAAACTTCTACACTGGCTTGAATATATATTCTTTATTTGTAAGTTCTACTTATATTAAATAAATAGAATATATAAAAATTATTTGTTTAAAGTTATGGACATGTGATTATTTCCTGTTATTATTTATTGTTCCTTCATTGGTCTTACAGTATTAATGATTATAAAATAGTCCTTTTTGTTTACTGTCTTTCAACAGAAATTCTGCTTTACTTGATATTCAAATCACCATATCTGATTTGGATGTGAAAATGTTAGGCTGAAAAAACTTCTTTGCCATTAAAAAATGTTTCTGTGTCATTTTGACTCTTTTAAGCAATACTAAATCATCACACTTTCATTTTAATTTAATCTAAGGACCTTCACATTTGAATAGGAAAATTTAATCCATTTATACTTGTCATAATTTTAGAGCTTGATTAGACTTTTATAAGTTTTTTCAATAGTTCCTCAGTGTTTTCTTACCATCTTGTCTTTCATATGGACTATGTTTAGTTTACTTTTTTATCTTCTACAATTAGTTCAACTAGTGTCTGAATGAAATTGTCCACAATTATCCTACAATACATTCTGTCTAAAGCAACAACTAAAATTTTTGCTTTACTCCTCTCTTCTTTCCTCATTGTGAGGGTTATGGACCATTAAAATTTTACCACCTCTTTTCTGTCATATTGAAAATGCTGCTTTCTTAGTAAAAACTACCTAGCCATCAGCAACAGTTCTTCTTTCACTTGGATTTTAGATAATTTACTCAGTTACAAGCCTTTACCTTCAAAGCTTAGCACTAATCTGTTTGTTAAAATTCCCCATTTTTTTTTTTAATACTGTCACAAACACACACCAGTGATCTGGACAATCCCTTTCTGCAACTTTTGCAGGAAAGACTCTTGGTTGTTATACTTTCTGATACTTGGAATATTTAAAGTTTTATTCTGTTGCCTTTACAAGTCAACAAATAACTAAGCACACAACATGCAGAATCACACTAATTTCTCTTAAAATTATGTGGAAATGTAACCTGAAGTCTTTTGTTCTTGTTCTTGCTTTAGAAAATATGAAGGCAACTGACAAAAGCATATATGTTTTTCTTCATATATACATGCAAAAATTTTCTTTTTCCTAGAAATTCAAAAACTTACTAGCTTATGACAGGTATTTATCTCTACTTCTTAATTTTGATTGACAGAAACCTTACAGTTTTGATGGAGCTTTTAGATATGGACAGTTTCCTTCTATTCTAATTGTGACTTTTTCTTGTGATCTATCTGCTATATTTTTAGGTAAGAACATTTTTATACTCATATATTCAAAATACATTTGTTTAATGCTAATAGTATATACTATGTGTGAAGCCTTTTGCTAGGGGAAGGGGTATAATAATAAGACATTTATTGTCCTTAAGGAGTTTACATTCTAAGCTGGAATACCTACAATTTGAATATTCACTGTACCTTTTATTCTTTTTTACTTATTTCTTTAATTGTTTCCTTAGGTGTTCATTACATGCAACTTTCTCCCCTCTGTATCTCTTTTTATTTCCACAAAACAGAAATTTTACCTACTTTATTTTTTCATCAAGTCACGATCTATTATTTTTACTTGTTCTTGTTTAACTAAAAATAATAGAAGTCTCTCCTGTTATGTTGTTATCATCAAATTCCTAAGAAAGGGCATATTATCAGAAGTTATTATAAAAACAATTATTTTAAGAGGGAAAGGGGTTAGGGGCTAAAGAGCTTCAAATGCACACTAATAAGATTTTTTTTTTTTACTATAGTAGTCTCCAGGATAAATGTGTTTTATATCTCTAAATGCTTTTAATTCAAATTACAAGTAATAAATTTATCTATTAAAACCAGTAAATTAGTTTTAAACATTACTGATTAAATAATGTAATACAATGTAAAGCAAGAGCAGTTCTTAGACAAGGAGTTTCTAGGACCATAAAGTAAATTATACTACAGTTTCCATCTGTCCACGGTAAAGACTCTAGTACTAATTGAGCAAGCAGCCATTCCAACAATCTATTCTGATTTATCTATCATCTATCTACCTATCTATCTATCTGGGGGCAATTTTATTTCAACACAAATAGTTCTAGTTCTAAACACGTCATCATATTAAAACTCTTAACAGCCAGCCCAATGCAAATGATTTAACTTCATGTACCTGTAGTGTGAGCTCCAATTCCATCTACAAAACCCTCAGATAGTAAATGAATTCTTTTAAGGAAGTAACTACAGTTTTCAGTCCACTTTACGTATTGGGAAATATTAATTGCTTCAAGTTGAAAAGCTATAAGGGGATCCAGTCCCATGCAAGCCCAGGAGGACAAGTGCTCCATGCCTTCAGTGTACTTCCTGTAAGCTTGATCGTCTTGTAATTTAGAACTAGAGAGCTAAGGAGAAAGTAAAAAGGATCAAAGAAGATTTTTGTGGCACTCACATCATTCAACACTGGTGCAGTGCTAAAGAAGGCATCAGAGGACAGCCTTTATATTTGATGATTAAAATGTAGAAATGCAGTCTGGCCAGCAGCAACTTTTCCCCTGGTAACAGGAAATTTCCAAAGCATGTCAGGGTCAGCAGCGCAGAAGAACATAGCAGAATGTTAGACAGCAGTCAGAATCTTCTGCTTCCAAAAATGGGATTATGCTTATTTCATATATTTCTTGTTGTTGATACATAAAAATTAATTTTCAGATGGTTATAAAGCTTTTTTAAAAAAGTAATTCGTGGAAAAGTGTTCATAAACTGCACTTCAATTGGTGCTTTTCAGAAGTTCCCCAAATTGGAATCTTAAAATATGCTTATTGGGGATGAAAAGACATATTAAAAAGGGTTTTGTCAAGTAAGTCTGTTTTTTAATTCAATGAATGATTTTAAAAATTAGCTTCATTGTTTTTTAATTTACCATCTGTTAACTCAATAAATACGAGTTTTTAAAGTTAACCTAATTGTCTTGGAATTTGCTGGTTTTTGAAGTTGATTAAAGTTATTTAAATTAATTTCATTGTATATACAGACTAAAACAAAGCATGTCTGCATTTGTATGGATCTTGGCTAATAATTTACAAATAAATGTGCCAGCTCGTAAAATGAGCCATTTACATTTATGGCTCTTAAGAGATATGAGTCAATATGTGAATATGCAAAAAGAGATGCTGATATTAGGTCATCAAAGAGGTAGTCTATTAACACCAAAAACAGTATCCACTAGAAACAGTGACTAAGTATAAAATTTTCATCAACTCTGTGCCCTATGTATTGGAAATACAGAGTGGAATGTAATTTCTTTTCATTCTACCTCCTCATCCATGAAAGAACTACTATGTTTCTTTAAATATTGACCTGCCCTTGTGTTGGACTAAGAGTGGACAGTGGACCTAAGTGGTCAATCAGATTCTTCCCTGAGAACTGTGAAAGACAGAGAAATGGTCCTTTCTCTGGGTGACCAGAATGGTACATCCAGGCTCAAGGACAGCTGGCAACCATGATTCAGTCTGGGAGCTGAGAGGGGGCTGGACCATCATGAAGAATAAAGACAAAGATGAGATATGGAAAGGACTGTCTGAGTCCCTACAGTAATCCAACACTTCTATTCCTGAATCTTTGCTGCATCCTTGATACTGGATTGTATGAAAATCCAATGTGCTTTCCCTCTTTTGCTTAAGATCAGTTTTCAATGCTAAAAAAATGACAATAATTGCACAAGACAACAAATCTTCCGGGTACTAATGACAATGTAATCATAGATTTCTAGGCTTCACTTCCTACCTTGTTCACCTTTGGACAACTTTTTAATTTTCACAGGTAATTTGCCCAATTTTTTTCATTTATGGTTATTGTTTTCTATGGCTTATCTAAAAAAGTCTAAGTTACATTACATTTTCCTCTAAAAGCTTTATGGTTTTAGCTTCTAATTTTATAATCCACTGCTAGTTAGGGTGTAGGGTGGAAGGTAGGGAATCAAGCCCAAACCCATGAGTATCTACTTATCCTAGCATCATTTGATGAAAGCACTTTCTTTTGCACATTGGGTTGCTTTGGTGAAGGTGAGAGTAGGGTGGGGAGGGAGGTGTAGAATAGGCATTTGAAGTTAAACCAATGACTTACACTAAAGTGAAGAGCGGGATTTATTTTATTGAGTTGAAGAAAGGGACGTAGCTTCACTTAACAGTGCGTTAAGAATTCACTCATCAGAATTCACTTTTTCCATAAATTCTCTTGAAATGCACCTAAAGCATATCTGATCGTTCATCAGTGTTTGGTTCTACACTGTGACTCACTGTACCCCTTTCCACGGTCTGCATAATGTGTATCTATTTACACCCCAACCATTGAAAGGAACCAGGTGTGCTGAGATCCAGGCTGGGGCCGCATCCATTAGATGTAATAGACCACATCGGGCCAAGATTATTAAATAAAGCCAGACCAATGATCAAGTTTGTTTGTCTGTCTCACTTCTTTGTACGGTAACTAGAACTTTTGTTGTTTTTTCATTTGCAGGTTATTGCACGAAGATACTAGAACCACAGTATTATGGTATGTTTGAGATAAGGTCAAAGCGACAATGATTCTCAAAATCCGTTGACTGACAAAGCACAAATCACAGATCACCTGCATATAAATCACTTCATGATACATACAAAAAGCTTAATATTTGCCCTGAAACATTATGGTAAACAGACTAAACTAGCTCTGGGACAGTGACCATTTCAGGAATTTCCTAGACCCTGACTGGTTCCCTTGATACCTAAAGATCTCAGAATATTGGTATAATGTCATATTTTGTAATTGCATTTTGGGCCATTCTCATTTAAGTATTTTTCAAAACTGAAGATTTACAGTTTTGGTTAACAAGCATCCATTTGCTGGTTTCTGGAAAAATTTACCCTACTTTTCCTGAAGACCTGCTGCCCCTCCCTCACATCTAGCCTACCTGTTTTGAGCACAGGGCTATACTTCTCAATTCAAGGGTAGGCATTTGACCCAAGGCTGCTGGGTTACAGAATAACAGCTGCTGACCATGATGAGGAGCGCAGGTATGTAAACATGACACAATCTGATGCAATCACAGTCAGGTGCAGTTCTTTAGCTGGAAAAACAAAGAGATGCTTGCATGCTGGTGTTTCCATGTCAGAAAAATGAAAGCTGGAGAAAAAGCCGGACTAAGAATGAAGAATGAAGTTCTCAAAGGTATCCCAGATTAAGAGTAAAGTTAAAACAGAAGTCAGCACAGAAGAAAACTGAACCAAGAAATGACTGGTGACACTGTTTAAGCAGCCAGATCCAAGTATGCCTTCACCGGTCTTTAGGTAGTATTTTCCAGCTTGTGTGGGGAGAGGGAAGACAGGACGAATAAAAAATAAAATGGTAAATAAAACTTTCTTTTCTGAGTTGGATTTTTGCCTCCTTTCAATCCGTCTTCCAAACCCACTGGTGGACTCATCTGGTTCTATTGAACCTAAACTTCTGGGTATGGAGCAAGGAATCTGCATTTTCAAAAAGCAGTCTGTTTAAATATAATATGCACTAAAATTTGATATCTGATCCAACCTATTCATTTTATGGCTGAGCAAACTGAAATGTATAAAGACTAAGTGGCTTGCAAGATCACAGACCACCACCTATTTAAGTGTGTAAGCATGATCAAAGGGAAGAATTAAAATTTCTGCCCCCATGGACATCACAATCTAGCTACAAAGATTATTCAGTTTAGCTTTCTTCATGGTGACCTGATGTCTCTAAATTCACTCCTTAACAGTTTTCTTCCCACTGCAATACATTTTAGGTGTAAAACGGGAAAGTAACAGAAGGAAGTAAATGCAATTCCCACCTACTTCCCATTCTCAAGCAGCCAAAAGGTCTTTAAAGACACTTGTTTTTGTTAAAAATTCATGTAAAAGGCCAGGGATATAGCTCAGCGGCACAAGCACCTGCCTTGCAAGTGCAAGGTCCTGAGTTCAATTCCTGGTACCAAAAAAAAAAAAAAAAAAAAGAAAGAAAATAGAAAAATTCATGTAAAAATGTTACATTCAATTTCCTTACATACGTGTTTTGATAGAAAAATAATTTCTTGTAAAATTTTTAGGTAAAAAATAAATATTCCAGAAATAAAGGCCAGCATTATTTGACTTATGTACCCCCATACACCGTCAACTCATCCAGGAAATACTTACTTCTAACCAACTTATATCATATTCATTTTTCTAGTCTTGTTTATATCCTGTATGTCTTTCCTATTAGAATAATAATGACAAATGTAACATCAATAACAAAAGAAGCAATTGTTAGTCTTGAGTACCAACTCCATGTGCAAGCATTGTATATCTACTAACTTCTGGAGATGGGTACTATTATTACCCTAGCCATGTGGACGAAGAAAGTGAAACACAAAGAAATAAGGAGATTTACTCTAAGCCATGGAGGTACTAACTAGTTGAACCAGGACCTGAATCCAGGCAGTTGGACACCTAAGGCTGTTTTGGCTACATACATTTACTTTTACATTCACTTAAAATATAACTTTCTCATGCTGCCCCTTTGTGTTCAAAACTCATAGAATGTAAGTTTTTACTTATGTTTGATTTTTACTGTACATAAATTCCACAATAAAGGTCAAGAAAGTTGAAAAAATTTTAGTGAAAAGAAAGCTAAATAAAAAGTTATTAACAATGTAAAGATCTGCTTCTCCAGTAAAATGAATGGCTTTAAAAGTATGGATGTGTCCATGGGACTAAACATACAAAATATAGTTCAAGTTGCATCACGAAAAGATACCTAACATTTCCAATATTTTAACATTTATGAAAAGTGTGGCGGCATTGTTGCACCTTTCTGACTGTTGAGTGACTCACAAATATGGCTTCAGAGCAAGAGACAGACTAAAAAGATTAAGCAACTAGCAGACTCTAGTTTTAAAAATCAGGGAACAATAACTGTAACGCAGTCTAAGGATATGGCAATGACACAGGCTGAGCTAAAATACACTATTGATGGTATCTTAGTTTGGCTCTCATTACAAATATATATACACAAGGGACACAAAACATGCCATATGTCAAAATAGGCTTAAAGACTACCAGTATACTTAAAACGTGGGCAAATTGTTATAATTTAACTTCAATTTTTCACATAAACCCCAAATTTTATCTTTTATTTAGAAACTGGAAGATCTCACATTTGGCACCATGGGCAATTTCCACGTAGACAGAGGATACATTCTTCATATTGCCATAGTCCCTAGCACTGCTTCTGGTCTTGGACTGCTTTGCTCACTTACATCCATGCTCGGGCCAAGGCAGAAGTAAGCGTCTGCAATTCCTGGTGTATGGAATAATGTCTGAATTACACAGAGTGTCTCCAAGGTCCCTTCCAATTTGGAGTTTGGTTTTTACCTTTACAAGGACTCTTGTGATCCACTCTCACTGAATTCCTTCCAGTCCCCTAAACAATATACTCTGCCATTCTCAGTGCCTCTGTCCACACTGGCCCCTTTTCCTTTCTGCCTAGAGGAATCTCACTTACCCTGAAGACTTAATTCAAGTGTCAATTCCTCTATGGAACTTTTCTAAATCCTGCCAGCTAGCTATTTGCTTCTTCCTAAGTGTTCCCATAAGATTGTGTTTCTACCAGCACTGTAATAACTTTTTATGTCTGTATGCTCCCAAAGTTTATTCCTTATAGCGGAGAACTCTGAATTATCTCCATATGTCCCATCTTTTACAGAGTGTCTGGCATCTACTAGATATGAAAAGAATATTTACTAAATAAACAAAAATGGGGTGAATGAATGAATGAATGAACAAATGCCTCTACAAGAATTTCTGTATCACAAAACTATAGAGAGCTTTTGATGTTTACAATAAGGGAAATAACCACTCAAGATCAACTTTCAAATTTTGATAACGATCATAACGCCTTCAGATAACAGTTTTGAAAAGTTCCTGTTCAGGAAAACAAGTCTTAAGAAAATAAAATGTATGTCCTGTTAGTAAATATAAGACTGATTTAAGATTAACTAGGTGGCAAACTTTTGTGGGGAGTAGGAGGTGTAGTGCTATATTCAAAAATGGTAGATGGTGAAAGAAGTCACATCATGTCTCCCGGTAGGCTGGTCACCATTCAGGTGGAAAATGGAAGACTTGGGCCACAGAGTGGCAGAATATATACTTTTGCTGGCAAGCTACCACAGGACAAGGGTTTCTATCTGCACCCCTATACTTCGGCCCAAAGTAGACTGCACTATCTTATGATGATTAGAGGTTCTATGCAATTAGTCCTGGTTTATTAGTTGTGAGTTCAAATGATGCATATCACCGCTTAGCCAAAGCACTTTAATGTCAGCAGCAAACCTTCCAGACTGACCTTTATTTTTGCAGCAGCACATGAAACATTCAATATGGCCTGAGAGCTGGAATGAGAAGATATGGAACTGACCTGCTGACATGCAGTGGACTCACAGCATGACCAAGAAAACAACTTAGCTGTTATAGACCTTTAAAAATTGGAACTTATTTGTTGCTCCAGCATATCCTGAGTGATACAATGTACTTATTCTGTTTTGTTGTAAATGTCAGAACTAAGACTAATGGTTAGGGATTTTAGGAAGAATGAGTCTGTGCAATATTAAGAAAAAATGTAATAATGTACACAAAGATGGAATGAACTACTTTATTCACATAGTACATACTGAACTCTATGCTGTGGTAAAGACCCCGTAAATAAAAGGTCTGCTATAGCGGAAGTAAATAGTGAGTTCCCCTTCACCCCAGATGTCTATATTCAATGGCCCTGAAGGTTTGCCTGGCACAAAATAACTTTTAAAAATATATCCTCTGTGATACTTAACTGATTGTGTCAACTTGAAGAAGAAACACCCAACTAAATTGGGTCAGCATCGTTCTCAGTGGTTGAAGGGATTTACTGAAGACAGAAGACCCGCCCTGGTGTGAGTGACACCAACCAACAATATTGGCTTGTAGCCTGGATGGATTAAAAGGGAAACGAAGAAGGAAGGTTCGCTTCTGTTTCTTTGGAGGAGCTCCAGTCTTCACCTTCACCTTGGATGTCCTCTCCTGGCTTCCAGTGCAGACTCTTCAGCCTCCTGATGTGAACTCACGTGGGACACTGCAGTGAACTCAAGGCCTTCAGTTGGGTCCTTCGGATCTCCAGTTCATAGACAGACCTTTTGCACTCTTCCACACTGAATCTATGGGAGGCCCTGGTAGGCCAATCTTGTAAATGCCTATATATTTGTATATCTTGCATTAAACCTGTTTCTCTAGTAAGCACTAACACACCTTCCAACCTAGAGCTTCAGGACCTAGAGCTTCCTGCTCTAAAAAGAAAAAAAAACAAAAACTGTTTTCTCATTTCAAACCCTGTACTGACACATCGAGCTATTTTTTTTTTCATATTTCAGAGTCATTTTCCTACCAAATAAGCTCCCCCAAAGGCCAACACTCTTTTATTCCACCCCTTGCACTTTTCTTACACTCTTTAGTAGGCAATACTTTATCTCTTAGTGTAGCTTTTGATACTAGCTGCTACTGTGGAGCATTTGATGTATTTCAGATTTAGTTGTTGTTTAGCCATTTAACTTACATTTAAAATCTAGAAGCACAAATGTATTACTTAGTCCATTCTGGCTGCTGTCACAAAATACCTTAACTAGGTAATTTGTAAGATCAGAAACTTATTGGTCACATTTCCACGGGCTAGAAAGTCCAAGATGCCAGTAGACTTGGTGCCTTGTGAAGGCTTGCTCTCTGCTTCACAGATGGCACCATACTGTGTCTTTACATAGTGGACAGGATGAGATAGCTAGCTGTAGTGCTTCTATAAGGACATTTGTCCCACTCATGAGGGCTCCACTTCTTAATACTATCACACGGAATCCTGGAGGTCACCAACATTCAGACCATAGTAATTAACCTAGTAAGTTTCATCCAAAATGCTCTTTTCGCCTAAAAAAACAAACAAACAAAAAAGGCCTTAGCCTTTTGTTACTGATTATTTGGCCAACTACAATATTTCACAAACATGTGCGTTCACTAAGTACTTAATGAATCCCTACTACGTGCCAGGGGGAAAGGCTTACATAGGAATTTATCAAACTGTGTTATTTAAGACATTGCGAGGAGTTCTCTGTGTAAGACCACGGGGGTGGGGAGGTGGAGGAAGCAAATTCAAAAGGTTTAGAGCGCACTGTTTGCTTGGTTTAACCAAGGGGAGTATCACACTTTAAATTATGGGGGCTTAGTTGATGATAATTTGGGGAAATAAATATGTAAACGTGCAAAGGAGGAAAAAAAGCAACCCTTTTTCTGAATTTCAAATTTCTGTTAAGCACCATTTCAGGCTTTCAGAATTGGCGAATCATTGCCTACTACAAGATATTAATAATAAGCAGTAATTAAAGACTGAGAATGTATTTTTCCCTTTTCTAAACCTGAAGTCTTTCTCAGATGAAGACACTGGTATTGGCTAGGCAATTCAGCATCTTAGTAAATTAAGGCAGGGGAATGTGATGGCTCCTGGGACTTGTGGGGGTAGAAAGTGGATCAGGGAGAAACACTTGCGTTTGACTTAGTTTTGCCCATTGCAGTCACGTATATGCTTTTACTTTGCTTTGTAGAACCAAGAGTCGAGGTGTGCACTTGTGTCTTGGTGAGGGGAGGTGTTAGTTCCTTAAAAGAACACTAATGAATAATTTTTTCGTATTTTTGGAATTGTCTGCAGTAATCATCAACAAAGACATGGATAAATTTCAGTGCATTTAATATCCACGGGCGGGGAGGGGCACGTCGGAAAGCAGCATAAATGCACAAGCCATTCTCCTTTATTTAGAAAAGCCACACAAAAATACAGCACAGTTGATGTTTGTTTCGAGGACTTGAATCGTGAATCAACTACCGTGTAAAAGATAAAATAAGACTTCACGGATATCAGGATTTTCCAGTGTGCTTTATTCATAGACATCTGACAGAAGAGGACCCAACAGAGCTGAATTCTCAGCCCACACTCACTTTCCAGGAACTCCCTGCAAACCATGCTCTGCACTGGCGGGATGGAAATCTTAGCAATCTCTCTCCTGTTTCCATATTCCCTTCTCTCTAAATACAATTATTTATGGGACTTAATGAGAGGGCAAGCCTTGTGTGAAAGGAACTCAAGAAAGTGCAATTTCTAAAAATACACCCAGGCAGCTCTACGGTCTTTATTGTCCTGAACGGACCTTCTGCAGTTCATGCCATGAACCTCACAACTTCACTCCTTGCCAAACACGTACAAAGAGGAAAAGTAAAAATTGTTTTCTCTTCACGCAATCCCCTCAACTTTGAGAGAGCAGTAGAAATGTTCTGGTGTCTTAACCAATGCAAATTTCCCCAGAGCCACACGATACAAAACAAAAGACCTGTTAGCTTCCTCGCGGTGGGGGTGGGGGTGGGGAGGCAGGGTTAAAATTGATCCAGTTCCGATTTTTCCTTAGCCTGGGGTCCTCATCTTTCAGGGATCTTAGAAGTTTCCCCATTTGGTAAGGCTCCCTCGGCCCCTTCTCTCCTGAGTCCGCCGTTCATGAAACCGGCCTTTCTTGCCCTCTTTGCCCCCAGCTTTTTGGGGGTAAATTGGGCATCAGCGTAGGCATCTCATTCCAGTAGGCTGGAAAGTACAGCTGCTGTCATGAGGATAAATATTGAAATAAATGGGCTGGGGCACAGAGTAGGGGTCTGCAAAGGAGGTCCCCGCGTTCTCCTTCCCCACGTGCAGCTCTGTTGGGGTGCAGAACTCCTCCGCAGGGGGCTGAAGGGGAAGCTCCTGGGATGGAGGAGAAACAGTCCAGGCTGAAGGGAACGGGCCCTCTAGGAACAGATCATCTCCAACGGAATACTGAAGACAGGAAAAAAAAATTGGCCCACATGCCCCTAGTGGAGAGTGATACACCCCACGCAGGCTAGGGTGTGTGTGGGGGTGCTTCGAGGCCTCTCACCTGACTTCCTCCTCCGCTGGCACACACGACAGACTCCCCATTGTTGCCCCCCCAAAGGCAAGCCAAACAACGAACAACAAGAGGAAGCCGCAGGCTGCAAGAGGAGGGGTGCGCGTGGTGGGGGCCCCGAGAGGTGAGGGGGCAGGGTTAGCGGGCGTCGCGCACCGTGCCGCGCGTCCCCCAGCGCACTCCCACGCGCCACACTTACCCCTCGCGGCGCAGGGTCCGGTCTTCGGCGCCGACCCCGGTGCGCGCCCCGC